>NC_000082.6:3231574-3979074 GCF_000001635.26 Mus musculus
GATCAACTGTGTTGTCACAGTGCTCCATTGTGCTGTCACAGTGCTCCACTGTGGTGTCACTGTGCTCCACTATGGTGTCACAGTGCTCCACACCGGTTCCAGAGTGCTCCATTGTGCTGTCCCGATATTCCACTGTTATGTCACATTGCTCACTGTGGTGTCAAAATGCTGCACTGTGCTGCCACAGTGCTCCACTGTGGTATCACAGTGCTCCACTGTGCTGTCACAATGCTCCACTGTGCTCTCACATGCTCCACTGTGGTGTCACATGCCCTACTGTGGTGTCACAGTACTCCACTGTGGTGTCACAGTGCTCCACGTTAGTTTCACAATGTTCTTTGTTTTCACAGTGCTCCACAGGGGTGTGGCATTGCTCCACTTTGGTGTCACAGTGCTCCACTGTGGTATCACAAATGCTCCATGGTGCTGTCACAATGCTCCCCTGTTGTGTCATAGTGCTCACTGTGGTGTTATAGTGATCCATTGTGCTTAACAGTGCTACACTGTGCGTGACAGTGCTCCAATGTGCTTAACAGTCATACACTGTGGTTTCACAGTGTTCCAAGTACTATCAAAATGTGCCACTGTACTGTTACATTACTCCACTCTCCTAAACAGCGCTACACTGTGGTGTCATAAAGCTCCACAATACTGTCACCAATGCTCCACTGTGTTGTCACAGTGCTCCAGTGTGCTGTCACAGTGATCCACTGTGGTGTCCTGGTGCTCCACTATGGTGTCACATACTCAATGGTGCACTCACTGTGCTGTCACTGTTCTCCACTGTGCTGTCACACTCCTTTACTGTTTTGTCACTGTTCTCCACTGTGGTGTCACAATGTTTCACTTTTTTGTCACAGTGATCCATTATGGTGTCATATTGGTCCACTATGCTGTCACAGTGCTCCAATATGGTGTCACATGCTCCACTGGGTTGTTACAATGCTCAAATGTTCTGTCACTGTGCACCACTGTCTGTCATAGTTCTCCACTATAGTGTCACATGCTCCACTGTGGTTTCACAGTACTCCCATGTGGAGTACTGCTCCATGTTGCAATCACTGTGCTCCACAGTGCTGTCACTGTTCTCCACTGTGTTGTCACACTCCTTTAATGTTTTTAACTGTTCTCCACTGTGTTCTCACAATGTTCCAAATTCTTGTCACAGTGCTCCACTATGGTGTCACATGCTCCACTGTGCTGTCACAGTGCTCCACTATGGTGACAAATGCTCCATGGTGCAATCACAGTGCTCCACAGTGCTGTCACTGTTCTCCACTGTGCCGTCACACTCCTTTACAGTTTTGTCACTGCTCTCCACTGTGGTGTCACAATGTTCCACTTTGTTGTCACAGTGCTCCATTGTGGTGTCACGTTGCTCCACTGTGGTGTCACTGTGTTCCACTCTGTTGTCACAGTGCTCAACTGTGGTGTCACATTGCTTCTCTGTTCTGTCACAGTGCTCCACTATGGTGTCACATTCTCCACTGTGGTTTCAAACTGCTCAAATGTGCTGTCAATGTGCTCCACTGTGCTGTCCCAGTGCTCCACTGTGGTGTCACATGCTCCTCTATGGTTTCACAGTCCTCCCATTGTGGTATAACATGACACATGGTGCAATCACAGTGCTCCACAGTACTATCACTGTTCTCCACTGTGCTGTCACACTCCTTTACTGTTTTGTTATTGTTCTCCACTATGGTGTCACATGTTCCACTGTGATGTTACAGTGCTCAAATGTGCTGTCACTGTGTTCCGCTGTGCTGTCCCCTTGTTCCCCTATGGTGTCACATGCTCCACTATGGTTTCACAGTCCTCCCCTGTGGTGTAATATGATCCATGGTGCAATCACAGTGCTCCACAGTGCTGTCACTGTTCTCCACTGTACTGTCACACTCCTGTACTGTTTTGTCACTGTTCTGCACTGTGGTGTCACAATGTTCCACTTTGTTTTCACAGTGCTCCACTGTGGTGTCACAATGCTCCACTGTGCTGTCACAGTGCTCCACTATGGTGTCACATGCTCCACTTAGGTGTTACAATGCTTCACTGTGCTGTCACAGTGCTCTACTGTGCTTTCAAAGTTCTCCACATTGGTGTCACTGTGCTCCACTCTGGTGGCATACTGGTCTACTGTGCTGTTACAGTGCTCCACTGTGGTGTCACTGTGTTCCACTCTGTTTTCACAGTGCTCAACTGTGGTGTCATATTGCTCCACTGTTTTGTCACAGTGCTCCACTATTTTGTCACATGCTCCACTGTGCTGTCACAGTGCTACACTGTGGGGTCACAGTGCTCCACTGTGCTGTCAAGTGCTCCACTGTGCTGTCAAAGTTCTCCATATTGGTGTCACTGTACTCCACTCTGGTGACATAGTGGTCCACTGTGCTGTTACAGTGATCCACTGTGTTGTCTCAGTGTTTCACTTTGTTATTACAGTGTTTAAATATTGTGCCACATTGCTCAACTGTGGTGTCACTGTGTTGCACTCTGTTGTCACAGTGCTCAACTGTGGTGTCACAGTACTCCAATATACTGTCACAGTGCTCAACTCTGGTGTCCTAGTTCTCCACTGTGTTGTCACCGTGCTCCACTCTGGTGTCACAGTGCTCCACTGTGCTGTCACAGTCCTCCTCTGTGGTGTCACAGTGCTCCAATATACTGTCACAGTGTTCCACTTTGTTGCCACAGTTCTCCACTGTGCTGTCACACTGCTCCATTCTGGTGACTCAGTCCTAAACTGTGCTGACACAGTGCTCCACTGTAGTGTTACAGTGTTAAACTGTAGTCACAGTGCGCCAGTGTGTTGTCACATTTCTCAACTGTGCTGTAACATTGCTCTACTGTGCTTAACACTGCTAAACTGTGGTGTCACAGTGCTCCACTGTACTGTCACAATGCTCCACTGTGGTGTCACTGTGCTCCAGTGGGCTGTCACAGTGCTCAAATCTCATGTCACAATGTTCCACTTTGTTGTCACATTACTCCACTGTGGTGTCACAGTGCTCCACTGAGCTGTCACCATACTCCACTCTGGTGTCACAGTGCTCCACTGTGGTGTCACAGTGCCCCTCTGTGCTGGCACAATGCTCCACTGTGGTGTCACAGTACTCCACTGTGCTGTGACAGTGCTCCACTGTGCTGTTGCATTGCTCCACTGAGCTTTCACTGTGCTCCACTGTGGTGTCACAGTGCTCTTCAGTGGTGTCCCAGTGCTCCACTGTGGTATCACAATGCTCCATTGTGGTGTCACAGTGCTCCACTGAGCTGTCACTGTGCTCGAATATGGTGTCACCGTGCTCCACTCTGGTTACACAGTGATCCACTGTGCTGTCATGATGCTCCACTGTTGAGTCACTGTGCTCACTGTGTTGTTACAATGCTTCTCTTGGTGTCACAGTGCTCTACGTTAGTTTCACAATGTTCCACTTTGTTCTCACAGTGCTCTACTGAGGTGTAACATTGCTCCACTTTGGTGTCACAGTGCTCTTCTGTACTGTCACAATGCTCCACTGTGGTGTCATTGTGCACACTGTGGTGTCACAGTGCTGCACTGTCCTGTCACAATGCTCTACTGTGCTGTCACTATGTTCCACTCTGGTGTCACATGCTCCACTATGGTGTCATAATGCTCCCCTGTGGTGTCACTTTGCTCCATTATTCGGTCACTGTGCTCCACTGTATTGTCCCGGTGCTCTTCAATGGTGTCACAGTGCTCCAATATGCTGTCACAGTGCTCCACTGTTGTGTCACAGTGCTCTGCTGTTGTGTCACAGTGCTTGCCTATGGTGATACAGTGTTCAACTTTGTTGTCACGGTTCTCCACTCTTGTGTCATAGTGCTCACTCTGGTGTCACAGTGCTGCACTCTGCTGTCACAGTGCTCCACTGTGGTGTCACAGTACTCCACTGTAGTTTCATAGTACTCCACTGTACTGTCACAGTGCTCCACTATGGTGTCACAGTGCCCCACTGTGGTTTTATAGTGCTGCACTGTGCTGTCTCAATGCTCCTCTATGGTGTCATATGTTCCACTCTCGTGTTACAGTGGTGCAACTGTTCTCCATGGTGCAGTCACAGTGCTCCAAATTGCTGTCACTGTGCTAGACTGTGGCTGTCACATATCTTCACTCTTTTGTCACAGTGCTCCACTGTAGTGTCACAATGTTCCACTTTGTTCTCACAGTGCTCCATTGGGGTGTGACATTGCTACCCTGTGGTGTCACAGTGCTCACTGTGGTGTAACTGTGCTCCATGGTGCAGTCACAGTGCTCCACAGTGCAGTCACTGTGCTCCACTGTGCTGTCACATTTCTTAACTCTTTTGTCACAGTGCTCCACTGTAGTTTCACAATGTTCAAATTTGTTCTGAGAATGCTCCACTGTGGTGTGACTGTGCTCCACTATGCTGTCACAGTGCTACACTGTGGTGTCACAGTGCTCCACTATGTTGTCACATGCTCCACTGTGGTTTCACAGTGCTCCCCTGTGGTGTAACAGTGCTCCATGGTGCAATCACAGTCCTCCACAGTGCTGTCACTGTTCTCCACTGTGCTGTCACACTTCTTTACTGTTTTGTCACTTTTCCCCACTGTGGTGTCACAATGTTCCACTTTGTTGTCACAGTGCTCCACTGTGGTGTCACATTGCTCCACTGTGCTGTCACAGTGCTCCACTATGGTGTCACAGTGCTCCACTGTGGTTTTATAGTGCTGTACTGTGCTATCTCAATGCTCCTCTATGGTGTCATATGTTCCACTCTCGTGTTACAGTGGTGCAACTGTTCTCCATGGTGCAGTCACAGTGCTCCACTGTTCTGTCACAGTGCTCCACTGTGCTGTCAAATTTCTCCATATTGGTGTCACTGTGCTCCACTGTGGTGACATAGTGGTCCAGTGTACTGCTACAGTGATCCACTGTGTTGTCTCAGTGTTCCCCTTTGTTATTACAGTGATTAACTATTGTGTCACAGTGCTCAACTGTGGTGTCACTGTGTTCCACTCTGTTGTCACAGTGCTCAACTGTGGTGTCACAGTGCTCCAATATGCTGTCACACTGCTAAACTCTGGTGCCCTAGTTCTCCACTGTGTTGTCACCGTGCTCCACTCTGGTGTCACAGTGCTCCACTGTGCTGTCACAGTCCTCCTCTGTGGTGTCACAGTGCTCCAATATACTGTCACAGTGTTCCACTCTGGTGTCACAGTTCTCCACTGTGCTGTCACAGTGCTCCACTCTGGTGACTCAGGCCTAAACTGTGCTGACACAGTACTCCAGTGTGGTGTCACAATGTTCCACTTAGCTGTCACAGTGCTCCACTGTAGTGTCACAGTGCTCCACTATAATGTCACAGTGCTCCACTGTAGTGTTACAATGTTAAACTTTGTTGTCACAGTGCTGCAGTGTGGTGTCACATTGCTCAACTGTGCTGTCACAGTGCTCCACTGTGCTTAACACTGGTACACTGTGGTGTCACAGTGCTCCACTTTACTGTCACAATGCTCCACTGTGGTTTCACAGTGCTCCATTGGGCTGTCACAGTGCTCCACTCTCATGTTACAATGTTCCACTTTGTTGTCACAATACTCCACTGTGGTGTTACAGTGCTCCACTGTGGTGCCGTATTGCTCCTCTGTGCTGTCACAGTGCTCCACTGTGTGTCACAATGCTCCATTCTGGTGTCACAGTGCCCCACTGTGCTGTGACAGTGTTTCACTGTGCTGTCACATTGCTCCACTGAGCTGTCACTGTGCTCACTGTGGTGTCACAGTGCTCTTCAGTGGTGTCCCAGTGCTCCACTGTGGTATCCCAGTGCTCAACTGTGGTGTCACAGTGCACCACTGAGCTGTCACTGTGCTCCACTGTTGTGTCACAGTGCTCACTGTGGTGTTACAATGCTCCCCTCTGGTGTCACAGTGCTCCACATTAGTTTCACAATGTTCCACTTTGTTCTCACAGTGCTCCACTGGGGTGTGACATTGAGCCTCTGTGGTGTCACAGTGCTCTTCTGTACTGTCACAATGCTCCACTGTGGTGTCATAGAGCTCACTGTGGTGTCACAGTGCTACACTGTCCTGTCACAGTGCTACACTGTGCTGTCACAGTGCTACATAGTGTTGTCACATGCTCCGCTGTGGTGTCAAAGTGCTCCCCTCAGGTGTTACAGTGCTCCACTTTGTTGTCACTGTGCTCCTCTGTGGTGTCGCAGTGCTCTTCAGTGGTGTCCCAGTGCTCCAATGTACTGTCACAGTACTCCACTGTTGTGTCACAGTGCTCTGCTCTGCTGTCACAGTGATCTCCTTTGGTGATACAGTGTTCAACTTTGTTGTCACAGTGCTCCACTTTTGTGTCATAGTACTCACTCTGGTGTCACAGTGCTGCACTCTGCTGTCACTGTGCTCCACTGTGTTGTCACAGTGCTCCACTGTGGTTTCATAGTACTCCACTGTACTGTCACAGTGCTCCACTATGGTGTCACAATGCTCCAAAGTTGTGTCATAGTGCTCCACTGTGCTGTCACCGTGCTACATAGTGTTGTCAAATGCTCCACTGTGGTGTCACAGTGTTCCCCTGTGGTATTACAGTGCTCCACTTTGCTGTCACTGTGCTCCTCTGTGGTGTCGCAGTGCTCTTCAGTGGTGTCCCAGTGCTCCAATGTACTGTCACAGTACTCCACTGTTGTGTCACAGTGCTCTGCTCTGCTGTCACAGTGGTCTCCTTTGGTGATACAGTGTTCAACTTTGTTGTCACAGTGCTCCACTTTTGTGTCATAGTGCTCACTCTGCTGTCACAGTGCTGCACTCTGCTGTCACTGTGCTCCACTGTGGTGTCACAGTGCTCCACTGTGGTTTCATAGTACTCCACTGTACTGTCACAGTGCTCCACTGTGGTGTCACAATGCTCCAAAGTTGTGTCATAGTGCTCCACTGTGCTGGCACAGTGCTCAACTGTGACATCACAGTGTTCCATTTTGCTGTCACAGTGCTCCACTGTGGTTTTATAGTGCTCCACTGTGCTGTCTCACTGCTCCTCTATGGTGTCATATGTTCCCCTGTCGTATCAAAGTGCTCCACTGTGGTGTAACTGTGCTCCATGGTGCAGTCACATTGCTCCACAGTGCTCTCACTGTGCTCCACTGTGCTGTCACATATCTCCACTCTTTTGTCACAGTGCTCCACTGTAGTGTCACAATGTTCCACTTTGTTCTCACAGTGCTCTACTGGGGTGTGAGATTGCTCCCCTGTGGTGTAACAGTGCTCCACTGTGGTGTAACTGTTCTCCATGGTGCAGTCACAGGGCTCCACAGTGCAGTCATTGTGCTCCACTGTGCTGTCACATTTCTAAACTGTTTTGTCACAGTGCTCCACTGTAGTGTCACAATGTTCCAATTTCATCTCAGAGTGCTCCACTGGGGTGTGACATTGATCCACTGTGCTGTCACAGTGCTACACTGTGGTGTCACAGTGCTCCACACTACTGTTACTGTGCTCCACAGTGATGTCACAGTGATCCACTGTAATGTCACATTGCTCCAGGTTAGTTTCACAATGTTCCACTTTGTTCTCAGTGTGCTCCACTGGGGTGTGACTTTGCTCCACTGTACTGTCACAGTACTCTTCTGTACTGCCACAGTCCTCCACTGTGGTGTCACAGTCCTCCACGGTGCTGTCACAATGCTCCCCTGTTATATCATAGTGCTCACTGTTGTGTCACAGTGCTGCACTGTCCTGTTACAATGCTCCACTGTGTTTTCACTGTGCTCCCCTGTGCTGTCACAGTGTTCCACTTTGCTGTCACTATGCTCCACTGTGGTGTCACAGTGCTCTTTAGTGGTGTCCCAGTGCTCCAATGTGCTGTCACAGTGCTCCACTGTTTTGTCACAGTGCTCCACTCTGCTGTCACAGTGGTGTCCTGTGGTGATACAATGTTCAACTTTGTTGTCACAGTGCTCCACTCTTGTGTCATAGTGCTCACACTGGTGTCACAGTGCTGCACTCTGCTGTCACTGTGCTCCACGGTGGTGTCACAGTGCTCCACTGTGGTTTCACAGTACTCCACTGTGCTGTCACAGTGCTCCACTATGGTGTCACTATGCTCCAATGTTGTGTCACAGTGCTCCACTGTGCTGTCACAGTGCTCAACTGTGACATCACAGTGTTCCACTTTTTGTCACAGTGCTCCACTGTCGTTTTATATTGCTCCAGTGTGCTGTCTCAGTGCTCCACTATGGTGTCATATGTTCCACTGTCATGTCAAAGTGCTCCACTGTGGTGTAACTGTGCCCCATGGTGCAGTCACAGTGCTCCACAGTGCTGTCACTGTACTCCACTGTGCTATAACACTTCACTGTTTTGTCACAGTGCTCCACTGTAGTGTCACAATGTTCCACTTTGTTCTCAGAGTGCTCCACTGGGATGTGACATTTCTCCACTGTGCTGTCATAGTGCTACACTGTGGTGTCACAGTGCTCCACAGCACTGTTACAGTGCTCCACAGTGATATTACAATGCCCCACTGTGCTATCACAGTGCTCCCCTGTGATGTCACATTGCTCCAGGTTAGTTTCACAATGTTCCACTTTGTTCTCACAGTGCTCCACTGGGGTGTGACTTTGCTCCACTGTGGTGTCACAGTGCTCTTCTGTACTGCCACAGTGCTCACTGTGGTGTCACAGTGCTCCATGGTGCTGTCACAATGCTCACCTGTTGCTGTCATATTGCTCACATTTGTGTCACAGTGCTGCACTGTCCTGTCACAGTGCTCCACTGTGCTGTCACTGTTCCACTGTGGTGTCACAGTGCTCCACTGTGGTGTCACAGTGCTACTCGGTAATGTCACAATGCTCCACTGTTGTGTCACAGTGCTCCACTCTGCTTTCACAGTGCTCTCCTGTGGTGATACAGTGTTCAACTTTGTTGTCACAGTGCTCCACTGTGGTTTAAAGTGCTCCAATTTGCTGTCACAGTGCTCCACTCTTGTGTCATAGTGCTCCCTCTGGTGTCACAGTGCTGCACTCTGCTGTCACTGTGTTCCACTTTGTTGTCATTGTGCTCCACTGTGGTCTTATAGTGCTCCACTGTGCTGTCTCAGTGCTCCACTATGGTCTCACATGTTCCACTGTCGTGCCACAGTGCTCCACTGTGGTGTATCCGTGCTCCATGGTGCAGTCACAGTGCTCCACAGTGCTGTCAGTGTATTTCACTGTGCTGTCACACTTCTCCAGTCTTTTGTCACAATGTTACACTGTAGTGTCACAATGTTCCACTTTGTTCATACAGTGCTCCACTGGAGTATGACATTGCTCCACTGTGGTGTCACAGTGCTGCACTGTGCTGTCACAGTGTTCTACTGTGGTATAACAGTGTTCAACATTTTTGTCACAATGCTGCACTGTGGTGTTACAGTTCTCCACTGTGCTGTCACAGTGCTCCACTATTGTTTCACGTGCTCCACTGTGGTGTCACACTGCTTTACTGTTTTGTCACTGTTCTCCACTTTGCCACAATGTTCTACTTTGTTGTCACAATGCTCCACTGTGGTGTCACATTGCCCACTGTGCTGTCACAGTTCTACACTGTGGTGTCACAGTGCTCCACTGTACTGTTACCTTGCTCCACTCTGGTTTTACAGTGCTCCACTGTTTGTCACAGTGTTCCACTTTGTTGTCGCAGTTCTCCACTGTGGTGTCACAGTACTCCTCTGTACTGTCAAAGTGCTCCACTTTGTTGTCACAGTGCTCCACTGTGCTGTCACTGTGCTCCACGGTGACAACACCTTGTTCTCCTTTTTTGTCACAGTGCTCCACTGTACTTCTCGGTTGACTGCTTAGTCCCTGGGAGTTGTGGAGGTTCTGGTTGATTCATATTCTTGTTCTTCTTATTGAGCTGCAAACCCCTCAACTCTTCCAGTCCCTTCTCTAACTCCTCTATTTGGGACCCTGTGCTCAGTCCAGTGGTTGGCTGCTAACATTTACCTCTTTATTTGTAGGGCTCTGGCACGGCCTCTTATGAGACAGCCACATCAGGCTCCTTTCTGCATGCACTTCTTTGCATCCACAATATTATCTAGGTTTGGTAATTTTATAGGGGATGAATCCCCAGCTGGGACAGTCTATGGATAGTCTTTTCTTTAGTCTCTGCTTTACACTTTATCTGCATATTTGCTTCTGTGAGCATTTTCTTCTCCTTCTAAGAAGGCCAGAAGCACCCACACTTTGGTTCTTTTTTATTGAGCTTCATGTGGTCTGTGAATTGAATCCTGGTTATTTGGAGCACTTGGGAATACAATTCATTCATCAGTGAGTGCATACCATGTGTGCTCTTTTGCAATTGGGTTATCTCACTCAGGATAATATTTTCTAATTCTATCGATTTGCCTAAGAATTTCATGAATTCATTGTTCTTAAAAGCTGAATAATACAGCATTGTGTAAATATACCATATTTTCTGTATTCATTCCTCTGTTGAAGGACATCTGGGTTCTTTCCAGCTGCTGGCTATTATAAATAAAGCTGCTATGGACACAATGGAGCATGTGTCCTTATTACATGTCGGATCATTTTTTGGGTACATGCCCAGGAGTGGCTTTGACAACAGAGATATGAGGTGAGAACTGGAATAGACCCTTTTGGTTGGTATGCTTTAAAACTGGTTATGAAATTTCAATTTTTAAAAAAAATATATGCCATATTATTGCAAAATTCTAAAGTCAGCAAATTACAATAAATTTATGTTAAAATGCACATTTTACTCTATTGAAATGAAACTGTCTTTCATAGTCAAACTAATCTAGGTCAAAATGGAAAGTTGCAAGGGTAAATTTAGGATGATAGTTCACCTATGTGCAGATGGGGATTATTGGATTTGTGGCTATTCCTTATTCTCTCAGGAGATTAAGTATTGAACACAACATTTTTCAAATGTCATTCAATGCACTACACTACCCAAATAAAATCAAGTCAAGGCTACACACATTCATTTTTATAGTTCAGTTGTCTTGATTGCTTTACATTGATTTAGGGCATTTTTAAAAACTCATGAAAGCTTTATGAATTTCGAAACTTAGTCCTTTTATACAATTCATTCATTCAAGCAAAAAAATGTCCCCATGCTACCAAATTTAAATTCAAGGAAAAGAAAGAGAAAAATATAATAACATTTTTGTTCTTTCTGAAAATGAATGACATTTGAACAAACATGCAGTATGTTGTTATTTAAAAATTGCTGCTACAACTTTATATGCCTCAGTACAGGGGAACGCCAGGGCCAAGAAGAGGGAGTGGGTGGGTAGGAGAGTGGGTGGGGGAGCGTGTGGGGGACTTTTGGGATAGCATTGGAAATGTAAATGAAATAAATACCCAGTTAAAAAAAGAATGATAAAAAATTGCTGCTGCAATAGTATTATTTGAGGGAACCGTAACTGTGACAATCTGATGAAAATATTAAATCTATTACTCTATCTATTTTCTCTTTTAAGTGAGAAAAGTAGAAGTCTTGTGTAACCTTCTCATACATCTGGTAATTCATTAAGTCTTAGACTTTAATTCTTTTAAATTATTTAGTTTTAATTAAAATAATATGTATCCTTATGTATATGGATATTGCATCAATTCATTGCAATAGTGTACACTATTCCACATGTCATATTCTACCACGTATTCAAATAGTTACTTCCAGTATTTTTTCCCTAATGCTATTACATGTCTTCAATAATGATCATAAGGACAAGGCTTAACCAGAATATTCAGGGAGATGCTATTTATTTATTTTATTTATTGCACATGCAAAGTTATTAGCAAAATTAGTAGATATATGTGTAATAACACATCTTTTATCTTTACCCCTTGTGGCAGTTCTAAATAATGTAATTTAAAACTTCATCTAGCCACCTATGACATCAGTATCCTCCAGCTAACTCTCCTGCCAGTCAATCTGGCAATCCTTTATTAATTTGTTCCTTTTGTTCAGTGAGGTTTCCAAATAGTTATCATTTAGTTCTACTTAATTTGATTAAAAGATTCCCATGGTTCCCAAAATAAAATCCACATCCTTTACTTAATAGGGATGCCAGTTGCTGTCTAGCACTTCAATCTCATTTCACCTCTCTCTTCCTCCTGCTCCCACCTTCTCTATTTTTCTCATTCATTAGTCACTGTGACTACATTTTCTTTTCTTTTTCTCTTATATTAGGACAACTTTAAGAAGTAAAGCCCTACACTGCACCACCATAGGTTTTCCTTTTTCTTTGTATGCTCTTAACACTACTTTTCATATATAGGACATTGAGTGAGTAAGACCAACTCCTACGGCCAAGTACAGGATAACTACAAAGTGAATAAATAGTTGGATGCCAAATAGTAGAATGAAAATATTGGTATTTCTGTTTATCTACATATTTTTATTATTATAATTTCAAAAAGCATAACTTAGAAACAAAAAATGATAACTTGAGTTCCAATCACTAAGGCCTAACTATTACTGTCAAACACACAGATTTATTTTAAATATATTTACTATAACTTTTAGTTATCTATCCAAAATAATTCTGTATAAATTCCAAAACATTATTCAATATATTCTAATGAGAATAATGTTATGTCACACATTAGAGAAGCAAAATAGAAAATATTTAATCTAACACCTGATGTTACCAAATATTTTGTTTCAGTTCTTTTATACAAGCAATTTACTGACCAAATTTCTTATAATGATCAGCATTTTAGGTATGTTTGATATAAACACTTTTCTTTTTCCGTTTTTTGTTTTTTGATATGATACCTATTTACAGAAAGGAACAATCCCGCCTGCTAAACATTTTCTATTCTCATATGGAATTTTTCATTCCTCATGTGACATTTGTAGTAATTCTTTTCCTTTGTATTAATATCAATTTGAAGTCACCTCTGAATCATTAGTCCTATTTATGCTTAATAGATGATGCTGAATACTAGTCTTACAATATGGCACAATGCAGTGAATATCTTTTGTGCTATTATTGGTGCTCAGATACATCAGTGAATTAAAAAGCCTTTCCAATTTTCTTACCTTATCCTAGAAAAGACAGACCATAAACATGAAGTATGTAACTTAATTAAAATAATGTAATCAATTGAAGTAATGGACTTTATAAATATACACTGAATGTTTTATTTAGTGGTTGCATTTTCTAAGTCACTATTATGAGCACAATCACTGTTCTATAATACTTAGGAAGTTAATATGATAAAATTCACTAAAATGAAGATGAAAATTTAATATATATTAGTTCAAAGTACAAATTTTATAATTAACATGATCTCAAGTGTTTGATGATAACAATGCACACAATTCTCTTAGTAGATTTCAAGTCTGACTCCAAATTATTGTTTGAGTATGAAACAATTAAAACTCATAACTGTATGACTGCCTTCACAGATCTTGACATACTAAATCACAATAGTGAATAATAATTTGTTTGTACTCTTCAGATTGCCCCATGCTCTTTATATCTGTTTTTACAGTCGTCTTGTCCTTGTAATGTTTCGCCAGCAAAACACTCGGAAAACCAGATCCTTCTACGGCAAAGCTTTATTGCTTACTTCTCAGGAAGACCCCAAACCCGGAAAATGGAGCTGCTTAAATACCCCTCTGTGTGACGTGTCAGCTCCTGATTAACTGCTCACTATCAGCCCAGATGACGCCATGGGACAGTCAAGGCACAAGGAATGGAAAAATACCCTAGCACATGCACAGACTATTTGTTTACCAGTTAGAACACCGGATATCAGCGCCATCTTGTAATGGCGATTACAAGGGCAGCTCCTCACACAGTCAGCTCAAAATATAGCTTGAATTACTATGAACAAATTAATAAACACTCTTACTTGGTTGTTTCAGCTCCATTAGGCTGGGCTAATCAAATCACTTCATTCCTAAAGCTTTTTGAAGATAAATTTGAAATTCTTCAACTGTGAAAAGGCAGAAACCAAGCTCACTAGAGAAACGAAACAGGGTCTGCATTGTCATAAGATTATGAAGTGAAAAAGGGATCGTCCATGTAAGTGGGATATTCTTTTATATCTCGATGAATTCATTCTGAACATTGTATACTGTAATAAGTATACAATAAGTTACTGTACCTAAATTTGCAGTGTCTTATGTCAATGATACTTGTGTTTTCAGTTTAAAGAGGTGTGTATACATTATACCTTCCAGCTTCTAGTTAGGCCTTTTCCATGTTATTTAATAAAAATATGCACAAACTAAAGAAAACAAAACTTCTTCTTCTATTTGGAGTCTTTTAACTTTAATATATATATATATATATATATATATATATATATATATATATATATATATATATATACACATACATACACACACGTAGATAGATGATAGATAGATAGATAGATAGATAGATAGATAGATAGTGTGTGTGTGTGTGTGTTTTGTGAAACTTTGCTATAAGTGTTATTGGTTGAAGACTAAAATGATAAGAAAACAGACCCTGGGTGTTCCTGCAGATATGGCAAGTGCCCAAAGCTGAAAAGGACTGTGCTTGCGTATTCAGTGTGTAAGCTAAAGGGACAGAATGCTTCTTTATCATGCAAATTAAGAAGTAACACAGTGGTGTTGTGCCTTTCAGCCAAATATACAGCCTTCCTACGACAGAATGCTCTGTATGTGGAATGTTTCATAGGAAGAGCTACAAAGAACATAAGGCAAAATTGGTCAGTTTGAATTTTTACAAAAATCTATTCACTCCTTGAGAGTACAGAACATTGTATCCTAAAAATTATCTTAACGAGTAACAAATTTAAATGGAACAATATCATGATAGACAGTTATCTAATATATGCTAGACTTACACTTAACAAATTACATGATTAAAACTTAATCATCATAACTCTTCAAATAAGTGCTATCACCCTCCCACCCAGATGGTAGATGAATTATGTGACCCACCTTACATTCATGACTGCACAGATGCCCTGGAAACTCCAGGGTTGGCTTCTAAAGGTGATGGGTTTCAGCATCACCTCCAGTGTAAGACATTTACACTTTGCCAAGGTTAACCATTAACTGAAGCATGCATCTCCTAAACTGGTTCCAGAGTCATCCAGCCTGTCCTTGCATATCTTTGGAGCCCATGTCTAAGATCCAGCCTCATAATGGTTCTCAGGTGAGCAGGATCTGAAGACATAATCACAGGTGCTCACCTATGAGTCACTTCAAGGCAGTGCTTAACTGATACATTTTTGAAAATGATATTTATTCGTTTGCGCTATAGTTATTATTACATGAGTGTTTTCCTATAATTTCACACATTTTTTGTTTGCATTATTTGGAACAGCTAAGGAATTAAATACAACAAAAGTATTTAGATCATGTTTAATAGTAAATCCATTATGAGTAAAGACTCAAGGATCGAAATGAAGAGGCTTGATTTTCTTCATAACTGTGGTAGAAATAATTAAGACAATCTCTTAGGTGTCCATTTTCTCACCCACTTTTTATAATGATTTTCTATTGTGAAGAAGTTTTTTTAAGTTGATATCCTTATAGATCTCTGACTATTATGCACACTCCTTATTATATTGTATAAGATTCCATCTTATCAGCCTACAAGTAGAAGAAGAGGAAAGATAGGGTCCTACTGAATGTAGAAAAATAATGGCATTTAATGACTATGGGCAAGCTACTAGGCTTTGTAGCTGCTCAGAACAGTTCTTAGCCAGGAGGTGGCAAGTAAACTGAAATCTCCCAAATAAAATTGTAAGGAAGTAGAATCTTTAAATATCTTTGTGAGCTTTATAGGAACTCTCTTAGTGAGAATTGTGGCTCTAGTTGTCATGTTGATGAAGCTGTAAGAAGCCTAAAGAGATCTCTGTCCTTGCTCTTACATATGAGGAAATTTTGACAGCTAAAATAACAGAATTACAATACAACCTATACAATTATCTCAATATATACATTTGTGTGTGCCTGTACACATGCGTGTGTGTGTTTGTGTCTGTGTGTCTGTGTAAGTGTGTGTGTGTGTGTGTGTGTGTGCAC
This sequence comes from Mus musculus, assembly GCF_000001635.26. Lineage (NCBI taxonomy): Eukaryota > Metazoa > Chordata > Mammalia > Rodentia > Muridae > Mus > Mus musculus. Next base: position 3,247,604 of record NC_000082.6, read on the forward strand.
GCACATATCATCAGTGAAAACTATATGGTATTAGATAGTCAATTATTGTACATTCCCTGGCTGCTTGTAATTCTTTGTATAAGTAGTAATGAAGAAAAACTGTGACCTGATGTGAAGATTTTTCTTTGAGAAAATAAAATTATTCTAGTATTAAAGCACAAGATGATTACAAAAGTTATTGTAGTGAAGAGTTTGGAGACTGTATTACGTCACAAACCAGTGGCAGTGGTGACATGAATGCATTCTCAATAATGTTTAAGTCTAAACATGGAAGAAATGATAAAAGAGAAGAAAAAATTTAAACCCCCTTGTGGACCAAGCATGGTACTGAAGTATTTATAGGATTTTAATAATGCTCACACCAACGGTCATGTAGGTTTTGAGACTCTGTCCTTGAAAATGTAAATAGGTTTCTAAAGCCCATCAGTTGAATAATGTTTGAGAAAACTGAGACTCAAACCAAAGTCCAATCCACTAGAAAGCATGTTATTTTCAAACTACACACCTGCATAGACAATTTTACCAAGTTATGCAGAATATTAAGAACTTTATTTTTCTTCCAAATTGTTAAGATGAGCTTATCATTTCCCCAATGCCAGTACAAATTTGATTCATTGACAAGTTTTGATCAATAGAATAAACAGTTCAGGATATGCATGTAAATAGTGGCTCAGCAGATGAAGGGAAGTGTGTTTATTTCCCAAGTACTTTGATTTACAGTATGCATAATGATTGTTTCATCTGCTTTGGTCTGAATCAAAAATAGCCAAATGATCTTTGGAGATGCTATGAACTCCTGCTGACTCTGAGAATTATAGTTATAAAAAATTATTCACTTGAAATTCAAAAAACATACCAGTTGAAGTTTTGATGGGCCTTCCTAAAACATTTGTCTAATTTCTACTTCTATATCAAGGTTGGAAAATGCTGCATATTGATCATTTAAATCATCTGCCTCAATAAAATATTGTCTACTATGAGTTCTAATTTTCCTAAAAATTAAAAAAAAATGGAATGTTATTTCTTATTACCTGTGGTTAGGTTTCAAACATATATTCTTTTAAAACTCTACTCGATAGCATGCCAGGTGTCAGAAAAATATTCATTGAGTTGAATCTCTTCAGAAAAAGTGACACATTTGGATTATTGGCTTGAATGGCTTCTTCAAAATGTTTTATTACTATGCCAGTTTTCACACTGTATCCTCTGGAACCTATTCCAAGATATAATTAGAAACAAAATGTTAATGATGATTGGTGATCTTAATCCATAACTACATATTTTTTCTTTACTAATTTTTTTTGAAATCCAGGTGTTTGTGCTTGGCTAGATGAACAAAGAGTTAATCTAAGAGAACATCTGCTTATTTAAGCTGTCTGCAGTGGGAAGAAAGAACTCCAGATGTTTAGAAAATTCACCCATATATATTTCTCTAGTTTAAAGTAAAAATATCTTTGCAGTAGATGTGGAAATAAAAAATACAGTGCTGTTTTACCATACACATATCTAACATTAATTTGTATTCATACATATGTATCATAAAGGGAGAGAGAGAGAGACAGGTAGAGAGAGAGAGAGATTGAGAGAGAGAGAAAGAGAGAGAGAGAGAGAGAGAGAGAGAGAGAGAGAGAGAATATTTGGGAGCACAAATAAACCTACTTTAATGTGCCTATGTATATAATTGTTACAGCTCTGAAAAAATATTGAATATATCTCAATATCTCAAACTGTGCTGTTCTTTTTTGTCCTTTGTTAGAGGACATTTTGGTAGCATCTTCTCAAGTGGAGTGTAGATTTTCATAGTAATATGAAGGACTGCATTCTCATGATTAAGTGAATGCTATGACATATTTTGTAGATTTAAATCTCCTGATACATTTGTGCTTTTTAAATCAAAATTGAGAGAATGCAGTGCTTGTCTGACATGGTTAAACACATTATGAAAAAGCTGTTGTAAAGCCATTTTGTTGGTCTAGAAAAACACCTTCTGCTGGAGACAATATAAGGACATTGGGAGAAGGGAGTCTAGCTCTTGCTCCTTTGCCTGCTTGCTGCGTGAGACTGAGTAACTGCTAGATCCTTGGTCTTCCATTCACAGCTGCGACTGAACCATTGTTGGGAATTGGGCTGTCAACTGTAAGTCATCAATAAATTCCTTTACTATCTAGAGACTATCCATAAGTTCTGTGACTCTAGAGAACCCTGACTAATACAGAAGTTGGTACCAGGAGTGGTTCTAGAGTAACAGAAGTACAAGGATGAATCTTTTTAAATACTGGAATTGGCTTTTTTATCCACCAGCACTTTCAACTATTGAAACCTCTCCAGATTCTCTCCTTCCTGGGAGCTCAGAGAATTTTGAAGACCCATGGTTGAAACTATATCTCGAACTTAAAGAAGCTAATACCATTGATTTTCTTAATGAATTAGGTGATTCAGTGCACAAAGCTTTCTACAAGATGGGGAAAAGTCGAAAAATGATTTTACTGGCTGGCTGCTCTTAGTATCTGTGGAAAAAATGATGAATGAAAGGAAGGAGTTGTGTGATAAAATCGAAAGGCTCCAGACACAAGTAAACGATCTAAAAGTTGCTAAGTGTGTCCTTGAAAAGAATCTTCTCTCCTGTAGCAATAGAGCTCAAGTTGCAGAAAATCAAACTGAAACCCTCATTGTAAGGTTGTCTGAACTACAGTGAAAATTCAAGTCTCAGCCTCAGAATGTGTCGACAGTTAAAGTAAGGGCTCTAATTGGCAAAGAATGGGATCCTATAACATGGGACAGGGATTTGTGGGAAGACCATGTTGAAGCTGAGAATTTGGAATCTTCAGATTCTCAAGGGTTTGCCCCACCTGAGGAAGTAGTACCCTCAGCCCCACCCCTTGAAATAATGCCTTCGCCACATGAGGAAATTAATTTTGCAGAGTCTGATAAACCAGCAATGACTTTCACTACTGATGTTTCTCAAGGCCCACCAATAGTTTCTTCTAGACCTGTAACCAGACTCAAAGCAAAACAGGCTCCTGGAGGGGAGGTAGAAAGTGTACTCCATGAGGAAATTCGCTATACTACTAAGGAGCTTAATGAGTTTGCTAATTCATTCAAGCAGAAACCTGGTGAATATGTGTGGGAATGGATTTTAAGGGTGTGGGATAAGGGTGGAAGGAACATAAAACTAGAGCAGGCTGAGTTTATTGACATGGGTCCTCTGAGTAAAGATTCTAGGTTTAATACGGAAGCTTGTATAGTTAAAAAAGGTGTCAAAAGTTTGTTTGAATGGTTGGCTGAGGTGTTTATCAAAAGATGGCCTTCTGGAAATGACTTGGAGGTGCCTGATATTCCGTGGCTTAGTGTTGATGAAGGGATTTTAAGACTTAGGGAAATTGCAATGCTAGAGTGGATATATTGTATAAAGCATAATTGTCCACAATGGGAAGGTCCAGAAGATATGCCTTTTACCAGCTCTATAAGACACAAATTGGTGAGAGAGGCACCAGCACATTTGAAGGGTTTTGTTCTTTCCCTTTTCCTTGTGCCAGATATTAGCATTGGAGATGCTTCTGCTCAATTAGATGAATTAAATTCACTGGGTTTAGTTGGATTCCGAGGTAACAAGGGCCAGGTGGCAGCATTGAATCGCCGGAGACAAGGTGATCCTAGTTATTATAATGGACAGCGTAGACAAAAGAATGTTTATAATAACATACCCAGTAATGGTCAGCACAGGAGAGGTGAAATTTATAATGGCATGACTCGGTTGGACCTTTGGTACTGGCTAATCAATCATGGTGTTTCCAGGAATGAAATACATAGGAAGCCTACTGCATATTTGTTTGATCTGTATAAGCAGAAAAATTCTCAAACAAATGAAAGAAAGGCTACATTAGATCGTGGTAAACAGCAATCTCGGCCAGTGAATCAATTTCCAGACTTGAGCCAGTTTGCAGATCCAGAACCCCTTGAATGAAGGGGTGGCCAGGTTCCGCTGAGGAAGGATCTTGATAAAACACCCAAAGGTTTTGCTGTTACCCTTTCTCCAGTTCTCCCCAGAGGGACCTACGGCCTTTTAAAATGATGAAGGTGTAGCTCAGATTAAAGGTGTGTTTCACCATACCTTTAATCCCAGATGAAAGGTGTAGGCCAGATTAAAGGTGTGTTCCTTAAACTCAGAGATTCGATCTTCTGGAGTCCATAGCCACTATGGCTCAAGATCTCCATACCAAGATCCAGATAAGGATCTCCAAGCCTCCAGATAAGGGTCACTGGTGAGCCTTCTAATTCTGGATTGTAGTTCATTCCAAATATAGTCAAGTTGACAACCAGGAATAGCCACTACACCAAGTCTCGGCATAGTATACAGAGGACCCTGTGCTTACTTCTAAGGCAAAATATATATGTTGTAGAAAGGCTATTATATTTTAAGTGTCTATGTCTTTATAGTTGTCATTTCTCTGAAGCAAAACCATTTGAATATATAAATGCATTTGCTTAGATTTCATACTTAAAAGACATCAGTGAATTCTCCTACAATGAAGTTATTTTGACAAACCAATGTTAATTTAAAATTCATCTACACTAATTTGTTGTTTTCTCTTTCTACTTAGCCAAAAATTCATTAGAACAATTTTTATTAAAATGTGACAGGTTCAGGTAAATCCTTAGCAAACACGTCCATGGCTAGAACTGGTTTAAAGTATATCCTTGAATGTAAAAGATGCTCTTCTATAGACCGTCTGAGGAAGAAAGGAGATTATTGTAGTACATTGAAAAATATAAGGGATTTACTGATAACAGAAAGAATTGTAGCTTTTAATACTAGGAATATTTTCTGAGTTGACTGGGTTTTTAAATTGGAATGTAAAGTGTATTTTAAAAAGATTCTTTTTTAAGACATAACTACATAGGTTGATATTTATATTAGGAGACAGTGTTAAATGATGCGTTTTTCTATAAGTATTTAAAAGAGAAAAAGAAGGATGAAAAGAAACTTTATTTCTCTGCATGTGTACTTTTTTCTTCCTTTTATTTAGAAATAAGAAAATGATTCAGGAAGAATTCCATCAAATCATTGTTAAAACTTCCAATAGGTTACCTAACAATGCAGGATGGCAGAGAATGGGTAGGCAGGCATAACAAGAATTGGCCCCTTTACAAGATGAGACTCGCAGTCACAGAAATAGCAAGCAATTTTTCCACTTTCTCAAGTCTATTCACTTACAGCGTTATCTGAACCTTTAGAAAGAGTTGGATTTTCATTTGTCTCTGTATTTAATTTGTAGACATTTTATTTTCTCTCCTTCCCTAATATTTCAGGACTTAACACCTAATTGTCGAACTACACACACTCACTAATGATTATAAATTATAAATTTAATTCTTCATTGAAATTCATTTTAAACAATAATAAGGTATTTGTAAAAAAAAGATTAAAATAATTTAAAATAAAAAGTTTTGTAATTTAACTTTTTATTTCATATATGGGTTGATAATGTTAACACCTACATTTTAAAGACATTTTAGTAGGATTTTATAATCAGTACTAAGGAATGCTGTATGCATAGACATACTCAAACCATGATAAAAATACTTGGTCTTCTTTTCATAAGTTTCCTAATGTTTAACCAATCTCTTATTTTTAGTTCCATAAAACTTGCGGGTAAGATTTTTGCTCTGGAGATCACACAGCTTTTATATACCACCTGCCATAACTACTTTTCCAAGAAGCCCGTCCAGTTATACCATAATTTGTTTGTATCAAACTTTCTGGATTTTTCCTCTTTGAATTAGAAGATTGGTAGCTATAAACGGTTGTAGGTAAACAACTACAGAGCCTTCTGTGCTTTTGTAAGAGGACATCCCCAGGTTTTATCCCAACTGTTATTTCTTCTACTTAGTAGTAGTTTTGAAATCAGTCCCGAGACCTTGCTCATATATTCTCTTAGTGTTATTTTTATCATGATTTTCATATATATTTATCTCTTAATGATTGTACTTTTCAATCCAGTCAAAACAGTGCAGCTCCCTTTCTGATCATTTCTGTTTAGTTCCAAATTAGATCACTATGTATTTCACTCCAACTTATAATTGGAAGCAATTGCTTTGTATGCCTGTATTCATACGTTTATATACATGTACCATTGTTAAAATTATCTCACAGTTTCCATACCTTACAATAATTTTGATTAATTTTCAAAACACTACTGGGGTATATAGAAGAAAAACCAATGGTCTTCTTAAAATTTTTATTCAATGTTTGGAATGTTATTTTTGTTTAATTTTTTTGCATCAATCTAAACTGAGCCTCCTATCTCAGATATTGTGGAAAGAAGTTCTATTCTTTTTCTTTTTCTTTTTTTAAATAAACAGATTGTGTTACTTGGGTGAGGCCACAATTTGAATCTCTGTCTCATATATAATAATAAGCATGTGATTATAAAGCCAAGGCTTGATACTACTAAGGTCAAGAGATGAGTCAGACACTTCATTGTGGTATTCCCTCCCATTCTGCCAACTCCATCACTGGCACCCAGCTTTCTGTAGGCTCAGACCTTTCCTGTGATCGGCAGAGACAAATGTAATAAACACTGTTACAGAATTTCTTTCCCTCAAGCACATAAAATGTCTTCCTCTATTCAAATTTGGCCCTTGGTATGTGCTATGATTTCTCAGTGGTTTATTTCCACAAATCTTTTATATTTTAGAACGAGCTCTGACATTGAATGGTCTAGATTCAGTGGGAACTGGTTAAGTTATCATGGGTACTATTTTTGAAAAGAATAATCAAGTTCTCATGGGATTCTTTGCATAGATCTTGAAAAGGACGATTATATTAATATCTTTTTATGTTTTTATGTGAGCATTTGAAGTGATAGAGTTTACATACTAGATTTTTATTCACTCTTCTTGTCCTTTTTCTCCATCCCAGCTCTACCTACTTCTGGTTTTATGTCCTCTATTCTTCTCTTAAGCTGTCAGTCCTTCTGTATTAATTTTATATGTATTGCAATGCCATTTTCTCCCCTCCCCCTCCTTTAAGATATATTTCTTTAGTTATCTCTCTCAAATGTGTTTGCACCCTGAAGTTCCATACCCAGGGAAGTTTATCTCTAATATGTGCTCTGCCAATTCTACTTTATTACAATAGTACAGGATTGCTACTGAAGATCTTACCATTGACTCTCCACTCTGCAGGCACCCTAGCACACCCAGGATCTTAAGATCACTGGAAAATGGAACACAGCATCTGTTCCATAAAACCCAAAGGGTCTTGTGCAAGCAGGAACAGGGACAAAGGACAAAGGCAGGCCCTAGCATACCCAGCATCTTGGGATCACTGAGACCAGTATACACAGGAGAGTACGTGGGTAGCAGAAGCAACAGAGCTTCTTGGGTTTGTCATATCTTATTGTATCTTGTTTGTCCTGTTTGGATATCTTCTCTTGAAGGCCTGTTATTTCTAAAGTGAAAGCAGAGGGAGTGAGTCTGGAGAGTAGGGGAAGTTGGGGGAGTTGGGAGGAGTGAAAGGGTGGGGAAACTGTGGTTGGAATGAATAAGAATCTATTTTCAATAATGTAAAAAAATTTTAAAAAGAATAGCCAATGGTTGAATCTTCAGTAGCAACTCTGTACTATTTTAATAAAGGGATTTACAAAATGAATCAAATGTGGATTGTAAATTAAATTAAGGTAAGTAAAGTCCAAATTATTTGACCATTAATATATGATAGTCATACTGAATTCTTGAAATGTCTAATCTAATTCATTTCTAAACCCTGGTATTTACCACATGTTAGCAGCAGCTTACATTTCTCAAACTTCCTAGGCTCATGCAAATGAACAGAAACCATACAGGTAAACACTGAGAATAACAAAATGTTAGAAATCAAATAGCTAAATGCAGAACAAATCTTTTGGATAGATAGATACCAGTGGGGCTTCCTATGTTATTTTTCTACAATATAGATTTTCTTGAGGGTACATGTTTAGAAAAACGTGTGTTAAAACGTGAGTAACACATTGTTTACACAAAAGGCTTCCCAAAATGTGCACATATGGACATGACAGGTCCTTTATTCCTTAGGGAATATCTGATTCTCCCATTTGGGCATATTTCCTCCTCTGCATTAAGTCTCCTCTTAACTGCATCGCTACAATAATTGGAATGAGTATGAACAAACAATGGCCCTTAAAGCCCTCTTTAGAGAGTAACATGTGTTTCAGAGAACATCAGAAAGAAGAGAGAAGCACAGGCATGTGTTTGTCGTCCAGGAGGCTGCCTTCAGCCCACAGCCCTTGATAGTAAAACAGAAGCAAAAATGTCCTGTGCAAAGAAATCTCAGAAATAAGAGACAACCTCTACTTTATTGAATTAATTTTTAGTCTAATGGTTTTAGCTAGCAGAGCAGAGGCAAGGAAACCTCCAACAACATTGAAAATGTTTTTTTAATTATTATTATTTGTTTCTTTATTTGAAACTTGACATTGAAAACAATGCTAATACTTTTGTTTTTTCTAGTCTCACTAAAATCCATTAAACATTTAACAAACATGGGTGGCAATTTTAGAAGTGACTTGAACAAAAGATAGAAAGACATTCCACAAGTATGAGTCAACAGTTTGAAATGGGTTATGAATGAAGAAAATTAGAAACCATCTGTTTTTCCAATTTGATTAAACAAGAGAGTAATCATTCTGACTGGATCAGCTGTGGATGATTGAAAACTATTCCATATAAATGAGTCATGCATTATTCTCTACATATTTAAAATGAGGGCTTTTGTATCAAATCACTACAATATATAATCAGATAGCTCAGCCAACTTTGTTCATTATTGCAAATTAACACTAAGAATATTATAGTGTTTACAATGCCAGAATCTGCTCTTGTTTTCCTGAACAAGTGCTTCTTGATAAATTTTAATTTCTTCTCTCTGCTCAACAAGCCATAACGACAAAGACACCCTGCTCTTGAGTAGCTTGCAAGCTCTCTAGGAGGCAAAAATACCTTAAAATGGTAAACAACTAGATACTACAAGAATTCTAAAAATGCTACAAGAATATGCTATTGATTAGCATTCTATATAAATTACCTAGTTTAACTTTATTCGTATTTAGAATTTTATTTTCTGTGGATCCTTGGCACTAATTATGTATGACTCTAGACAAAAGTCTAATGTAAATATAAATATGTAACATCAACACCTGGAAAATGACAGTAGGTATTCACTTGATATTATTTAAATGAAAAATGTAGGAGAGTTCGAAGAGAATTCAAAGTCCTTCTGACCTTAAAAGATATCCTCCAATCCATTAAGGCACTTTAGAGTACTGTATGGATCTGGAGCGGAACTTCTGGTTGTCATGATTGCTCTTCACTTAAGCTGCAGTATAGTTAACGCTTTCAGCATTTGTGGTAACAGTGTCTGTTTTGCGGTCATTTTTTATCTTCCTATCAGAAGCCCCTGACTTCTCTGTGGAAGAGTGGCTATTGGGAGGTCGGCTCTGAAAGTCAGTCAGATGAAAGAATTCTTGTTCAGCATCATGTTTTTGTCTCTACACGGAGAAGTATGCTTTACCTCTCTGGAGGTACCTCAATACGGACGATGGCTCTTGTTTGACTTGCTTTCATACCCAACCAAGGGCTTACTGGATATTTGAAGTCTAGCCAAGATGGAAATTCTACCCTGAAAATCTTTTCACTTGCCACCCATGATGCCTGTGTCAAGACAGTTCTTACTCTTCTTATTAGTTCTATTTTCTTTGTTTAAGTGTGTGATATGTTTTGTTTCTGTTGGCCTTTGAGTGCATTCGGATTGCAGTGCTTTTGCAACTGGTGGTCCCAGGCCAGGTGTTTAAGTCCTAACGAGCATCCTATGTTTATAGGTAGGTTTAATGTTTTTCAGTCTAAATTTGAATCTTCATAAAACAAAAGTAAGAAAAGTGAGAAATATCCTCAAGTTATGTGAATTTACCTAGGTATTCTTCATGGGCAAAATATTCCCTAAGCAATGATGGGTCAACAAAACTTATGCTAACAGAGGAGTGCACAGTATTTAATATATGTAGTCATATATCATGCAGACTAGTTTCTTAGGATTTTATTGTGAATAACTAGGGGCATACATTACATCTACCCTTTACTATTACTGACACCTACCTGATATAGCAAATGGTTCTTTGTAAATATTCATTGTAGAACAGCAGGTATAAAATTTTATTATACTATTAAATTGTGTTGAATTTTTTAATCATTTTTCAATTGGCTAAATTTTTCCTTTAGTGACCTTGTATGTCACTACTCACTAATGATATTTTTCTTCAGATACTTCAATGTCTCTAAGAACAGCAGTTACTACCAAATCTTGAAGAAGAAGGCATCTAAGAGAATTCCAGAGACCACAGTGGAAACCCAATAGGAAAGTTGCATTCCAGGTTGTCCAGAAAATGGTAGAGAAGAAATACTATGCAATAAACTACGATACACCAGAATACAGTCAGAGCTAAGCCAATCTTCAAACCAAGTAAATTCATTGTCCAACAACTTGACAGTGTTATGAAATTATAAGTACAGTTATGCATAACTAATTTTCATTGTGTAAAGCTAAAAAGACAAAGACAAGCAAAACCCTAACTCTTATATACCTCGCTCCCTTGGACCTCAGAAATATTTTAGAGGAACAGCATGCTATAAGAAAAAATTTAAGTTAGCAAAATTTATGGAATATATACTATGTGCATATTGTAGACATTATAGATATGACACTGTTCTAGGAATCAGAAATATGGTAGTATAATGTTACAACATTCATAAGAAACAATCCCCTATTCTTGCAAAAGTTTGTGAATGTTTTTCACTTGCTCAAATTGTTTTCCCAACCCCTTATTATTCAGAGACTCTGTCCCTAGTTTGCTGTCAACTAACAAAAGCACAGGTCACTTCAGAAGTAACTTTTCTTTTATACAATCTTGATCTGGAATAGTCCTCATATCACCCTTTTCTAATATTTCTTCAGACACTTTTCCTGAGCCTATTAATATCATCTTGCTTTTTAGTTCATCAGTGAACAATCGGTGCAGTTTTATATCTCTAAAATAAAACATGGTGCTTTTTAGGTGTATTATATAATTACAAATAAGAATGAGTACATGTTGATAGTCTATACATAAATTTGTAATTGGATAAGATAATGATTTTAGTCACACATCTTTAAGTTAGTAGCTTTTATGCAGAAACAAAATTGACACATATGTCTTAAGTAGATAACCGTTAATCTCTCTTGTAAATTTTAGATGCTGGGAATGGTTTTACAGTGTTCCAATGTAAGAAGAAGCCATAACTATGTGTTCTGTTTCCGAAGGGTGGATTTCATGGTTTACCCTGCTATGAACTTCTAAGAATGAATCTTGGATGAGTTGCTATCATCTCTTTTATAGTATTTATTTTGTAACAGATTGAGAAGAAAAGATTTTTCCCTTTTGTGAACTATAAAATAAACTGAAGCTCCAAGAACAGTTCCAAGTATTGCATCCTGAAAGGCCCTTGTAATGATTTTTTGATTCAAAAGATCACATACCCCATGTACTATTCCTGGAATAACCACAAACTTGAATTCTGGTTTCCTCTACCAAGACAGAGAGCCTCCCCTAAAGCGATCCTCATTTACAATGAAAATAAAACAACTGAAGGTAACGTGCCACCTGCCACCTGCCACCCCATATCCAGTATACCTCAACCAGGTACACATGTGAGTTTTAAACAACATAGTTTTAATTAAATCGTTTTAAAATTAGATCATATGCTTCTTTAATTTTATAAATTGTTAGTGTTATTACTTAATTTTCTAAACTCTGTAGCACATTAATCTTTCCATTGAAGAAAACATCAAATCCTAGTCATGTTCATGTTAGTAAGCATTAAAATCATGATTATGAACTGTTTGCAAGGTCAGACATTAGCTTTTATAGTTTCTTGGATGCTAGCAAAGGTCACATGACTCACAGGTCAAAAGCACAAAGGGATTATTATTATTGGCTCAAAAAAAAAACCCTTTAGCTTTATGTCTCTATTTGTTTGCCTTAAAATCTAAGCCCCATAGGTGACATAAGTGACCTGGATGAATGCTGTGGATCCTGGGGGTTTGTATCTCAACCAATGAGTGTTCAAAGAAAAACTTGCAGACCTCTGTGGTCAGTAGATACACACACACAAAATATCAGTACACATGACACATATAAACAAGATAAGTTTGTCTACTATACTACCCATTCTAAGAATATAAATTCTGGAAAAGATTTGTTGGTGTTTGATGGATCCAATACCTAAAAGGATGGGAAATCCATGAAATAATCTAACAAAGTATTAAATATTTGCCTCTTCTTCTATTTTTTGATTATGGTTTTTGGTATGTATATTATATCCAGGGAATGTGTTTATTACAGAAGAAATAATCATCATTTATTAGGACTTATTATATAATATTATTTCATTTACAGAGGAACATATAATACCTTATAAATGTATATGAAATTGATAAAAGTTTTTACAGTGTAAGGAGAGAAGCCCTTCATTACAGATCTGTGTAAAAGACAAAAGAAATGATGAACACAGTCTAAGGCTTCTAACAAGAGCAAAACTGTTTTCAATAATCAAAAAAAATATCCATTGTATCATGCTTTTAAAACAGATATAAGCTCCCATTGCCACAAACTTCCAAAGCACTGCTTGGCATCTTATTCTCAGCAAAGCCAGGGTTTTTCCTTTACCATGTAGATGTTCTTATCTTTCCCTTTAACTCATAAAAAGGAACAAGAAATAATGTTCATATGTATAAGCTTAGGTTTAAGAATTTGATTCTGTTACATCTGCCAACCATCCCACAGAATTGTCTTCTTAATCTCAATTTTGCATTATTTTTCAAGTTGAAAAATGTGAAGAGTCTATGCAAATCATATAAAATATTTCAGATTGCTTCTACCTGAAATGTTTAAGGCTCTATGCATTGAATTCAATTTTAAATTTCTTAAAATATTTTGGAATATAAAGTAAGTGTAATACAAGTTGATGAATTTTCCTTTGTGAGTTGATAGATGGTTACATAGAAATTTATAAATAATTACAGATATATAGATAATGACTAAATTTATAAGCCAGTAATATATTCTATTTTTTCTAAATAACATGCTTATTTCTGGACACCCTCAGATTTTCTTTCATGTTAACATGGCATTAACTTTAATTTATTAAATAATCAATTTATGTGAGTTTATGTGTGTTTGTGTTATGGATGGGACTGTGCATGCCATGACACACATATGAAGATCAGAGGAAAGTTGTGGGAGTCAGTTTTTTTCTCTTTGTTATATATAACACAGGAATTGAACTCAGGTTCTCAGGTATGGAGACAAATCGATATACCTGAGAAACCATCTTGCCAGTCCTCTTTGCAGTCTTAAAACTTGCACAGACTAGTGTATGAGAATTTGTAATTATTTCTTTACTGAACCAACTCAAAAGGCCATTTTTGTGTGCCCTAGCCCTAAACTGTTGAAAGAGAGAATAACATAGAGATAAATGGAGGGAGGAGATATAGCTAATATGAGTGATGTTAGAAAAAAAAATCCGTGGGGGAATTAAATTATTTTACACTTAGCTAAGACTTCAAATGAGGTCATTCTACTTGAGTTAATACTTCTCCAGGATACATAATCTAGCTAAGAAAATTTTAGATACCAAGCATGTAAAACATCCATCAATTTATATGTCAGAAATTCTAAGTGACTTCGACAACAATATAGATTATTGCTGTACCCTTGGTTACCTCCCAGAATTGTAAATATATTCCTATTTAAGACACCACACAGTTTGTAAAAAATACTTTGGAGAGTCAAAGCTGGAAACCAGAGGACTAACAGAAAAGTATCCAATATCCAATCAGCTTTGGCACCCATGATCCGCAAGGGTGACCAGCATGGTCATATATCCCCCAATGGGGAAATAGTGATATTCATGTCTTGAAGATAACCATCATACTCAGTGAACTCTTCGTAGGAATAAATTTATGTCTAATCCTATATGATTAATGTGGAAGTTGAGAAACATAAATTAATAGGTAGGAAGCAACCCAGGAAGTAATCACATGATGATCTACATAGAGGTCAAACTATCCCAAATTCAGTACAGCTAATCTTTTTAGAAAATAAATGAGTGAAAGGAAGTATTTCTCAATCATCTTTTCTTTGAGAATATGGAATCTATTTCTTGAATATTGTTTTCTAAAAAACTGTAATTGTCAATAGTTATTTTTCAATAATTAGTTATTTTAATTTTGAAGGAAATAATGCCAAATCTCTGTGGGAGATTCTTTGACTAAGCTCTTGTATTACTCCAAACATTCCTTACACTAGCTATATGAATTAATAGGCTTAATCTGTTTAAGTTTTGCAAACAATTTTATTGTATGTTTTAATTTAGATTCTTCACTGAAGCCAGTGCTACCCACAGTCAGTGCTAAATGAAATGCTAATGAAAGCCTTCCCTTCAGGTCTCAAGAAGCTATGCATAAGAGGAGGCAGAAAGAGTGTAAGAACCAGAGAGGATGGAGACAACAAGAAAACAATGTCTTCCAGACACAATAGGACACATACACAGGTGAACTCCCAAACTGTGGCTGTACAGAGATGACGAGTGCAGGTCAAGGGTGGACAGGGTCTCAGTACTGGAAGAGCAATGTGATCTCTGAAGCAGCGACAAATGTCAAATTGACAACCAGATATATAGGAATAATTAGTTTTCTCTAATGTAACCTTACATATTATATAAACCACACTTAATGCCAGGGCCCATGTGCAGCAGCAGGTAATGGCATTTTTGGAGAATTGTTGTTGTTGTTGTTTTATATTGCTTTATTTGGACTTTTGTTTTTAATCATCCTGAACTTTTGATAGTAAATTATTGTTTCTAATGTTGTGTTTCAAAGTGTGTACATCTGTGTGTTTTCCGTGAAAATTTTTATGATGTTGTTTGCTTGTTTGTTTGTTTTAATCTTCTTTTGTGTGTTTGAAAGAAAGTATGGTATTGGATGGTTGGGAGATGAGGAAGATCTGGGATGAGTTGGAAGAGGGAAAATGTGATGAGAATACATTGTATAAAAATGATTTTTAATTCAAAATTATTTAAATAATTGATAATATTGAGACCTTATCTCTTTCTCCAAATTTTACCTCATTGATTTTAAATTCATTTACAAGTTTGGCCATGACTAAGTAAGCATGGTCACAAACCCTTACATAATATTTGACCAAGTCTTTACAGAATCCCTGAGAGGACTCATCTTGCTCCCTGAGGCATGCCACAGAGGGCTCACAGCCACAGAGACATACATTCAGTCTTCATGCTTACCAAGGATGTTTTTACTGTTTTATTGAAGTGCAGAATTCTTCTGATTGTTGAATCTGCACTAAGGTAGTGTCTGAGACCAGCTTTCCTGACGGGCCCCCGACAGAGCATGTCAGGAACCATGACAGATAACAGCAGTGTTCACAGCAATATGGCACCTGCCAGAGGGAAGCAAATAATAAGGTCTAAAAATGCCAATTTTGACATAAGAAGAAATCTGTAATTTTTCACAAGGTAAAAACTCTGCCTCACCATGGATTTTTGGAAAACGAAGTTGAAGAATATGGACTGATTTGTCCTTGAAACTGATTCCAGCTTTGTCAGCTTTGGAAACACAGATAATTTTGAGAACCCTTTTCTGTTTTGTTTTGTTTGGTTTGGTTTTGACCACTACACTCTGGAGAGAGAACAACACATTGTAGAAAGGTAGTTTACTTTTGAATCAACTACTAATGTCAATTCTGTTGAGAAGTAACCTTTGCAAACGAATTTTCAAACAACTCATAAAGGTATGTCATGGCAATCCCAAGCCAGACATTCTAAAGTGAAGTACAGGATGTTTTGAATTTTCATATATCATATAAAAGAGTTTCATCATGCTATGGATGTTTTAGCCTGACCCGCCCAGCAGGTCCAGTTATTCGAGGGTCTCGAGAGGACCTTCTCCTAAGAACCAAATGGAGGGAGGAAGAGACGAGAACCAAATGCAATGAACAATACACGGAAGCAGTCTGATTAGCATCAAGGTCTCACTGTATTCAGCAAGGCTCAAGGCTTAAATGCACAAGCAAAGGAGGAAGTACTTCTCAGCAGGAGGTTTGGGGCATTGGAAATTTTTCTTTTGGAGACTACACGGAGAAGCAGGAATTTGGTGGTATCAGGGTACATCTTGTGGTAAGGACATCCGGTGCTGACTTAGGGCTGGAAAAATCTGTGCATGTTCTCGGAGCAGTACGTCGGTGGCCTGCTTTTGACCCCCTTTTCTTCTCAGGGGGTGGGGGGGAGAGAGGCCCAATTCAGAGATCAGGACAATTGTGTTGTCTTAATAGCTCCCAACATTAGCCAACTGGGGTTTATTAATTCTGATCACATTATATTTTAAAACCATTAATCCCAAAGTGACTGCAAAAAACATAAACAGTTTCATATATAAGTCCCATGTGTTACAGAAAGTATTAAGCATTTATTTATTTCCAGAATGTCAAATTATATATTTCCCTTGTGTGGGCATTAACATTGTTTCATAATTATTATCATTTTAAGAACACTATAGAAACACATTTAAAATGCATTTTTATCTGTTTTTTCTTTCAGTACTATTTGCTCAGAAACTTCAGATTTGTTAATATTTTTGTGACCATGAATATTGAATAAACACAATTTGAATCAATAACATTTCCATTTTTGAAGTTCCCATTAACCAATATACTCCAACGTATGTGATCCGAAGTGCTTGATAAGTTAATACATAATTTGGTAGTTGGTACATGATAAATTAGATAGATAGATAGATAGATAGATAGATAGATAGATAGATAGATAGATAATAGATGATAGGTGGGAAGGTAGGTAGATACATAGATGGGTATAAAATAGATGATTGACAGAAAATGCATGTATATATAATGGATCAATATATATGGTAGATAGGTGTTCAATGATTCACAGAAATTGTTAGAGAAGAAGATATATAGTAGATACATAGTAGATAGATGATTGATTGATTATAGAGAATATACACATTAAATATATAGAGATATGCTTTGGAAACACAGGAGGATTGTGATGAAAGTGGTTTACTCATGTCATTCCAGAGGATAAAATATCCTATCGGATGTTTTGTGAAAGCTAGGTACCATAAGATATTAGCAGTATTGACAGGTTATTCTATGTTATAAGAATTTAAAACCCATAGACTCTCTATCAGTCTGATACAAAAACCCTTAATAACTGGAAGCTACAGGTTCAAATCTTGAAACTCAGAGGTAGGAACCTGATTGAATCAGGCTTAATGACAGAATAATTGTCAATTCTAGGAGAGCACAAAAAATTCAACTTTACTCCATTTTTAAAAATTCTGTCTATGCATCTAGCCATTAGAATGATGCCATCGACAATGAAATTGGCCTTCCTCACCAGGGAAATAATATACCCATCTCCTTGATAAACTCCTTAGACACTCATCTGAGAATGATGCATTATGCAATGTGTGCATTATATAATCCAGGCCAACTGCCATTCAAATTAAACTTTACAACATCATAGGGTACCATATCTCAATGTTGTCTGGATTTTTTAAAAAATTATATATTAATGTCACTAGTAAAAAAAGACCTACCTTTTTGAATATGATTATGTGGCTTTGAACACAATATTTCTTTACTAAAATTTTTCTTAGCCTCAAGCCTCTTACATGGAAATACAGGGACAAACTGGAGCAGAGGCTGAAGGAAGAGCTATCCAGAGACTGCCCCACCTGGGGATACATCCCACATGCAGACAACCAAACCTAGACACTATTGTGGATGCCAAGAAGTGCATGATGACAGGAGCCTGATATAGCCGTCTACTCAGAGACTCTGCCAGATCCTGATCAATATGGATGCAAATGCTCACAGCCAACCTTCACCCTGACTACAGGCACCCAAATGCAGGAGTTAGGGGAAGTACTGAAGGAGCTGAAGGGGCCTTATCAGGCATCACTGGGAGGGGAGGCACTTGGTTCTGTGAAGGCTTGATGCCTCAGTGTAGAGGAATGTTAGGGTGATGAGGCGGGAGTGGGTAGGTGGGTGAGGAAAGCAGGGTAAGAGGGGATGCAATAGGAAGTTTGCAGACGGGAAACCAGGAAAGTGGATAACATTTGAAATGTAAATAAATAAAATGTCCAATTTTAAAAAAAGGAGATCTTACTCACTAATGTTTATCCATAATTGTTTTCAAAGATTGTTTAAGATATTGACAACACCCAGTTTTTCATCACTGCAATAATACCAAGTTCAGAGGTTTCACTGGCTCACCCCATGTTCTTTCTGCATTTCTACTTCCCTTATTCTGTAGTAACTCTATTTCCAAAATACTCCCTCCCATATCACACATTCCTATACATTTGATTTATCTTTGTTCAATTTTTTGCTTCTTGCCTTCTAATTTTGCTTCCTTTCTTTTTTATGCTTACATCATAGTTGTGTATGCTCATTTTAGCCTTTTACTATTTTAATGGAAAATTATATATTTACTTCATTTACTTTACATATGTGTGTGAATATGCATTTATAGCAGCACAGTTCTTCATAGCTTCAGTTCTACATGTGCTAAATGAACAGACTATGGCTCCAAATTATGGCTCCAAATTATGGAAAAAATACTGATATGTAAGCATTTCATGAAGAGTCGATAGGTAAAGCCTTTTCCTTTTAAGTTGTTGCTCAAAATGATATAGTACAAATCTATTTACATAGCCCTAAGACTTTTTTATGAATTATGAGTAATCTGTACATGAAATATTATTATCAGAAGAATATGAGTAGGGGATCAGAAATTACCTAAAAGTTCCTCTTTTATCAAATGATTCTGAACAGCTACAGTTTTTAATAACCACTAATATCCCATGGATATCAAAATACCTCCCTCATATGTTTCTGTCAATCAACATAACTATCTTTACATGCATGCATATGTATGGGTATGACTTTTGTTTGTGTATAAATGGAATGAATTAATAAAACTTGCTAATGAATATTTTACTTTAATGCAAATTATAATATTTTAAAAATAAATAACATGAAGCCTTTTGTTCCTCCTTGTTCTTTCTCCCATCCCCTATCTTACCTCTCATTTCATTACTTCAGTCCTACATTTTTCCTACTTTATATTTTCTCTGAATTTTATGCCTAATTTTGCCATAAGTACTGATTACTTGGAAATAATATGTGCATGAATCTATTTTGGAAATGACACACTCATTTAAGTCACATAAAAAGTGGTCAACTCCCATAGATATTAAGAGTTTTCAGTTTAGGCCACAGTAGAAAATTATGCCAGACAATCTCAGTGTCCATATTCAAAATAAAGCTGAAATTTTCTGATACTTTTCTGATGAGTACTTCTCTGTTGTAGCAGGGATCATCTTACTAATCCAAAATTTAATACTCTACATTAACCATTTCAAACTTAAAATGTAGTGGGTCAGTGTTGGGCCATAAGGCCACTAGTAGACCCAACAATGTGTCTAGAAAAGATATATGAAATAGGTGAAAATTGAAGAAAAATATTGGCAGAGAATCCAAATATTTAACCATAAATGATATGTCAAAGAAAAACAATAAGTATTTTAAGGCCTAGTACAAACAGATGAACAAAACAAAACAAAGCAATAACAACAAACCAAAAACAACAAAACCCTTCTCTTCATTAAATTTCCAGATGGAATACGAGAATGCGTGAAGTGCTTCTTGTCTCATGCTCCCAATTGAAATTTGTTTCTAAGCACTCTATGCTCCTGTAGAAAATGTCAGATAGCATTAAATAATTATATGTAACCATCTCTTCACATTATAATCTAGTGAGATTCATAGCAAGTTCTATTTATGTGTCAAATATAATCCACCTAGAACATACTAGCTACTCAGGGTAAATATTAACAGTTAAAAATTAACCATTCTAGGGATTGTTAGATATAAAGGTAATGAGTGTTGGCTATTTGCGTTTTTATATTTTTATCATTTTCTACATTACTAACATAATTAAATGCATTGAGCAGTTGTTTTCCCCTATCCTAATCTTATATATGCTTACTGTTTTTAAATTTAGTTGTAATACAATGGAATAGAGGAAGTTAGTTTCATATATGAAGACGAACAACAGGTACTCTTTTACATTTTTTGGATATTTTCTATATTTACATTTCAAATGTTATCTCATTTTCCGTTTTCTCTCCCTCCCAGAAACACTCTAACACATCCTCCCTTCCCCTGCTTCTATAAGGGTGTTCCTCCACTCACTCACCCATCCACCCAACTCCAGACTCCCTGCACTTGATTCACCTATGCTAGGACATCTATGAAGCCTTCATAGGACCAAAGACCTCTCCTCCTACCGATGCATGACAAGGCCATCCTCTGCTACATATGCAGCTGGAGCCATGTGTACTTCTGGGTTGATGGCTAAGTCCCTGGGAGTTGTGAGGGATCTGGTTGATTTATATTCTTGTTCTTCTTATGGGGCTGCAAACCCCTTCAACTCTTCCAGTCTCTTCTCTAACTCCTCTATTTGGGACCCTGTGCTCAGTCCAATGGTCGGCTGCTAACTTTTGCCTCTGTATTTGTAAGGCTCTGGCAGGGCCTCTCATGAGACAGCCACAACAGGCTCCTTTCTGCATGCACTTCTTGGCATCCACAATAGTATCTGGGTTTGGTAACTTTATGGGGGATGAATCCCCAGGTGGGACATTCTATGGGTGGTCTTTTCTTTAGTCTCTGCTTTACACTTTATCTGCATATTTGCTTCTGTGAGCATTTTCTTCTCCTTCTAAGAAGGCCTGAAGCATCCACACTTTGGTCTTCTTTCTATTGAGCTTCATGTGGTCTGTGAATTGAATCCTGGTTATTTGGAGCATTTGGGGCTAGAATCCATTTATCAGTGATGCATACCATGTGTGTTCTTTTGCAATTGGGTTATCTTACTCAGGATAATATTTTTCTAGTTCTATCCACTTGCCTAAGAATTCCATGAATTCATTGTTCTTAATAGATGAATAATACATCATTGTATAAATATACCATATTTTCTGTATTCATTCCTCTGTTGAATGACATCTGGGTTCTTTCCAGCTCCTGGCTATTATAAATAAAGCTGTTATGACCACAATGGAGCATGTGTCCTTATTACATGTCAGATCATCTTCTGGGTATACGTCCAGGAGTGGTACTAGTGGGTCCTCAGGTAGTACTATGTTCAATTTACTGAGGAACTTCCAACTGATTTCCAGAATGGTTGTACCAGCTTGCAATCCCACCATCAATGGAGGAGTGTTCCTTTTTCTCAACATCCTCACCAGCATCTTCTGTCACCTGAGTTTTTTATCTTAGCCATTCTGACTGGTATGGGGTAGAATCTCAGGGTTGTTTTGATTTGTGTTTCCCTGATGAATGAGGATGTTGAACATTTCTTTATGTCCTTCTCGACCATTCAATATTTCTCAGTTGAAAATCCTTTGTTTAGCTCTATCAGGTAATTTAAATTAAAACTAGAATGATTGTTTCTAAAAGGTAAAGACTTGCAGTTGACAGTAACTTGGGATTTCTTTCATGAGTATCAGAACATGTTCTAGAGCTATAGCTGGAAAGCAACATGTGAGTATAGACCCACACTTTGGTCTTCTTTCTATTGAGCTTCATGTGGTCTGTGAATTGAATTCTGGTTATTTGGAGCATTTGGGGCTAGAAACCCCCCCCCTTTTTTTTGTCTTTTCGAGACATGGTTTCCCTGTGTAGCCCTGGCTGTCCTGGAAGTCACTTTGTAGACCAGGCTGGCCTCGAACTCAGAAATTTGCCTGCCTCTGCCTCCCAAGTGCTGGGATTAAAGGTGTGCACCACCACAACCTGGCTCTATACCTCATTTTTTAATAGGGTTATTTGGTTCTCTGGAGTCTTCTTGAGTTCTTTATATATATTGAATATTAACCCTCTATCAGATGTAGGATTGATAAAGATCTTTTCCCAATTTGTTGGTTGCCTTTTTGTCTTATCAACAGTGTCCTTTGTCTTACAGAAGCTTTGGAATTTTATGTTGTCCCATTTGTCGATTCTTGATCTTAGAGAGTACGCCATTGGTGTTTTTTTTTTTTTTCAGGAATTTTTCCCCTGTGCCCATATGTTTGAGGCTCTTCCCCACCTTCTTTTCTTTAAGTTTCACTGTATCTGTTTTTATGTGGAGGTCCTTGATCCACTTGGACTTAAACTTTGTACAAGGAGGTAAGAATAAGTTGATTTGCATTCTTCTACATGCTGACTTTCATTTGAACCAGCACCATTTGTACTCTTGAAAATTATCTATATTGAAATTAAATCTATCTGATATACTTTGAAGATTAATAACAAATTAAGGAAAATATGTTAAATAAGCAATATATGTTAAAAGTGAATATAAGGTAGGAATAATCCTACTATAATAAAAGAATTAAGTGTCATATATAGTTATTTTCCCAAGTGATTTACTTTTCTGAAAATTAGACACCATATTCAAAGTTGAGAAGCCGATGAAGCCACAATGTTTCCTATATGCTAGGTTAGAGAACTCTCTTCTTCTGCAATCAATTTTTATGTGGTATTCAGAAGTTGGTTGAATACTACAGTCTCAATGAAAATTTTTAATAGTTAAGATGTTTAAAATAAATATTAAAATATTTAAGCAATATAATTAGAACACCAATATTTCTTTCATGTTACTAATTATATGTTCTTAATTTGTTATATTTTTGTCATAGAGAATTTATGAATTCAATTCGGGCTTAAAATCTGCATGAGTGGACAAGAAAAAATTACATACAGATTATATTAACATAGGGCAATGTTGGTACAAGATTTTACTGTGAACCATAAATGTCATCCACTTCATTATTTTCTATGAGCCTTCCTTTCTTGTAACAGATCATCACACCTACCTGTACACTCATGTCTGTCCTTATCACTTACAGGAAATTCCTCCATCAGGAACTTTTCTGCTTTGTTCACACATTTTTCGTAGTTCTGGACCATGTGCCACACTTTTCTTGACAACTCCACTTTCACAATGTCAGATCTTAATACTGTACTTCAATATTATCTCCAGTATTCATAATTTCTTCTATGACATAGTTTCTGATTTTTAGTCATCATTAATGCCTATTCCATTCCTGACATACACTTCCTATACTCACATGTTGCTTTCCAGCTATAGCTCTAGGGGAACATGTTCTGATACACATGAAAGAAATCCCAAGTTACTGTCAACTGCAAGTCTTTACCTTTTAGAAACAATCATTCTAGTTTTAATTTAAATTACCTGATGCTTATTGATGTTGAGTGCTTTTTTTTCACAAAACATTAATTATTAAATATTTTCTCTCTCAAATATTTTTTCAGATCTTCATTCAGTTTTAAGTTTGCCTTTTTAAGTATTGATCATTTTGTGTTTGCTTTTGGGATATAAATATGTTTTAAGTACCTCTCTTTATATTTAAACCCCTACTTGAATGTTATAATTTGAGTTAAAATTTTATCTCCTACATTTCCTTCCTTCTTAAATATGCTCTCCTGATGTATGCTGGTATTTTCTCGTACAATTGGGAATTGATCTACCTCAAGACCCCCAGCTATACCACTCTTGGACATATACATAGAGGGTGCTCCATCCTACCACAAGGACACTTGCTCAACACCATTTATTGTAGCTTTAATCATAATAGCCAGCAATTGGAAACAAACCTGATGTCTTTCAACATAAGAATGGATAAGGGAATTGTATCAGTTTTATAGAATGGATTGTTACTCAGCTGTTCAAACACAATGACATCATGAAATTGGCCAACAAATGTATTCAACTAGAAAAAGTGATCCAAAGTAACTTGATACAGAAATACAAATGTGGTATGTCTTCCTTTAAAGACTGTTAAATTCATGATACACCTAAATACGAAGCCCCAAAGAGGTTAGGCAAAGATGGGGATTCTAGAGGGAATGCATATATCTCCCTGGGTATGGAAAAATGTATAGATTTTTCTGATGATCTGGGGGCAGTGGGGAGATACACCTGCAACTTGAGGGCTTTGGAGAAGTTGTGTGAAAATCCAATGCAGTGAACACAATGACAATAAACTCAGTGCAGACTCCTAGTAATAAGGAAATCTGAACTGTCCATCATTTATAGCCAAGCAAAGCTTCCAGTGGAGGGCAAGAAATGCACTAGGCTGAGTTGTTGGCTGAGGAGGTCCCCTGAAGATCTCTAAACAACACTGGAGGATGCTAGGACAGAGAGATGTGCCCTGAAAACTGACAGTGTTGTGGGTGGGGCATTGCTGACAGCAAGATCTACACAGCTCATGGAATGTAGAGAAATTTAGCTGGTGCCTTCATGGAGCCTTCACCACTTTGCCCAAGTCTCTTTGGTGCCAGAAGGTACTCTGTCTATAGGGTATAGAAAGAGAAACATGATGCCAATTCAGCTACATTACATTCTGCCTCCAACAATGCATTCTGGTATGCGAAGGTAGCAGTAGCACAACACTGTATGAATAGTTAACCAATGTTTGTTTTACCTTGAGGCTGTCTCCATGCCCTGTACTGAATGGATGGCCAGCAACTGTAGACTGAATAGTCCAGAGACCTAAAGTAGAACCAAATATAGCATCCAATATATATATATATATATATATATATATATATATATATATTTCTAATGATATTTTGCTACACTCATACATAGATCAGTGCCATCAGAGAGGCTTCCTCTAGCTGCAGTCGGGAACAGGTGCAAATATACACAGCTAAATACTTTGCAAATATATTGTTGTCGTTTGTTTTATGTGGGACTCCTAACAGTGACAGTGGGTTATGTGTGTCTCTTTTACCTGCTCTTGAGACCCTTTTGCTCCTACTGGCATGTGTTGCCCAGCCTTGATATGAGAATTTATGCATAATTTTATTGCATATTGTGATGCTATGCTGTTTCCTATCTCTGGGAGGACTGAATTCTGTTTTATTGAGGGAAATGGAGGCATAGTAGATTGGGGGAGAAAGTAGACAGTAGGTAACTATTAAGTAGGTAATAGCAAGGAGAGGATTTGGTCAGGCTGTATGGTATGATATAAGAATAAACAAAAACAAACAAATACAATGATATGATTCCTAACGATATTTTGATATATCCATATGTTTGTATCTTATTCAATCATCATCAGAGAGGCTTCATAGGAGCAAGTGCAGAGAGACTCACAGCCAGATATTATTGGGAGAGAGAGTTTAAACTGGAGGTCTGTATCAGGTTCCTTTCTTTCACACTCAGTGTACCTGATGGAAATGTGGGTAAAATACTGTGGAAGTCAGATGGGATGGAGAACACCGGGAAAACATGAAGGCTTTGGCCTTGCTTTATTGTATCAAAATATAATAAAATGATATTTTGTCTTCTAGATTTTCTCTTGGATGCCTGCTCTTTCTGAATGGAAACAGAAGGAGGGTGGATCTGGGGAAAACAGGAGGTTGGGGGAAGCTGGGGGGAGGGGAGGAAGGGACAGCTTTGGGATGGATATATTGTGACAGAGAAGAATCTACTTTCACTTTTAAAAATATCTCAGATTTGTCATTAAAATAGTAAATATTTCTCTAGTGGAAGTGTTCCCTATTCTATTTCTTCTTTTCATTTTTATTATGTATGTACATTTCAAACGTAATACCTTTTCAGAGTTTCCCCTCCACAAGCTCCCATCCCCTTCTCCCGCCCCCTGCCTCTATGAGGTTGTTCCCCAGCATGCCTACACACTCCTGCCACAGTGACACCCTAGCTTTCTCTTACCCTGGGTCATCAAGCCTCCACAGGACCAAGGGATTCCCCTCCTAGTGATGCCCAATAAGGCAATCCTCTGCTACATATCAGCTGGAGCCAAGGATGCCCCTCTGTGTACTCATTGGTTGGTGGTTTAGTCTCTGGGAGGTTTGAGGGGTCTGGTTGGTGGATATTGTTCTTCCTATGAAATTGCAATCCCCTTCAGCTCTTACAGTCCTTGCCCTAACTTCCCCATTGTGGTCCCAATACTTAGTCCAATGTTTGGCTGTGTTTATCGGCATCTGTATTGATTGGGTTCTGGCATAGCCTCTCAGGGAATAGCTATACTTGGAGTAAGTAAGTACTTCTTGGCATCAGCCATTGTGTCTGGGTTTGGTGTGTGGCGATGCATCTATAGGTGGAGCAGTCTCTGGATGGCCCTTCCTTCAGTTTCTGTTCTACTCTTTGTCCCTGCATTTTCTTTTGACAGGAGGAATGGATTGATATTTTTGAGGTGAGCGAGTGGCTCCATCTCTCAACCTTGAGGCATGCCTACCACTGGACATAGTCTCTACAGGTTCTATCTCTCCTTTATTGGGTATTTTAGATAATGTTCTCCATGTTGGGTGCTGGGACCCTTTTGAGTCCGTGGGATCTGGGACTTTCTAGTGGCTACCACCAGTTCCTCCTCACCCACTGCTACACACCTACTTTCAAATTTATGACCATCTCCTCCCACACCTGAACGTCATCTTCCCTTTTCTCTCTCCTCCGCCTCTCTCCCTCCCATATCCCTCTCTCACTCTACTTCTCAGAGATGATTCTCTTTCCCTATTGAGTAGGACTGTAGCATCCACACTTTGGTTTGATCTTCTTTCCCCTGGGTTTCATATGGTTTCTGAGTTGTATTGTGGGTATTCTGAGCTTGATTTTGGCTACTATTCGCTTATTAGTTAGTACATACGATGTGTGTTTCTTTGTGACTGGGTTATCTCACTCAGGATGATATTTTCAAGTTCCATCCATTTGCCTATGGTTTCATGAAATTATTGTTCTTAACAGCTGAATAGTATTCACTTGTGTAAATGTACCATATTTTCTGTATTCATTCCTCTGTTGAGAGACATCTGGTTGTTTCTGGCTATTATAAATAAGTCTGCTATGAATAGAGTGGGCACGTGTCCTTGTTATATGTTGGACCATCTTTTGGGTATATGCCCAGGAGTGTTATAGTTGGGTCGTCAGGTAGAACAATTTCCAATTTTCTCAGGAACCACCAAACTTATTTTGAGAGTGGTTATCCCAGCTTGCAATCCCACCATCAATGGAGGAGTGTTCCTATTTCTCCACAACCTCACCAGCATCTGCTGTCACCTGAGTTCTTGATCTTAATCATTCTGACTGGTGTGAGGTGGAATCTCAGGGTTGTTTTGATTTTCATTTCCCTGATGACTAAGGGTGCTGAATACTTCTTTAAGTGCTCCTCAGCCATTTGACATTCTTCCGTTGAGAATTCTGTTTAGATCTGTACCCCATTTTAATAAGGTTATTTAGTTCTCTGGAATATAACTTCATGAGTACTTTGTATATTTTCTATTTGATGTAGTGTTGGTGAAGGTCTTTTCCCAATATGTGGATTGCTGTTTTGTTCTATTGATACTGTACTTTGCCTTACAGAAACTTTACAATTTTATGAGGTCCCATTTGGCAATTCTTGATCTTAGAGCAAAAGTCATTCATGTTTTGTTCAGGATATTTTCCCCTGTGCCAAAGTGTTTGAGGTTCTTTCCCACTTTCTCTTCTATTTGATGTTATGTCCTTTATCCACTTGGACTTGAGCTTTGTACAAGGAGATAAGAATGGGTCGATTTGCATTCTTCTACATGTTGACTTCCAGTTGAACCAGCAGCATATGTTAAAAATGCTGTCCTTTTTCCACTGGATGGTTTTAGCTCCTTTGTCAAAGATCAAGTGAACATAGACATGTTGGTTTATTTCTGGATCTTCAATTCTATTCCATTGATCTACTGGTCTGTCTTTGTACCCATAACATGCAGGTTTTTTCCCTGTTTGTTTGTTTTTTGTTTTATCAGTATTATTCTGGTCAATTATTGAGGTCAAGAATTGTGATTCCCACAAAAGATTTTAAATTGTTGAGAATGGTTTTTGATATCCTGGGTTTTTTTTTTTTTTGAGAATTGTTCTTTCTATCTCTGTGAAGAATTGAGTTATAATATTGATGGGGATTGCATTGAATCTGTAGATTACTTTTGGTAAAATGACCATTTTTACTATGTTAATCTTGCCAATCAGTAAGCATGGGAGATATTTCCATCTTCAGAGGTCTTCTTTACTTTTTTCAGAGACTTGAAGTTCTTGTCATACAGATCTTTCACATGCTTGGTTAGCGTCACACCAAGATATTTCATATTATTTGTGACTACTTTAAAGTCTGTCATTTCCCTAATTTCTTTCTCAGCCCATTTATCCTATGAGTAGAGGAAAGCTATTGATTAGTTTGAGTTTACTTTGTATCCAGTCACTTTACTAAAGTTGTTTATCAGCTGTAGGAGTTCTATGGATTTTTTTTGGGGGGGGTCACTGATAAATACTATCATATTATCTGCAAATAGTGATATCTTTACTTCCTCATTTCCAATGTGAATCCCTTTGATCTTCTTTTTTTTTTTTTTTTTGATGTATTAGTCAGGGTTCTCTAGAGTCACAGAACTTATGGGTAGTCTCTGTGTAGTAGAAGAATTTGTTGATGACTTAAAGTCTGCAGTCCAACTCCCAACAATGGTCAGCAGCAGCTGTGAATGGAAGTCCAAGGATCTAGAAGTTGCTCAGTCCCACACGGCAAGCAGGTGAAGGAGAGAGAGAGAGAGAGCATTCCTTCTTCCAATGTCCTTGTGTAGGTCTACAGCAGAAGGTGTGAACCAGATTAAAGGTGTGTGCCACTATGCCTCAAGATCTCCATACCAAGATCCAGGTCAGAAACTTCTATCTCCCAGCCTCCAAATTAGGATCATTTGTGAGCCTTCCAATTCTGGATTGTAGTTCATTCTAGTCAATGTCAAGTTGACAACCAGGAATAGCCACTACAGTTGCCTAAATCCTCTGGCTAGAATTTCAAGTGCTATATTGAACAGATAGGGGGAGAGTGGGCAGCTTTGTCTTTTCCCTGTTTTTAGTGGGATTGTTTCAAGTTTCTCTCCATTTAGTTTGATGTTGGCTATTGGCTTGCTGTATATTGCTTTTACTATGTTTAGGTATGGGCCTTGAGATCCTATTTTCTCAAATACTTTTAGCATGAATAAGTGTTGTATTTTCTTAAAGGCTTTTTCTGCATCTAAAGAGATTATCATGTTATTTTTTTCCCTTTGAGTTTGTTTATATAAAGATTATGTTGGTTTCAGTATATTGAACCATTCCTGCATCACTGGGATGAAGCCTACTTGATCATGGTGAATTATCTTTCTGATGTGTTCTTGGATTAGGTTTGCAAGAATTTTTTGAGTATTTTTGCACCAATATTCATGAGGGAAATTGGTTTGAAGTTCTCTTTCTTTGTTTAGATGTTAGTGTAGCTGTGGCTTCATAGAATATATTAGGTCATGTTCCTTCTGTTTCCTTTTTATTAGATACTTTGAGAAATTTTGGTATTACTTCTTTTCTGATGGTCTGATAGAGTTCTGCACTAAAGCCATCTGTTCCTGGGAATTTTTTTGGTTAGGAAACTTTTAATGACTGCTTCTATCTCCTTAGGGGTTACATGAGTGTTCACATGGTTTATCTGATCCTGATTTCACATTGGTACTTGGTATATTTCTAGAAAATCATCCATTTCACCTAGATTTTCCAGTTTCGTTGAGTATAGGCTATTGTAATAGGATATGATAATTTTTTAAATTTCTTCAGTTTCTGTTGTTATGTCTCCATTTCATGTCCTATTTTCTTAATTTTGATACTATCTCTGTGCCCTCTGGTTAGTCTGGCTAAGGGTTAATCTATCTTGTTGATTTTCTCAATGAACCAGCTCCTGTTTTTGTTGATTCTTTGGATAGTTTCTTTGTTTTTACGTGATTGATTTCAGTCCTGAGTTTGATAATTTCCTGCCTTCTACTCCTTTTGGGTGTATTTGCTTCTTTTTGTTCTAGAGCATTCAGATGTGCTGTTAAACTGCTACTGTGTGATCTCTCTAATTTCATTATGAAAGCACTCAGAGCTGTGAATTTTCATTTTAGCACTGCTTTCATTGTGCCCTACAAGTTTGGGTATGTTGTGACGCCATTTTCAGTAAATTCTAAAAAGTCTTTAATTTCTGTCTTTAATTTCTTCCTTGACCAAGTTATCATTGAGTAGACTGTTGTTCAACTTCCATGTATATGTGGGCTTCCTGTTGTTTTTGTTGTTGATGAAGGCCAGCCTTAGTCAGTGGTGATCTGATAGGATGCATGGGATTATTTCAATCTTCCTGTATTGGTTGAGGCTTGTTTTGTGTCTGATTATATGGTCAATTTTGGAGAAGGTATCTTGAAGTCCTGAGAAGAAAGTATATTCTTTTATTTTAGGATGGAATGTTCTGTAGGTATCTGTTAAGACCATTTGGTTACTAACTTCTGTCATTTTCACTATGTCTCTGTTTAGTTTCTGTTTCCATGATCTGTGACATGTGACAGTGAGGTTTTGAAGTCTCCTACTATTGTTGTGTGAGGTTCAATGAGTGCTTTGAGCTGCAGTAATGTTTCTTTTACATATGTGGGTGTCCTTGCATTTGGGACATACATGTTCAGAATTGAGAGTTCCTCTTGCTGAATTTTTCCTTTAATGTGTATGTAGTGTTCTTCCCCATCTTTTTTTATTAAGATTTGGTTGAAAGTCTATTTTATTAGATATTAGAATTGATAGTCTGGCTTGTTTCTTTGAACCATTTTCCTGGAAATTTTTTCCCAGCCTTTTACTTTGAGGTAGAGTTTGTCTTTGTTACTGAGGTATCTTTACTGTATGCAGCAACATGCTGGGTTCTATTTACATATCCAGCCTGCTAGTCTATGTCTTTTTATTGGGGAATTGAGTCCATTGATGTTGAGAGACCTTAAGGACAAATGATTGCTGCTTCCTGTTATTTTTGTTGTTAGAGTTAGAATTATGCATGTGTGACTTCTTTTGGTTTGGTGTGAGATTAGATTTTTGCTTTTTGCTTTTTTCTTTTTCTTGGATATCTTCTTTATTTTCATTTCAAATGTTTTTTCCTATTTCCTCTCCTTGTGTTGGACTTTTTCTTCTAAAATCCTCTGTAGGACTGGATTGGTATAAAAATATTGTTTGAATTTGGTTTTGTCATGGAATATCTTGGTTTCTCCCTCTATGGTAATTGAGAGTTGTGAGATATAGTAGCCTGGGCTGGCATTTTTGTGCTTTTTGGGTCTCTATGACATCTGCCCAAGACATCTGCCCAGACAGCAGATTTTTGCTTTTTTTTGTATTTTCTTTAACTCTTGTGTCAATGTCTTCTAAGGTATTTTCTACATGTGAGATTCTCTCTTCTACTTCTTATATTCTGCTAGTGATGCTTGCATTTGTGACTCCTGATCTCTTTCCTAGATTTTCTATCTCCAGGGTTGTCTCCATTTGCATTTTCTTTGATGTTTCTGTTTCCATGTTTACATTTTGGATGATTTTGTTCAATTCCTTCATCTGTTTGTGTTTCCCTGTGTTTCTTTAAGAGATTTATTTGTTTCCTCTTCAAGGGCTTCTACCTACCTACTTGTATTCTCCTGTATTGCTTTAGATCAGTTATTTATGTCCTTCTTAAATTTCTTTATCATATTCAACAGATGGGATTTTAGATCTGAATCTTGTTTTTCAGGTATGTTAGGGCATCCAGGGCTTGGTGTGGTGGGAGAACTGGGTTCTCATGTTGTCAAGTATTTTATGTTGCTTATAGTCTTACATTTGCCATCTGGTTACCTCTAGAGCTAGCTGCCCTTGCTGTCTCCGATTGAAACCTGTTCCTCCTGTGATCCTGTTTGAGTCAGAACTCCTCAGAGTCCAGCTGACTCTGGGATCCTATGATTCTGAGATCCTGGGATCCTAAGATTCTGGGTGTGTTTGATCTCCAGGGGGTCAAGCTGCCACTAGAATCGTGAAATCCTGGTGTGATCAAGCTCCTGAGATCCTGTTGTGTCAGTGCTCCTGGGAATCAAGCTTTCTCTGGTTGTTGCAGGGGTGGGTGGGGATCCAGAGCCGTGGGTCTTCTCCAGTCAATGGTGTAAGCTGGAAGGAACCCCTGCCTCTTTTGGGTCCTTTTGAAGTCCCTGTTTAGCTGGACGTTGGGAAAGATGTTGTTGCCTGCCTCCTCAGCAAAATCTGGAAATAGCTTCTTTTCCAATTTGTACCATTGCTATGTATTACCACAAAATTTGGATTCTTTATCTTGTGTGAATGATAAACCCACTATTATTTAATAGCATATGGCAAATTTTCATGTTAAATTCTCTGTTACATCAAATTTTAGGCTATAGTAGAGTATTTTCAGAGGAATGACTTATAACCAAAGTACAAGATCAATGTAATAATATTTCTAGAACACTGTGTATTATCTGTACTCAATCTCATGGTAAAGTCATCCATTGGAGTTAAATTATTTCTTTAAATCATTAACTCCAAAATATGAACATATCAGACAGAAAATATAATTTAACATCCAACAACTTTCAAAATTAGATTGATTAATCTAAATAGTCAACAAATATATCCACTACCTAATGTGTATTATACAGTATGTA
The DNA here is from genome assembly GCF_000001635.26 of Mus musculus. NCBI lineage: Eukaryota > Metazoa > Chordata > Mammalia > Rodentia > Muridae > Mus > Mus musculus. The sequence continues at coordinate 3,280,303 of NC_000082.6, forward strand.
ATATAGTAGATGCAAAGATATGTACATTGTTTCATGATTAATTCCGTAAAGTGATTACATATATCACAAAATATATAATTTCAATAATTTCAAGTAAAGTTATAGAAGTGATTAAGATAGGAACAACCAAAAGGAGTGGAAAGTTAGTTATAATCTGGTCTGAGGAGATGGTTTAAATGATGAAACTCGAATTTCACACACATAAAGACCTACTTGAGTTCTGATGCCCAGTATGAACATCAAAATATGATGAAAAATATTTATTTTCTAAGGACGGGGAAAGAGATAGACAGATATAAAGAGTAAAACCAGAGAAAGGAGGCCTGGATTTAGATGGAAAGGTGGGGGAAGATTTGAGTACAGAGAGGAATTGTGATCAGAAATTACTGATTGAAAAATATTGCTTTTAATAAAAGAAAACGAATGCAGTGGTATTAATGTGCAACCGTGATACTAGTCCAGTAGAGGAAAACAAAAAAAGGTAATGCAAAAACAAAAGCAAAAACAAACAAACAAAAAAAAAGAAAAAAACAGAAAAAAAACAAAAATAAGCAGACAAACAAAAAACAAAACAGATCCCTGAAGCTTCTTACTCAGCCAGTTTAACTAAGTTGCTAAAAACCATAATCAGTGAGACACCATGTCTCAAAAAAAAATTAAAATGAATACAGAAGACAGTGTCAGACCACCAACCAATGAGCATGCAGAATCTGTACCTAGAACACCTACTCATTTGTAGCAGATGTTCAGCTTTGCCTTTATGTGAGACCCCTAGCAATTAGAGTGGTGCTGTCTTTGACTCTGTTGTCTGCCTTTGGATCCCCTTCCCATATCTGAACTGCTAGGTTGGCCATAAGTGGGCAAGAGTGGGCTTAGTCCTGCTAGGACTGGATGTCCTAAGAAGAGGTGGTACTCTATGAAGGCTTTCTCTTCTACAAGCAGAAGGAGGCTGGGTAATTAGGGGAAGGATTTGTAAAAGTGGGACTGGGTAATGAGGAGGAGAACTGTGATCAATGGAAAGTGATAAATAAATAAATGAATGAAAAACATGTATCCGATCTTTTCCTTCTCCTGAACATCTAGTGACCCTTATTCTTGTTTCTAGTTTTATGAGATGAATATGTTCAGGTTGAAGTAGTAAAATTGTGTGTATTATTTGATGTCTCTCCAGCTTAATTCATTTATCATAAGCTACTTTGTCTTCATTCATAGTACTACAAGTAAGATTTGTATCTTGGTGCAGTGGTGCTCATGAATAACATGAATTGCTCAGGCAATTTCCCTGAGCTGGTGAAATCCATAGTTAGTGATATTAATATATGGCACAGTCTAGAAGTGGTATATTATATAACAATTAAATTTTAATTTTTCAGATACTTTTATAATCTACGTTGAATTCATTCACTAACTGTGTATGTGCCCATAAGTTTCTGTCTTTAAACTTTTGTTATCCTGCAGTATAAATCTATGGAGTTTTACAGGGCAGAGAAGTACAGTGCCAATGACATTAACACCTGTCTTTTTGGAACAGTCATTCTATTGGGGTAAAGAAACAATATGGTTTTTGTTTCTTTCTTTTATTGTTTCACTGTTAAGAAACGTAATTCATAGGAAAAGCATCTAAATCGAATTATTGTGCGTCTATTGCTTCACTGAATTTTAAACTAGGGTAAATGTTGGGGAATACTTCAGAAATAGAACATCTCTTTAATATAAGAGGTTTTGGTTCAACTGTAGTGTTTGGAAATATTCTTTAAAATGAATTGTGATAGCGTGATTGGTTGAATATGCTTGACCCAGGGAGTGGCACTATAAGGAATAGATGTTGCCTTATTAATGGAAGTGTGTATTGTGGGTCTCGGCTTTAAGATCCTCATCCTAGCTCCCTGGAAGCCATTCTCCTAGCGGTCTTCAAAAGAAAATGGAGAACTCTCAGCTTCACCTGCACCATGACTGCTGGACACTGCCATGCTCCCACCTTCATGATAATGGACTGAATTTCTGAACTTTTAAGCTATCCCCAATAAATATTATCTTTGTAAGAATTGCCTTGGTCATGGTGTCTGTTCACAACAGTAAAACCCTAACTAAAACAGATCAATGGTTCAAAAATTCTTTTAAAACTAGATTTAAGGGTATGCTAAGATGAATATAATTTAAGAATTAAAAAGTAACACAAAATACTTTATAGATATTTAATTTGTGTTTCTTTGATTCTTGGTACTTTCTTCTCTTAATATATTATGTTTCAAATTATTTTAGAAAGAACAAAATAGTATATTTCTATTTGACAGATCTATCACTATCTTAGTTAACTTCATTTATCCTGCAATGAAATTATCATCAATATTTTCAGTTAATATCATCAATATCATCAATCAATATCATCAATGCAAGTGGAGGAAGTTCTAAGCTTGTCCAGACAGGTCTCAGTCTTCACTGGCAGGTATGACTTCCTTTTTTTAAATATATAATTTCTTTATTTACATTTCAAATGTTAGCCCCTTTCCTGGTTTCCCCTCCAAAAATCCCCTATCCCATCTCCCTGCCCCTGCTCAACAATCCACCCACTCCTTCTCTGTCCTGACATCCCCCTACACTGGGGCATCCAGCATTCTCAGGTCCAAGGGCCTCTCCTCCCATGGATGCCCAACAAGGCTATCCTCTGCTACGTATGCAGCTGGAGTCATGGGTCCCTCCGTGTGTACTCTTTTGGAGATGGCTTAGTCTTTGGGAGCTCTGGGAGTACTGTATGGTTCATATTGTTGTTCCTCCTATGGGGCCGCAAGTTCCTTCAGCTCCTTCAGCTCGTCCATTGGAGACATTGTGCTCAGTCTAATGGTTGGCTGAGAGCATCTATCTCTGTATTTGTCAGACATTGGCAGAGCCTCTCAGGGGACAGCCATATCAGGCTTCTGTCATCAAATACTTGTTGGCAATCACAATAGTGTCACAAGTAGGTTTTGGTGAATGTATATGGGATGGATCCTCAGGTGGGCAGTCTCTGGATGATATTTTCTTCGGTCTCTGATCCACACTTGTGTCTGCTTACATGTGTATTTTGTCCCCCATTCTTAGAAGGATAAATGTATCCTTAATTGGTCTTGCTTCTTCTTGAGCTTCATTTGGTCTGTGAATTGTATCTTGGGCATTCTGAGCTTCTAGGTTAATATCCACTTATCAGTGAGTGTATACCATGTGTTTTCTTTAGTGATTGGGCTACCTCACTTAGGATGATATTTTCTAGTTCTATCTATTTGCCTAAGAATTTCATGAATTCATTGATTTTAATAGCTGGGTAGTATTACATTGTATAAATTCTCCACATTTTCTGTATCCATTCCTCTGTAGAGGGACAGCTGGGTTCTTTCCAGCTTCTGGATATTATAAGTAAGGCTCCTATGAACAAGTGGAGCACGTGTCCTTATTACATGCTGGAGCATCTTCTGGATATATGCCCAGTAGTGGTATAGCTGGGTCCTCTGGTAGTACTATATCAAATTTTCCGAGGAATCGCCAAACTGATTTGCATAGTGGTTGTACCAGCTTGCAATCCTACCCACAGTTGATGAGTGTTCCTCTTTCTCCACATCTTCACCACCATCTCCTGTCACCTGAGTTTTTTATCTTAGCCATTCTGACTGGTGTGATGTGGAATCTCAGGGTTGTTTTGATTTGTATTTCCTTGATGACATGTTGAACATTTCTTTAGGTGCTTCTCAGCCATTCGATATTCCTCAGTTGAGAATTCTTTGTTTAGCTCTGTACCCCAATTTTTAATAGGGCTATTCAGTTCTCTAGAGTCCAACTCCTTGAGTTTTTTTTTTTATATATTGGATATTAACCCTATTTTTGATATAGGGTTAGTAAAGATCTTTTTCCAATTTTTGGTTGCCATTTTGTCCTACTAACATTGTCCTTTGTTTTACAGAAGCTTTGTAATTTTATGAGGTCCCATTTGTAAGTTCATGATCTTAGAGCATAAGCTATTGGTATTCTTTTCAGAAAAAATGTCTCTTTTGCCCATCTGCTAGAGGCTCTTCCCCACCTTCTTTTCTATTAGTTTCAGTGTATCTGGTTTTATGTGGAGGTCCTGATCCACTTGGACTTGAGCTTTGAACAAGGAGTTAGGACTGGATAGATTTGCATTGTGCTGCATGCTAACCACCAGTTGATCCAGCACCATTTGTTGAAATATGACTTTCAATAGTATTAGACATTTACTTTAACTGTCTTCATAGAAACCTCGTTTACTAGACAATTTTTACCTATGACTAGACAATTTTTACCTATGACTATACAGTATTGAGGTTTGGTCTGTGCTATGAATTACAATGATAAATTCTCTACCAGAAGGTCTAGGACTTTGAGTGACTTCTCATGTTTACAGGATTTTGTTGTGCAAACCTTGTTCCTTAATTTAAAACCATTGGTTAAATAAAATTGACTGTACCAATTACTAGAGGGATTACATGTTGGTGGGTTTGGAGTGACCTGATTGGACGTGGAGGGACCTTGATGAGTTGAATGAAAATGGAGAAGATGAAGGAAGCTGCCATGAGGGGAGAGGATCCAGGAGCACATGGCCAGAAGAAACAGCAAGTATCTGTGGATTGGCATTGGAGAGATAGCTAGGACTAACGCTAGAAGAGTAGATTTGGGATGACACCCTAATAATTGTCAAAGCCAAATATAATTATCATAGTCTGAGTCTCAATTATTTGACAGCTAGTTGGGGAATACACTTAAATTGGTTGCACTAGAAAAGAGTACAACCAGAGACAAAGTTTGGAGCTGAGACAAAAGGATGGTCCATCTAGAGATTGCTATATCCAGGGATCCATCCCATAATCAGCCTCCAAACGCTGACACCATTGCATACACTAGCAAGATTTTGCTGAAAGGACCCTGATATAGCTGTCTCTTGTGAGACTATGCCGGGGTCTAGCAAACACATAAGTGGATGCTCACAGTCAGTTATTGGATGGATCACAGGGCCCCCAATGGTGGAGCTAAAGGGATCTGCAACCCTATAGGTGGAACAACATTATGAACTAACCAGTACCCCGGAGCTCTTGACTCTAGCTGCATATGTATCAAAAGATGGTCTACTCGGCCATCACTGGAAAGAGAGGCCCTTTGGACTTGCAAACTTTATATGCCACAATACAGGGGAACGCCAGGGCCAAAAAGTGGGAGTGGGTGGGTAGGTTATGGAGGACTTTTGGGATAGCATTGGAAATGTAAATGAGGAAAATACCTAATTAAAAAACAGAGAGTACAACTAAAAGATAAATATGCCTGTTCTGTCAGCATTGTCTCCAGCTCACATAAGTTGTACACATATAAATGGAGCATACAGAAACAATAGAACAGGAAATCCATAGAACTTTGCATGTCCTTGTTTTCAGTTTCCCCTGAAATGAATCTCTCTTATTGACCCTGCATCTAAGTTTAAATCCAAAAAAGCCAAGAGATCCAGTGTCCTCTCACATCATCCCTCTGATAATAGTTCCCCCACCCCCTAGGAGGAGGGATTATTGCTCTGTATTTTATTTCAGTGTGAGAATCTAAACACTTCTAACAGTTACGCATTAAAGTAAAGAGGTATAAGGTTAAGAGGCCCCTAGGCCCTCTTAACATTCATGATTATGAATTATTCCTCAAAAATCTTGTAAAGTGTCATTACCCTTAAACAGACTTATGGAAAGATTCATGTTGACTTCAGAAAAGTGCATCTAGGTTCACTCATTCTGTTGCAGAGAGAAAGAGAATGACTTCTTGTGACAAGGAACATAAACCTTGAAAGCATCATAAATACATAGCTGGTGAAAGTGTCTCTGGATAAGAGACAGTGAAAATGATTTTAGGAAATTCTCCCTCCACTGTGGTAACTTAGTAAATCACTTTCATGAGAGATAGAGCCAGTCAAAAGGAAAGGGCTCTCTGCCTTGGGCTTCCTTTCTGCAGTCACAATGTGCACTTTGCTGAATCAAGTATGGAGCCTCTACACCATGTCAAGGCAATGGGTATAGTGCTAAGAATTCAGTTGCATAAATGAGGTTAGTAACTGGTTAGAAGGCACTGTAATATTTCAGAGCTTTCAGATCTCTGTGCTGTGAAGATCCACAGAAATAGTGCCAGCCCATGGAGCGCTAATGGTTCTCATCATGGAGTTAATACATTGTGCTTCAGTAGTCTTGGAGCTCATTTCCAAAGTCACACTAATCTGATTTTTTGCCTCTGTGTTTTGTTTTTGCCCTTGAATTTTTGTTTTGTTTTGCTTTATTTCTGAACATTTCTAGCTGAGTGCAAAGCATTTTGACTGCTGCGTATGTTATTTCTAATCATTGGTAGTGCTTTTGTTTGCAGTCACTTTTTTAATTTCAATTTTTAATATACTGAGACGCAACTTGTGAAAGAAAGAGTGTTTTCAAGAAATTACAGGTCCATGCTAATCCTGCTGCCTTGTGAGCCTGTCTCTCATCATTGCCTACTGCTTAATGTCTCAGGGGCAGTTTTCTTTTTCTTTCTTTCTTTCTTTCTTTCTTTCTTTCTTTCTTTCTTTCTTTCTTTCTTTCTTCCTTCCTTCCTTCCTTCCTTTTTTCCTTCCTTCCTTCCTTCCTTCCCTTCCCTCCTTCCCTCCTTTCTTTCTTTCTTTCTTTCTTTCTTCCTTCCTTTCTCTCTCTCTCTCTCTCTCTCTCTCTCTCTCTCTCTCTCTCTCTCTTTCTTTCTTTCTTTCTTTCTTTTGAACAGGGTTTCTCTGTATAGCCTTGGCTGTCCTGGAAATTACTTTGTAGTTTGTAGACCAGGCTGGCCTGGAACTCAGAAATCTACCTGCCTCTGCCTCCCAACTACTGGGATTAAAGGTGTGTGTCTGCTGTTTCTGTCTGCTGTTTCCTTTCTACATTTTGACTCTTTTGGAAGCTGTTTTGAGAAACTTGGATCTAGGGATCCAAGCCAGGGAATTATTTGTATATCCTAGTAATCTATCTATGAACAGATTGGGCTGATACTCAATCAACTTCCATAGCAACTATCTATCTACTGAGTTGCCCAGGATTCCCTTGTGACAACTGGGATCCTCTGACTATATTGTGTATCAATGCCCTTTTCGTCTGGTTGATTTTTCTGGCAGGATTATTTTTAATGTATTTTTTGAGAACATTATACATGTGCATGATGTATTTTGATCATCTCCACCCCTACTTGCATTATTCAGCTTCTAACAGACCACTTTATCATGTCTCCCACTGAACACCTGTACCTAGGAGATCTTAAACTTCTAGGGGATGAAATGTTAAATTAATCCTAAGGGAAAACAAACTCACAATGGAAAGCAAATAAAAGTGTCATAACTAAATTCATCATACCATAAATAGAAAAAATTATCAACTCAACTACTTCATTGAATTTTATCACCCTCTCTATATTGTTGCTTTTAATTTTGTAATTTCTTTGGTTTCATTGGTATCATGGTAGCTTGTTGCTAAAGATTCCTATTTGCCCAAAGAGAAAATGTAACTTGCTTATAACTTCACAGTTAATAGTTGCATACCTAGGGCTAAAACAAAAGAATGTGAATCTAGTAATCATGTCTTTCATCACTATAACAAACATAATATGTCTTATAACTCATGTGCAGAATGATAACAAAAGGTATTATCAGCTAGATCTAGTTGAAAAGCAGTTCAACAGAACTTATCAAAACATTGAAGAAAGAAAGAAGGAAGAAGAATAAAAAGAAGAGGAAGAGAAGGAAGGAAGAGAGAAAGGAAGAAAGGAAGGAAGGAAGGAAGGAAGGAAGGAAAGGGGATTTTAAATCTTAGTTTCTTTTGTTGTCAAATAAAATAAATAGCTTTTACAAAAAAACCTAAGTGTAAAATATGCACATTACACGTATATTTTAAACATAAATATCACATATCACTTTCTTTGTCCACTGACTGATTTCATTGTGTCTAAAATATTACATAAACTGATGGATATTTTTATATGCCTTTCAATCATTAAATAACAAAATGAAGAGTAATATCTCTTTTATTATCATAGTATCCATGTACTTGATTAGTGAAATTAATTTCTGCAGCCAGTCTCAGCTCTGGAATTAGTAAAACAAGTCTTCTATATATAACAATTATATCTATTTTCTTTAGGATTATGTTATATACTTGGAAATTTTGTGGATTTTATTAAGAAAATATTGTAAAATTAGAGTGTATAGTTCTGTTTTATTTTCTTTTCAAAAAGAACATTGTTTTTAACAATATTGATTTTAATTCAATAAACATGCCTTTCTACTTATTTGTATATTTCTTCAAATACTGATTTGTATACTATATCTTTCTACTTTAAATTAGTATAGTTCTATAAATTTTATTTTGTGTACAGTCACTGAATTTTTAGCTTCTAGTCTTAAAATAGAATTTCTTTTGTTTCCATCTTTTCTGACTTGATATTGTCTATTTCACTATACCCGCCTAAATACTATGAGTAATAAAACTGTAGAGTCAACTGTCTTCTAGAACATTTATGCTATTTTCTCGTTGAATGTTGCATTAGCTAGTTTTCTATTGTAGTGATAAAACATCATGGACAAGTCACGTTATAGAAGGAAATGTTTATTTAGTGTTAGATTTTAGGAGGTTAGAGTATGTGCTGGCTGAGTGAAATAGGTTATAGAAGGTTAGAAATTGTGCTGGCAGAGTGAAAGGTGGTGGCAAGGCAGGCCATATCAACATTTAGAATGGATTTTGCTACAAATTTGAAAACTTCCATGGTCTTTCAGTCTAAATTCTGTCTAAAACTCTAATGTCTTTTCTAAGACACAAAGCGTTCTCTTGTTACTCCCTTATAAAATCAAAAGTCATATCCATCATATTGTGACATATAATATACATCACCACTCATAGGACAGAAATTGGAGCATAGTATGTAAATGAATACCAGATCAAAATGAAAACTCAGTAGATCAAATGTCAAATCTTTAAGCTACATGTCTAATAACAAAGGGCTTGGGTGGGTTTGCATTCCAGATTAATATTTAAAACACACTTCTCTCTTCAGGGCTGTGTCTATACTTTTCTTCATTTCCTATGTGATATCATCTTCAAAATCGTGGGAACTGCAATGCAACCAACATTTCATTACTACAGTTTCATGAAATGGCCTCTTGAGTCCATCAAATAGTGACTCCTGCCACTCTATTATCTGGCAATTACTTGACAATTCAGTTGACATTTAGAATGATTCTAGATGTATAGATTACTATGCATCATAAATCACAGAGATGCTTAGAATATAATTGAAGGATAAATACATATAAACATTTAAGGATAGTTTAATAATTAACAGAAAAATGTTCAAGTGAAAACATTCACAAGCTAGCCATCTTTTTTGTGGAGGAGGAGATGGCTTCTTGCTCATAGCAAAAATAAAGACAAAAAGGATAAAAATTGTTTGATAATCAGAAATTGGTATTTTAAAACATTATTTTCAGAATGTACTATGCTTAGAAGAGATCATCTGAAAAGACATAAAGCAAGCATCATTCATTTGATGTTCTTTCTCAAGTAAGAATGACAGACTGGGGCAATTCCAGATAGTAAGTTCAAAGGCAAATGCAGGGATCTCATGTAATGTAAACAGGTGAAGAAATGTGGATGTAGAGAATTGTCAAGAATGGATAGATACAGAGATGTTTAACTTAATTGATTTATGTTGAGAACAAAAGAAAGTGGAATACACTTGACTGTAGAAACCTCTTGAAGTTTGGCCTTTTTCCCCCATTTACTCTGACTTTTATATAGAAGGTTATGCGATTCAATACATATAAATATATTGATGTGCAGTTGCTTTTAATACTTTTTTTTTTGTTTTTTTTTTTTGTTGTTGTTGTTATTTGTTTGTTTTGTTTTTCGAGACAGGGTTTCTCTGTATAGCCCTGGCTGTCCTGGAATTCACTTTGTAGACCAGGCTGGCCTCAAACTCAGAAATCCACCTGCCTCTGCCTCCCGAGTGCTGGGATTAAAGGCGTGTGCCACCACGCCTTGCTACTTTGAAGTTTTTAATGCAACTTTTCTGTTCTAAGATAGATGTATCATTAACACATGTAAACTGATTTAAGTTGGAATAAATAACATTTGCTTCCCTTGTGAGTCCATCAGAAATTCAACAGTCTTTATTTCATTCCAGTTTTGGAAGATACACTTGCCTGGGAATGATATATACCATAATACACACCAGAATAACCTCATAACCTCCACAAAAGGCTGAAGTAAACAGTAAATGTGAGGTAAATTAAAGAAAATTTAAAAAAAGAGAGAGAGAAACACACACCATGGAGACAAACCACATGCTACTCACAAAACTGAGCAAAATATAGTATATTTCTGACAATAAGAAACAGAAACTTAAAATTAAAGGCTTCTTTTTGTGGTTAACCAGCTCCAAAATCTGTTCTACTGTTAAGTATAGAGGATGAAATTGGAGAATGCATGTATCTCTGTCAGGATGTATCAAATGGCAACTTTAGACAAAGGACTTCGTCTTGTACCAAACATAAAATGCTGTCTACATAATTTATAGATTATTAGAAGATAGACTATGTTTGATATTTTTGACACTAGAATTGTTCATTTGCAGAAATTGGAAAACACAGATAGGTATAAGAGAACATAGTATACTAAATTTATATGCATATGTTACTTACTATTGTTTTCTCCCATTCACACATTTGTTATCATATTTTCATTTTAATGATTTGAAAACTGGGACAGGAAGACATTAAATAACATGTACAGATCAATCTTTAATATATTTCCCTCATACCATATTTTTAAAATAGTCTTATTATAACTTTCATTTCTAAAATATCAATATTCAGTTGTTAAACTTAGGATATATTCCTACGACTGATATTTCTCTTACCCAAAATAATTAAATTTAAAAAATATGTACACATATCTTTATACTTCACAGTGATTGCAAAGAAAATAAAGCACTATAAAAGACAAAGACACACTGCTAACTGTATTTTTAGAGATATAACTATTTTATACTTAAATACTAATTCTTGTTTTTGAAAAATTAAAATACTGCTAAATTCCCAGCTGGTCACTAATATCTATAAGTACCTAGATATTTATTATACTTCAAATGCTAGCAGGATAATTAGTTTTGAAAACATAATGACAGGGTAATTATTACATTATTATGTATATTTTACAACAACTAAAAAAATACAGCGGTAGTGTTTTATGGGTGATCTGGCTCCTTGATGAATATATAAACCTAAGAATTTCATAAATACTTTAATTTTTAGATTAAACTTACTTTCAAGGACCTGTATGTAGTCAATACTAAGCAACTTCATTTCATTATTACTATGTAAATATAAACGAGTTCCAGTGTAATTATATGTTCTACTGTCATAAATATTTCAGCAGGGTTTCTTTTCTGAGATATGGTTATGACACTCTTAGAGAGCCTGCATACATGTGACTCAGGTGATACTTTACTGCACAGATCAATCACCCTTTCCTATCCACTATGTACAGATGTCAAGAGCTGTGAAAGGTCTGAGATTTTATGTTGGGCGGAAGCTAAGAAGGTAGCTTGTCACAGCTTTATAGATGCTGGCAGAAGTCAAGAGACATTGGAGTTGGAATCAAAGGCTTGACTTGTTATGACAGAGGAGGTGGTTTAGCTACATTTTCCATTGGCTCTGTTTCTTCCTAATGATGGGGATGACATGAAGGTATGCTCAAGTGCATGATCGATGTACACAGTGGAACTTCATCAGGACTGAATAATCCCAAATACAGGCGAACACTATTTCATAAATGATTGTGCTAAGGTGACAATATGCAAATTCTCTCTGTGTTGTAAATCATAAGATTCTATCTCTACTGTCCATTATTGCTGATTTTACATGTGTTCTTTCAAAGATAGTATGGGATAAAATATTTCTTATGGCAAGCAAATGCAAAAAGCTGTAAAAATATATGCCTCAAAAATAAACTTCAGGGGCTGGTGAGATGGCTCAGTGGGTAAGAGCACCCGATTGCTCTTCCGAAGGTCCAGAGTTCAAATCCCAGCAACCACATGGTGGCTCACAACCATCTGTAACGAGATCTGACACCCTCTTCTGGTGTGTCTGAAGACAGCTACAGTGTACTTACATGTAATAAATAAATAAATCTTTAAAAAAATAAACTTCAGTACCATTATTCACTTTGGGAACAAATCATTATAAATAATTTCAGACACGATGCCCAGACAGATATAATAAGTATTTTACTTTAGTATCTACTTCAGATGGATAAGTATCTTTCAACTAGCATATTAACTTTCATATAGCATTTTCAAACAAATGAACATTTGCTGGTTCTCATTTATCCCTTTTTATGTCTTATATCCTTGATTTCCATACTTGAATAGTGACATTCATTAAACTCTTATCTAATTAAATAGGTTAAAATGATGTTTTACCCATGCAGTTGGAGAATGCAACAGGCTCAAAGAACTTAGCAGAAGGAATTCCATGTTAAATAATCATTCTGAGCTTAATACTCTTTCTGTAGGTAACAACACCTTCCAAAGAAGAAACACTGTCCTAACCCATTAAAGACTAGTCTATAGTTCCCAGTAATTCCTTAAAGCCATTCACCTTGCTTTTTAGCCTTCATGGGTCTGCTTATTGCTAACTGAAGTAGGACAACAAGAATGGTGGGGGTGTTTGCATATGTTTGGTTTGCATAAAAGACATAGGGTTCTAAGGCTTGAAGCTATATAATTTGGGCAAATTCCATATTCTGCTGTTGGCCAGCAATAAATTTTTATTTTCAGCTTCATGGTGGATGTTAGGGTGGAGAAGGATTCAGTTTTCTCTAATGTATTGGCCACTGGGTGTTTGACCATGCTCCAGTGAGTATATGGGTAACACAATTTGCACTAGGTATTTTTTTTCCTTTACTTTGGGGAAGGTTACAAGTGTGTAGGGAGTGGACATCTGAAATCTTGGAAATAAATATAGTCAGAGAGAATTGTGTGAAAATCCCCAAATAATCAATAAAAAATATTATGTGGAAACAAAAGAGTGTCTTTGTCATGATCTCTGGTACTCTAAACTTTAATAAAGAATTCTTCGCTGGGCGTAGTGGTGCACGCCTTTAATCCCAGCACTAGGAGGCAGATTTCTGAGTTCAAGACCAGCCTGGTCTACAAAGTGAGTTCCAGGACAGCCAGGGCTATACGAAAAACCCCGTCTCGAAACGCCCCCCCCCAAAAAAAAAGAATTCTTCATACCTCAGCACAATCATAATATTCTGCCATTAATATTGCTATACAAGCAATGATTCCTTTGAAATTAATCAATATTCTAGCCAATTTTTACATAAGACTTAACGAGAATTGCTTTTGGTTTAACCTGATACTGGGGAGAAGTAAGTTAATAAATTAATGAATAAATAAATACACTAATTAATTAATTAATTAATTCCCACTAATACCATTTGACCATGACAAACCAAAGCAGGGATACTACCAAAATATCATTAGGTGAATGAATGAATTTTATTGGAGTTATTTGTAGAAAGATGGGTGAGGAATATCAGAAGCCTAAATGACTTAATCACAACTACATCAACAAAATGTTCTCCCCCCCCCCACTGTTCCCCATCCTGTTTTTAAAGCTAGAACCTTAATATCACTTGCAGAGAACTCAACAGGTTAGAGAATGTTTTTCCAGGTAGCTCAGTTTTTCTTCTAAGGAAGTAGTTCCTTAGTAGTTCCTTCTAAGCAGCATGGCTAAACTTTGACTCTATGTGACAGCTTGATTTGTCTGAGCTATGTTAAGGAGTTTGATGGTTTGAGGTTATCTCTCAGCAATTCCTACTGGATATTTATTTTTAATAAAAAGGGAGCCTAGTGAACCTAGTCAGTTTCTGGGACTTCCTGCAAGTATTATATTGTTGACTTTCTCAGTTTTAGGAAGCTTCCCCCATGATGAGAGTTTTCCCACACTTGAATCTTAAGGAAATAACCTCCAAGATGAAATTTTAATACCAGAGGAAAGTACTCTACAGCAATTACATTGGTATATGTCTTTCTTCTTTAATTGACAACATTTTTCTAGTTCACACTGCTTATTTTGGCCTTTACTATTCAAAGGTCTGTAAAACTTTCCATATAAAGAATTTGCCTTACTTTGTTGCAGCCTGTTTTGATCTCCACCCCATGCAGAATTTGTTCAAGACACTTTGGGAGAAATACCACAGAATAATTACGTCCCTATTAGCAAGTAGCTGAAGCAGCATAAACAATATCCATTATTCACAGTAGCTGAATCTCCAGTCAGCTCCATAATTTATTGACTACTCTTATCGTAAATGAAATCAATAGTAAACCACTCAATCCATATACAAAACCAATGGTAAATCAAGGTAGGGATACTAGCCAAATCCATTTTAGTAAAACAGTGAATTTCACTGTAATTCCTTGTAAAACTATGAGCAACTAATTTCAGAAACATAAATGTGTTAATGATAGCTGCATTGGCAAGCCTCCTCCAATATGACACTATCTTATGATAGGCAGAACCCTGAGTATTATTTGCAGGCTGCATCAAAAATTAGTGTATTTCCTCAAACACAACAAGAATGTAACTCATGTGTAGTCATCCATATCCAAGCAGCATGGTTGCTTAAAATAAACCATCATATTTTCTCTAATTAACTATTTCCTTGCATAGATTTTGTTATTGACAATTTTAATATTAGGGACCATGCCCCCGAATTAGTCTACTATTCATCATGCCACGAAGTGATACCTACGCTTTTGGAGGAGAAGAATATTCCAAAACCTTACCTATCTGTACATGCTGAAAGTTACAATAATTGCTCTGGAAAGATATGCAAACAGGCATGGCAGGGATAGGAATTTTATGGAACTAACCAACTTCTTTCTAACTTTATTCTTTTATAAAAATGTTATTTTATAAAATGTTTTATTGTATTATGCATTCTGTTATACTCTTTCCAGCACCACAAATCCTAGATCTTGCCTACCTTCTTACCCCAAATTTACTGGTTCTCTCTTTTGTTCTCCCTCCTACTGAGAAAATTTAAAAAATAAATAAATCAGAAACCCATACCTAAAAATTTAAACAAATCAAAAACTAATAATACCAAGATAAAATTTCTTATGCAAACACATGTAAACTCATATTCACAGAACATATACTACCACATACACATGCACGCACACACACATATAGGAGTCATATGTATTGTTATCTCCTCGTTATAAAATAAATATATTTAAATTGCTTTCATATGTTTTTACATATTAGAGACCTACAATAGTAGGATTTCACATGTTTTTTCAAAGCCCCCTTGATGTTAGTAATCCCTCACTAACTTCACCCTTTCTCCTTCTCCCCTTCCCCCTGTGCATGTACCCCACTCTTCTAGTTTCCCTTTAACACTGTGCTTTATTTCCCCTTCCTTCAAGAATCCTCTTCTCCAACTGCTACCTTAGTAAATACCTAATCTCTGTAAATACTAAGTTGGAATTATCATATTTTAAAATTAAAAGTTAACAGCCACACATAAAACGTCCAATTGTGCCATTTAGGGTCTGAGTTATCTCTTTAAAGATTATTACTTCTAGATCTATCCACTTAACCTTCATATTTCAGAATTTTATTTTTAACAGTTAAGTAATATTCCATTCTTTGAAGTGTCACCTTTTAGTTATTCATTCATCAGTTGATGGATAGCTGGTATTTTTTTCAATTTCTCACCACTATGAATAGAGCAGCAATGAACACAAGTACACAAATATCTCTGTAATAAAACTATGGAGCTTTTGAGTATATGCACTAGGGTGTTATACATGTAACTTGTCCAGTGTCCAGGATTCTGAGGATCCTCAACAATGGTTTTCCATAATGACTCTACCAGTTTTTGTTTTTAAACCAGTAACATTTATATGTTGAAAGCTTAAAACAAATAACATTTATTATGAGCTGTGTTGTCCCTCCTTGTCTACCATTGTTGAACTGGAATTCTATATAGGATAAATATCAGATGTAATTTTTTAAAAGTAGCTATATATAACCATTTTTTCTTCTAGTCTTGCTGTGTTACAGATGACATTTTAACAAATCAATGAAATGCTGTTCAAGATAATCCCAGTAGTATGGACTTTCTAAGAAATGGAAGGAACCAGTAGCTTATCAGAAATAACCTCTTCGAACCATAACAGGCCATCATATGTGTTCAGCAGTAAAGGGACAGCTGAGTTCCAAGAGTTGTGGAAAAATCAGAATAACAAGGAGATTATATAAAATAAAGAAAATGTTGGAAATAACTTATTGCTTTAGCATGTGCAGTGAGCAAAATGTTACATTACTTATGAGAGGAATGCCTATGGTCATATCAAGTTGAATGACAACTGAGGCACTTAAAAGAGGTTTGAATAGATACCATTTTAAAAATTCTAATAGTCCACTCTATACCTCAATATATGATTATTCATTTCTGGGAATGTAAATATGTTCACATTATCTGATTCTTAAGGGTATATTTGCTTATTATTTGAGAATTTTCTATACATATAAAATGTATTTGCTTAAATCTCCATCGTAGTCTCTCCTTTCCAATTCATTTCATAGTTTCCTTCCAATTTCTTTTTTTTTTTAACCAGTAACTGGCACTTGTATATACATGGGTGTACATGGATACTGGGCTATTCACAGGAACTTTATCAACCCCATTGTTGAAGTATTCAGTTATGTCTCAAAGAGTTTATATTATTTCTAATTATTCTAAAATATTTTCTTTTCTTTTTTATTAGATATTTTCTTTATTTACATTTCAAATGTTATCACCTTTCCTAGTTTTCCCTCCAAAAACCCCTATTCCCTATTCCCCTCCCCCTACTCCCCAAACCACCCACCCCTGGTTCTGGCGTTCTTCTTTACTGGGGCCTAGAGCCTTCACAGGACCAAGGGCCTCTCCTCCCATTGATGATGGACTAGGCCATCCTCTGACTTTTTCTTAATATATATCTGTATTTCTGTTGTCATTTGAATTGCTTTTACCTTGTACATACAGTTTTCAATCAAATAAGGAGATATGGTTGATTGAAAGACATTATTCTCTGATGTAGTCAAATATAAATATGCATACCTGATAGAATAAGATAACAGAGAATTCTGGATTTCTTGGACATGAAGATACAGCAGTTTTCTCCATCAGTATTAAAGTTAATAAGTGGAAAACAATCTAAAAAAATTAAGGCTCATTATATTCTGAAGAATAACTAGCTTGTTTTTCCCACTTCAGTTCATATATAAACAGATAGTAGGGAATAAAAGAGTATTTTGCAAAAGATTAGCATTAAACATTGACAATGTTCACAGAGGAAAAAATGTACAATTATACTTTAGGTTTGTATATGCAAGGCAAGTGTTGCTCTCATAGAAAGTCATATATAGGCTAAGGAGACAATGGAATAAGATAGGCTTGTTTTTATAAAGAAGCATAAGGAAAAGTTGTCTCACATGCACAGAAATCCTTCAATCACACAACTAGACACATAAAATCTGCAGTGCTTCT
This sequence comes from Mus musculus, assembly GCF_000001635.26. NCBI lineage: Eukaryota > Metazoa > Chordata > Mammalia > Rodentia > Muridae > Mus > Mus musculus. The sequence continues at coordinate 3,297,927 of NC_000082.6, forward strand.
TTTTTTTTCAGTCAACTCACTTTGTGATAAAATGTACACTTTATTGCTTTCCTGAGAAAACAGAATTTCTATTTTCATATTGTTTGGGAAATTTCAATTTGTACCAATAAAGAATAAGGAATAAAACACTGTAACACACGGTTGTTAGTAATACAATATACCTTATAGCTCATAAACTTATTTGATTAATATTATATTGGAACACTATTAAGTATAAATTACTAAGGAATTAAAAATGCTTGGGTGACTTTGAATATTAGTCAAATAGAAATTATCTGACATTTAATGTATTCCCAATGTATTCCCACCTTAAAATGTTCTTCCCTTGAACATAGATCTAAGCTGATGGAGTGCCATTGCTGAGAGGGGAAGTATAAACAGACACTATTACTACTCAGAAGCAAGCTTCAATTGATGACCATTTGCAACAAGAAAATTATTTTTCTCCAACAGAGTCTCACTAGGAAGACAATCTACTATTAAGGGCAGGCCACTTGCCCAGTAAAAGACAGCCACATAAAATGAACTCAGTGGCATTTTTGAAAGTTCTTTTTCTCAAACTGTATTGTCAAGGTCTTATTTTTTCTTTTCTTCTTTTCCTTTTCTTTCTTTCTTTTTTAACATTACATGTCTTTTGTGAATATTTTATTATTTATAGTTTGGGGGTTTTAATGGGATTTTTGTGGGTGTAAATGCATATATCTCTCTATCTATATGTAATTTTTGTGCTTTGTTGTCTCTTTGCTTGTTGTATACTGTTCTGTTTGTTTTATTTATTATTATTTTATTTTTAGATATCTTTTTATTTTTGAAGGAGAGAAAAAGAAGATAAGAAGTAGAGTAGGAATGGAGGAGGGGAGATCTGGCCTGAGGAGGGGGGTGGAAAATCCTAATCAGAATATATTCTATTGAAATCAAATCTATTTACAACTAAAATAAGTTAAAGAATAACCTCAAAAGTTCTTTTCTATTTATTTCTATTAATTTTCAAATCTTTTGATCAAGTCATACAACCCTGGATTTTCAGAACTACAATCAAAGCTACTTGAGACTCTCTACATAGCTACAATCTCTACTTTCTACAATCATGAACGGAAATGCTTCAGATCAGGCTTCATCAACCCCATATCTGACAAAGAGTTAATATCCAAAATACATAAAGTACTCAAGAAGTTAAAAACCAACAAACCAAATAACCCAATTTAAAAAATGGAGTACAGAACTAAACAGAATTCTCAGCTGAGGAAACTCATAAGGCTGAGAAAAACTTAAAAGAAATGTTCAGAGTCCCTAGTCACTAAGGAAATGCAAATCAAAATGACTCTGAGAGTCCACTTTATTCCCATCAAAATGGCTAAGATCAAATGAGCGCACAAGCTAGTGAGGATGTGGAATAAAATAAAATCTCATTGACTAATATTCTTCATAGTCACATAAGTCTCTTTAAAATATATATATATATATATATATATATATATACATACATACACACACATATATATATATGTATAAAGACATATATATATATGTATAAAGACATATATATATATATATATATGTCTTTTCACTGAAAGATACCTTGTTGAATGTGTCCATCTGTCTCCTAAGGAAAATACTCAATCCTGTGAAAACATTATTTGCTCACAGTGACAAATTCAAATACCTGTGTGTGTCATGCAAGTGATAAAATAAGCAAGTAAAAACAAACACACATAAATTACAGATCACTGTAGAGTGCTGAAGGACTGGAGAATGTGCGTTCAAACACAAAATGCAATGCCTAGGCTCTAACAGAGCCTTTGAAATAGTCTCTCATCAGTATGGATTGATTATATAAAATATTATTTTATATATTCTGATTATATAAAATATTATGAAGTAGGATTCTATATATATTCTGGGTACAGTGAATGTATATTAAAGTATGAAATATGAAATATGTTTTGTATGTATTTTTAGTCCCTTCTATCTTAAGAACAACTAAACCAAACTTTAGGATACTATTCTTTGATTACCTGCTTGTAAGAAGCAGGCAGCTTTAGCTTTAACCTGGCTCTCTGCCTCAGGGCAGCCATCCTCATTCATTTCACAGCAGGGGATCCCAGCACCTGTGAGCTGAGCCTGCCCCTGTGTTCCTTTGTTTAAGTTAAGCTTGAGCCACCAAGTGACTCACTTCACTCCTTGCTGAGAAACCAATTTTCCCTCTGCCTAGACTTATATCACTGTGTTTACGTGATCAATCCAAGAATTCCTAAATTAATAGTGGATTCTCACCTTCCAAGACGGCTGTATCTTTTTGTTTTTATTTTTTAATTTTCATACAATGTATTTTGCTCAGGTTTTCCCCTTCCCCACTTTCTCCCAACATGGAATCCTGATGAGATTGGCATATACGTGAGAGGATGAGAGGTCCTTTAGTGGCTAACTCTAAGCATGAGATCTAGGCTAAATCACAGCAACTCTGTTCAAGGTTCGGGAAACCTCAGAAAAAGACAGGCTGGAATTGCAGTAACAATATATAGTGAAGCCTGAAAGTTGGGGATGGGATCAGAAGTCTGAGACCATGCTACATACTCAAGTCTTTTGTCGATGGGTGATGGAGCAGCAGATTCATACCCCAGTGCTGGTGAACAGAACTTAGACTCCTGTGCAAACTTCTCCACTCTTTCTGTATCCACTCCATCCAAGGATGTTGCCTGTGGAGTAGGCACCATCCCACTCCTTCCTGAGCCATGTTCCAGTTGTTTCTGGAAATTCCCTCACAGACTCATGGGGACCAGTTCAAGTGTGTTTCAAACTATTTAAAGTGACAAACAAATTTAACCATCACAGGGGGTACCGTCCCAGAAGAGTCTTCTAAGGTAACAGATTTGACCAGCTGGGGTTTAAGCAGAGGACAGGATTTCTTTCTATTTAGAAAACAAGAGAATGGGGTTACAATTAGAAAAATAGAAGAGAGGTTGTGTGCACATTGTACATAGTTATGTCTGTTTGAACAACTCAGCTTTCATCCTACTCTAAACCACTGCACTCAGCCAGCCTTATCATCAGATACAAAGAGCCTGTGATAAAAGTGTAACATATGTACACAGTTTAGTCACACTATCACAGCACAGTGGATTTAGAAGAAGTTTATCATGCCAAACAGCAGTTCTCATGGAGGCAACACATATGTAGGGACTTGTTTCATGTCACATGCACTCATGGATTCACACTGCTGTGCTCCCTTGGAAAAAAGCCAAAAAACTCTATAGCTTTATTATTTGTACTCTTCAGGGGCATAATTTGGCTTCCACATGTACAGAGGCTTAACAAGTAGTTATTTCAGAAGTTCTGAAGAACCATAACTAATAAATTAATGTATTATCTGTTGATTATAAAATGATAAAAAATATAAAAAATAAAATATAAACTATAGATGTGCTAGCTATTGGATAACTTCAGGGAAGAGTTTAGACAAAACAGACATTATAAAATTTGGTCTTTATGGTCATTGACACCATGCTTAAGTCCCTGAAGGAAGCCATGGAGAGATGCCTGTCTGGCACCCTCCATGACCCCAGGTACATCTTTGTCACACTGCTGGACCCTCTATACAAAGCTTCCCTGTTCACAGAGGAGGAGGCAGAACTGTACAAGCAAGACTTAATCAGGGAGCTAGAAATACTGAGTTCTACCTCAGAGGACACTGCCACCTCCAATGGCTGTGACTCAGGGTCTCCACTTAAAGACACTGGCACAGAGGAGAGCCTGTGGTCCTCACACCGATAAAGAGAGATTAGAGAGAGAAGCTACCTGAAGACATGGTGTTTGCGTATTTGGAGGAAGAGGTGCTGGAACACAGCTGTGACCCACTCACCTACTGAAACCTAAAGCAGTCACCGTAGCCTGGGCTGTCTACCTTAGCAGTCCGATTTCTGGGCTGTCCCCCAACTACAGTCCCCTCAGAAAAGCTGTTCAGCACACCCATGGATGCTGGCAGCTTTGGCCAGCCCAGGCTCATGATGGAGCATTTTGAAAAGCTCATTTTTTTAAAAGTGACTCTTCCTTTAATATGCTTTCAGTATTGAACTCAGAGATGGAGCCACCAGACTGGAAACGTGCTTCAGAGTGCTAGCTATTATACCAGGGCTGACTTGGCTAGCAGGGCCATGTAGGACACCAGACTAGGCATCTGGGTCTACCTGCCAGTTCTCACCATAATATTCACAAGTGCCTTACTCCTCCTTCAGACCAATGTCAAGGTGTGCTTTTAGAAGCCCACTAGAAACAAAGTCTTGGCAATTATGAAATAGGATGATCACATTTAAAACTATAAAGTTTTTTTATTTTGTTTTGAGGGGAGAGTAATCTGTTTTACTAGAATGAAAGGAAGATGTAAACAATTTTATCATGTAGGGTTTTTATTCAGTTGTGTAAAAACCACAAATCAGGTGCTATATTTTAATTAAATATTTTAATTGCAAAAAAAAAAGACTTGGTCTTTATTGATTAAAAAAAAAAAGGAAAGTCTCACAATTGGATATTTAACCTCCTACTTACCACAAATGGAAGCAAATGCAAATCAGAGCACAGGATGAAGATGCCTATGATGTCATGATCTGCATGTCCAACAGCTTTGTGAAATCTGGAGCACAACCTCCAGGCCAGAATACAAAACCCAAGAGAATGCCTCGACCTCCCTAATGATGACTCGGTGTTTCCCAAAATACACAACAAGGGCTTCAACATACTGGCAGGTGGGAAAGAAAAAAGTGAATTCATGAGGCAGAGGGTCCAGTGCCCAGTGCCTCCTAATTTGCTGGGTGACACACATCTGACCTTTCTGAACTTTCATTTACAAAGTAAACAAAAATCACTGTGCATTGGCAGTTCCCAAAGGTAGGCTCCCTGGAGAGTGGCCACCACTCACTCTACATGCAGCAGTACTGGAATGAAGCAGGCTTACCTTCTGTTCCATGGTTAACATCCTACACAAAGAAACAGTGCATCCCTATTCTTGGATATGTATACTGATTCTATTTCAGTCTTGCATGTGTTTGATTTCAATGGGGATCACATAACTAAGGCTGACCTTGGATTTATTATGCAGCTGAGGATATCTTTGAACTTCTGACCCTCCTGATGCTAACTCGCAAAGATATGAATCAACATGCCAAATTTTTGCAATTCAAGAGTTTAAACTTGTTAGGCAAACACTCAACTATAGAACTTTGTATCCAGAGCCTCACAGGTAATGGGAAAATGGAGATACCTAAAATGATGGATTTGTCTTGGAGTTGGCAGCAGTCATCATCATCAAGTGATAAACTGAAGTACAACATCAGGAGAAAATAAGTTCTAACCAGCAACAACAAACTACTGGTATCCCTCAACACATGTGGCAAAACATCTAAGTAGCAGCCTAGGCTTGGAACTGGACAAGGCTGTCTATTGTAGTAGCTCTGTACCAAAACTTGACAAATACATTCAGAGTCAATATACTATGAGAGACATTAACTAAAAGTTTTAACAGTCCTTCCATATCCCAAGGAGTTCTACATGACTAATATAACAAAGAAAGTGGCTCTTATAAGCCAGCAGGGCCTGCCAGTTTTCTCCTCCCCAAAGCTGCTCTGTGCCCTCACTATACTGACAAATGATGACAGTAACGGCAAGAAATGTACCAGGCCTTGTACTTGAAAATGTTTGGAAAAGCATGTACTCAATTCAATGTTAACTGTCCTTCATTCAGTTGAGAAAGATGAGCCAAATAGTCCTGAGAGGAATGAAATCTATCTGTAAAATGCATGAAATGGTGGCTACCTGAAGTGTCATTTATTTTTAAATCACATTTTCTGTTGGAAAATAAGAGATGGGAAACAGCACTTCTGCTCTTACTCACTTCATCTCCAAGTGGAGAGAGCATGAAATTGTCCTGTGGTTATACATCACTGTAATCTCAACTTTTGGGGTGGGCGTGGGGGTCTCAGACGTAGGAGAATCAAGAGTTCAAGGTCATCTTTGGCTATATAGCCAGTTGTCTGAGATACTAAAGAACCTGACTCTGCTGTTCATGTCACATCACCAGCTCTGAGAAGTCAGTCTTGGTCCATTCAATTTGCTGTGAATGGGGATCACAGACAGATTTTCTGCTACTTTGGGCAAATAGAAAATGAGGAGTTCAGATAGTCACAAACGCATTTAAAGAATAATAACATTTTCAGGACATCATGAGATTGAGGTAATCTTTCCTGATGCTCTTAGTGCCTGGAGCTGCCAAGTGTGGCATCCTGCACCTACAGGAGCCAATTAATATTGTAGTCTTGAAACTTTTAAACAAACAAAACATAAAAAAACAAGAAAACAATTGTTTAAACCAATAGGTCACCTCAGTTGTGAAAAGTGTTAAGAATTAATATTATGAAAATACTTTAAATCTAAAAATGTTGAAGGTTGCTTTCGGGGGCTGGGGGGTGGGGTAATGGGAGGGCTCTGGTGTCCTGAAATGGAGGTTTGTAACTTTGTGTGGCCATGGCTGGAGTAGGCCCCAGTTGTCAGGGAGGATTGTGGTGAAGTCAGAGCTGGTTCTTAGGCCCAGGTAGAATGAGATTGAAGATGCAGAGTGGGGACTGAGATGCCTGGGGACAGGGAAGCGCCCGAGCAAGCACAGCCCAGAGTCCTGCTGCCTGTGCAGCCAGACCTCACAGTGGCTGAGTATCAGCAACCCTTTCCAGTGCTCACAGGAGGACGAGTGGCAGCAGAGGAACAAGATGGTGCTCACTTACTTGGCAGTCCCTGCCTAGGGCATGCTAGGGGCTTCCTACGCCTCGGTGCCTACTGCCAGACTACTGGACTTGGAGGATCAGCAGTGGCCGGGCACTCATCAGACCCGATTGAAAACAGGGTGCCTGTTAAGGATCGATAAGTAAAGTCACCTTTAATGCTGACGTTCATGCCCGTCTCCAGTGGAACTTCAGACCTCAGCAAACAGAGATCTATGTGTTACCAGTAGAGACTGCACTGGCATTTTATAAAGCTAAGAATCCGACAAACCAGTAATTGTAATTTCTACATATAATGTTGTGCCGTTTGAAGCAGGGCAATATTTCAATAAAATACAGTGCTTATGTTTTGAAGAACAAAGGCTTAATCCACAAAAAGAGTTGGATATGCCAGTGTTTTTCTATATTGACCCTGAATTTTGCAGATCTGAGAATGGCGAATGGCGATCCCATTACTCTTTCTTACACTTTTTTTTTTTTTTGAAGCAAAGGAGGGGCACAAGTGTTCAGTTCCAGGCTATAATTAAAGTAGCTCCCAAGACCTGCTTAAGATTTGTGATTTTTGGAAAATCATGTATGGTGCTTTCTCAGAAATGTATTTTGAAACCTTTTATTTTTTTCCCATTTGTTAATGTTGGGTTTTTTTTTAATTAGATATTTTCTTTATTTAAATTTCAAATGTTATCCCCTTTCCTAGTTTCTCCTCTGAAAATCCCCTATCCTGTCCCCCCTCCCCCTGTTCCCCAGCACTGCTGCTTCCTGGCCCAGGCATCCCCCTGTACTGGGGCATAGAACCTTCACAGAACCAAGGGCCTCTCCTCCCCTTGATTACCGACTAGGCCACCCTCTGCTACATATGTAGCTAGAGTCACTCACCCTCTGCTACATATGTAGCTAGAGTCCTTCCCTGTGTTTTCTTTGATTGGTGATTTAGTCCCAGGGAGCTCTGGGTGTTCTGGTTAGTTCATATTGTAGTTGCTCCTATGGGGCTGCAAACCACTTCAGCTCCTTGGGTCCTTTCTCTAACTCCTTCATTGGGGACCCTGTGCTCTGTCTAATGGATGACTGTGAGTATCCACTTCTGTATTAGTCAGGCACTGGCAGAACCTCTCAGGAGACAGCTATATCAGGCTCCTGTCAGCAAGCTCTTGTTGGCACCTGCAATAGTATCTGGATTTGTTGGTTATTTATGGGATGGATGCTCAGGTGAAGTAGTCTCAGGATGGTCATTCCTTCAGTCTCTGCTCTAAACTTTGTCTCTGTAACTGCTTCCATGGGTGTTTTGTTCCCCCTAAGGCCACCTGATGCAGTGGCCTGCTTAGGCACTTGAAATATAATTAAACAAGTCTTTCAAGCAATTCTAAACCAAAATGTTATTTATTAACAAGTACAAACTTAATGCTACATTCAGATTTACTTAAATAAAGGCACTCATTTTCTTCCTTTCCTCATCTGTTTACAATGTCTTATAGTAGGATGATCGATCTTAAAGTACCCCTATCATAGAACTGTCATGATTTGTACTGGTAGAAATGTCTGCACAAAGTAAGAGTCTACAGTTTAACCACTTGGCCTAGTACTAGACAGTTTTCCTCATAATCATATTTTCCTGAAATCTTTAGCCATTGTCAGGAACAGCAGTGTTGGTCAGAAGTGTTAACTCTTCTGTTGAAGCTCCCAGAAGAGAAATGGTCTGTCCACTGAGGCTTTCCCTGTTGGTAGGTCTTGTCTTTCAGGCCTCAGTTGATCAGGGACTATTTTAGAGAGCTAGGCCTTTGTGATGCTCAGTTCATGTATCTGAAATAAAGAGAAGACTTTGGCCCATTGCCCTTCCTGAATGACTGGAAGACCACAGTTAAGCAGCAGAAAGGCTGGAAGGTAGTTCCCCTATGGTCACCGATGAGAAGGGAATAAGAAGAGAAAAGGTCATTAGAGATCAGGAGTCCAGTAGTGTGTGAATGGGATAATGGGTGCAGAAGCACTAATGACGGCTTCTGTTGTCCAGCTAGCTGGCATTTATCGCCCACCAGAGCCATAAGAGCTGCATTAAAATGACAAGGAATTTCTCCTGATCATCTGGTTTTGTTATCATTAATACTTACATAACCAAAACCAACTTTGAATTTCCATGCCTCAGAGCACAGAGATTATATTTCATTAGTGAGCACTGGTCATCACTATGTAATTCAGAGGAATTTGGTATTGTACTAAAAAAGCAAGTGTCAGACGTATGTGGTCCTTACAGAATTTCATACAAAATGTGATAATTTCACTTTAATTATATGAAAGTTAAGGAAAGTTAACTTACCTCAGCAGTCACTATGACTTTGAGCTCCTTTCTGGTGGTAAGCATAAATTTCTTTGTAAACAGCTCAGAAAAAAAAAAAAGCCACCAAGGCAGAATTACACACCAGTTTCAAAGTAACACATTACCACCACTACAAATAAAAATACAGGCTCTTGAGGGGACCTCAGGCATCTTAAGTGAATTAAAACAGAGACCTTTAACCTTGAGCTTATTCTAACACAAAACATCTAATGTTAGAGTCTTTGCAATGTCTTTTCAAACCCAATTTATTTTTATTTTTGGTTTAAAGGAAAACTATGACTCAAATTTCGGCAGTTTGAGTTTGTTTTTCTTTGTTTTTTTTTTTGTTTTTTTTTTTGTTTGTTTGTTTGTTATTTTATTTCCAAGGTAAAGCTCTGAGTTTTAAAATATTTAAAAATTTTTCAGCATACCTCATTTAACATTATATTATAGTTTAAAATTGGGAAAAAACCTGTGGCTTGTATTGGTCATCTTTGTACCTTTAGTAAATTATAAATTAAATTTATAAAATTCAACTTAATAGTAAGCAATAGTTAGAAAGAAATTGAAATAGTATATTAACACCACAATGAAAACTCACATGTTTATAGTGATTTAATGCAGTGACTGTATTAACCTGTGTGTAGCACTGAAAGGTGAAAATCAGATTGGAGAATGGCAGGCTTTTCAGTGTCGACAATAATAGATTATTATTCAAGATTTGTTGATATATGTCTTAAATATGTAATTATGAACTCCCTAGAATCCTCCCTGTAAAACATGCTCATAAGTTCAGGAAAGTATTCTTGAAGGCTGAGAGATGCAGTTAGTGTACAGCACTTACCTGGCACGTGTAAGAATTTGGCTTCTACCTGCAGTGCCGGAAAGCAAAACAAACATCTATGTTCTTGACCCACTCTGTCCTTTTTCTATTCCTAGGAACTTGACTAATTCAAAGATACCTTCCAAACACCTTATATTAACATCTTACATTTGAGAGGCTCCAGGGTAGAACTGAAGTTCTTGCTTGACACACTTGAGGAATTTTTTTTCTTTTTTGGAAGCAGGGCAGATTGCTCACTAGGGAAGGGAGTGTGCAGTGACTAGGGCCCAGCCTTAGAGGGAAGAGTTCTGAAACCCCATGATGCTGAGCTGTCAGCTTGAGCTGGACCTGTGCGGCTTCTCAGGCAGGGTGTATACACATCAACACCTGGCTGATCCTTCAGGAGAAACACTCTTGAGACAGTAGCTAAATGTACCTTGGAAAGAAGAACCCAAAGAGCTCAGAAGCCTCTAATTCTTGTTACAGGAGTCTTGGGGTGCAGGGTGGTTGGCTAGGACACGGCAGAGTTTATTGTGTGGAAATGACAATTAATTGTATGTCTTGGAAAAAAATACCAATGTGGAGAAAAGGAAAGCAACAGAGTGGAGAATGGAAAGGGAACTCTACAGTTCCACACCGGGCAGAAGACACAAAGCAGCAGCTTCACACTGAGAGAGTGCAGAGACACACAGCCTGCTCTGGAAACCATAGCTGAGCTCAGTTTGGGTGGGTGTGGCCTGGCTCCCTCCCTTCCTTGATTCCCTACCCTTCCCCTTCTAAGGTCTCAATTACCACCAAACACCCACAGAATTGTTTCTTCCAAGTATGGCTGTTCCTGAACCTGAAAGTAATACAAAGTTGAATTTCAAGTGTTGTTTGTTCATGGACAGATAGTGTTGTTCAAACTCCCTATCTAAGAGTTTTTACTGCTGTAACAAAACACCGTGACAAAAACAGCGAGTTAAGGAGGAAAGGTTTTATTTTGCTTATACTTCCTTATTGCTGTTCATCATCTAAGGAAGTCAAGACAAGAATACAAAGAGGGCTGGAACCTGAGGGCAGGAGCTGATAGAAACCATAAAGAGGTGCTGCTTACTGCCTTGCTCCCCATGGTTTGGCACAGTCTGCTTTCTTACAGAACCAGGGACCACCAGCCCAGGGATGTCACCACCCACAATGGATTGGGCCCTCCCCCATCAACAACTCATTAAGAAAATGCCTTAGAGCTGGATCTAATGGAGGCATTTCCTCAATTGAGTTTCCCTTCTTTCAGTTAACTCTAGCCTGTGTCAAGTTGACACAAGTCTAGAAAGTGTCACCCTGAACAGTGATTCTCTCCATTCCTATGACTGGGAAGGTAGCTGGCATTACACCAAAGATCCACCATACACAGGTCAAGGAAGTGAAAGCCACAGATGCTGCCAAATGGACTGTCTCCAGGTTATGATCCCATTAAAATTAAGGTTTTTATAGAGGCCCCAGGCCCTTCCACTCCCTACCCATCCACCTTCTTTTGAGACTTGTCTTTGGTGTGAATATAGGGTTCTATCCCCACTGTCCTCAGTCCTGTATCTGGGAACTGAGGAAGACCGATATAGGGAAGGTATTAGATAATGTGAATACAAACCAGCAACCCATATTCATCTTAACCTTTGCTCTCTGATGTGTACTGTAAATGTCTGGTTGTATTGAAGAAAGGAAAGATGTGGGAGTTTATCTTTTGTGATAGGAATTCAGAATTTACAATTCTACGAATGCCCTGTGTCTAGGCTATCCTAGTTGCCAGAAATAAGAAGTTTCCATTGCAAGGTTGGGTTTGTAAAACAGAGATTTCCTCTAAATACAGGTGTATAGAAAGAGAGCCCCTCCCAAAAATACAAATAAGAAAATATAATCCAATGGCTATAAAATTAAAAATCTAGAAATTTCTTTTAAAAATACATTCTGACCTTTGGGCAACAGAGGAAATCAGGGGACTCATAATCTATGCCACAAGAAGGGACCCTGGGGATAGAGTTAATCCAGTCAGAAATCAGACAGGATTGCTGGTTATGCTTAGACACCTTCTCAAGGATTTATTGTACATCTAGACATAATAGATGAGAATAGCAAGAAAAAAATAAAAATTATGGTATATGTGGAAAAGATGTAAATTGATGCAGGAGATAGATTGTTCAACTGTTGTTGTTTCCTTACATCAAGAGCAAGATTGCTCCGATAGAAAGGACAGGAGATTTGGGAAGTCCTGGAAAATGTGTATTCAGGCAAACAGTGGTCAATGATCAGAGACCCAAATTAATGGTACAAATGAATGGTATTGTCATAGAAGTTTTGGTGGATACAAGAGCTGATGTTAGTATACTTTCCCAAAAGTCTTGAAGTCCATACCGGCCACTTCAGAAGGTTTACACACAACTTATAGGAACTGGTACATTTTCACGAATAAGACAAAGTCTCCAATGGGTTAGGGTTAAGGTTAAGGTTATTCATAGGTAGGAATAGGGTTCTGTTAGGTTCCATTTACAAGTGGATCAAGCACACCAAAAAGAAAGGAAACACTGAACTTCATGGTGATATTGTAAGTAATCTGTTCTGAGGTCCACATAACTTGTAGGAGGCTCATAGCCCATTTCTAATATACTTTAGTGTTCACCTACGGGTGAGTAACACTTTCATGAGGTTCAGTCTGAAGTATATAAGATGGATTTCTCTACTTTGATGAAAAACACCTATGTCATGCTTTCACTTAATATATTTTAAATGCTTTTATTATTAACTGTCTTTGTTCTCTTATCGTAGGTAAAAAAAAATGCCTATGAGACTCTTATTATACAGGAAAGTAAATATTTATTAATCTAATCTGTTTTACTATGTCATGGTCACTGACATTTGAGTCCAAAATTAGTTTTTATGGTTTGATGTAAAATAAATTCCAGAGTTTTTAAGTTTGAACACTGCATCTAAAGCTGGTGATGCTGTTAACCAGTCGTGGAACCTTTAGGAAATGGAGCCTCCTTTGAAAAATGGATTGCTGCCTTCAGAGAAAGGGGGGGGAGGGAGAGGGAGAGGGAGAGCGACACACACACACACACACACACACACACACAGAGAGAGAGAGAGAGAGAGAGAGAGAGAGAGAGAGAGAGAGAGAGAGAGAGAAGTTGACTTGATAGTAGTTCCTGTTCTCTTGTTACCTTTGGTTAGCTACTACACTATCTGCTCTTACTGGGCCTTTAATTCTCCTTCTGATTGGTTTACAAGTGGTTCCTGCATATTAATCTATATAGCCAGTTATTTAGCAGTTTAATTAAATAAATGCATCTTAGGACCAACTATGCCTCTTTAAAGCAAGATGTGTCCATGGTTTAAATCATTAACTAAGACCAATGGGTTATATAACAGGGGCATAGATTGTAGTAGGCAGTTAGTAGTTAGCACAACTACTATTCAGACTGTAAAACTGAGCACATAGACAGTACCATTTACCATAAATAAAACAAAAGCAAAATCCATCAAAGTCCATAGTTCTGAGAAGGTCCCTAAGTGTACTAACCAGGATTTTTGGCTATTGTACTTCTGCTTCTGGCTAACTGTTCTTACCATTTGAAGTATGTCAACCTCGAATATGGCTTGGTATTTAAAACTCACCCTGAGAAAGGTTTGGTGCAACCCTGGGACCCATAACACCCAGCACCATAACACCCAGCCTGCTGGCTAATAAAGACTTTCTATTGGTTCAAACCCATGTCCTAGGAGTCTTCTCTCATGGACATCCCTACAACACTGCTGCCTGTAATGCTGTGGATTTCTCCTGTTTTAGTTATTTAACTGGCAGAGAAAATGAACCCAATCTAGACCCTAGGTCCAAGCCATAGTCTTTTGTACAAGGCTAAGTGCAATTGTTCATTTGAGGGATGTATTTTCTCATGGGAAGCAATACTTTAAAATCCCTGCTATCATGAAGGTGTCACTCTTTGTTGTTGTTGTTGTTGTTTTGAGGCAGGGTTTCTCTATGTAGCCCTGGCTGTCCTGGAACTCACTCTGTAAACGAGGCTGGCCTTGAACTCAGAAATCTGCCTGCCTCTGCCTCCCAAGTGCTGGGATTAAAAGCATGTGCCACCACACCAGGCTCTTTTTTTTTTTTTTTTTCATTCTTGAACCTTTCATTCAGTCTGTTCTTTGACTGGAGAATTGAGGACACTGATATTTAAAATTATTGATCGGTGTGTGTGTATGCAGTGGTAATCCTGTTGCTGATTTTTGGTGTTTTCTTTTTAGTATATTTTATTCTTTAATAATTAAGACTTTCCACAAAGTGACTCTCTCTGCAATGCTGAATTCTCTCTTCAGGGAGACATAATGTTTCCTATATTTCTTTTAGGTTTTAGTTTATTGAATATAGTTTGTTTAGGCTGTTTATGCCATGGAAAATCTCCATTCTCCTTAAATCATTACAGTTTTGCTGGGCATATTATTTTTGTATGCATTGTTACAACCTCTGGGGGATTCAGAGTTTTCACTGAAAAATCAGCTGTTAGTCTTTCCTTACAGCTTTCAATATACATCCTTTGTTATATATATATTCTTAGTGTTTTAATAATGCTCAAAGGATTTTCCTTCCTGGTCCTATCTATTTGTTGTTCTCTGTTGGGGGGAGGGGGCTGATGTGCATAGAGGTGCCTTTCCTTAATGTGGGGAGTTTTTAATCTATAAGCATGCTGAAGATATCCAGGCCATTGAATTGGCTTCTCTTTCATCTATGCTAATAAGTTTGTGTATTTGATGGTGTTCCATATGTCTTATGACTTTCTTTCATGTGTGTGTGTGTGTGTGTGTGTTTGTGATATGTTTTCATTTACTTTTGTGTTTCTGCCTTAATTTCTCTTAAAGCTGGACTGCAACTTTTTTTGTTTTGTTTTGTTTAATTTTTCAAGTCAGGATTTCTCAGTGTAGCCTTGGCTGTCCTTGAACTCATTCTGCAGACCAGGCTAGCCTCGAACTCAGAAATCTGCCTGCCTCTGCCTCCCAAGTGCTGGGATTAAAGGCATGTGCCACCACTGCCCAGCTTTAGACTGCAACTTTAAGATGAAATAAAGCTTTTAGTTCCTAAATTGGTTTTGATCACAGTTTTTTATTCGAACAGAAAAAACTTAATAAGAAAAACATGAAGCTGAGAGATTGTTCTGTGATTTGAATTAGTACATGTTTAATACACAAATGTACAAATATTATGTAAAGTATTAAAATCTCTAGGTGTCATCAGGTCAGCTATAAGAACTGAAAACTTATTCTAACTCTTACAGATTATTCATCAAAGATGATTGACAGGTACTTTAAGAAACAATTAGAATCTCATAACTTTATATGCCTGTAAGATGCATAGATGACATTTTCATAAAGTATGCTTGGGAAAGTCTGAATCCTCTCTTCTGGGATGTGATGCTCAGCCCTGTCCTACGTACAGCTGATCAATTATGTCCATTGTTTTAAGGAGAAAACCACAGTGAATTTAGTGAATCTGGAAACAAAATGAGGTTCTTTAAACAGCCATTTTAAAGTGTTATAATATTTTTCTTGAATAACGTAAGGTGCATTTCCATCAGCCTTTAAAAATTTGAAATTTTATGTAGATTATATTGATTTTTCTTAGGAATAGTTAAACCTATTCATTTTTAAAATATTGTATTGAAGAGATTTGCTATTGTAACATTGTATTTTATGTAAGGGGACATACCATGCTTAGATATGCTGGTGAGAATGCTTTATTTTTTTACATTAACTATATGTATTAATATCAAATAATTCTTGATTTGAGCTCCTTTAAGTTTAATTATGCCTATGTCTACAAGATCCTGTATCTATTTGTTCTTGTAAATCACCCAAGGCCCAGAATTCTTCAAAATTTTGAGAATTTCATTTTGTTTTTTTTCCAATAACTGATTTTTTTTCACTTTATATCAAAATTACAACCCCATACTCTCTTCCCAGTCCCACCCTTACAAGTCTCTCCCCCAATTGCTCCCTCACTTTTTCAGAAAAAGGAGAGCCCCCCTTTGGATAGACCCCACCTAGAGACATCTAGTCCAGCAGGACTAGACACATTCTCCCACACTGAGGCCCAACCAGGCAATCCAGGTAGGGGCAAAGGCATTCAATGTCAGGGAACAGAAACAGAGAGAGCTCCTGTTCCACTGGTTAGTGGCCATACATGAAGACCAAGAGGGACATTTGCTACAAATGTATATAGGCCCTAGGACAAGTCCCTGTATGCTCCCTAGTTGGTGACCAAGTCTCTGTGAGCCCTCAGGGGCCCAAGTTACTTGACTCTTTTGAGGTTTAGCCTGTTGGTATGTATTGTAATACTAAGTGCAAACCTCAAGACCTAGTTGCCCCAGAGACAAGAGTCCTCAAGTGACCCAAGTGATGCTATGTGACTGTTGGGAGCGATCCTGTTTGAATGTTAACTGCCTTGTCAGCCATAAGTGCTTACTTACAAAGTCTTGGCCTCTGTAGTAAAGCACTAGCCCAGCTGAGTACAAATAGACATAGATCCTGAAGTCCGCGGAGAACCAATAGCTATAAATCTTGTGGATAGGTGCCTAATAACCCTTACTGTTCTGATCTTCCTGCTGAACTGTTTACCCAGTCAATATCCTGTTCCTGGGAATAGGTGCATTACCCAGAGACAAAGGGACCCCCCTCCACCCCCTTCCTGCTCCTACAAGTTTATAACCTGTGTGGGAAAAATAAAATTTGTCACCTTGAACAGAACCTTGTCTTGCTGTCTGTTCTTTGTGTTTCTTTGTCCTCCATTGTCTTCCAGGTACCTCTCAAGTCTCTGTTCAACTTTCCTGTGGGTCGGGACATCTGACCCCCAAGTTATTTCTGACTGGTGAATGAAGATGCCTGCAGTCTATAGCTTGGCAGAATTAACAAAGGCAGAGCTTGGTTTTCTGGGCTTGGGGGTCAGAGGAGACGTAAAGGGGAGGGGGAAGAAGGGGAGGAGAATGATACCATTGGTTAGGAGTCAAGAAAGCATGGCTCTGAGGGATGGCCAATTGGAGTTAAGAGCAGCCCAGATGAAACACTGTAAGTAATAACTTGAGGTTATTGATAGGAAAGTAGATTCTAACAGTATAGATAGTGATATCTGCCCAGCTCTAGGGCTGATTAAGGCTTACTGTAAATAATAAAAGTTGAGTGGTTTTGATCTGGAAACTGAATGATCGAAGGCATGGTACAAGCCCCAGATTGGGATTAAATATTTTCTACAACATACTCTGTAGATCTTCTTGTGGTGTCCTTGATCCCTCCAGTTTACTTGAGAATTTTATTTCCATAACACAGGAGAGTACAACACAACAAATTTGAATAAGCTTTTGCATCCTTGCTCTTGTGCAATTTGAAATAACTAAATTGTTCCTGAAATTGGTTCAATTCTCCTAAATTGACCAATTCTTTTCAGGTATGTTTTCTTTCTTTCTTTCTTTCTTTCTTTCTTTCTTTCTTTCTTTCTTTCTCTCTCTCTCTCTCTCTCTCTCTCTCTCTCTCTCTCTCTCTCTCTCTCTCTCTCTCTCTCTCCTTCCCTCCCTCCCTCTCTCTCCTTCCCTCCCTCCCTCTCTCCCTCCCTCCCTCCCTTCCTTCCTTCCTTTCCTTTCTTTCTTTTTTTTTTTCGAGACAGTGTTTCTCTGTTTAGTCCTGGCTGTCCTGAAACTCATTCTGTAGACCAGGCTGGCCTCAAACTCAGAAATCTGCCTGCCTCTGCCTCCCAAGTGCTGACATTAAAGGCGTGCTCCACCACTGCCCGGCTGGATATTTTTTTCTTTAAAAGTTATATTTTACCAGCTTTTTCTTCTCAAGTCATGGGTTGACTTATGGTCCTTTCAATTAGAAAAAAGGATTTGAAAGTGCTGACTCCTGTCTGTTTGTTCTTCCTCTGGGAGACCACAGAAGAGAAAAAATGATGCTTACGAGAATTGAAGCAGTCAGTGTTATATTCAGTTCTCGGAAACCCCGGAAGAACTCTAGTAATTGCAAGTCTGATGTAATATAACTAAGAGAGCCTTTATTCAATCAGACCTGGATCTTAAACATTTCCCACAGTGCAGGTTAGAAATGCAATGCTCCAATCCAGGGGCTTGGAGTTTTTATATGCACGTATACATAAGCAGGGATCCTCGGGCTTTGGGGAGGTGACAAGGAAAGTCATCCTTCAAACCTCATTTGTTCAGACAGTGAGGCAGAATAGTGCAGTTGGGAGGGGGGATTCTTTCTGACCTGGAAAGTAACTTTATGGTGCTTTCAGGAACTAGTGTGTTTTTACAAACTGGTCACAGCTCTCTGGGAACACTTAAACACCCTTCTATCATGGCCCAAGACTGGGCCACTTAAATTTTCTTTTTTTTTTTTAATATTTTTTATTACATATTTTCCTCAATTGCATTTCCAATGCTATCCCAAAAGTCCCCCATACCCTCTCCCCCCGACTTCCCTACACACCCATTCCCAATTTTTTGGCCCTGGCGTTCCCCTGTACTGGGGCATATACAGTTTGCGTGTCCAATGGGCCTCTCTTTCCAGTGATGGCCGACTAGGCCATCTTTTGATACATATGCAGATAGAGTCAAGAGCTCCGGGGTACTGGTTAGTTCCTAATGTTGTTCCACCTATAGGGTTGCAGATTCCTTTAGCTCCTTGGGTACTTTCTCTAGCTCCTCCATTGGGAGCCCTGTGATCCATCCAATAGCTGACTGTGAGCATCCACTTCTGTGTTTGCTAGGCCCCGGCATAGTCTCACAAGAGACAGCTACATCTGGGTCCTTTCGATAAAATCTTGCTAGTGTATGCAATGCTGTCAGTGTTTGAAAGCTGATTATGGGGTGGATCCCTGGATATGGCAGTCTCTAGATGGTCCATCCTTTCGTCTCAGCTCCAAACTTTGTCTCTGTAACTCCTTCCATGGGTGTTTTGTTCCCAATTCTAAGGAGGGGCATAGTGTCCACACTTCAGTCTTCATTCTTCTTGAGTTTCATGTGTTTAGCAAATTGTACCTTATATCTTGGGTATCCTATGTTTTGGGCTACTATCCACTTATCAGTGAGTATATATTGTGTGAGTTCCTTTGTGAATGTGTTACCTCACTCAGGATGATGCCCTCCAGGTCCATCCATTTGGCTAGGAATTTCATAAATTCATTCTTTTTAATAGCTGTGTAGTACTCCATTGTGTAAATATACCACATTTTCTGTATCCATTCCTCTGTTGAGGGGCATCTAGGTTCTTTCCAGCTTCTGGCTATTATAAATAAGGCTGCTATGAACATAGTAGAGCATGTGTCATTCTTACCGGTTGGGACATCTTCTGGATATATGCCCAGGAGAGGTATTGCTGGATGCTTCGGTAGTACTATGTCCAATTTTCTGAGGAACTGCCAGACTGATTTCCAGAGTGGTTTTACAAGCCTGAAATCCCACCAACAATGGAGGAGTGTTCCTCTTTCTCCACATCCTTGCCAGCATCTGCTGTCACCTGAATTTTTGATCTTAGCCATTCTGACTGGTGTGAGGTGGAATTTCAGGGTTGTTTTGATTTGCATTTCCCTGATGATTAAGGATGTTGAACATTTTTTCAGGTGCTTCTCTGCCATTTGGTATTCCTCAGGTGAGAATTCTTTGTTCAGTTCTGAGCCCCATTTTTTAATGGGGTTATTTGATTTTCTTAAGTCCACCTTCTTGAGTTCTTTATATATGTTGGATATTAGTCCTCTATCTGATTTAGGATAGGTAAAGATTCTTTCCCAATCTGTTGGTGGTCTTTTTGTCTTATTGACGGTGTCTTTTGCCTTGCAGAAGCTTTGGAGTTTCATGAGGTCCCATTTGTCAATTCTCGATCTTACAGCACAAGCCATTGCTGTTCTATTCAGGAATTTTTCCCCTGTGCCCATATCTTCAAGGCTTTTCCCCACTTTCTCCTCTATAAGTTTCAGTGTCTCTGGTTTTATGTGAAGTTCCTTGATCCACTTAGATTTGACCTTAGTACAAGGAGATAGGTATGAATCGATTTGCATTCTTCTACATGTTAACAACCAGTTGTGCCAGCACCATTTGTTGAAAATGCTGTCTTTCTTCCACTGGATGGTTTTAGCTCCCTTGTCGAAGATCAAGTGACCATAGGTGTGTGGGTTCATTTCTGGGTCTTCAATTCTATTCCATTCGTCTACTTGTCTGTCAGTATACCAGTACCATGCAGTTTTTATCACAATTGCTCTCTAGTAAAGCTTTAGGTCAGGCATGGTGATTCCACCAGAGGTTCTTTTATCCTTGAGAAGAGTTTTTGCTATCCTAGGTTTTTTGTTATTCCAGATGAATTTGCAGATTGCTCTTTCTAATTCGGTGAAGAATTGAGTTGGAATTTTGATGGGGATTGCATTGAATCTGTAGATTGCTTTTGGCAAGATAGCCATTTTTACAATGTTGATCCTGCCAATCCATGAGCATGGGAGATAGTTCCATTTTCTGAGATCTTCTTTAATTTCTTTCTTCAGAGACTTGAAGTTTTTATCAAAGAGATCTTTCACTTCCTTAGTTAGAGTCACGCCAAGATATTTTATATTATTTGTGACTATTGAGAAGGGTGTTGTTTCCCTAATTTCTTTCTCAGCCTGTTTATTCTTTGTGTAGAGAAAGACCATTGACTTGTTTGAGTTAATTTTATGTCCAGCTACTTCACCGAAGCTGTTTATCAGGTTTAGGAGTTCTCTCGTGGAATTTTTAGGGACACTTATATATACTATCATATCATCTGCAAAAAGTGATATTTTGACTTCCTCTTTTCCAATTTGTATCCCCTTGATCTCCTTTTGTTGTCGAATTGCTTTAGCTAATACTTCAAGTACTACGTTGAAGAGGTAGGGAGAAAGTGGGCAGCCTTGTCTAGTCCCTGATTTTAGTGGGATTGCTTCCAGCTTCTCTCCATTTACTTTGATGTTGGCTACTGGTTTGCTGTAGATTGCTTTTATCGTGTTTAGGTATGGGCCTTGAATTCCTGATCTTTCCAAGACTTTTATCATGAATGGGGGTTGGATCTTGTCAAATGCTTTTTCTGCATCTAACGGGATGATCATGCGGTTTTTGTCTTTGAGTTTGTTTATATAATGGATTACATTGATGGATTTTCGTATATTAAATCATCCCTGCATTCCTGGAATAAAACCTACTTGTTCGGGATGGATGATTGCTTTAATGTGTTCTTGGATTCGGTTAGCTAGAATTTTATTGAGTATTTTTGCATCGATATTCATAAGAGAAATTGGTCTGAAGTTCTCTATCTTTGTTGGATCTTTCTGTGGTTTAGGTATCAGAGTAATTGTGGCTTCATAAAATGAGTTGGGTAGAGTACCTTCTACTTCTATTTTGTGAAATAGTTTGTGCAGAACTGGAATTAGATCTTCTTTGAAGGTCTGATAGAACTCTGCACTAAACCATTCTGGTCCTGGGCTTTTTTTGGCTGGGAGACTATTAATAACTACTTCTATTTCTTTAGGGGATATGGGACTGTTTAGATCGTTAACTTGATACTGATTTAACTTTGGTACCTGGTATCTGTCCAGAAATTTGTCCATTTCATCCAGGTTTTTCAGTTTTGTTGAGTATAGCCTTTTGTAGAAGGATCTGATGGTGTTTTGGATTTCTTCAGGATCTGTTGTTATGTCTCTCTTTTCATTTCTGATTTTGTTAATTAGAATTTTGTCCCTGTGCCCTCTAGTGAGTCTAGCTAAGGGTTTATCTATCTTGTTGATTTTCTCAAAGAACCAACTCCTAGTTTGGTTAATTCTTTGAATAGTTCTTCTTGTTTCCACTTGGTTGATTTCACCCCTGAGTTTGATTATTTCCTGCCGTCTACTCCTCTTGGGTGAATTTTCTTCCTTTTTTTCTAGAGCTTTTAGATGTGTTGTCAAGCTGCTAGTGTCTGCTCTCTCCAGTTTCTTCTTGAAGGCACTCAGAGCTATGAGTTTCCCTCTTAGAAATGCTTTCATTGTGTCCCATAGGTTTGGGTATGTTGTGGCTTCATTTTCATTAAACTCTAAAGAGTCTTTAATTTCTTTCTTTATTCCATCCTTGACCAAGGTATCATTGAGAAGAGTTTTATTCAGTTTCCACGTGAAAGTTGGCTTTCCATTATTTATGTTGTTATTGAAGATCAGCCTTAGTCTATGGTGGTCTGATAGGATGCATGGGACAATTTCAATATTTTTGTATCTGTTCAAGCCTGCTTTATGACCAATTATATGGTCAATTTTGGAGAAGGTCCCGTGAGGTGCTGAGAAGAAGTTATATCCTTTTGTTTTAGGATAAAATATTCTATAGATATCTGTTAAGTCCATTTGTTTCATAATTTCTGTTAGTTTCACTGTGTCCCTGTTTAGTTTCTGTTTCCACGATCTGTCTATTGATGAAAGTGGTGTGTTGAAGTCTCCCACTATTATCGTGTGAGGTGCAATGTGTGCTTTGAGCTTTACTAAGGTGTCTTTAATGAGTGTGGCTGCCCTTGCATTTGGGGCATAGATATTCAGAATTGAGAGTTCCTCTTGGAGGATTTTACCTTTTATGAGTATGAAGTGTCCCTCCTTGTCTTTTTTGATAACTTTGGATTGGAAATCAATTTTATTCGGTATCAGAATGGCTACTCCAGCTTGTTTCTTCGGACCATTTGCTTGGAAAATTGTTTTCCAGCCTTTCACTCTGAGGTAGTGTCTGTCTTTTTCCCTGAGATGGGTTTCCTGTAAGCAGCAGAATGGTTGTTCAGCCCTCGTTTCCCTTAAGGACAGGAGCCATCTGCACTGAAGAAAAGTTATCTATCAAGAAGAGTGCCAGCCTCGGTGACACAGAGGCAGGGATGTGTTGCCATTTATCTGTTCCCAAAGCTGGCATCTGCTGCTTCCTGGAGCTGAGGGCCTGGGGGTGGGGGTGGGAGGTCCTTAGGGAAAAGGGAGATCCACCATCAAAGGGGGAATATTCTGGCCCCAGGCTGGGGCCTCTGTTTGCCCCCTCTGAAAGGCATCCATGCTGGGGAAATGGGAGGGGAGCTCTGAGCAAGGGTCAGGATATTGCAGTGGCGGGTTTCCTGCTTCTCTTCAACAGTTACCATTTTCACAAATATACTCAGGGAACCTTCTAAAAAGGTGCCCATTGTTTAGGGCTGGCATGTCCAGACAAATATAGTTCATGGCCCCACCAAAAAGTCCAATTTATGAAAGAGTGTCTTCTTCTGTTTCCTTTGAATCTGAGGCAGAATGGAGGTCAAACTAGTTGCTGTAGTTTGATGATTTTTCAACATTGTACTATAATATTTACTTAAGTAAGGTGCACATATCAAATAATTTAAAAGTGAACAGAGTTAGCATGCTGTAGAAGATCTGGGATTTATTCCTTAAATAAATTCAGATCACTGTTCAAGGTACAAAGTGGGATTCTGGGATGTGTGACTAACATTTAAAAAAATTTTCTTTTTGAAAAACCATCCAGAAATTAACTATTGTAGAACCTGTATAGATTGCATAGATAGTTAGATAGATAGATAGATAGATAGATAGATAGATAGATAGATAGATAGATAGAGATAGATCGAGTATAAATGGAGTTACTTACTAACAGGTTTTGAGTCTCATACTAGGCACTATCGTCTCACAAATACAAATATAGTGTTAGAAATTAAATACTCTTTGTGAGCTGTTGGCCAGTCAATCCCATAGATCCCCACCAGGCTACTGGCATTGATCTTGGTTTACCCTCCAGAACTTGACAGAAGGTATACTGAAGATAATATATGCTTTACTCAAAGAAATGGAGAACTGAACCTGGTAATGGCCTCGAAATTTCCTTCCAACTGTGATGTGTACACCACTGGGGATATTCACTTACTATCTTCTTTAGATTGAAAAATTAAAAATAAATCTTACATACACACTAAGACTAAATAGAGGGGCTGGTGAGATGGCTCAGCAGTTAAGATCACCAACTGTTCTTCCAAAGGTCTTGAGTTCAAATCCCAGCATCCACATGGTGGCTCACAACCATCAGTAACAAAACCTGATGCTCTCTTCTGGAGTGTCTGAAGACAGCTACAGTGTACTTACACATAATAAATAAATAAATAAATAAATAAATAAATAAATATTTTTAGTCTAGACATTCAGAGAAACTATTTAGAAAGTCAAATAAATTTTGGTGGCCAACCAAATTTCATTCAATAATCTAAATATAAAAACTAATTCTATTTTATCTTATGACAACAATAAAAAATGTCAGAAGACAGGCAATGGTAACACACTTTTAATCCCAGCACTCTGGACACAGACGTAGGTAGATCTCTTGTGTTTGCGGCCAGCCTAATCTACAGACTGACTGTTCTAGGAATGTTTACACAGATAAACTTTGCCTCTAAAAAAAGAAGAAGGAGATGGAGAAGGCAAAGAAGAGGAAGAGGAAGAAGAAGAAGAGAAAGGAAGGAAGGAAAGAAAGAAAGGAGGGAGGGAGGTAGAGAAAGAGTTTTTAAAGTTTGGTTTGTTTGTTTATTTTTTAAGGGTTGTGGATACGGTCCAGTAATTTCTTTGCAAGTATGAGGACCTAAGTTCAGATCCTTATCCACATTAAATCAGGTGCAGTGCTGCATATTTCTTTCTAACTTCAAAACTTTGTCTCACAAGAGACAGATTCTAGGAGTCAGCCAGTCCATCCAAATGAGAATCTCCATCCAGGTTCAGTGAGAAATTCTGACTCAAAATTAAGGTAGAGTACAACTGGAACACATTGGACATAGACCTATGGCCTCTACGCAAAGCATAGGAAACTCAGACCTATGTTTTTTAACATGTATAACTCAATTACTCATTGTAATTCTATGAAGTAGGTAATACTATAGCCATAATATACAACAGAATAAAATGAAGCACCAAAAGTCATTAACCTGTTCAGGGTCGAGCAGTCAGTAAACAGGAGCAGGCAGGATCTGGACTGAAGATGTCAAATGTTCAAATCACATAA
The DNA here is from genome assembly GCF_000001635.26 of Mus musculus. Taxonomy (NCBI): domain Eukaryota; kingdom Metazoa; phylum Chordata; class Mammalia; order Rodentia; family Muridae; genus Mus; species Mus musculus. The sequence continues at coordinate 3,322,863 of NC_000082.6, forward strand.
TCCTAAGAGGCACATTTCACCCTCAAACAATAGGGACAGTTAGAGATTTTGATAGATAGATAGATAGATAGATAGATAGATAGATAGATAGATAGATAGAATGCTGGATCTATCTGTAGCTCAACCTGTGAGTTGGGATCCCTTTGGCAAACCTCTGTCTCCAAAACCACTTACATTATGGTTGTCAGGAGAGGGCATGGGGAGGTGCTCTAATGGTAATGGTCAGTCACTGAGTTCCTACATAGTCGCAAACTACCACAGCTAAGAACATAGTAGGTACATGGTAATATTTTAGAAGGTCCATTGTGTAGCAACTACAATAATTAACCTCCAGAGAAATGGTGCAACCCAGCTTGGGGTTCAGAGTAAGGCTTGGCCACTGATCTAAGCAGGGAAGACACCACTTCACTGACAAACATCATTTCTACAAGGAACTGGCATTTATTTGTTGTGCTTACTTAACGGACTTCTAGAAATAAATATGACAGAGAGTGACATTTACTACACTTGCAGGTCTATAACTGCTTTCTTTTTCTCTTTTCTCTGGCATCTTCCTTTGTCCTCCCTCTTTCCCTGTATCACCTAGATACTGGGCTATAAATGCAGATCAACAAGAGAAAGTATTTCTTGTCCTTGGAGTCTAGCTCAGCCTTGTATCAGGGAAGTATATGAGTGGAGTAAAGGAAGCTGTGAGCAAAGCACATTACCTGTGCAATGGTTAATTTTTTTACAACTTTACTGGATTTAGAATCACCCAGAAAACATGCTTCTGGACAGGTCTATGAGCATCCCTCCTGAGAGGATTAACTGAGTGGGGATGGCCCACCCTGAATGTGGCTGGCACCTTCCAATAATCTGGAGTTCTAGACTGAAGTTTTTCAGAAGCTATCTTCTCTCTGCTTCCTATGGTGGATGCAATGTGACCAGCTATCTCACAGTCCTGCTGTTACGACTCCTTCCTCACCAAAGACTTTGATATAATAGTTTCCTTTGAGACTGAATAATAACATGCTCCAGGGAAGCCATTTAAACAGGGAGGTGAACAACTCTAGATAACTTCAGGAAATCCCTGAAACTAACCAGGTTCACTAGGCCCCTGCCTACCTGAGTAAGTAATAAAGAAGGACCTAGATTCACTCTCAGACCAGTCAAGCTACAAAGTAGACTCTGAGGCCAGACCAGCTGCCTGGAAGAAGCAGTAACAAGCCAAGCTACCTGGAAAAGGTTTAGTCCAACTGAGTCACTTAGAAAGGACACTCTTCAATTCTCTGAGTTGCCTTCAGGCTGTGCAGTGTTCTCCAGGTTCCTAGATTTCATAAGCTGTCCCAGTGCTGGGGTAGGCTTTGGTGATAGAGCTGTCCATGTGTCATTTCTGCTCCTGTAAGTAACCCCTCACCCATGCTCCTGTAAATAACACCAATAAAAGTCACTGGCTCACCAAGTATGATTTTGATAGTATCCATACTTAGACCTGTTATTTGGTTCCTTATCTGAAGTAAGTAGACACATCTCCCCAAAAATGTTTTGTCATATAATATGAACTATACTCTTCTGAAACCATGAGGCAAAATAAACCATTCCTGGGACTAGAGAGATGATTCAACAGTTGGGAAGCTTTTCCTTCCTTCTTTACCTTCTTCTCCTTGTGGTTCTCCTCTGACCTCAAGCCTAAATCCCAGCTATGTCTCCTAAACCCCACCTATGTCTCTTTTGCCCACCTATTGGTTATTGACATCTTTATTTGCCCAGCGGAAATAACTTCAGAACAAGGCCACATAGAGCCACTTGGGTCTATTTGCATAATCCAGGTCTTAGGGACCTGTACTCAGCATTTTAATACACAGCAAAACCAAACCTTAACAGCTATGAAGGACTCTCAACCTGTGACTCAAGATCCCTTTGTGGTTGAATGACCCTTTCAAAACGGGTTGTCTAAGACTATCAGAAAAAACGGATATTTGCATTAAAATTCATAATTGTAACTATTTTCATATTTATGAAATAGCAATGAAAATAACCTTATGATTGGTGGTCACCACTACAAGAGGAGCTACATTAAAGTGTTGGAGCATTAGGAAAGTTGAGAATTAATGGCTTTCTCAGTTACAAGTGTAACCACATATTGCTTTTCTGCTTGCTCTTATTGTCACTGAACTTCCACGTACCGTGGGTCCAATAGAATTCTGTGCTCATAAGACACTGAAACACTAGCCTTCAAACAGGGTAGCAAGACCATGGCCATGACTATCAGGCATGTGCCCTGCTCACAGACATAACTCTTTTGTCCTCCTGTATTTCACTTACAAGATTAAAGACCATTAAGAATTTTAAAATAATGACAATGAAGCCCTTGGAGCAAGTGTTAGGGATCCTCTGGGTGTAAGGCCTTATGCAACAACATAAGTTACATGCCAAGGAACCCATCTCAGCATCTGGCCACAAATGCCAATAGTGCTGAGGTTGAGATGTCCTGCTCCTTGAGTTGTTTCTCTTCTAGTTTTGGTTTTGTGCATAGCCAGCTGGTAGTCATTGCCCCCAAATTTTCTACTGGATGAGAGTCACATTTTCCTAGGGATTGTGGAGAACAAGTAAATCTTGTAACCCCATCCAGCTCATCTTTAAAAAATAAAAAGGGGAATTGTACCCTTCCCCCAGCCTTGAATAGGTTAAACAACCCTCCAAAGGTTTAACAACCTGGCTGGAGTTGGCACCTGGCCTCATCTCATTTGCATTTTCCCACCTGAGCTTTGAGTAGTTGACAGCCTGCTGAGCTTGCTTTGCAACTCAATCCAGCTAAAACAAAGGGTGGGTCTGTAGGTTTTGTCTATATAAATGCAAAGCTGAAAATTAAACTTTGTTTTTGTTTTTGTTTTTGTTTTTTTAATTTTATTTATTTATTTATTTGTTTATTTGTTTGTTTGTTTGTTGTTGTTGTTTTTGCAAGACAGAGTTTCTCTGTGAAGACCTGACTGTCCTGGAACTCACTCTGTAGACCAGGCTGGCCTCGAACTCAGAAATTCACCTGCCTCTGACTCTTAAGTGCTGGGTGTTGCCACCATGCCCAGCAAAAATTAAATTTTGAACCTTGATCAGAAATCTTTGCCTTGATTTCATTCCTCTCTTGCCCACCCGTCCTATTTCATTCCCAGCCTCCCTTTCAGGTGTACCCACTTCTCTGTGGCTGCTGGACAGCTACAACTTAGGTCTTGAATTTTTATCATATTTTCAACCCATGATAATATTATGTTATTACCAAGGGAAGTTTTGAAGATATGTTTAAAAATAATAATGACTTGATGTTGAGATAATCAAAAGGGAGGTCATACAACTAGGCTCAGCCTCATTACATTTCTTTAAAAGCAGAACATTCTTTATGGCTGGTAATGGAGAGAGGTCAGAGAAATTTAAAGCATGGGACTGATTTAGAATGCCCTTGCTGACTTTCAAGATGATGAGCTGCAAAGAAGGGCTTGAGAGAAGGCTAACTGTGGATGAAGATGAACCCAAGCAGGAAAATATATATGTGTGTGTGTGTGTGTGTGTGTGTGTGTGTGTGTGTGTGTTATCTGGTAGGAGAGGGAAATGACTTGGCTTAGAGGATGCGGTTAGCACCCCTTTCTGACACTTTCATGCGAGATGTGATGCCTCCTTAAAAAATAAAAATAAAAAAAGCAAGGGATTAAAAAAAATATCTGTCTAGTTGTGATCACTGTTGAGGTTTTAAAAGATCATCCTTATCCTTTTTTTTTTTTTTTGCTTTACGTTACAATTTCTGGGAATTCTCCACACTCAATTTGAAACATTTGCGAAAATTCACATGCTGTAAAGAGTTTTGTTAAGAGGCATACATAACCCTCATTTGCAAAGGGGCCTATGAGAAAGATGCAAAAAGATGTTAATAATAATAAAAAAAAGTCCTGAGCCACCTAATGACCCTGTAAGTGCCAAAACACTACACTAGAAGCCGAGTAAATTCAATCTGAAATTCATTTTTCAATTGAGGCATCTGAAATGTTGGCTCTATCAGCTGACAGGGAAATGAAACATGCACTGTAGGCTAAAGTTACCCTGGCCAAAAACCATTCTGCTCATGTTCAACAACATTTAGAAAACCGCTGTGATAGTATAGGACAGTACACTCATTCAAAATGCTCCATAAATGAGTATGTCTTCAGGCAAGAATGAAAATATTGTTATCCTTGTGGACTGAGGAAGAACCACAAGGGGAAAGAGAAGAAGGTAGAGAGAGGAGAAAAGGATATGGGGTAGGAATATTGAAAACAGAGCCATGAGGGCTGGCCAGTTGGAGTAAGAGCAGCCTAGATGAATATGACAAGACATATTGTGGGATTATTGGCAGAGAAGTGGACATTGTTATATATCTGCCCAGCTCTAGTGTGGATTAAACCTTCTTATGAATATAAAAGTTTTGTCTTTTATCTGGAAACTGAATAATCAAAGAAGGTGTAGAAACCCCCAACTGATGATTAAATATTTACTACAACACACACTGCATTTGATGCTCATGGCCCTGGTTAGTCAGAAGATCATTATACACTAGTGCATTTTCCCAAGGGGCTGGCCACTGCATATAAAAGCCTCAAGTCAAGGTTTTTACAGAGACTTAGCCTCTCCACCCTGCTGTGATGTTTTGCCTTGGCTAGAGAGATGAGGAGCAGCAGTCTGCCTCTAATTCTGCAAAACAAAAGGTTTTGTTTTGGTTTTTCCACCCTGGGATGTCTTGAGGCTCTGTTTCACAATAAACATGGTCTTCAGCTCAGATTGTAGGGCGGGCAGACACCAAACTGATCAGCCCTCTTGAACAGGCAGGGCAAGATCAACAGACTCTGTGTGTGTGTGTGTGTGTGTGTGTGTGTGTGTGTGTGTGTGTGTGTGTGTGTGTGTTTGAGAAACTGTTCTTCAATCTGGACATTCTGAAACTTACACACCTTATTTCATTTAGCCTCTTTGCTGTGCTGCTGTCATCTCAGACTTGAGGGAACAATCCCTCCAGGCACCTGCACATAAGAAGAAAATGACTCAGAAAAGATTTTCTTTTCTCTAACCCATGGTTTACTTAGACCTTGTATGTTTCAGAGAAGCGGTGAGATTAGAAAAGAATGAGTAAGTGCCTAGGGATGTGAGGAGCCGCCCTCACAGTCGCTGTTACAAGATGGCGCTGACATCCGTTGCTCGTAGTAAAATGTGTGCAGGCGTCAGGGTATCTTTCCATTACCTGAGCCCTGCCTCTCTCGTGGCGTTTACTGACTGATAGTGGGCAGCCAATCCGGGTGGTGCACGTCTCCAACCATTTTTCGCAGCCTATAAAAGGGAAGGGTTTTCTGCTCTCTGGGTCTCCTCTCCTGGAGCTGATCATCTATCTCTCGAGATGTATTAAAGCTTAACTGCAGAAGGATCCAAGTGGCCTGCGTGCGTTTTTCTGGTGAGACGGTAGTGTGGGTTGTAGGGCCATGTAGAAGGAATGACAAATGGCCTTAGAACTCATGGAATGAGGTTACCACAGCCACATGAGTGAGCTTCGGTGTGGTGAAAGGAAATAAAACTTGAGACCTGTTATTTATGTAATGTATGTCAAATAGCCCAAAGAGTTGTTTGTGAGCTTTGAAACCTGGAGCTGAGAACATAGCAGAACAGACCAGGACATGCCCAGGCAGGCCCATTGCCTCCCTATCTCCCACCCCTCTGACCTAAGTTAAATGTTACAGGCTGCTGATGTTTAAATGGACCAGTCATGTGAAACCTCGCCAATTCCTTCCCCAGCCCCACTCTTTTTCTATAAAAACCCCTAGCTTCCAAGCCTCGTGGTCGAATCCACTGTCTCCTGTGTGAGATACATTTCGACCCCGAGCTCCGCCATTAAAATACCTCGTGTTGTTACATCAAGGTGTTGTGTTCTATTCGTGATTCTTGGGTGCAAGCTGAATCGGGAGCTGAGTGGGGGTTTCCCCACTAGGTTCTTTCATTTGGAGGTCCCACCGAGATCTGTGTGACACCCAGGAACCCAGAAGGACCCCTTGGAGGTGTGTTTGTTTGTGTGAGTCTTGTTATGTTGTCTGTTGTCTAAGTGTCTAAGTGTGGTACTGCTGAATTTGTCTTAGTTTTTCAGTTCTGAGATTGTGGGTTTGAGCCTCACCTGTGTTACCAGTTCTGGTATTCTGTATTCTGGCAGCTGCCACTGTGGACCGTAAGGACCCTAGTGGCTGTGGGAAGACAACGGTCTATTTCCCCACAGGCTGCACCTTTGGAAGACATTCCGAGGGAGACCCTGGAGTGTCCGGGGTACGGAACAGTCAGGAGGACCTGGCTGTTGCCTGGCAGAGTGAAGAAGAGTGAGTGCTCTTCCTGCCAGAGGAGTGGACGCGGAATCCCACTCCGTCAGAGGTAGCGTTTGGCTGGTTGTGTAAGTCCAGACACAGACGAGTGTGTTCGGATGTCTTAGTGTTTTCCGTCTCTGTCATTGTGTTGTGTTTATTCTTATTCTTCACTATGGGACAGACTGTGTCTACTCCTTTATCTTTGACTAAGGACCATTGGATGGACGTTAGGGCTAGAGGACGAAATTTGTCAGTAATAGTGAAGAAAAAGCCATGGATGACTTTCTGTTCCTCAGAATGCCCTGTTTTTGGAGTAGGTTGGCCATCAGAAGGAACTTTTTACTTACCCACCATAAGGGCTGTGAAGGCCATTGTTTTTCAGGAAGGGCCAGGGTCGCATCCAGACCAACAACCGTACATCATGGTATGGGAGGACTTGGCACGCTACCCACCCCTGTGTGTTCGTTCGCCCATTCCTCGTGCCTCTCCACCCTGGCACCAAGATTCTAGCCATCCGAGAAAATGGTGAGAAAGAGAAACCGAAACCACCGCTCTGGAGAGATGATGATCGCAGCACACCAGTGACAAAACTCCCCAAGATCTATCCAGAGATTGAAGAACCCCCTGAGTGGCTCGACACCCCTCAACCCCCACTGTATGCTCCCCAGCCCCAACCTTCAGCTCCCTCAGAACCCCTGCCTCAGGAGGTGTTCCCTCCACAGGAACAAGAAGCCAGCGAGGAGTCACCCCTGAGGGGCCTGTGGATTCAACCGTGGCGCTCCCCCTCAGGGCTATTGAGGCTCCCCCCTGCCGATCCAAATAGTCTACAGCCCCTACAGCATTGGCCTTTTTCCTCTTCTGACCTCTATAATTGGAAAGCTAATCACCCCCCTTTTTTCAGAAAACCCTGCAGGACTCACTGGGTTGGTTGAATCATTAATGTATTCACACCAGCCGACCTGGGATGACTGCCAGCAGCTTCTGCAGACTCTATTCACAGCCGAGGAGAGAGAGAAGATTCTCCTCAAGGCTCAGAAAAACGTCGGAGACGAGGCTGAGCGTCCTGTCCAAATTCCAGCTGAGATAGATGAAGGATTCCCGCTAACCTGGCCCCGATGGGATTATAATACGGCACCAGGTAGGGAACGACTGTTCAATTATCGCTGGGTCCTAGTGGCAGGTCTCAGAGGTGCTGCCCTGCAGCCCAAGAATCTGGCCAAGGTAAGAGAGGTTATGCAGGGAGTGACTGAGCTCCCCTCAGTCTTCCTCGAAAGGCTCATGGAGGCTTATAGGAGATATACCCCATTCGACCCCACGTCTGAGGGTCAAAGGGCCTCAGTAATTATGGCCTTCATTGGCCAGTCGGCTCCTGACATTAGGAAGAAGTTACAGCGAATTGAGGGCTTTCAGGATTACACCATAAGGGATGTAGTTAGAGAGGCAGAGAAAGTGTATCATAGGAGAGAAACAGAAGATGAAAAGTTAGAGAGAGAGAAAAGAGAGAAAAGAGAGGATGAGGATAGGAGAGACAGGAGGCAAAAAAAGGTTTTGACTAGGATCCTGGCCGCAGTAGGAGAAAGAGATAATGGAAGAAGAGGTAGACAGTCAGGGAACCTGGGAGACAAAAGACAGCAGGGACCAAGGAGACCCAGAGAAGGCGGGCAGCGCCTGGAGAGGAACGAATGCACATATTGCAAGGAAATGGGCCACTGGAAGAGTGACTGTCCGAAAAAAACAAAACAAAAAAAAAAAAAAAAACAAGAGGTAAAGGTGCTTTCTCTTGGAGAAGATGAAGACTAGGGGGAACGGGGCTCGGCCCCCCTTCCCGAGCCTAGGGTAACCTTAGAAGTGGAGGGGACCCCCGTGGACTTTCTAGTCAACACGGGAGCCGAATTTTCAGTACTCAAAACACCTCTAAGAAAAGTGAAGAAAAATGAAAAAACCTTGGTGATCGGGGCCACGGGACAAAAATTGTATCCATGGACCACAACCCGAGTAGTAGACATAGGGCGAAATCGAGTAACTCATTCGTTTCTAGTCATTCCAGAGTGTCCTATGCCTTTATTGGGTAGAGACTTACTAACCAAGTTAAAAGCACAAATAACTTTCACCTCTCATCAACCGGAGGTTTTCTGGGGAATAAAAGCGCCCCAGACTCTAGAGCTGTCTTTACAACTAGGGGAGGAATATCGACTTTACCAAAATAAAGTAAAGCCCCCTGAGGGATTACAGGACTGGTTGAATCGATACCCTCAGGCGTGGGCAGAGATGGGAGGAGTGGGTATGGCAAAACTGGTCCCCCCCGTGGTGATTGAACTTAAGTCCGGGGCCACCCCTATAGGGGTCCGACAATATCCCATGAGCAGAGAAGCTCAAGAGGGTATACGCCCCCAAATTAACAAACTGCTCCAACAAGAGATTTTGGTCCCATGCAAATCCCCTTGGAACACTCCTCTACTTCCAGCTTAAAAAAACAGAGACCAGTGACTACCGTATAGTCCAGGACCTTAGAGAAGTCAACAAGAGAGTTCAGGACATACACCCCATGGTGCCAAATCCTTATAACCTCCTCAGCACCTTGCCACCTGGTCAGACATGGTACACAGTCCTGGATCTCAAAGACGCTTTTTTCTGTTTGAGGTTACACCCCAACAGTCAGCCCTTGTTCGTTTTTGAATGGCGAAACTCCGAGAGTGGACAAGCCGGACAGCTCACATGAACGAGGCTGCCTCAGGGATTCAAGAACTTGCCCACTTTGTTCGATGAAGCCCTACACCGAGATCTTGCTCTTTTCTGAGCCAATAACCCACAGGTGACTCTTCTGCAATATGTAGATGACCTGCTCCTAGCTGCAGAAACACGCAAGGACTGTGAAATTGGGACCCAAAACCTCCTGGGTGAGTTAGGTAAGCTGGAGTATCGGGCCTCTGCTAAAAAGGCTCAGTTATGCCAGATCGAAGTGACCTACCTAGGATATGTCCAGAGAGATGGACAACGGTGGCTCACAGAAGCCAGAAAACAAGCTGTTATGCAGATCCCGGCCCCAACCACTGCTCGTCAGGTAAGAGAGTTCCTGGGGACTGCCGGGTTTTGCAGACTCTGGATTCCCGGATTTGCCACACTGGCAGCTCCCTTGTATCCACTAACCAAAGAGAAGGGGGAATTCACCTGGACCAGAGAACATCAGCTAGCCTTTGAAACTCTCAAAAAGGCACTGCTGCAGGCTCCGGCATTGGCCCTGCCAGATTTAAACAAACCTTTCACCCTATACATTGATGAAAGAAATGGAGTGGCAAAGGGAGTCCTTACCCAGGTTTTGGGACCATGGAAGCACCCGGTAGCCTACTTATCAAAGAAACTGGACCCTGTGGCCAGTGGATGGCGCTCCTGCCTGTGAGCGATAGCAGCCACGGCTGTGCTAGTAAGATATGCTGACAAACTGACTATGGGCCAGAATGTTACTATAGTGGCCCCACACTCTCTTGAGAGCATCGTCAGGCAACCACCGGACCGCTGGATGACCAACGCCCGAATGACACACTACCAGAGCCTATTGCTGACAGAGCAAGTAAGTTTTGCACCCCCAGCCATTCTCAACCCCCGCCTCCTTACTACCTGAGGCTGACGAGGCCCCTGCACATAAGTCTGAAGAAATACTGGCAGAAGAGACTGGAATCCGGCCAGACCTCACAGACCAACCTTGGCCAGGGGCGATGACTTGGTTCACAGATGGAAGCAGCTTTGTGGTAGAAGGTAAGCAGAGGGCTGGGGCAGCAGTAGTGGATGGAAAGTCTGTCATATGGGCCAGCAGCCTGCCGGAGGGTACATCTGCTCAAAAAGCGGAACTAATCGCACTAATTCAAGCCTTAAGGCTGGCAGAAGGAAGGGCTCTTAATGTCTATACCGACAGCTGGTACACTTTTGCCACGGCTCATGTTCACAGAGCAATATACTGACACCATGGACTGCTGACGTCTGCCAACAAAGATATCAAAAATAAAGAAGAAATTCTCAGCTTATTAGAAGCTGTTCATCTGCCCTATAGGGTGGCAATTATCCATTGCCCAGGACACCAGAAGGGAACTTGGCCGGTTGAAAAGGGAAGTCAAATGGCAGACCAAGAAGCTAAAAAAGCAGCCCAAGGGCCAATGACTCTGGTGGTAAGAACCCAACAGCCCGCTGCTGAGGAAATAAATAAAAGAACCCTCACAGAAGAAGAGGGGCGAGATTACTTAGCTAACATACACCATCTGACTCATTTAGGAACTAAAAAAAATACTAAAATTGGTTAGTAAGTCCCCCTATTACATTCCTAGATTAAAAAGTATTGTGGAAGAGATAGTAAAAAACTGCCGTGATTGTGCACTTACCAACGCTGGGTCTAGCAGGCTCCAGGAAGGAAAACGACTGCAAGGAGACAGGCCTGGAGCCTACTGGGAAACTGACTTCACTGAGGTGAAACCGGCTAGGTATGGAAATAAATATCTCCTAGTTTTTATAGACACCTTCTCGGGATGGGTCAAAGCATTCCCCACCAAGAAAGAAACGGCTAATGTGGTAGTCAAGAAGATACTTGAAGAAATCCTTCCCCGCTTTGGGATACCTAAGGTAATAGGGTCAGACAACAGACCTGCCTTCGTCTCCCAGGTAAGTCAGGGATTGGCCAGACAACTGGGGACAAATTGGAAATTACATTGTGCATACAGACCCCAGAGTTTAGGACAGGTAGAAAGGATGAACAGAACGCTAAAGGAGACTCTGACTAAAATAGCCTTAGAATCCGGCGGAAGCGAATGGACAGCCGTTCTCCCTTATGCCTTGTTCAGGGTTCGGAATACACCTGGACCCCTTGGCCTAACTCCATTTGAATTAATGTATGGGGCGCCCCCCACCCATTTTTATGACCATAGGAGATAAGAATCGCCCGGATGTGTCTTTCTCTCCTTCTTCTAGTCTTTGGCTCAATTAAAAGCTCTCGAAATAGTAAGAAAAGAGGTCTGGGAACAGCTAAAAGAAACCTATGTTGCTGGTGACACACAGGTACTGCACCAGTTTGAAATAGGAGATGCAGTCCTGGTGAAAAGACACCGAGCAGGAAACCTAGAACAGAGGTGGAAGGGACCCTACTTGGTGCTACTGACAACGCCCACTGCGGTCAAAGTGGAAGGAATCCCCACTTGGGTCCACGCATCCCACGTCAAGAGAGCACCCCCTGGAGTCAGCCATGATGAGTGGACTTTGGAGAAAACTACTAACCCTTTTAAGTTGTGCCTACTTCGTATGAGCCATCCCAAAGGACTTCAACCCCCACAGTCCTGTTCAACAAATGTGGGAGGTACTCAATGAGGGGGGGTAGGGCTGTATGGACAATCGCCAAGGTACACCCTCTGTGGACTTGGTGGCCTGATCTTTTCCCTGATATCTGTAAGTTGGCTATAGGAGCCCCTCCTGGATGGGACTTGGAAGGGTACTCTGACATTCAGAGGGCACCTTTAACACCCCTTCCATATGTAGAAAAACATTCGAGAGACCCATGGGGTGGTTGCTCTTGTGGGGAGCCGCCCTCACATTCGCCATTGCAAGATGGCGCTGAAATCCTGTGTTCTAAGTGGTAAACAAATTATCTGCGCATGTGCCAAGGGTAGTTCTCCACTCCATGTGCTCTGCCTTCCCCGTGACGACAACTCGGCCGATGGGCTGCAGCCAATCAGGGAGTGACACGTCCTAGGCGGAGGATAATTCTCCTTAAAAGGGACGGGGTTTCGCCATTCTCTCTCTGGCTCCTGAAGATGTAAGCAATAAAGCTTTTGCCGCAGAAGATTCCGGTTTGTTGCGTTCTTCCTGGCTTGTCGCGAACGCATGTAAGATGCTCTAACCAAAGGGATAGAAGTATGCTTGAACCCATCCCTTCTATGTCTGCCCCGGGCCCCACTGAAGTCAGTCCCTCAATCCAACATGTGGAGGTAAGGCTGACTTCTTTTGCAAGAGCTGTGGTTGTGAGACTTCAGGTACAGCCCACTGGAAGTCTTCCTCGAGCTGGGACTATATTAGAGTAACAGCCAACTATTCCCTATCGTCTTATGTATCTGGAGGATTTGACCTAGATGAGTGTCCTGACTGGTGCCATCCGCTCTGTGTCACCTTCACTGAACCAGGGAAAAGAGCTCTGGGATTGTCAAAAGGGTATACCTGAGGTCTTAGGACTTACAAGGAAAGATATGATGAGGGATTATTGTTCACTATCATATTAAAGATAGAGACCCCCTACAATCCTTTAGGCCCCCCCAACCAAGTCCACACCCCTCACCCATACTATTACTCAGCCTACTCCAGTGATTGCGGACCCCCTTAATATGGCCGCTATCACCCAACCTCCCACTCCTCAGGTACGTCTAACTATTACCCCCGAGATTCCTTCAACAAGACAGAGGATGTTTAACCTAGTGAGAGGAGCCTTTTATGCCCTTAACAGAACTGATCCAAGTGCTACTGAGGACTGCTGGCTATGCCTGTCCTCGGGTCTGCCTTATTATGAAGGAATTGCCTTCAATGGAGATTTCAACAGAACCAGCAGCCATACTTCCTGCTCTTGGGGAACAGGACAAAAACTGACCCTGACTGAAGTATCTGCAAGGAATCCAGGTCTCTGTATAGGCACCCCACCTTCCACTCACAAACACCTATGCGGACAAATTCAGTCCGTGTCCAGAACGGAAGCTAATTACTATCTTGTACCTTCCCTGGTTGGATGGTGGGCTTGCAATACATGACTTACTCCCTGTGTATCAACTAAGGTTTTTAATTCATCTCATGATTTTTGTGTCATGATCCAGTTGTTACCCTGCCTATATTATCACCCTGCATCCAGTTTAGAAGAAAGCTATGCTGGCCGGCAGTCAAAAAGAGAACCAATTACTTTAACCCTGGCTGCATTCATGGGAATAGGTATGGCAGTAGGAGTGGGGACGGGAGTGTCAGCTTTGATAGAAGGAAGACAGGGAATTCAGTCTTTGAGGGATGCTGTCAATGAAGACCTAGCGCCAATAGAGAAGTCCATTGACGCTTTAGAAAAATCTTTTACCTCCCTGTCTGAGATAGTTTTGCAGAACAGGAGAGGTCTTGATTGGTTGTTCCTAAAGGAAGGAGGACTGTGTGCTGCCCTTAAAGAAGAGTGCTGCTTCTATGCAGATCATACAGGAATAGTTAGAGACTCTATGCAGAAACTGAGAGAAAGATTAGAGTGAAGGAAACGGGAACAGGATGCTCAACGGGGGTGGTTTGAGCTGTGGTTTGAATCACGACCATCTTTGATAACTTCTTTGATTTCCGCTGTAGCCAGACCAATCCTTATATGCTTAGCTTTAGTTTTCAGCCCTTGTATAATAAATAGAGGAATGGCTTTCATCCAGAGTAGAATTGATACAGTAAAACTCATGGTTCTTCAAAGGCAATATCAACCTATAGTTCAGTTAGATGAAGAGTTAGGGGACACCAATCTCTAAAATTCTATGATTAGAATTAGTCTAAACAGAAGAAGAGGGGAATGAAAGGAAATAAAACTTGAGACCTGTGATTCATATAATGTATGTCAAATAGCCCAAAGAGTTGTTTGTGAGCTTTGAAACCTGGGGCTGACAACATAGCAGAACAGACCAGGACATGCCCGGGCAGGCCCATCGCCTCCCTATCTCCCACCCCTCTAACCTAAGTTAAATGTTACAGGCTGCTGATGTTTAAATGGACCAATCATGTGAAACCGCACCAATTCCTCCCCCAGCCCCACTCCTTTTCTATAAAAACCCCTAGCTTCCAAGCCTCGTGGTCGAATTCACTGTCTCCTGTGTGAGATACGTTTGGACCCGGAGCTCCGCCATTAAAATACCTCATGTTGTTACATCAAGGTGTTGTGTTCTATTCGTGACTCTTGGGTGCACGCCGAATCGGGAGCTGAGTGGAGGTTTCCCCACTAGGTTCTTTCAGTGGCACGGTGTGGATTCTGTGTCCTGAGGACGTCATGCTATTATGGAGTTCTGCTCTGCCCTCATATTCCTTTTAATCTAAAAATTATATGAAAACTATAAGGGGCTTCGAGTCCCTCACTGGGCAATACCTCTATCACTCACAATACTAATGGTAGATCTCTTTCAGTCATTGCTGCTGGAGCAGATAATGATTCAATCACTACCCTAGGGAAAAACATAAATACTTAGATTGCCAGCAATGACCACCACCCTTAAAAAAACATTTGGGAGGCTAGAGTAATGGCTCAGCAGTTAAGAGCACCGACTGCTCTTCCAAAGGTCCTGAGTTCAATTCCCAGCAACCACATGGTGGCTCACAACCATCCATAACAATATCTGACTCCATCTCCTGGAGTGTCTGAAGACAGCTACAGTGTAACTTATACATAATAAATAAATAAATCTTTTAAAAAATTGGAAAAAAGTTAATGAAGGGAGGTTGAGATATGTTTTACTATTGGCTCTGATGAAGAAAATATTCAGGAAATAATTTCAAGTTCAGAAAGGCACGCTCTTATTACTTAACCTAGGGACCTATTATAGTCAGAGAACAAGAATAATGGCAGTTCTGGCTGACATGACTCTCAAAGAGTCTGGATTGTTGATAATTGATTTCTTGTACCCATTTTCACCCTCAGCTTCATTATAAAATTTATTAAGAATTGCTGATTAATCCATATGCATTCTGAGGAATTAAGGTAGACATGACTGGTTTTTATATAAAAGTTTAGATTTGTGAATCCTTTAAGATTCTTACTAGATAGAGAAGAAGAAAGAAAAGGTAGAAATTTCTGACTCTAACCTCTCTAGTTTCCTCCCTGTCCAAAGCTACAACATGTGCAGACTATCCCTTAAAGTTAAACATATCTATAATTCATAAAATAACCAGAGCCATTCACCCTAACCTAAGGGAATGGGCAATAATCTTTTGCTTGCTTATAACATTACAATATTGTAATGTTAAGTGCAGGACCCCAAGACCTGGTTGTCCCAGAGATGAGATAGCCTGCATGTAAACCCAAGTGACATTATGTGACATTACCCCCAAGTTATTTCTGAACTGTAAATAAAAGTGCCTATAGTCAAAAGTTGGGCAGAGTTGAGATAGTCATTTCCTATTGTTCCCTGCCTGGGGATGGGAGAAGATCATGACAGAGGTAGAAAGAAGAAGGTAAATAGAGGAGAAGCCACCATGAAGTAAGAACCTTAAAGTAATGGTCATGTATTAATGACCATTAAAGTAATTAAGGTAGTGGTCTAATTAGAGTTAAGAGCAGCCCAGACAAATCCATGGCAAATTATATAATGGAATTATTGGCTGAGAAATATGTATACTATATCGAGGATAGCTATCTGCCTAACTCTTGTGCTAATTAAGGCTTATCATAAATATAGAGGTTGTATGACTCTTTTATCCAGGAATTAAATGGTCAGAGGATGTGTAGAAATCCTGGGTTGAGATCAAATATTTTCTACCACACAAACCCAGATATCAGCACCTAGAATTACAATATTAATGCCAGGGTACCAGCTCCACGGAGGTTCTTCTTTCTTGTCAGTTCTTCTTGAGGCAGCAGAGGGGGAAGAGTTTGGTGGAGGGTAAGACTTTGTTTTATGACATATTTATGGTTGCTTTATAATAATAAAAACTTTACTTATCTAAGTTACTATGCTACTGTATCTGAGGCCAGAGATTGCAGTCTCAGGCACTTAGCGCCTCATCCTAAAACAGCAGGAGGGTTAGGGATAGGGTTAGGGTTAGGTTTAGGTTTAGGGTTAGGGCTAGGATTAGGGTTAGGGTTAGGGTTAGGGTTAGGGATAGGGTTAAGGCCTTTCCCCTATTGTCCAGATGCCTGTGTCAGGCTAAGGAGAAGTTTGGAGAAATAAATTTCTACTGAACCAGGAGAAGAGAATAACCTTCTCAGAAAGAAAAACCTTTACATAAGTGAATATGCATAATCTCATATAAGTTCATATACAGATTCATAATGCTCATTTATACATATCTATTCAAACCAGTTGGGCCCAACTTGCATGCACTCTCAGAATTATACACACACACACATGTGCACATTTTCACAATTACACATACACACACACACACACACACACACACACACACACACACACACACACCACACACACACCACACACACGTCCATACTTGAATATGCATATGGAGCAAAAGACCAAGCACTGGTGCAGAAAGTACTCACTCATTCTGGATGAAAAATGAGCTTCAAAAGGTTTCCACCCTTTTAATGCTAAATGAGTAAAACCCATGTTTGTAAGAAAAAGGTATTCTCCCTTTTAATAAGACTAAGCCTGCCTTGTTTTTACCATGGTATCTGTTCTGTCCCACGGTAAGGAGAATCCTGCCTGCTCCTTCTGCTTTCTGCAGCATCTTCTTTTACTCTTTCCCTCTGCATTTTACACATTACTCTCTTAGTGTTTTCTGTTACCAATAGTTTCTAAGTTATTTCACTCTGCATTCTCCTTCTATTCTTGCTCTCTCCTCCTGTTCTGAAGTCACAGCAATGCTCTAACTCTCAATGCCTTTTCTCTGAAAGCTATGCCTATACTTCTAAGTTCTTCTTGAGTTTAGTTCTCTCTAAAATGTGTTCTGTCTAAAAACTTCTTCTGAGATCAATTCTTCTCACCTCCATTACTCTCACCACAATTCTGACTCCTCTTTCTCCTCAGCACTTAAACATCTTTCAGAATATATAATCACACATTACAAAGTTCATCACAAGTTCACACAAAAAATCAAATCATAAATTGAAGTAGAAATTTACAACAGAGAATATTTATATGCATATTCATTAGGAGTGATTATAAAGCTAAACATCCATCACCTGTCTCAGATCCACAGGTTCACTGAAGGTTTAAAACCATAACTAAGTTATAAGTGAAGTTTTTAAAAAAGATTTATTTATTATTATACATAAATACACTGTAGTTGACTTCAGACACACCAGAAGAGGGCGTCAGATCTCATTACAGATGGTTGTGAGCCACCATGTGGTTGCTGGAATTTGAACTCAGGACCTTTGGTAGAGCAGTTGCTGCTCTTACCCATTGAGCCATCTCTCCAGCCCATAAGTGGAGTTTTGTATAGATAAACCCAGTCAATATTTTATCTTCTGTCCTAGAACCTGTAATAAATCACTGATATAATTTTAGAAATTCTTATAGAATTATCATAACGACTTAAGTCATCTATTTATGTAGCATAATTACAAGACAGTACATCTTTGTGGATTTGCAGAAATCTGCTCCAAAGGGGTGTGCTATTACTTAGTGATTGTTATATAAATGTTTAATCATAGCAGTAAAGGCATATTAATAGCAGGAATCTTTCCTAAAATGAATCCCTACAGCCTTGCTTAATAAGTGAGCACCTGTCACAGATTATATAATAATCCGAAGCAGGCCATTTCAGGATGATCACCTGGTAGTTATTAGCATGTCCCTTTATGGCTCCTGACATCTTCCCAATCCCAGATACTTACACACCAGCATAAAACACAACCATTAACAGCTAGCACATTAACTATTAGAGTCGTCAATGCTATCACAGAAGGCCCTGAGTATTCCAAGATGGCTGAAGAACAAGAATGAAAAAGACCATAAGACAGCCTTTACAATATGGTAGAGGTCCTTAAAGAGAAAAATAAAGAAATTTGTGAAAACACAAACTGTGGAAGGAAATGGATAAAACACAGTTCAAGATCTGAAAGTGAAAACAGAATAAGTAAACAAAACCTAAACTGAGAGATTGGGAAGCATAAAGTGTAGGAATTCAAATAATCCCTGAGAGGCAGATCTTAACAACAGACTACAACAGATAGAGAATCTCAGGCATTGAAGAGATGATAGAAGGAATAGCTCAAGGAAAATGTTAAATCCAAAGGGGGGGGAGAGTGAAGGGGGGAGAAAAAGATAGGAAGAAAGAAAGAAAATCCTGGAATAAAGTAACCAAGAAATATAGGATATTTCTACAAAAATAATAAATATAAGAATAGTAAAGTGTAGAGGAAGGAGGAGAAGAAATTCAGGTCAAAAGCAAAGAAAACATCCTCGACAAAATTATAGAAGGAAATGTCCTTAACATGAACAAGAGACTTAACAAAGTAAAAGAAGCATACAGACTATGAAATAGACTGGACTAGAAAAGAAAGCCCCCTCGGCATGTATTACCTAAGTCACTAAACATAGAGAACAAGGAAAGTATATTAAAAGCTGCAAGGGGAAAAGGCCAAGTAATATTTAAAGGCAGACCTATTAGAATTACATGTTAATTCTCCATAGAGACTCTAAAAGCCACAAGATCCTGGACAGATGTGCTGCAGACTAAGAGACCACAAATGCTAGACCAGACTTCTAAGCCCAGTGAAACTTTCAACCACTATAGATGAAAGGTATAAGTTATTACATGATAACACAAAATTGAAGCAATATCTATTTACAAATTTAGCTTTATAGAAGGTGCTAGAAGGAAAACCCCAATCTAGCAAGGTTAACTATTACCCTGAAAAGGCAGGGAATAAATAATCCTAGACAAGCAAAGTCAAAATAGGGAAGCATGCATACAACACAACAATAAAATCAAAATAACAGGAATCGACAATCATTGTTCATAAATAACTCTCAGCATCAATGGTCTTAATTCCACAGTTAAAAAAAAAAACACACACAGACTAACAGATGGGATGTTTAAATAGAATGTATCCTTCAGCTGCAGTTAAGAAATGCACCTTAACATCAAGGATAGACATCACCTTAGGGTAGATGAAAAAATACTCCAAGAAAATAAACCTAGGAAGCAACCTGGCATAGCCATTTTAATATTCGACAAAATAAACTTCAAACTAAAGCAAAGGGTCTAAAGTGTTTTCCTCCTTCAAGTATGCACCCTCAGCCCATTTTCTTTCACTCCATGTCTTAATGTGCATGCCTTCTGTCTCCCTTCATAATTTTTGTTTGTTTCTCTATTTTCTCTCTCTCGGATTGTTTCTTTCCTTCCTTCAACTAAAGTAAAGAACCAGCAATTTGATATTTTTAACCTAATATTGTTGTGATTTATGCCATGCATACTGGCATATTAAAAAATTTATTTTAAATGTACCACACTTTAAAAGAATACATGATCTTAGCTCAATTAGGGGTTTTTCGAGGCAATTGAACATTGGGGGTACCTCATCTCCAACTCCCAATGCCTGTACCTCCATCTGCAAATGCTTTTTAATTTTCAAAGTTTTCTTTGTCAGTGTATACACGGCTGTCTGTGCACAAATGTGTCACAACTTTCCCATCTTAGCTTCCACCATGGGTCCCAGGGATTGAATTCAGGTAATCATACTACACAGCAAGTTCTTTTATCTGTGGAGTACCTTGCTGCTATTGCACAAGTAAGTGTGTGTGTGTGTGTGTGTGTGTGTGTGTGTGTGTGTGTGTGTGTGTGATTTTCATATATGTTTGTACTATATATTGGGCCTA
The DNA here is from genome assembly GCF_000001635.26 of Mus musculus. Taxonomy (NCBI): domain Eukaryota; kingdom Metazoa; phylum Chordata; class Mammalia; order Rodentia; family Muridae; genus Mus; species Mus musculus. The sequence continues at coordinate 3,342,721 of NC_000082.6, forward strand.
TCTCTGCCCACTCAATAGCATTATCCTTCCTTTTCTTACCTCTTTCTCCCTCAGGACAGTTTTACTTTGTTCATGTCATCGAGACATTCACATTTTTATACATCTGCGTAAAATGTAGGGACACACACACACACCGAATGAAACAAAATTAAAATGAAAAAATGAAAACACGCAGTCTGTTTTGTTCAGTGTTCATTAGCATATGCTTTTCTTTGATTTTTAAATACAATTCATGCATAATAATTAGTGGTCAATCAGCTTGAAAATTTTCCTTAATGCTGATAATAGCTTTTTTTATTGATATCCTTGTGGTTTTCATACATGTTATTATGCTATCCACAGATAAAAATGGGTTACCAGTGCCTTTTTAATTCTTATACCATTTTATTAATAAGTGTCCTCCACAAAAACCTTCAACAGAGCATTGTACGATAGAATATGGCTCAATGTCAACTTTTAATTCCTACTAGTGACAGAACTTAAAATCACATTTCTCCCTTCTGACCACAGCAGTATGCTTTCCACAAGAGTGATCGCTGGTCAGGCAGTGGTGGCGCATGCCTTTAATCCCAGCACTTGGGAAGCAGAGGCAGGCAGACTTCTGAGTTCGAGGCCAGCCTGGTCTACAGAGTGAGTTCCAGGACAGCCAAGGCTACACAGAGAAACCCTGTCTCGAAAATATCCAGAAAAACAAAAACAAAAAACATTGATCTCCACTTAGTAGGGCTCAGTGGCCACACTCCACAAATAGGGAAACAGACCAGTGATGTTATTGCGACCCTTTCTGGCCAAAGGTAGTTTATGTGCTTGTCCTGATGAAATGAGGATATAGAAACAAAGTATGGGATGCCACCTTGTGGAATAGAGAAGTTAGTGCAACTGAGTTGTCTTCTCCCACAGTTGCCTTGGCTGGCTTCATTTCCAAGTGTTGGAGGAGACCTGAATCATCCTTACCACAAGGACTCCTCTCTCAAAAGAAACCCAGCCTCAGTTTTAAAGTAAATGGACACTTGATTTCCTGTAAGATTCGTACGCATCCCTCAATCTGGCAAAAGTCCAAAGGACTTTCAGACTCATGAAACTGCTAGGCAACCCAAGGCACTGAACGCCATTAGACAACTCAGGCCAGTGACTTCCATCTAGTCCAATAGAATAATGCCTCAAAATACCCAGCTAAAATTCATGTCAGATGTCATGAATCATCTAAGCTAATAGCATAGTTTATAAAATTCCCTGGTAAGCACTTAGTTGTTTGTGCTGTCATGGTGGTGGCCCACTGTTCAAGAACTCAGGTAGGAGGGCAGAAGTAGGTAGATATCAGGGAGAAGAACATCCTAGCTTACATGCATAGTTCCAGGCTAAATACAAACAGAGACAAATGTTTGATTACCAAATACAATTTTCAGTAATTGACACTCAAATTGAACATGTCATTGCGGATGTGTGTCTGATTGAAGTGTAAGATCAAACTTTATCATGCCAAAATAACATTCATGAGAAAATAAACCTGAGACGCTAGAGAGATTAGAACAGCAGTAATAGTCCTGGAGAAATGGTTCTATGATTAAGAGTACTGGCAGTTGTTCTAGAGGTCATGAGTTCAATTCCCAGGTACCATGGTGGCTAACAATCATCTACAATGAGATCTGGTGCCCTCTTCTGGCCTGCAAGCCTGCATGCAGGCAGAATGCTGTACGTGTAATAAATCTTTTAAAAACTAAAATAAAAAGTACAACTACACCAGGCGGTGGTGGCACACGCCTTTAATCCCAGCACTTGGGAGTCAAAGGCAGGTGGATTTCTGGGTTCGAGGCCAGCCTGGTCTACAGAGTGAGTTCCAGGATAGCCAGGCAGGGCTATACAGAGAAACCCATGTCTCGAAAAATAAAAAATAAAAATAAAAAAGAATTTTAAAAAAAGAAAAGAAAAGAAAAAGAGGAAAGTACAACTATGTGTACTGCTAAAGAATTTTAGTCAGTATGTGTAGCCTTTTACTTTTTTTTTAAGACAGAATCTCCCTGAGTTTTTTTAAGACATGAGTTTTTAAAGACATGACTCAACAGTTAAGAGCACTGACTGCTCTTTCAGAGGTCCTGAGTTGAATTCCCAGCAAATACAAGGCAGCTCCCAGCTATCTTTAAGGGGACCTGACATGCTTTTCTGGTGTTTCTGAAGACAAGAACAGTGTACTCATAGAAGTGAAAAATACATCTTAGAACCACAAAACAAAAGCAGGGTCACAGTGTACTTATATAGGTGAAAAATAAATCTTAGGACCACAAAACAAAATCAGGGTCTCTTATTTTAATCTGGAAGACTTAAATGTCTTTGTCTTGCTGTATAGACAAATCAGGCATTGAAACCACAAGTATTGACTATCCTTTTGTACTGAAAATAAGTTATGTGTTTCTCACCACTATGCCCAGCTGTGACTCTATCTTTTTAAGGTTGTGGTGAGCAACTTTGCTTATAATTTCCCATCATTCAATTCTCTCTATGCAAATATCTGCAGTGTCTGCCTGCAGGTAGTTCTGATTGACTGTATGATCCTGACATTTCTGTGGCTCCATTTGAATAATGAGGAACCCAGGGTTTTCTTTATCTCCAAATAGTTTGGGTGTGTGGATCACGAGGTTGTCAGGTGTGGGCAGAGTCCAGAAGACAGCTTTGCCTATTTAGGTGGGTATTAGCTTTTGGGAATCAAATCCAGATCCTATGGAAGAACATCAAGTGATTTGAACTGCCATTTCTTTGGACTTCTCTAAAGGACAGGAGGGAGGTATGTGGAAGAAGTAGAGCTATGTCACCGGTAACCAAACAGCTATGATTCATTCTGGTTTTTTTGTTTTTGTTTTAATTTTCAATGATAATTGTCAAATGCCCATCCTAGTGAGAACCACATTTAATGATTAAAATGCATAAAGACCAAGTTGCCAGAAGGGGACTCCAAACATCTTTAGATTTCATTCCTTGAGTTGGGACCTTCTGTTTATTTTCCCTTGTTTTTTGTTTGTTAGTTTTTCTGAGGCATGGCATTTTTAAGTAGTTGTCCTTGAACTGACATTGTAGACTGGGCTGGTCTTGAATTCAGAGATTCACCGGCCTCCACCTTCTAAGTGTTGGCTCCAAGAATCTGGTTTTGGGGGGGACTAAACTATCATGTTGAGAGCCGCTATCGTGCATGTCACGAGTTAGTCTTTTGGGAGAGGTGTTCAGCAGCCACTGGTTCTATCTGTACCTTCAAAGTCTACACAAGACTGGACTAACCTGAAGGAGTAAACAGGAATCTCAGGGAGCACACAGTAGCCATGGAATACTTTGACCAAAGATAGATTCTGAAGGTCTATAAGGTAAGACAAACAGGTTTTTGTTTGTTTGTTTGTTTGTTTGTTTGTTTGGCGTATGGGCACAGGTACATTCAGAAACCAGAGAAAGTTGGCATATCTGCAGATATTATAGTTATAGATGGTATTTAGCTGTTTGTTGTACTAAAACTAAGAGATTGTCTCTGATTAGCAAATTCTGGAGTTTTGTTTTGTTTTTGATTTTGGTTATTCTCATCAAAGAAATTGTCTTGGAATGGATTGGGATTGTGAATTCCTTCTGCTCAGACTCTAGAATATCTGTATTTATATCTTCAGTGAAATACAGTGTAGACTGGTACCAGGAAGTCTATTATTAACTTCCCTTTCCCTAGCCCACGGTTAATATAAAGGGAGGAATATTCCACTTGATAAGTAGGTTTGGAACATTGTTATTGCTATCACTTGTGTGCTTCCCTGCCTCTGTAATTTTCATATTCATACTCTGGAATCTGTAATTTCGGTAAAAGTTACTGGTGGCTGAAAGTTTACTGTACTCAATTTCAGGGTGCAGCTGTTTGCACAGAAAGGTGCCATTGTGCTAGATTAAAGTTTCAGAACTTGGTAGAGTGAGGTTGTAATCTCTCATGTATGAATGCATTTCTGTAACAGGCATGCATTAACTTTTACATAAGTACTCTTGTGAGGCTCATTAAAAAAAAAAAACAGGAAAGATTGTAAGTCCAAATCATGTCTTCCATTTTGCTCTTCTGTATTTCCTGACCACTTAGAAAATGTTCACAAGCCTTTGAAGAAACAGCAGCAGGCTGTTATTGTTTTCAAGGGTTACAAAATAAGTGCTTGATTTGTAATGTATTCTCTCTATCTACTGTTTTGATTTTCAGATTTTGACTCAATATTTGAAGATGTGCTTTTTATTGGGTGATGTTAATTCTCGAATGTAGTAATGTTGTTTCACAATTGTAATGTTACATGATCATGTGTGTGACATTCTCTGACAAATTATGTGATAAGAATGTCATTTTCATGGAACCCATGGCTCTGATTGCACAGTCCCCTTGCTAAAGCAAAGGTCACTCTTTTTTATTGTATATTTTTTATTATGTATTTTCCTCAATTACACTCCCAATGTTATCCCAAAAGTTCCCCATACCCTCCCCCCCACTCTCCTACCCACCCACTCCCACTTTTTGGCCCTGGCGTTCCCCTGTACTGGGGCATATAAAGTTTGCAAGTCCAATGGGCCTCTCTTTCCAGTGATGGCCGACTAGGCTATCTTTTGATCCATATGCAGCTAGAGTCAAGAGCTCCGGGGTACTGGTCAGTTCATAATGTTGTTTCACCTACAGGGTTGCAGATCTCTTTAGCTCCTTGATTACTTTCTCTAGCTCCTCCATTTGGGGCCCTGTGATCCATCCAATAGCTGACTGTGAGCATCCACTTATGTGTTTGCTAGGCCCCAGCCTAGTCTCACAAAAGACAGCTATATCAGGGTCCTTTCAGCAAACGCTTGCTAGTGTATGCAATGGTGTCATTGTTTGGAGGCTAATTATGGGATGGATCCCTGGATATGGCAGTCTCTAGATGGTCCATCCTTTTGTCTCAGCTCCAAACTTTGTCTCTGTAACTCCTTCCATGGGTGATTGTTTCCAATTCTAAAAATGGGCAAAGTGTCCACACTTTGGTCTTTGTTCTTCTTCAGTTTCATGTGTTTTACAAATTGTCTCTTATATCTCGGGTATACCAAGTTTCTGGGCTAATATCCACTTATCAGTGAGTACATATCATTTGAGTTCTTTTGTGATTGTGTTACCTCACTCAGGATGACGCCCTCCAGGTCCTACCATTTGTCTAGGAATTTCATAAATTCATTCTTTTTAATAGCTGAGTAGTACTCCATTGTGTAAATGTACCACATTTTTTGTATCCATTCCTCTGTTGAGGGGCATGTGGGTTCTTTCCAGCTTCTGGCTATTATAAATAAGGCTGCTATGAACATAGTGGAGCATGTGTCCTTCTTACCGGTTAGGACATCTTCTGGATATATGCCCAGGAGAGGTATTGAGGGATCCTCTGGTAGTACTATGTCAAAGGGCACTCATTTAAGGCTACTTCAGAACTGGTCTTTGTATTTTCTCTAAGCGAAGGATGTAGTCATGTCTATTTAGAGGCAGGGTACCACATGTCAGAGGCAGCCCTACGTGTGTGCCATGAGAAAGTTCAAAGACTGTAACAAAGTCTGTAGGAACTCAAAACTTCATTTTTGTAATGCTAGCCCCCAATATTTTCTCCAAGAAATAAATTATTTTGTATTTTATAATTTAAAAAAAAAAAGAAAAGAAATACATTGTGGAAAATAATCCTAGTCCCTTACTCTCCTTGTTTCTGTAGAATCCACTGCTGTAACTTTCTCCAATATCTCCATAGTCAGACTACTGAGATGCATGAAAGGGTGTTGAAATTGTTTCACACATCCTTGGTTCCTCTGAGGGGAGAAATTGTTTCAAAGCTCCATGTCTCCTGTTAGGAGAATCCAGTGTTTTGAAAGATAATGAACAATTTTACCCCTAGATGTTGCTTGGGAAAAAAGCTAAAGTTCAGTGGACACCAGTCTCCTGATGTAATGCTTCAATTTTGTTTTTGTTTTTCGTTTTTTTCAATTTAGGTTAGTGTTGGCTGTAAGACTCTGTCTCCTGCTGTGGGGATGGCAAAGGCAGGCAGAGCAGATCTCCTGGTGGTCTTGGACACAATTTGTAGACCCGGTTGTCCTCAAACCTGTAAAAGCCTGACTCTGCTTTTCCTTTCCTTTCCTTTCCTTTCCTTTCCTTTCCTTTCCTTTCCTTTCCTTTCCTTTCCTTTCCTTTTCTTTTTTCCCCTTCCCTTCCTTTACTTTTATTTTTGTTTCCCTTTCTTTCTTTTTTCTTTTTTGGTTATTTGAGACTCTGTAGAGTGAGGGAGACCTGTAACAAAGAAATCTGCCTGCCTCTGCCTCCCAGGCACTTAGATTAAAGGCGTGCACCACCACTGGCCAGCCTGTTTTTTGTTTTTGTTTTTTGATTTTGAATAGTGAGAAACATGATATATTTAGTACTGTTGTCTGTAGAAGTTTGATAAGGAAGGCCATTTGGATTTTATTAAAGTGTTTTTGACTGGTTGCATTTCAGCTTTCACTGAGTATTTTTCTTATGATCAGAAAGTAGAGCTATAAATTTATTCTTAGGAATTATTTTACTATCAAGTGCTTTTGTGCAGTGTTATTATATTACATGGTTGGTTACATAGACTGAGGAGGTCATGAAATCTATGTATTTCTGGTTGTCTGTGATGCCCCTGTACAGGCTGGCTTAGTCAGAACCACAGATATCTGAAACCAAACGGACACATCCAACGAGAATATGTAATCATTTCTGGCAGTAACGGCAGACATAAGCTATGAGAAAGTGTCCTTATTTTTATTTTATTTTGTTTTAGGCACATTGGATTTTATGACAGAGTTTGTGTGTGTGTGTGTGTGTGTGTGTGTGTGTGTGTGTGTGTGTGTGTGTAATATTTTTGCTGTGATTGCAGTTACTTGCTATCTAGTGGGCTTATGTTTGATTTCTGCTTACCAAAACCTGGGATTAAAGGCATGTGCCACCACTGCCCGAACTAATTTTATTTGTGTGAAAATACCTTTCTTTCTTTCTTTTTTTCTTTCTTTCTTTCTTTCTTTCTTTCTTTCTTTCTTTCTTTCTTTCTTTCTGTCTGTCTGTCTGTCTGTCTTTCTTTCTTTCTTCTTTCTGTCTGTCTGTCTTTCGTTCTTTCTTTCTTTCTCTCTGTCTGTCTGTCTGTCTTTCTATTATTTTTTTTCGTTTTTACTGAGATATGGTTTCTCTAGCCCTAGCTGACTTGTAAGCCAGGGTGACCTTGAACGCAGAAATCTGCCTGAGGTTAAAGGTGTGTTTCACAATTGCCCCAGCTCTACTCTAATTCTCTTTTAAAAAAATATGTGTGTATATATATGTATGTATATATGTATATATAGAGGTAATATTAATCCATTAATATCTCTTTTTCCTAAAATTCATGTCTTTCTTTCTTTCTCTCTTTCTTTCTTCCTTCCTTTCTTCCTTTCTTTCTTTCTTTCTTTCTTTCTTTCTTTCTTTCTTTCTTCCTTTCTTAAATTTAATCTTTTCATACATAGTTTCTTAGTGTAAGCAGCCCTGGCTGTCTTGAAGACACTTTGTAGGCCTCAATCCTGTAAGAGCCTTCCTCTGCTTTTCAAATGCTGGCATGAACTTTGTACCTCACTATGACCGGCTGAGATTCTCACCTTTTCTTTTCTTTTTTTCCCCCCTTTCTTTTTATGATTATAGTTTTGGCCAGGCAGTAGTGGTGGTGGTGGCAGAGGGAGGTGGATCACTGTAACTTTGCAGCTAGCTTAGCCTTCAGTCTGAGTTACACGAAATGAGCTCCAAGAAAACTGGTTATATTTTTCATTTATTATGCATTTTAATTAAAATTTAATTACACAAAAGAATTTAGACTGACCAATTCACAGTCTGCCATTTAAAAGCATAAGGAAAAGGTAGGAGAAAACGTGAGGCTGTCTGTGGATGTTGGAGGCTGCTTTAGGGAGTCTCCTCACCATTCTGCACTTGCAAACCGGGCCACTAGAACCCAGTGAAGGGAGAAACCAAAGTGACCTGAAACAATAGGTCTCATGACCGCCAGATACTTCCATCTTGTTTCGAGGGAGGTCAGTCAGCAGATAAAATGGCTGCCATCCACATGTCACCTTTCATCTTGGTGAGGTCAAAGTGCAACCAAGTGACAGAACAAGGAAGTAGACATGCAAACAACAGACATGCAGGCGCACCACCTCCCTTCTGTTTTTTGGATAAAAGACACACAAGTTTTATTATTTACAGTAAGCCTTAAAAAGCACTCTGACAGCCGCGCATACATCTACCTTCTATGTGATTAGAATTTCCTTTTTTTTGTTGTTGTTTTTTAATTTATTCTCAGGAGCAGCATGGTGCTTTCTCCTAAGTCCTGTTGCCCTCTCCTGGCATGCAGGCATATAGGCAGCAGATAGAGTACAAACACACACTTACATTGAAAAATAATTGTAATAAGAAAGAATGAAAGAAAGAAAGAAAGAAAGAAAGAAAGAAAGAAAGAAAGAGAGAGAGAGGGAGAGAGAGAGAGAAAGAGAGAGAGAGAGAGGAAGGAAGGAAGGAAGGAAGGAAGGAAGGAAGGAAGGAAGGAAGAAACAAAGATCCTAACTTTGGCCCTGCTGTGTGGGTGGCAGAAGCAAGCAGGCAGGCAGGCAGGCAGGCAGGCAGAGAGGACCTCTCTGAGTTTGAGGCTACCAAAGCCTACAAAGCAAGTTCCAGGCAGGGATGCCAGGGCTACACCGAGAGAAAACCTATCTTGGGGAAAAAGAAAACAAAAGCAGAAAAGGTTCTGGCTTTTACTTTCAGACATATGATTCTTGTAGTACTATTGACTATCCAATTTTGATCATGAAGGCACATTGGATTTTATGACAGAGTTTGTGTGTGTGTGTGTGTGTGTGTGTGTGTGTAATATTTCTACTGTGATTGCGGTAACTTGCAACCAAGTGAGCTTATGTTTGATTTCTGTAATCTTTTTTCTAATTCTTTTTCATTTATATTTTTATTTTATTTTGTTTTTTGTTGTTGTTGTTTGTTTTTTTGTTTTTTTGTTTTTTTGTTTTGTTTTTATCGAGACAGGGTTTCTCCATATAGCCCTGGCTGTCCTGGAACTCACTGTGCTGACCATGACCATGGTGGCCTTGAATTCAGAAATCCTCCCATCCCTGCCTCTCTAGGGCTGGGATTAAAGGCTTGAGCCACCACTCCCGGCTACTTTTTAATTTTTAAATTTTTAAATTTTATTTATTTAATTTATTTTGTTTTCTTCTTTCTTTCTCTCTCTCTCTCTCTCTCTCTCTCTCTCTCTCTCTCTCTCTCTCTCTCTTTATTTCAGTCTTTCTATTATTTTTTTTGTTTTTTCTGAGATATGGTTTCTCTAGCCCTAGCTGACTTGTAAGTCAGGATGACCTTGAAAGCAGAAATCTGCCTGAGGTTTAAGGTGTGTTCTGTTAGGAGCTATTAAGACAGCTCTTGATCTCTGAATTGGGCCTCTCCCCCAGAGAAGAAAAGAGGGTCAAAATCGGGCCACCAACACATCGATTCAATTCCAAGAACAACCATGAGATGTTCCAGCCCTAAGTCATCTCAGATGTCCTGACCACACCCTGATACAACCAAGTTCCTGCTTCCCCGTGTAACTGCCTAAGAATGTGCAATTCTATTGCCCCCCTCACACTGATAAGTACTTCTTCTTTTGCTTGTATTGCCCCACCCCTCCTGCTGATAAGTATCTGGACTTCCCCTTTTGCTTGTGCATTTAAGCCTTGGGCCTTTCTCAATACATTTGGGGGTTTGATGCATTCCAGAACTATTTCCCTGTCGTTATTCGCACAAGGCCCTCGCTCTCTCTACCCCCCCCCAATTTGGTTATTAGGAGGAGGTCCCCTCGAGACCCTCGAATAACTAGACCTGCTGGACGGGTCAGTGTTCCACAATTGCCCCAGCTCTATTCTAATTTTCTTTAAAAAAATGTGTGTGTATGTATGTATGTATGTATGTATATATAGAAGTAATATTAATCCATTAATATCTCTTTTTCCTAAAATTCATATCTATCTATCTTTCCTTCTTTCTTTCCTTATTTCTTTCTTTCTTTCTTTCTTCCTTTCTTTCTTTCTTAAATTTAATCTTTTCATACATAGTTTCTTAGTGTAAGCAGCCTTGGATGTCTTGAAGATACTTTATAGGCCTCAATCCTGTAAGAGCCTTCCTCTGCTTTTCAAATGCTGGCATGAATGTTGTACCTCAATATGACTGGCTGAGATTCTCACCTTTTCTTCCCCCCCCCCTTTCTTTTTATGTTTTTAGCTTTGGCCAGGCAGTGGTCGTAGTGGTGGCAGAGGGAGGTAGATCACTGTAACTTTGCAGCTAGCTTAGTCTTCAGTCTGAGTTACACGAAATGAGTTCCAAGAAGACTGGTTATATTTTTCGTTTATTATGCATTTTAATTAAAATTTAATTACACAAAAGAATTTAGACTGACCAATTCAGTTTGATTTTCTGCAACTTGAGCTCTATTGCTGCAAGAGAGAAGATTCTCTTCAAGGACACACTTAGCAACTTTTAGATGGTTTACTTGTGTCTGGAGCCTTTCGATTTTATCACACAACTCCTTCCTTTCATTCTTCATTTTCTCCCCAGATACTAAGAGCAGCCAGCCAGTAAAATCATTTTCTGATTTTTCCCCATCTTGTAGAAAGCTTTGTGCACTGAATCACCTAATTCATCAAGAAAATCAAGTGCATTAGCTTCTTTAAGTTTGAAATATAGTTTCAACCATGGGTCTTCAAAAATTCTCTGAGCTCCCAGGAGGGAGAGAATCTGGAGAGGTTTCAGTAGTTGAAAGTGCTGGTGGATCAACAAGCCAATTCCAGTATTTTAAAAGATTTATCCTTGTACTTCTGTTACTCTAGAACCACACCTGGTACCAATTTCTGTATTAGTTAGGGTTCTCTAGAGTCACAGAACTCATGGATAGTCTCTATATAGTAAAAGAATTTATTGATGACTTACAGTCGACAGCCCAATTCCCAATAATGGTTCAGTCGCAGCTGTGAATGGAAGTCCAAGGATCTAGCAGTTACTCAGTCTCACACAGCAAGCAGGCGAAGGAGCAAGAGCTAGACTCCCTTCTTCCAATGTCCTTATATTGTCTCCAGCAGAAGGTGTAGCCCAGATTAAAGGTGTGTTCCACCACACCTTTAATCCCAGATGAAAGGTGTAGCTCAGATTAAAGGTGTGTTCCTTAAACTCGGAGATTCAATCTTCTGGAATCCATAGCCACTATGGCTTAAGATCTCCATACCAAGATCCAGATAAGGATCTCCAAGCCTCCAGATAAGGGTCACTGGTGAGCCTTCCAATTCTGGATTGTAGTTCATTCCAAATATAGTCAAGTTCACAACCAGGAATAGCCACTACAAGTACTTACAGATTTCTGTTTTCTTTTGCTAAGTCATACCTTCTAAGCAGCCAAGATTGACTTTAATTCTCAGGGTTGGATTGGCAAAAGCAGAGGTCTCTTCCAAGATTTGAACCCAGGACCTGTCAGACCCCAAGCGAGAAGCATTCCCCTAGACCAGGAAGCCTTAAAGATAAGCTCCAGCTACTCTTTCTAAGAGGGATATAGTGGAGTTCTCTGGTTGAATTCAGTAAACACAGAAAGAATTGAATTTCAGATATACCTGAATAGGGCAATGCAAGGCTACCCACTGCTCCACTTTATCCAGAATATCAAAAATAGAGTAGACTCCTTAACACTTCCACCCACTGTTATTTAGTGTACATCCAGTGCTGCTTCAGGCACTGACTGTGAGCAAAAGACCCACAAACTGCTCACTGCCTCCAATTCTGACCTAATGTCAGAGATAGCGTCAATGTCAGCAGAATGTCAGCAGAAGCCTGACAACGGGGCCTGTGTTGTCTGCAGTTGAGATCCAACTAAAATAACATCTCACCCATAGCGGGGCTCGAACCTACAACCCTGAGATTAAGAGTCTCATGCTCTACAGACTGAGCTAGCTGGGCAACTGCTCTCTATCTTAGAAGTTTATGAATTGTGACCTGAATGTATTTACCTGGCAAAGTAAATGAAGCCATTTCAGATTGAGGGCAGCTTCTAAAACAAGAAGTTTCACCTCCACACAACAGACACATGCCCGAACACTGATCTACACACATAAAGGCTGAACTGCCTGCTCATTCTCCTTCTCCTATTCCCACCCAAAAGTGGAAACTCTAATCCCTGCCCCTTAACCACTGGGTAAGCATCACCATAGCCAGAACTTGGCTACCACTTGCTCTGTTCGCATATCATAGAAGTGCAATGCAGACAGGCCAGCCATGGCTGGAGCTGGAGAAACAAGATACAAACTGGGTCCATATCTGCACCAGGTCTTTTTGCATCTGATCAGTATTTGCTTACTAAACTGTATGTTTGCCTGAACAGATGTCTGTGTTGTCTTTTGTTTCCCCAAAACTGAACCTAATCTAAATGTAAGAGATGTCTCATGTGAGTCTGGTGACCTGACTTTGTTGTTAACAGACATAGCCTCTCAGGTCTGAGCCCAAATGGCACAAGTTCTGGGAGCTGGCTTTGGGTGGCCATAGTGGCAAACAAGTCATTCAACGGACTCCAACTAGAGCTCAAAATATGGGTCAAGAGGGTTGAGTTTGGGATCCTGATCAGGGTTCCAACAAAGCCAGTGGTACGGATCTGAGCCAAAGGAGGCACTGCCAGTATCCTATCCACACCCACCCTTGGGGCTTCTACTAGGTCCTTTTCTGTCAGAGTGCCAGGAATCTGGTTCTTACCCATGTCTCCGGAAGGAGACCTATCACACTGCACACAGATTACCAGACGCTTCCATTGAAGCGTCCAGAACACACAGCAATGGCTGTCTGTCTTCAGGTGTATCTTATTCTCGAGTCCTATTTCCAACATAAGGGCTGGGCTGAGCTGACTCATTATGTAATTGCAAACATCCCTAATTATGGAAGGAAGAGGCACAAAAGAGCCAGCATAGGAAGGACAAGGTTTTCAACTCACTGCCCCCCACCCACACATACAGGGGTTCACGTCTGTCTTTACACAGGTTGGACCGATATCCACCATGTGGCCACACTGCAGCCTCATCTACTTTTAAATGTTCAATCACTGTAAGCTTAGGTATGAAGAAATATTTAGTTTGTCTTTTCCACTTTTAAGACTAACAGACCTTTTTCTAATTAAAGAATATGCTCATTACTGTCCTTTAGATACAGTAAATATAATTGTTGCTCATAGAACTTGTTTTCTTGGTATTTTTAAAGGTAAATGGCAGCGTTTATTTAAAAAATATTTCGTATTTATTTATTTGTGTGAGTGATGAAGCTCAGGTCTTCAAATTTTCAGGAGGTATGATTACCTCCACTCTCTCACACCCCCTCTCTCTCCTCTCTCTCAATGATCTATTTAATTTTTAGTGTAAGGGTGTTTTGCATGTGTATACTGTGCCCACAGAAAACAGAACAGAGTATTAGGTCCCCTGGAACTGGAGATGGGCCACCACATATATACTGGTAATTGATTGCTATTTCTTTCTGAGGAAAAATTTTTGATTTACGAGGTAAAAAAAAAACAAAAACAAAAACAAAAACAAAAAAAAAACAAAAAAACTATAGGAAATTCGAGGTCCGGATGGTACGGGGTACACTGCATATAACAGTAGCATTGCCAACAGGCAATCGTGATCTTTTGGGAATAGTCACATTTCCCTTTTTCATAATAGTGGTGTTGTTTATAGGTGAAGTTATTTTCAACATCACTTGAGCCTGATTGCACTCCTTGAGCAATTTGCGTTAAAGCATTAAATAACACTCCAGAGCTCACTTTATTTTGGCTAATGGGATCTTCCCAATTAGAGATAATCTTTTTCTTTAAAAACATACAGGGTGTAAAAGGTTTATCCACATTATGCACAAATCATAGTGTATAATTTAAATGAAAACTCGTACTATTATACACCCGTGGCTCTTGAGGAGTTTATCGTGCACAAGGCACATCCAAAAAACATTCTGTTGCAAAAAACAAAGGCAAGGTAGAAAAATTGGAATGTACCGGTAAAGGTACTGGCCATGATCTCACTACGGCCCACAAAGGTATACTTATCCCTGTCTCAATCCTCAGGAGTAAGAATAACAGGATCATCTTGGGAGTCATCTTGATCTTTCATGGTTCTTGTCAGTCGTGTCAGAACCAAAAGTGGATTTTCTTCGCCCTGCGGAAAAACACAAATAGCTCCCCAGTATCTGATTAATATGGGATCTGGGCCATACCATTTATTATCAAAGACATTTTTCCATTTGACCATTTCATTGGGCGATTGAGGCCATTGTCCGTGCCTTTCAGCTGGTGATCTTCCAGCATCATCCAATTTTTAAAAATTAAGAGTAAATATTGTAAGGGATAGAGCCATATTTGGCATCATAGCCTCAATTCCCCCTCTTTGTTTTGTTTGTTTGTTTGTTTGCTTGTTTGTTTTTGTTTTTGTTTTTGTTTTGGTTTTTTGAGACAGGGTTTCTCTGTATAGCCCTGGCTGTCCTGGAACTCACTTTGTAGACCAGGCTGGCCTCAAACTCAGAAATCCGCCTGCCTCTGCCTTCCGAGTGCTGGGATTAAAGGTGTGTGCCACCACGCCCGGCCCACCTCTTTGTTTTTGCAAGTATTGTTTCAAAGTACGATGAGCTCTTTCAATAATGCCTTGGCCTTGTGGATTATAGGGCAATCCAGTAATATGTTTCACTTGCATTTGTCTGCAAAATTGACTAAATTTAGAAGTATATGCAGGACCATTATCTGTCTTTAGAAGCAGGGGCTTGCCCCATGCAGCCCAAGCCTCTAAGCAGTGAGATATGACATGGACTGCCTTTTCCCCTGTCATTGGAGAGGCATTTAGGACACCAGAACTGATATCAATGGACACATGTACATATTGTAATTTACCAAAAGCTGGGATATGTGTCACATCCATCTGCCAAACATCTAGGGGTCGCAATCTGCAAGGATTAATGCCCACAGAAGGTGCATTAATAACTTCTACACATTTACCACACTGTAGGACAATATCTTGAGCTACTGTTCATGTGAGCTTAAGCTTCTGTCGCAGTGTAGAAGCAGGGACATGATAAAGTTGATGAAAATTCTTAGCACCTTCTATAGAACTTTGTGATAGGAAAACCATATCTCTGGTGGCTGAATCAGCAATTGCATTTCCCTTAACCATAGGTACAGGTAATCAATTCAGAATGAAAAGCCAGTAGCTATGAACAAGGCGGAGGTGTCACTGCTAACCCTGTGGCCACAGCACCCTTACCGCAGCTCTCAAGTGAGATTGAATGCCTCATGAGTCAGGGCTATTACTACCAGGACATTCAGAAAGTTCTGGCCATTGCCCACAACAACATTGAGATGGCTAAAAACATCCTCCAGGAATTTGTTTCTATTTCTTCTCCTGCCCACGTAGCCCCCTAGCATATCTCTCCCTGCCATGGATTCAGAGGACCCATGAGCCAGGCTCTTAATGTGTGATGGTGTTGGTTTGTTTGGTAGACTAAGTGGGAAGGAAAGTACTGTTCTATGGTTAATTGATGCTAGCACCTAACACTGGTCACTCCAAAGTGTCGTTTCTATAGGAATCTTGAATTTGTTTTTGTTTTTAAAGAAGTTTTAATTCTCCGAGTTACCTACTGACTGGTTTGAGATAGAGGCCTTCATATACATTCTGTGTCCTCCCCAGGACATAACCTGTGGAAGTCAGTTGCCTTGATGCAAGGTGTATGTTTCTGATGTAGGCCAGGAGTGTTTCTGCCTAACAAGAACAGAACATATGTTCCCAGGGTGGCTTTCCAGCCCAAAACCATAGAGCTTTTAGGAAGTGTCGGTCATATATACTATTTAGATTTACAAAATGAACAGCTAGGACTTATCTGTTTAGTCTTTCTTGTCAGTGGCTAACTTCAGCTTAGGAATTTCTCTCTTGAATAGGAGCCAGGTAATGATGTATGTACTCTAATATGTTGAATATAAAAGGGATGCTCACGCATCAAAATACAATCTTGTATTTTCATCAAAATTTTAGATACTGGACGGTTAGTCAGTTTTAATATAACATGAACAGTGACTAATTACACTTTCAATTGTTTCTTTTGAAGAGAGATTGTAACTAGAATGCTTGAAAAGTCATTATAGTCACATGTGTATAATTTATTTATTTATTTATTAATCAAAAATAAGAGAAAGTCTTTCAGTTGTCTCTGCAAATAACTATCTTTTATGGAAAAACAGCTTGAGTAGTAAGTCTAAAATCCAAATAAATATAAGGATCCTGAGCTTGTATTGAAGAATAAAAAATTACTGAACTCTTCCTCACCCCAGAGCCCGACCCCTCCCATCTAGAGAGTGTTCCCAGAACACTCCTGAACTCTTCACCCCAGAATGCATTCCTGAACTCCTCACCCTAGAGTTCGAACCCTCCCAACTAAAGACTGTTCCAAGAACATTTTTGAGATAAGGGCCTCCTGGAACAACCTCAGAATGAACCGGGTACATTGCCAAATAATAGGACATGACCCCTTAGTTACGTAGAATCCCTTGGCAGAACCCCTTGTCCCTTGGCAGAACCCCTTAGTTATGTAAACTTGTACTTTCCCTGCCCCGCTCTCCCCCCTTGAGTTTTTCCTATATAAGTCTGTGAAAAATTTGGCTCGTTGTCAATTCTCCTCTACACCACTAGGTGTATGAGTTTCGACCCCAGAGCTCTGGTCTATGTGCTTTCTTGCTGTTGCTTTATTAAATCTTGCCTTCAACATTTTGAGTTCGGTCTCAGTGTCTTCTTGGGTCCGCGGCTGTCCCGAGGCTTGAGTGAGGGTCTCCCTTCGGGGGTCTTTCATTTGGGGGCTTGTCCGGGATCAGCGCGACCACCCAGAGACCCTAGACCCACTTTAACGTAAGATTCTTTGACCTGTCTTGGTCTGGTGTCTGTGTTCTGTTTCTAAGTTTGGTGCGATCGCAGTTTCGGTTTTGCGGATGCTCAGTGAGACCGCGCTTCGAGAGGGAACGTGGGGTGGATAAGGATAGACGTGTCCAGGTGTCCACCGTCCGTTCGCCCTGGGAGACGTCCCAGGAGGAACAGGGGAGGACCAGGGACGCCTGGTGGACCCCTTTGGAGGCCAAGAGACCATCTGGGGTTGCGAGATCGTGGGTTCGAGTCGCACCTCGTGCCTTGTTGCGAGATCGTGGGTTCGAGTCCCACCTCGCGTTTTGTTGCGAGATCGTGAGTTCGAGTCCCGCCTCGCGCCTTGTTGCGAGACCGTGGGTTCGAGTCCCACCTCGTGTTTTGTTACGGGATCGTGGGTTCGAGTCCCACCTCGTGCAGAGGGTCTCAATCGGCCGGCCTTAGAAAGGCCATCTGATTCTTTGAGTTGCTTGTGGTCGACGCGAAGTCGCCGCCGCTTTTGGTTTCTTTTTTGTCTTAGTCTCGTGTTCGCTCTTGTTGTGTCTACTATTATTCTGGAAATGGGACAATCTGTGTCCACTCCCCTTTCTCTAACTCTAGAGCATTGGAAGGAGGTGCAGGTCAGAGCCCACAACCAGTCGGTGGAGGTCAGAAAGGGTCCGTGGCAGACCTTTTGCGCCTCCGAGTGGCCGACGTTTGGAGTGGGCTGGCCACCAGAAGGTGCTTTTGACTTGTCACTAATCGCCGCCGTCAGGCGAATTGTTTTTCAGGAGGAAGGGGGTCACCCTGATCAGATCCCCTACATTGTGACCTGGCAGAATCTCGTCCAATTCCCACCTCCGTGGGTCAAGCCTTGGACCCCAAATTCTTCGAAACTGACGGTCGCGGTTGCCCAGTCTGATGCAGCCGGAAAGTCCGGCCCATCAGCACCCCCCAAGATTTATCCAGAAATTGACGACCTCCTCTGATGGACTCCCAACCTCCCCCTTACCCCCTGCCCCAGCAGCCACCTGCAGCCGCCCCACCACAGGGACCAATAGCGAGAGGGGCTCAGGGACCTGCGGGGGGGACTCGGAGCCGCCGAGGCCGAAGCCCCGGGGAGGAAGGGGGGTCGGATTCAACAGTTGCCTTGCCACTTAGAGCACATGTGGGAGGGCCAGCGCCAGGACCTAATGATCTCATTCCTTTACAATACTGGCCTTTTTCCTCTTCTGATTTATATAATTGGAAAACTAACCACACTCCCTTCTCAGAGAACCCCTCTGGGCTTACTGGGCTCCTTGAGTCACTTATGTTCTCCCATCAACCCACTTGGGATGATTGTCAGCAGCTTTTGCAGGTTCTTTTTACCACAGAAGAAAGAGAAAGAATCCTGATGGAGGTGAGAAAAAATGTTCTGGGAGAGGACGGCACACCCACTGCCCTCCCTAACCTCGTGGACGAGGCTTTCCCCTTGAACCACCCCAACTGGGACTACAACACCGCGGAAGGTAGGGGACGCCTCCTTGTCTATCGCCGGACTCTAGTGGCAGGTCTCAGAGGAGCCGCTAGACGGCCCACCAATTTGGCTAAGGTAAGAGAGGTCTTGCAGGGGCAGACTGAACCACCCTCAGTCTTCCTTGAGCGTCTCATGGAGGCATATAGGAGGTACACCCCTTTTGACCCCTCGTCAGAGGGGCAGAGAGCCGCCGTAGCCATGGCCTTCATTGGTCAGTCCGCTCCCGACATTAAGAAAAAGCTGCAAAGGCTGGAGGGGCTCCAAGATCATACGCTCCAAGATTTAGTAAAAGAAGCAGAGAAAGTCTATCATAAGAGGGAAACAGAAGAAGAGTGGCAGGAGAGAGAAAAGAAAGAAATGGAGGAAAGGGAAAATAGACGGGATCGCCGTCAGGAAAGAAATTTGAGTAAAATTTTGGCCGCAGTTGTAAATGATAGACAGTCAGGAAAAGGTAAAACAGGGCTCCTGGGCAACAGGGCAGTGAAACCGCCAGGTGGCAGAAAGATACCACTGGAAAAAGACCAATGCGCCTATTGCAAAGAGAAAGGACACTGGGCTAGAGATTGCCCTAAAAACTGGGAGCGATCCAAGGTCCTGACCCTAGAAGATGATTAGGGAAGTCGGGGCTCAGACCCCCTCCCTGAGCCTAGGGTAACTTTGTCCGTGGAGGGGACCCCCGTCAACTTCCTGATAGACACCGGAGCAGAGCATTCAGTACTCACTAGCCCCCTAGGCAAGCTAGGCTCTAAAAAGACCATGGTGATTGGAGCCACTGGTAGTAAATTTTACCCCTGGACGACCGAACGAGCCCTACAGATAAACAAGAACATAGTGACCCACTCCTTCCTGGTGATACCTGAGTGTCCTGCTCCCCTCTTGGGGCGCGATCTGCTAACCAAACTAAAGGCTCAAGTCCAATTTACTTCAGAAGGCCCACAAGTAAACTGGGGAAAAGCCCCCGTTGCCTGCCTTGTCCTCAACACAGAGGAAGAGTACCGGTTGCATGAAGAGCAACCCAAAAATGCAGTCTCTTCAGGCTGGCTAACTGCGTTCCCCAATGTCTGGGCAGAACAAGCAGGAATGGGGTTGGCTAAACAAGTGCCTCCAGTTGTGGTAGAACTTAAAGCTGATGCCACCCCCATCTCGGTAAGACAATACCCCATGAGCAAGGAAGCTAGGGAGGGCATCCGGCCTCATATCCAGAGGTTGCTAGACCAAGGAGTTTTAGTGGCCTGTCAGTCCCCCTGGAATACACCACTTCTGCCGGTTCGAAAACCAGGGACTAATGACTATCGCCCGGTGCAAGACCTCCGGGAAGTTAACAAAAGGGTCCTGGACATTCACCCCACAATCCCGAACCCGTACAATTTATTAAGCTCTCTCCCACCCGAGAGAACATGGTATACAGTCCTGGACTTAAAAGATGCCTTCTTTTGCCTGCGCTTGCACCCTAAGAGTCAGCTCCTGTTTGCCTTTGAATGGAGAGACCCAGAGGGTGGACAGACTGGTCAACTAACCTGGACTAGGCTACCACAGGGGTTCAAAAATTCCCCCACCCTGTTTGACGAGGCCCTCCATCGGGATCTCGCGCCTTTTCGCGCCCGAAACCCTCAGCTTACCCTACTACAGTATGTGGATGATCTCTTGGTCGCGGCGGCCTCGAAGGAGCTGTGTCACCAGGGAACTGAGAGGCTCCTCACAGAACTGAGTGACTTGGGGTATCGAGTTTCGGCTAAAAAGGCACAAATCTGTCAAACTGAGGTAACCTACCTGGGGTATACCCTCCGAGGGGGTAAAAGATGGCTCACAGAAGCCCGGAAGAAGACTGTTATGATGATCCCCTCGCCAACCACCCCACGGCAGGTACGTGAGTTTCTGGGGACTGCTGGCTTTTGTAGACTCTGGATTCCAGGCTTTGCAACCCTAGCGGCACCTCTATATCCTTTGACTAAGGAAGGGGTTCCTTTTGAGTGGAAAGAAGAACACCAAAGAGCTTTTGAGGCTATCAAGTCGTCTCTAATGACTGCCCCCGTGCTAGCATTACCAGACTTGACTAAGCCTTTCGTCCTATATGTGGACGAGAGAGCTGGTGTAGCCAGGGGAGTGTTGACACAAGCACTGGGACCCTGGAAGAGACCTGTAGCCTATTTGTCAAAAAAATTAGATCCCGTTGCTAGTGGATGGCCCACATGTCTGAAAGCTATTGCGGCAGTAGCCCTGCTGATCAAAGATGCTGACAAATTGACAATGGGACAACAGGTGACTGTTGTAGCCCCTCATGCCTTGGAAAGTATCGTGCGGCAGCCACCTGACAGATGGATGACAAATGCCCGAATGACACACTATCAGAGCTTGCTGCTAAATGAGCATGTAACCTTTGCGCCCCCTGCCATCCTCAACCCAGCTACCCTTCTCCCTCTAACAAATGATTCCGTCCCAGTACATCAATGTACAGACATCCTCGCTGAAGAAACTGGGACCAGAAGGGACCTGACTGACCAACCCTGGCCTGGAGCTCCCAGTTGGTATACGGACAGCAGCAGTTTCCTGATAGAGGGGAAGCGAAAGGCTGGAGCTGCGGTGGTGGACGAGAAAAAGGTAATTTGGGCAAGCGCTTTGCCTGAAGGAACGTTGGCACAAAAGGCTGAACTTATAGCGCTTATACAAGCCCTCCGAGAGGCTAAAGGTAAGATCGTTAACATCTACACTGACAGCCGCTATGCTTTTGCTACCGCACACATCCATGGGGCCATCTACAGGCAGCAAGGGCTATTGACTTCGGCTGGTAAAGACATTAAAAACAAAGAAGAAATTCTGGCCCTGTTGGAAGCCATACATGCACCTAAGAAGGTAGCCATCATCCACTGCCCCGGCCACCAAAGAGGAGAAGACTTGGTGGCCAAGGGCAACCGAATGGCAGACTCAGTGGCAAAACAAGTTGCTCAAGGGGCCATGATCTTAACTGAAAAAGGTGATCCGCCCAAAAGCCCTGAGGATGAGAGGTATAACATAAAAGAGCTATTGTGGACCAGTGATCCCCTCCCATACTTTTTTGAAGGGAAAATAGAATTGACTCCCGAAGAAGGAATAAAATTTGTGAAAGGACTACACCAATTCACTCACCTGGGAGTTGAAAAAATGATGAGACTAATTAAAAATTCCCGATACCAAGTCCCCAACCTGAAGTCAGTGGCTCAAAAGATTATAGACTCCTGCAAACCATGTGCATTCACTAATGCGACTAGAGCCTACAAAGAACCTGGAAAGAGACAACGGGGAGACCGTCCTGGAGTGTATTGGGAGGTAGATTTTACTGAAGTTAAACCTGGAATGTATGGTAACAAGTATCTGTTAGTATTTGTAGACACTTTTTCAGGATGGGTTGAGGCGTTTCCCACTAAAACTGAGACTGACTGCCCAGATTGTGGCCAAGAAGATCCTTGAAGAAATCCTGCCAAGATTTGGAATCCCTAAGGTAATCGGGTCTGACAATGGACCAGCCTTTGTTGCCCAGGTAAGTCAGGGCTTGGCCACTCAGTTGGGCATCGATTGGAAATTACACTGTGCTTACCGCCCTCAAAGCTCAGGACAGGTAGAGAGGATGAATAGGACCTTAAAAGAGACCTTGACTAAATTAGCCATTGAGACCGGCGGGAAAGACTGGGTGGCTCTCCTTCCTCTTGCGCTCTTCCGAGCCCGAAACACCCCTGGACGTTTCGGGCTCACTCCTTTTGAAGTTCTGTATGGAGGACCTCCCCCCTTAATGGAAGCTGGTGGAACATTGGTTTCCGACTCTGACCCTGTCTTACCCTCCTCTTTGCTTATTTATTTAAAGGCCCTAGAAGTGATTAGGACCCAGATTTGGGACCAACTGAAGGCAGCCTATACCCCAGGGACCACCGCAGTACCCCACGGGTTCCGAGTTGGAGACAAAGTCTTGGTCAGACGGTATCAAACCGGCAGCCTTGAGCCACGGTGGAAGGGACCCTATTTGGTGTTACTGACAACCCCTACTGCGGTAAAAGTTGACGGGCTTGCCTCCTGGATCCACGCCTCCCACGTCAAGAGGGCCGCCAGTCAAGATGAAGAAAACCACGAAGACAATTGGACAGTGGCAGCCACTGACAATCCTCTTAAGCTTCGTTTGCGCCGCAGGCGCCACCCTGAGCCTAGGGAACCACAACCCTCATGCTCCAATTCAACAGTCCTGGGAAGTGCTTAATGAGGAGGGAAACATTGTATGGGCAACCACTGCAGTCCATCCCCTCTGGACTTGGTGGCCTGATCTCACACCTGACATCTGTAAGTTAGCGGCAGGATCCCCCAATTGGGACCTCCCCGATCATACTGATCTTAGCAGCCCGCCCTCTGAAAAGCAGTGTGTCCTGGGCGGGATAGGGAACTCGTATGGATGTTCGGGACAGTTCTACCGAGCTAATCTTAGAGCTGCACAATTTTATGTTTGCCCTGGTCAGGGTCAGAGCAAAAGGCTTCAACAAGAATGTGGGGAGGCATCAGATTACTTTTGTGGTAAATGGACATGTGAAACGACAGGGGAAGCTTACTGGAAGCCCTCCTCTGACTGGGACCTAATCACGGTAAAACGAGGTAGTGGCTATGATAAGTCAAACCAAGGAGAAAGAAACCCCTATAAATATCCAGAGAATGGGTGCGCTTTTAAAAACAGCCCCCCAGGACCATGCAAAGGTAAATACTGCAACCCCCTACTTATAAAGTTCACCGAGAAAGGGAAACAACACCGTCTAAGTTGGCTTAAAGGAAATAGGTGGGGTTGGCGAGTATACATTCCACTAAGAGATCCTGGGTTCATTTTCACGATCAGACTGACAGTGAGAGACCCGGCGGTGACACTCGTAGGGCCCAACAAGGTCCTTATAGAACAGAGCCCCCCAGTCGTACCGGCTCCCCCAAAGGTCCCGGCCGTACCAGCTCCACCAACTCCACAGCCCAACACGGTGGTACCCTCCCTAGGGACTAATACTCCCCTCATAAAGCCTACCTTGGCTTCCCCACCGCCCCTAGGTACAGAGAGCCGTCTGGTCAGTCTAGTCCAGGGAGCTTTTTTAGCTTTAAATAGGACTAACCCTAATATGACTCAATCATGCTGGTTATGCTATGCCTCTAGCCCCCCTTATTATGAAGGAATAGCTCAGATCAGGACTTATAATATTACTTCAGATCATTCTCAATGCCTTTGGGGAGAAAACAGAAAGTTGACTCTAGCAGCAGTTTCAGGAAGAGGGCTTTGTTTGGGCCAGGTACCTCAGGATAAAGGGCACCTCTGTAATCAGACCCAGAACATCCAGTCTAGCAAAAGTGGTCAGTATCTAGTGCCCCCCCTAGACACAGTGTGGGCTTGCACTCACTCCTTGTGTGTCTATGTCTGTTTTTAATAGTTCCAAAGATTTCTGCATTTTGGTCTCACTCCTTGTGTGTCTATGTCTGTTTTTAATAGTTCCAAAGATTTCTGCATTTTGGTTCAGCTTATTCCTAGACTCCTGTATCATGATGATAGCTCCTTTTTAGACAAATTTGAGCATCGGGTCCGCTGGAGAAGAGAACCCATTACCTTAACTTTGGCAGTTCTGTTAGGATTGGGAGTAGCGGCTGGAGTAGGTACAGGAACTGCTGCCTTAATTAAGACCCCCCAATACTATGAAGAACTACGTGCAGCTATGGATGTTGATCTTAGAACTATAGAACAGTCTATAACCAAATTAGAAGAATCTTTAACTTCCCTGTCCGAAGTGGTGCTACAGAATAGAAGGGGATTAGACTTATTATTCCTTAAAGAAGGAGGACTCTGTGCTGCCCTAAAAGAAGAATGTTGTTTTTATGTTGACCATTCAGGAGTAATCAAAGATTCTATGGCCAAACTTAGAGAACGCCTAGATATACGTAAAAGAGAAAGAGAAAGCCAACAAGGATGGTTCAAAAGCTGGTTTAATAAGTCCCCTTGGCTCACCACTCTCCTCTCCACCATAGCAGGACCTTTAATTACACTTATGCTTTTGCTTACTTTTGGCCCCTGCATCCTTAACAAGTTAGTAGCTTTTATTAGAGAAAGGATAAATGAAGTACAGGTTATGGTACTAAGGCAACAATATCGGGTCCTTCAAGAGGTTGAAAACTCGCTCTAAGATTAGAGCTATTTTCTAAAAGGAGTGGGGAATGAAGAATAAAAAATTACTGAACTCTTCCTCACCCCAGAGCCCGACCCCTCCCATCTTGAGAGTGTTCCCAGAACACTCCTGAACTCTTCACCCCAGAATGCATTCCTGAACTCCTCACCCTAGAGTTCGAACCCTCCCAACTAAAGACTGTTCCAAGAACATTTTTGAGATAAGGGCCTCCTGGAACAACCTCAGAATGAACCGGGTACATTGCCAAATAATAGGACATGACCCCTTAGTTACGTAGAATCCCTTGGCAGAACCCCTTGTCCCTTGGCAGAACCCCTTAGTTATGTAAACTTGTACTTTCCCTGCCCCGCTCTCCCCCCTTGAGTTTTTCCTATATAAGCCTGTGAAAAATTTGGCTCGTCGTCGATTCTCCTCTACACCACTAGGTGTATGAGTTTCGACCCCAGAGCTCTGGTCTATGTGCTTTCTTGCTGTTGCTTTATTAAATCTTGCCTTCAACATTTTGAGTTCGGTCTCAGTGTCTTCTTGGGTCCGCGGCTGTCCCGAGGCTTGAGTGAGGGTCTCCCTTCGGGGGTCTTTCAGTATCCTTTTAGGAGCTATCTGTAATCTTTATCAGTTAAAGCTTTATGTAAACATCTATAACACATAAGCAAATCCTGGGGGTCTTTTCCAGGCAACCCAGAACAATTTCTTAACTGCCCCAAAACAATCTTCTTAAAGGAACAGTATTTTTTCTTATAAGTTGCATAAGCAATTGCAAGCTCTGAGATATAATATTGACTATTAATATACAACTTAAAGTTTGATTGTTCAACATTTTTAAACACCATCTTCAGCACACAATTTAATTATCTGTGCTGAAAGAGGAGGAAACTCAAAAGATTAAGCATGTGATTCAATTCACATATACTTTTCTCTCATATAAAGACTATTTTTTTAAACAGTAAATGGGATGCATTCATGCATGAATTTATAGAAGATATACAAGCATGCATTAAAATAATTTTTTAACTGTCTTAGGATAATGATTATCAATTTTACTTAATACGATGGTATGCAATAGATCAACCATCAATATTCTGCAATAACCAAATTAATGGCTATTTGGAACAAGGAAAAGACACTTGTACATATAAGCAAACTCTGTACACTATAACTTTATATAAAGTAGGCAAGCCAAATTGCACTGTCTTGATAAATTTCACAACCTGATTGACCTTTTATAAACTTTGAATTTAAATTATATTTAGAACAACATCTGGCTAGGTTTGTAACAAGGTTCTTTCAGCTAAAAGAAAGGGAGGGAGAGATGAAGTTCCAGGTTTCCCTAGTCCCGGTTTGCAAAACAAAAGAAGTGCCACACAAGTCATACTGAGGCTGCTCCTCTTTGAGCTCAGCCTCAACCCAAATGCAAGCTTTTCTCAATCTGAACATTCTGCCAGAGTCCTGGCTCAAAGATTATCCCTATTTCGAAGTATCCTTAAAGACCTGTTATCTTATGTTTGTTCACGTTGTTTAGAATGACTCCAACCCTGAGTTCCCAATTTTAAGCTAACTTTCTGTTACAAGCAAAAGGCTGCCTGCCCCTTTAAGAGCTCCATTTGCAATCAGCTCTCAGCAGTGCTTTTTCAGCTGTACTTGACTCCCAGCCACAGTGCTTACCACATTTTGCTGTGAAAATTGAGAATGCTTTTTAAACAAGTTAAAGGATGGACAGCTAGCAGATAAAGTTTTAACCAATTATATTTTTCAACATGAAACACAGAATCATTCAAACAAGTCTAAGTCTTCCCTTGGTCAGGGTGCCTGTTCTCAGTGGTAAAATCCCAACTAAGACATGTAGTGAGTCCTAGATCCGCCAGAGCTACACAGTGAAGCCTTATCTACAACAAAACAATACAAAACAAAACAACAAAACAAATAAAAATAATAAAATTAATTAATTAATTAATTAAAGTTCCTCCCTCCCTCCCTCCCTCCCTCCCTCCCTCTCTCTCTCTCTCTCTCTCTCTCTCTCTCTCTCTTTCTCTCTCTCTCTCTCTTTCTTTCTTTCTTTATCTTTAAAGTCAATTGTGGGACACTGGGTTGTTTCTAGCTTCTGGTTATCACAAATAAAGCCACCATGAACGTAGAGGTACTTGTGTCACTGTGGTATTGTGGGGAATCTTTTGGGTGTATGCCCCAGAGTGGTATAGTGGAGTCTTCAGGTAGATCTATTTACAGTTTTCTGAGGAACTTCCAGATTAATTTCCAGAGTAGTTGTACCACTTTGCAATCCCACCAGCAATGGAGGAATGTTCCTCTTTTTCCACATCCTCTCCAACATGTGCTGTCACCTGAGTTTTTGATCTTAGCCATTCTGATTGGTATAAGGTAGAATCTTGGGGTTATTTTTATTTGCATTTTTCATGATGACTAAGGACTTTGAACATTTCTGTAAGTGCTTCTCAGCCACTCAATATTCCTCTGTTGTATATTTTCTGTTTAGTTCTATACTCCATCTTTTGATTTGGGCTGTTTGGTTTTTTGGAGGTCAGCTTCGTGAGTTCATTACATATTTGTTATATTAGCCCTCTATTGGATGTCGGATTAGTGAAGTTTTTTTCCCAATCTGTAGGTTGCCCATTTGTACTATTGACTATGTCCTTTGTCTTACAGAAGATTTTCTGTTTTATAACATCCCATTTATCAATTCTTGATCTTACAGCCTGAGCTCTTAGGGTTCCATTTAGGAAATTTTGTCCTGTGCCAATGAGTTCGAGGCTCTTTCCTACTTTCTCTTCTATTAAATTCAGTGCATCTGGTTTAATGTTGAGGTCCTTGATCTACTTGAACTTGAGCTTTGTGCAACCTGACAAATACAGATCTATTTTCTATTTTCTATATATTGTCAGCCAGTTAGATCAGCACCATTTATTTAAAATGCTTTCTTTTTTTTTCCATTGTATATTTTTGGCTTCTTTGTAAAAGATCAAGTGTTCATAAGTCTGTGGCTTTATTTCTGTGCCTACAATTCTATTCCATTGATCAACTATCTGTTTCTGTACCAACACCATGCAGTTTTTAATCACTGTTGCTCTGTAGTATAGCTTGAGGTCAGGGATGGGGATTCCTTCAGAAGTTCTTTTATTGTTAAGAATTATTTTAGCCATCCTGGATTTTTTGTTTTTCCATATATAATTGATAATTGTTTTTTCGATGTCTTTAAAGAATTGTATTGGAATTTTTGTGGGAATTTCATTGAATCTGTAGATTGCATTTGGTAGGATGGCCATTTTTACTGTCAATCCTACAAATCTATGTGCATGGGGGTATCTCTTTGTGTTCTGTGGTCTTCTTTGATTTCTTTCTTTAAAGACTCGAAGTTCTTGTCATACATATTTTCACATGTTTGGTAAGAGTTATTTGAAGATATTTTATACTATTTGTGACTGTTGTGAAGAGTGCTGTTTCCCTATTTTCTTTCTCAGCCTGTTTATCATTTGTATAAAGGAAGGCTACTGATTGGTTTGAGTTAATTTTATATCTAGTCACTTTGCTGAAGATATCAGCTGTAAAAATTCCCTGGTAGAATTTTTAGGGTTGCTTATGTATACTATCATATAATCTGCATGCAGTGGTACATTGACTTCCCCTGTGCTAGTTTGTATTTCTTTGATCTCCTTATGTTGTCTTAATTCCCTAGCTAGAACTTCAAGTACTATATTGAATAGCTAAGGAGAGAGTGGGCATCCTTGTCTTATCCCTGATATTAGTGAGATTGCTTCAAGGATCTTTTCATTTAATTTGATATTGGCTGTTGGTTTGCTACATATTGCTTTTATTATGTTTAGGTATGTGCCTTGAATTCCTGATCTCTCCAAAACTTTTAACATGAAGGGGTGTTGTATTTTGTCAAATGCTTTTTCAGCATCTAATGAGATGATTGTTTCAGGATTTTCCATGTCCAATCACATTAGGGCAGTGAAAGGCTTGTGATTGGACAGGAGAAGGGAGATGGAGGAGTAGTTGAGGAGACAGAGAAGTCTGAGGAGGAGAGGCGAACCAGAATGGTGCAGGGGCTAGCTCTAGATATTTCCGACAACAGATGATCATATGATTTTTTAAAAGTGTGTTTCTATAGTGAATTACATTAATGGATTTTCATATATTGAACCAACATTGCATCCCTGCAATGAAGCCTACTTGATCTTGGTGAATGATAGTTTTGATGTGTTCTTGGATTCAAATTGCTAGAATATTGTTGAATCTTTTGCCATCGATATTCATAAAGGAAATTGGTCTGAAGTTCTCTTTCTTTGTTGGGTCATTGTGTGATTTAGGTATCAGAATAATTGTGGCTTCATAGAATAAATTAGGAAGTATTCCTTCTGTTTCTATTCTATGGAATAGTTTGAGGAGTGTTGGTACTCACTCTCATATGAAGGTCTGGTTTATTTTTCACTCAAGCCACCTGGCCTTAAGTTTTGTATTTTTCCCCCTTTGAAAGAATTTTAATGACTTCCATTATTTCTTTAGGGAATATGGGCCAGTTTAGATAGTTTACCTGGTGTTGATTTAACTTTTGTACGTGGTATCTATCTAGAAAATCCTCCATTTCATCCAGATTTTCCAGTTTTGTTGAGTATAGGCATATGTAGTAGTACCTGATGATTTTTTTTAATTTGCTCAGATTCTGTTGTTATGTCTCCGTTTTCATTTCTGGTTTTGTTAATTTGGATATGGCCCCTTAGCCCTTTAATTAGTTTGGATAGTTTTTGTTTTGTTTTGTTTTGTTTTGTTTTGTTTTGTTTTTAATCTTGTTGATTTTTTTCAAGGACAAGCTTTGGGTTTTGTTGATTCTTTGTAAAGTTCTATTTGTTCCTATTTGGTTGAATTGAGCCCTGAGTTCGATTATTTCCTATCATCTACTCCTCTTGAGTGTATTTCCTTCTTTTGATCTAGGGCTGTCAGGTGTGCTATTAAGTTGCTAGTATAGAATCTCTACAATTTCCTTACGAGGGCACTTAGTGCTATTAACTTTCCTCTTACCACTGCTTTCATTCACTGTGTCTCATAAGTTTGGGTATGTTGTGCCATTATTTTCACTGAATTCCAGGAGGTCTCTAATTTGTTTCTTTATTTCTTCCCTGACCAAGTTATAATTGAGTAGAGGGCTAGTTGTTCAGTTTCTATGGTTATGTGGGCTTGATGGGGGTTTATTGTTGTTTGTGTTGTATTGTGTTTGTCTTTTGGTTGTTTTTGTTTTGTTATTGAAGACCAGCCTTAGTCTGTGGTGATCTGATAGACTGCATGGGATTATTTCAGTCTTTTGTATCATTTGAAGCTGTATTTGTGACCGATGATATGGTCAGTTTTGGAGAAGGTACCATGAGGTGCTGAGAAGAAGGTATATTCTTTTGTTTTAGGGTGAAATGTTCTGTATATATCTGTTATATATATTTGGTTTATAACCTCTATTAGTTTCACAGTGTCTCTGGTAAGTTCCTGTTTCAATGACTGGTCCACTGGTGAGAGTGTAGTGTTGAAGTCTTCCATTATTATTGTATGGATTTAAATGTGTATTTTGATCTTCAGTAAAGTTTCTTTTATAAATATGGATGCTATTGCATTTGGGGAATCAATATTCAGAATTGCGGCTATCTCTTGTGGCTTTTTCCTTTGAGGAATATGAACTGTCCTTCCTCATCCTTTTTGATAACTTTTGGTTGAAAGTCTATTTTATTGGATATTAGGATTGCAACTCCTGCTTGTTTCTTGGGACCATTTGCTTGCAAGACTTTTTTTTATATTCATCTTTACAGCATAAATAACCAGTTACATATGACATAATAAATTCAGAGTTCTAGTTACAAAATCAACATGAGGACAAACCTTATTTAAGTACTAGACACATAAGCCTGAGAGCATATCTGGAATAATAGAGGTCATCTATTAGTTATAATACAAGTTACAAGAGGCTAACAGGACTATTGCTTTTATTTCATATACCAATAACATGTGTAAAATAATTTTTAAAACATATTAGACAAAGGCCATCTAAAGTATTGATTGAAAATGTATAATTGGGTTATTTTTCTTTTTGTTCATTTTTTATTAGATATTTTCTTCATTTACATTTCAAATGCTATCCCGAAAGTCCCCTATACCCTCCCTCTGTCCTGCCCCCTTACCCACCCACTCCCACTTCTTGGCCCTGGCATTCCCCTGTAGTGGGGCATATAAAGTTTGCAAGACCAAGGGGCCTCTCTTCCCAATGATGGCCCTCTAGGCCATGGAAGACTTTTTTTTCCCCAGCCTTTCATTCTGATGTAGTTTCTGTCTTTGCTATTGAAGTGTGTTTCTTGTATGCAACAAAATGCTGGATCCTGCTTGCCTACCAGTGTGTTAGCTTATGACTTTTTATTGGGGAATTGAGTCAATTGATGTTGAAAGATAATAAATACATATGATTGTTAGTTCCTGTTATGTTTGTTGTTGTAGGTAGAATTAAATGTATGTGATTTTCTCCTTTTGATTTCATTGTGAGATGATTAATTTCTTATTTTTTTTCCTTTGGTGTAGGTACCCACCTCATGTAGGTACCCACCTTGTGTTGGAGTTTCCCTTCTAGAATCCTCTTTAGGGCTGGATTGGTAGATAAATATTGTTTAAATTTGGTTTTGTCCTGGAATATTTTGTTTCTCTATCTATGATGATTGACAGTTTTGCGGGATGTAGTAACCTAAACTGGCATTTGTATTTATAAGGCAAATGAACCTAGGAAATATGGGAAAACCTTTGATAGATTATTTTTATTGCTTCTGTGATGATATACCTGAGGAAGACAACTCAAACAAGAAAAAGTTTGTCTCATAACAGAATCTGAAGGCACAGGTTATCATGAAAGGGTGATAGCAGTGACAGTAGTGGATGTGGTGGAGAGAGGACCACAAAGTATATATTATGTTGAGTTCAAAGTAAAGAAGAAGGAAGTCACATGCCTAGGCTCAGTTCTTTTCTCTTTGGCTCTTTTTCATAAGCCCTTGGAATGGTGTCATCCATTTTCAGAGTTGGTCTTCTCCCTTGAGTTGAACCTCTATGAAACACATTCATAGTCATATAAGCAATGGAACTTAACAATTATAATTCCATATTGTCAGTTTGATAACCATGCATTTGATTTTTAATTATAAGTCAATCTCTTTATAAGATTTCATATTTTGAGTGGTCAAAATGTCAGTGGGTATCCAACATTAAATTATATACTTAACCAAGAGTAGATACATACATACATACATACATACATACATACATACATACATACATACATACATCAATTGGCATGAAAATTCCAACACAGAATCAACAATACATTTATATATATGAATTTATATTTATATTTGTGAACCTCCAACCTTTATGCTTATGATATATTAAAGGATTTCATAAAACTATTTGCTATTAACCTAAAAGGGAAAATGTATTAGGGTGGCACAGAGGGGGTAGGGGAAGGGTTAATTAACTCTAAAGATGCTTGAAAAATGGATGTAAAATATGAACATATTTATGTGTTTGTATGTGTGTGTGCATGTATGTATGTGTGTTCATATAAATTACTTTATGCATAGAATGGAGTAAACAGCAGTTCATAAAGTATGAATGATAATTTCACAGTAAAATGAATCAATCTTTTAAAAAATATTGCTTGGGGCTGGAGAGGTGGCTCAGTGGTAAGAGCACTTGTTCTTTCAGAGTTCGTATTTCTGTCCCCAGCAACCACATGGTGGTTCACATCCATCTATAATGCAATCTGGTGCCCTCTTCTGGTATACAGGTGTACATGCAGATATAGCACTCATTCAGGAGTGAATGTAGGGAACAGCAGATGGAGTATTACAGTTGAGAGGTCTTGAAATTGGCATTTATCACCCATTAATTCTGAACCTATGTTCTCACATATGGCTCATTTCATAGTTTTAAATTCTTTTCCTGAGCTCCACAGAGTTTTGTATCCCCAGGGCTTCAGTGAATAAAGTCTAACAATTAGTAGTAGAATGGGTCAGAGGGCAGGAAGCACCCAGGAGGAATTTAATGAACAATATAGAAAAGACTGAGGATGAACTGCTTTATCTCTCTACAGAGAAAAGGTCACATACTTCATTTTGGGGAAACATGATGTTTGGTAGACATGATGTGAAAACTATGGTCTAGGGGGGAATTAAAATGGAGTGCCCAGAATTAGGAGTTTTGGGTTCTCTTTTTTCTTTTCTATGTTTTAGTGTGTGTTTGTTTTTGCAAAAATGTATCCTGTAGCCTAGTCTACTAACAAACTCACTAAGTAGTTAAGGATGAACTTGCTCTCCATTCCTATGGCATATCCTCCCCAGTGTTGTGTCTCAAGGGCAGCCTCACTACTTCAAGCATCTGTTTGTTTGTTTCCTTGTTCATATGTTTGTTTCTTTGTTTATTTTGTTTTGTCTATATTGTGTTGTGAATAAAGTTTATCACTACGTAGCCCTTGCTGTCCTAGAACTCCCTATATAATCCAGGCTGGCCTCAAACTCAGAGACCTCAATGAGTCATATTTTCTGAGTGCTGAAAGGCTACTGGCTCTCTACAAGACTTTCACTTTCAGAATAAATGTCTCTAGAAATCTGCATGCAGAGAGGAAATACTGACAGACAGTGAAGTATCATTTATTTTGAGGAAAGAAAATATTTTCAAAGGAATGCTTCTTCTGACCAACATTGCTTTAATTTATTAAAATAAACATCCACAGTAATGATTAATGTAGACAAATGATACATCTTCACACTGAAGATTTAATCATTGGAATATCTGCTGGCTAATTCACTACCAGATTTTAGCTTTCTAATTCTTCAAGGTGAACTGCAGCTAGAGATTTCAACATTCAAGTGTTCGTTGTCTCATTGTCATCATTTTAGAGGAATTTGGAATTCAGAATTTTCAATCTGTGAGATTCCAGCCTTCTTTGGGATGACAGCATTTAGGAATCTGTTCTTTGTGTTTAGGTTAAAGAGTTTATTGAAATAATATCCAAGTATTTGTGGTTAAGAACAACCATGTGAGTTTTAGGGTACACAATTCAACCAAAGAATAATTGTGCTTGAAAAGGCCAATCATGTTTGAATACTGCTTTCATCACAGTACTGAGGATACAGAGGAAAGTGAATCTCTGGGATTTTGAGAGCAACCTAGACTACATAGGGAGTTCTAACACTGGAAGAATGTTATAAACAAGCATTTAATTATATTAAAATTTAAAATAAATAAAAACCAAACAAACACACAAAAATAATGCTTGGAGTAGTGAGACAGCTCCAGAACCCCAGCACTTAGGAGGAGGAACCTGTAAAATTAGAGTGTAAGGTCATCCTCATTTTTATTCATTTTTTATTAGATATTTTCTTCCTTTACACTTCAAATGCCATCCTGAAAGTCCCCTATACCCTCCCCCACCCTGCTCCCTTACCCACCCACTCCCACTTCTTGGCCCTGGTGCTCCCCTGTAGTGGGGCATATAAAGTTTGCAAGACCAAGGGGACTCTCTTCCCAATGATGGCCGGCTAGGCCATCTTCTGCTACATATGCAGCTAGAGACATGAGCTCTGGGGGTACTGGTTAGTTCATATTGTTGTTCCACCAATAGGGTTGCAGACCCCTTCAGCTCCTTGGGTACTTTCTCTAGCTCCTCCATTGGGGGGCCCTGTGTTCCATCCAATAGATGTCTGTGAGCATCCACTTCTGTATTTGCCAGGCACTGGCATATTTCTATCAATGTAAATATATTTATTGACCATGGCACTGGATATTTGGAGGAGGACATAATGACAACCACAAAAGAAGAGAATGAGTAAGAGATGACAAATATGCACAGAAGGATGAGGGTAGTCTGAGTGACTCTGTCTTCAGGTGAGACTTTCGGAAAGTGTTGAGCACTGTGGATATGTTTGACTTGTCTCTTATGTCTGTAGAGGATATTAACCATGGAGATACTTGAGCAGGCCATGAGACCCAGACACAGGACATCAGAGAAACACAGTATGAACATATACAGTATAGTTTCCACATTGTCAGAAGTAAACAATGAGCAGTATGCATAGCTCAACCTGTTAGTCACATTTTCCTCATAAGTGGGACCTGACATTATTGCTTCAATCAAGATGTTTAGAAGTAGGTGGAAAAGCCAACTAACTGAGCAGGAGGGACCAATTCAATTGGTGGCTCTCTATTTTACTTCGTCCACCTGGAATTGCCGGGTCTGATTATGACTGCTTGGAAACAACTCAATAGGCACATTGCATACAGGGACATCCCTCTTGTTACTCTTAAAATATACACAATCAATTTACATCCAATATCATCCAGAAAAATTAAATCCAATATATGACATTGTCTGTGGAATGCCTCTTAAGATGATAGTCAAGCAGTTGGAAATAGTCAAGTGCTCTATAATCAGATCTTTGGGCACTAAATGCTTTCCAGTAAACATTAAAATGATAAAATAAAATAGTATTGAGGAATTGCCTAGGATTCCCACTATAATCTGGCAGAAGAGAAAAATTCCCATTGCAAAGGTTTCAGAAGGTATTCTCATTCCTATTAAAAAAAGTAAATCAATTTATTATAGTGTAGAGACCTTGGAAATGAATTAGGTGCAGGCATTATTACATAAAAGCTTAAATACAATTTCCTCACCATACTTTATTTATAGAGCAGGAATTACAATGGCTTGGTATATGGGGGAAAAGAAACCCTGTATAGACTCTACCGAAACACAAAAGCTTGTACAGGCTCTAAAAATTAGTATTGGTCTCCTTTAACAAATTGAAAAAAATTGTCGAAGTCCAGTTGTTATGTTACTGAAAATCCTACATGTTGTGTCATCAACTATTGTTAATCATAATCACAAATGCTGTAAAATGATCTGAGGACATGAGAGAAAACAAAGGCACCCAGGAAATGATCAGAGTAAAAGGACAAAGGAAGAGTAAAAGCATTCCATCCCAATGTCCTACTGAGTTTCAGCAGTTTTCAGGATGAATCTCTGGACAACAAAATCACTTCTTTCTTGAATGGTCAGTGTGACTCAGTGATCTGACCTTTTATTCCTGAATAGCTTTGTGTACAATTACTATCCACATGCAGAAGCAGATTGTGTGTACATCTCCTCACTGTACACACACACACACACACACACACTCACAAACTATTAAATTACTTTAAGGCTGAAATGCAAAAATTCTCAGAGCAAAATGTTAGAAATTCAAGATGAAGTTTCTAACTACAGTAACACTAATAGCACAGGAAAAGAACCAAGAACTATCAACTGAAACTGTATGACATTAAAAGGTTTCTTCACATTAAAGGAAAGGACCTGCCAAGTGAAGGCTTAACCTACTAAATGGGAGAAAAGCTTTGACATCTGTATCTCAATTAAGAACTTAAAATCTAGAATGTATAAAGGAAAATAAAGATGAAACAGGCATTTAAAAGCATGAAAGAAACATACAAAATGAGATGGAGATAGTGGAAACAAGACTGAGAATGTGACAGATATAGAGAAAGAGAGGAGAAACAAAGCTAAGTGGAAAAGGGAAAGAAGAAAATGAGGTGACATCAGTGGTGAGACACAGCAGCAGCTTATGGGAAGAACAGGTTCACACAGTTTAGTGAGGATTGGAGGCAGCCAACTCTGCACTGAATTGAAAACAGTCACAATTTCATCCAAGCCATTCAGGTGCCCACTTCTTAAACAATATCAGAGTTTCCTTTTTTAAATCTAGCCTAGATATCTTTATGTTTTAAATTTTCCTGTTCTTCCTTCTTAGCCTCCATCCTTCCCTTCATTCAGCAGAGCTGTTGAAAGAAATTCTTAATATAGATTTTAAGTACAACTGCAATTAAAGAGAGTTGCTCGGCAAGAATGTGAGATATTTCCAGGAGCACAAGTGTGGATTGTCCAAACTCTGCTTTCTAATGTCTTTAGTTCTTACTACACTTATGCTCTGATCACTTACCTCAGTGCAGGATTACACCAAAACTAGCCAGACTCTCCCTCACTTAAAGATTCAGGATCTCCTGGTATTCTATCCCAGAATATTAGTCATTTTCAGTTCAACTCTAGAAACAGGATGACATCATCTCTAAAAGAGTCTGAAATAATTTGTAAACACCTTGGCCCTAAGTCACTGTCAGAAAACAAAACAAAATGGCATGCAAAGTATGTAGCCAACTCCAAGAAGTAATTAGGAGTCAGGATGAGAGCTTTTCTGATAGCCCTTGCAGCACAAAATGTATGGCAGAATGGCATGCTGAGATATAGGTGTTCATTAGTAGACAAAAAAAAAGTATAAGCAAGTTGCGTGGCCTTGGCCTGAAAGGCATTTCGCTATCACCCAGCCTTTCAGAGAGTTTCAACATCTCAAGAGTGTTTTGTCTCAAAGACAAACAGGATAAGTGGCTGAGGGGCCTATTTACATATCAGAGAGGATGCTAACATCTTTAATCTCACAGAATTGCCAGTACATCTTACAGAATTCTGATTCCTCTCAGGACTTCTTGCCACAGCCCCCTAATCTTTGCTTCCTTTCCCCCTGGATCTCTTTGGTATAAAATTCATGAACTTTGTCTACCTACTGTTGGGCTCTTGATTTTTGTCAGGGTTCTCCTTCTATTGGTGCTTCTCATGGTACTTTGATTTCTTGTTTTAATTAATTTTTTTGTTTAGTTTTGTTTTTGTTTCATTCTTTGTTTGTTTAATTTCCTTGGCCCTCTTTCCTCTGTCTATTCTTCCTCTTGTTTTGCTTCCACAGAACTCCCTCCTCCATGGCCTGGTACATTGTAATAGCCAGGTCAATGTACTACATTCTTTTGGTCCCATAGACTCTTACATATGCCTCTGTATGTTCTTACCTTCACATGTAAAACAAAAGCCTTCTGTTCAATAATACATTAGGGTTGTCATGTTCACATGGGGTATAGGAAAAGGAAGACGTCGTAGGTCTATGTGCATCAACTTTTTCAGGTTAAGGGTTTGAAATGATTGATCCATGTTGTATGTTTCCCTCTTTGTTGACTTTCATGTTTCAGAGAATTCCACTGTATGTGTATAGAATAATTTATACACATTGGGTATAGAATCATGAAATGCTTTTAGCATGAACTATCCTGAAGGAGGTTGCTGTGAGTTTTGCTTTAATTGAATTCCAATGCACACAGGAATGCTTTTCAAAGAAGCAGCTTCCATGAAGCATCACTACACATTGGGATTTGCCTTTCTTAATAAAAATTCAGAACATTTAAAAATGACTATAATAGTAGCAATGTTTCCAGTAGAAGTATCAGAGTGCTGCTCTTTGATCTAATTTCATTCATTTCATGTGGACAGAATTTAACATTGATTTTTAATACATGTTTTGAAAAATAATATAATTCT
Organism: Mus musculus; assembly: GCF_000001635.26. Classification (NCBI taxonomy): domain Eukaryota; kingdom Metazoa; phylum Chordata; class Mammalia; order Rodentia; family Muridae; genus Mus; species Mus musculus. The sequence goes on from NC_000082.6 coordinate 3,380,801, forward strand.
ATTTTCTCATGGCTGCTCCTAAAACATGAAGAAATATATATTTTTCTTTATGATTTTTGTCCACAAAAAATATTTTTCCCAAAAAAATTTACTCTGGGTCTAGAGAGATAGAAGACAAGAACAATTCTTGTTTCTGTGGAGCACTCAGTTGAGTCCCCAGAACCAACTTGGTAGAATAGTCATCCTAGGTGATCTCAAACCCACTTTGGGACTCGATGGCCACTACTCAGGCATGTGTTGCAGATACACTTGTATGCACATGATATTCATACACATTAAAGACAATATAAAAAAGCTATCTACCTTGTGACTGGATAGCTTCTTCCTTTTGAGTTCCATCAGCAATAACTCAGGATCCTGACAAATTCTAAATGCTTAAACAGACAGAAATGTCTTCTTCCTGTTTGCTGAAACCTTTTGAGTACCTGCAGTAGAAAGACAGGGCATCAAGTGGAGGGATGGGGTTGTGACCCCATAGTCAAAAACTCTGATCCAGAATTGTTCCTGTCTAAAAGAAATGAAGGGATAAAAAAGGAGGAGAGCCTAAGGAAAAGGAGGTTCAGTGACCGGCCCAAATTGAAATCCAGTTCAGGGGGAGGTCCCAAACCTGACACTATTACTGATGCTATGGTGTGCTTAAAAACAGGAGCCTAGCATGACTGCCCTCTCAAAGGCCCAACAAGCAGATAAAAGAGTCAGATGCAGATACTTGCACCTAACCAATGGACAGAAGCCAAGGAACCATGTGGTGGAATTCTGGAAAAGCTGGAAGAAGATGAGGAGAAGGGTGACCCTATTGGAAGACCAGCAGTCTTAACTAATGTGGACCCCTGAGATCTCTCAGAAACTGAGACACCAAACCAGGCAGCATACACCAGCTTATATGAGACCCCCAACACATATATAGCAGACGACTGCCTAGTAAGGACTCAGTGAGAGAAGATGTACCTAACCCTCAAGAGACTTGAGGCCCCAGAGAGTGGGGGCATCTGGTAGAGTGTGGGTGTGGGTCTGGGAACATCCTCTTGTACATGGAAAGGGCAGCGGGGGAGGAGGTATGGGATGAGGAACAGTCAGAGGGCAGACCAGAGAGGGGGATAAAGTTTTGACGGTAAAAATGACTGAAGAATAAAAAAAAGAAGAAAATGAAGAAAAAAAAGGGAAGGACTTAGATTACAGTGTTTTTTAGGTGAAATTATTTTCCAATCATAGACCTTATTTGGATATTTTCTAATAATCTACTATTAACCTCTAAGTGTTTGGTGAATGTTAGAACAGAAATTCTCAAATCATAATTTGCATAAGAATTTCTTGTTGCATCATAGATACATACATGTGAATAATATTTAGCTTGGAAGCTGACTTTGTATTTATAATAAGACTTTTGGTGTAGCAAGTTTTAGAAAAAGGAAGATAATAACACAACTGAATTTAATAAAACCTTGTCCTGTGCTATTGTTCTCGCCCGTGAAAAACGTGCACGGAACACAGGATTCTTCTGTAGCAATACTTTATTTCATAATGATGAGGTAGACAAAGAAGGCTCAGAAACATGCTGCTTAAATACCCCCTGGTGTGGCATGTCTATACCTGACTGGCTACTTTACCCACGATCTCATATGCCCCAGGGGTGGGCTTGTGACTTGGCGGGCTTTTGCTCCCTTCATATGCGCACAACACAGCTTGATCTTAACAAAGAGATTGGTTTGGCACAATGGAGGCTTGGCGCCATCTAGTGATGGCAAGTATTATTGTGGCTTTCCACAATTCCCCCTTTTAAGTTTTATAAAATACAAGCCACTCTTTAATGGATGAAGATAGAGATCGAATCCCTAGTGTGCAGAAATAGGGGCCATGTACAGGATTGACTCTTAGGCTCACAAGTCTTTTCCCAGAGCAACCCTGACCTGCTCCCATGCCGTTTTACCTAGGGGAGGGATACTTGGCCACTCAACCCTCATGCAAATCGACTTGTCTTCTAGGAGTACTCGAATCTCTGAGCAACTCCTATGCGGTGCTTAGCCCAGCAATCCATAAGAGTCAAAAACCTACTCACTCTTCCCTGTGCAATGAGTCTATCCTCTAGGAGTGCAAGAGCTGAGCAGTCTAGTGCTTGTGAGGTCATTTTAGCATGGATAACCAGATTTCAGGGGAGGTGCCTTGCTCTATGGCAGCAAGTGCTTGAGCAATCACTACCTTGTCATGTTTCTGCTGAGATCTGAGTTTGCAGACCAGCCAAAGCATGAGCACTAATCCACAACACAAGGCTGTGAGGAGCCGCCCTTGCAATCCCCATTGTAAGATGGTGCTGATATCCAGTGTTCTAACTAGTAAACAAGTAGTCTGTGCATGTGCTGGGGTATTTTTCCATGCCTTGTGCCCTGCCTGTCCTGTGATGTCATCTGGGCTAATGGTGAGCAGCTAATCAGGAGCTGACACATCTCCAACCGCTCTTTGTGGGTTATAAAAGGACTGAGTTTCCTGTATTTGAGGTCTTCCTGATAAGTAAGCAATAAAGCTTTGCCATAGAAGGATCTGGTTGTCCAAGTGTGTTTTGCTGGCGAAACATTACAAGGACAAGAAGTGGCGCTGATAACCCGGGAACTATATCATCACCAGGCACTGATAGGAGACCCCCCGTTTCACGGGGCAGATTCAGAGCTACGGGACAATACAGCTCTACAAGGTATGGCCTTGAACTTTCTCCAGCGTTAGAAGCCTTTCTGTTCCTTTTCACAGGGCTTGTTCTTTTTCTTTAGATTGCGTACAGTTTCCACAGGAGGAATTGCTAACTAGCGTTCAGTTGAGATCAGACAAGGTTAGAACAAAGGCAAGAAGATAGCATGGGAGCCTCCCACTCTATGGTGACTGCCTTACGGTCGGTCCTGAGGCAGCGTGGCTTGAAAGTCTCCACCAAGGTGCGCCAGAGAACCTGACAGCTTCTGGAACAGGCGGAAGCACAGAGGCGCTGAGGCAGCACCCTTTGTGGGCCGGGGACAGCCAGCCACCGTCCGGACCGGAGGACAGGTGCCCGCCCGGCTGGGGAGGCGGCCTAAGCCACAGCAGCAGCGGTCGCCATCTTGGTCCGAGACCCGCCGAACTTAGGAAATTAGTCTGAACAGGTGAGAGGGTGCGCCAGAGAACCTGACAGCTTCTGGAACAGGCAGAAGCACAGAGGCGCTGAGGCAGCACCCTGTGTGGGCCGGGGACAGCCGGCCACCTTCCGGACCGGAGGACAGGTGCCCACCCAGCTGGGGAGGCGGCCTAAGCCACAGCAGCAGCGGTCGCCATCTTGGTCCGGGACCCGCCGAACTTAGGAAATTAGTCTGAACAGGTGAGAGGGTGCGCCAGAGAACCTGACAGCTTCTGGAACAGGCGGAAGCACAGAGGCACTGAGGCAGCACCCTTTGTGGGCCGGGGACAGCCAGCCACCGTCTGGACCGGAGGACAGGTGCCCGCCCGGCTGGGGAGGCGGCCTAAGCCACAGCAGCAGCGGTCGCCATCTTGGTCCGGGACCCGCCGAACTTAGGAAATTAGTCTGAACAGGTGAGAGGGTGCGCCAGAGAACCTGACAGCCTCTGGAACAGGCAGAAGCACAGAGGGGCTGAGGCAGCACCCTGTGTGGGCCGGGGACAGCCGGCCACCTTCCGGACCGGAGGACAGGTGCCCGCCCGGCTGGGGAGGCGACCTAAGCCACAGCAGCAGCGGTCGCCATCTTGGTCCGGGACCCGCCGAACTTAGGAAATTAGTCTGAACAGGTGAGAGGGTGCGCCAGAGAACCTGACAGCTTCTGGAACAGGCGGAAGCACAGAGGCACTGAGGCAGCACCCTTTGTGGGCCGGGGACAGCCAGCCACCGTCTGGACCGGAGGACAGGTGCCCGCCCGGCTGGGGAGGCGGCCTAAGCCACAGCAGCAGCGGTCGCCATCTTGGTCCGGGACCCGCCGAACTTAGGAAATTAGTCTGAACAGGTGAGAGGGTGCGCCAGAGAACCTGACAGCCTCTGGAACAGGCAGAAGCACAGAGGGGCTGAGGCAGCACCCTGTGTGGGCCGGGGACAGCCGGCCACCTTCCGGACCGGAGGACAGGTGCCCGCCCGGCTGGGGAGGCGACCTAAGCCACAGCAGCAGCGGTCGCCATCTTGGTCCGGGACCCGCCGAACTTAGGAAATTAGTCTGAACAGGTGAGAGGGTGCGCCAGAGAACCTGACAGCTTCTGGAACAGGCGGAAGCACAGAGGCGCTGTGGCAGCACCCTGTGTGGGCCGGGGACAGCCGGCCACCTTCCGGACCGGAGGACAGGTGCCCACCCGGCTGGGGAGGCGGCCTAAGCCACAGCAGCAGCGGTCGCCATCTTGGTCCCGGGACTCCAAGGAACTTAGGAATTTAGTCTGCTTAGGTGAGAGTCTGTACCACCTGGGAACTGCCAAAGCAACACACTGTCTGAGAAAGGCCCTGTTTTGGGCCTTCTTCTTCGGCCAGGAGGAGGTCCAAATACAAGATATCTGCGCACCTTCCCTGTAAGAGAGCTTGCCAGCAGAGAGTGCTCTGAGCACTGAAACTCAGAGGAGAGAATCTGTCTCCCAGGTCTGCTGATAGACGGTAACAGAATCACCAGAAGAACAATCTCTAAACAGAGTCAACTATAACTACTAACTCCAGAGATTACCAGATGGCGAAAGGTAAACGGAGGAATCTTACTAACAGGAACCAAGACCACTCACCATCACCAGAACCCAGCACACCCACTTCGCCCAGTCCAGGGAACCCCAACACACCTGAGAACCTAGACCTAGATTTAAAAGCATATCTCATGATGATGGTAGAGGACATCAAGAAGGACTTTAATAAATCACTTAAAGAAATACAGGAGAACACTGCTAAAGAGTTACAAGTCCTTAAAGAAAAACAGGAAAACACAATCAAACAGGTAGAAGTCCTTACAGAAAAAGAGGAAAAAACATACAAACAGGTGATGGAAATGAACAAAACCATACTAGACCTAAAAAGGGAAGTAGACACAATAAAGAAAACTCAAAGCGAGGCAACACTAGAGATAGAAACCCTAGGAAAGAAATCTGGAACCATAGATTTGAGCATCAGCAACAGAATACAAGAGATGGAAGAGAGAATCTCAGGTGCAGAAGATTCCATAGAGAACATCGGCACAACAATCAAAGAAAATGGAAAATGCAAAAAGATCCTAACTCAAAATATCCAGGAAATCCAGGACACAATAAGAAGACCAAACGTACGGATAATAGGAGTGGATGAGAATGAAGATTTTCAACTCAAAGGTCCAGCAAACATCTTCAACAAAATTATTGAAGAAAACTTCCCAAATCTAAAGAATGAGATGCATATGAACATACAAGAAGCCTACAGAACTCCAAATAGACTGGACCAGAAAAGAAATTCCTCCCGACACATAATAATCAGAACATCAAATGCACTAAATAAAGATAGAATACTAAAAGCAGTAAGGGAAAAAGGTCAAGTAACATATAAAGGCAAGCCTATCAGAATTACACCAGATTTTTCACCAGAGACTATGAAAGCCAGAAGAGCCTGGACAGATGTTATACAGACACTAAGAGAACACAAACTGCAGCCCAGGCTACTATACCCAGCCAAACTCTCAATTATCATAGAGGGAGAAACCAAAGTATTCCACGACAAAACCAAATTCACGCATTATCTCTCCACGAATCCAGCCCTTCAAAGGATAATAACAGAAAAAAACCAATACAAGAACGGGAACAACGCCCTAGAAAAAACAAGAAGGTAATCCCTCAACAAACCTAAAAGAAGACAGCCACAAGAACAGAATGCCACCTTTAACAACTAAAATAACAGGAAGCAACAATTACTTTTCCTTAATATCTCTTAACATCAATGGTCTCAACTCGCCAATAAAAAGACATAGACTAACAAACTGGCTACACAAACAAGACCCAACATTTTGCTGCTTACAGGAAACTCATCTCAGAGAAAAAGATAGACACTACCTCAGAATGAAAGGCTGGAAAACAATTTTCCAAGCAAATGGTATGAAGAAACAAGCAGGAGTAGCCATCCTAATATCTGATAAGATTGACTTCCAACCCAAAGTCATCAAAAAAGACAAGGAGGGACACTTCATTCTCATCAAAGGTAAAATCCTCCAAGAGGAACTCTCAATTCTGAATATCTATGCTCCAAATACAAGAGCAGCCACATTCACTAAAGAAACTTTAGTAAAGCTCAAAGCACACATTGCGCCTCACACAATAATAGTGGGAGACTTCAACACACCACTTTCACCAATGGACAGATCATGGAAACAGAAACTAAACAGGGACACACTGAAACTAACAGAAGTGATGAAACAAATGGATCTGACAGATATCTACAGAACATTTTATCCTAAAACAAAAGGATATACCTTCTTCTCAGCACCTCATGGTACCTTCTCCAAAATTGACCACATAATAGGTCACAAATCAGGCCTCAACAGATTCAAAAATATTGAAATTGTCCCATGTATCCTATCAGATCACCATGCACTAAGGCTGATCTTCAATAACAAAATAAATAACAGAAAGCCAACATTCACATGGAAACTGAACAGCACTCTTCTCAATGATACCTTGGTCAAGGAAGGAATAAAGAAAGAAATTAAAGACTTTTTAGAGTTTAATGAAAATGAAGCCACAACGTACCCAAACCTTTGGGACACAATGAAAGCATTTCTAAGAGGGAAACTCATAGCTATGAGTGCCTTCAAGAAAAAACGGGAGAGAGCACATACTAGCAGCTTGACAACACATCTAAAAGCTCTAGAAAAAAAGGAAGCAAATTCACCCAAGAGGAGTAGACGGCAGGAAATAATCAAACTCAGGGGTGAAATCAACCAAGTGGAAACAAGAAGAACTATTCAAAGAATTAACCAAACGAGGAGTTGGTTCTTTGAGAAAATCAACAAGATAGATAAACCCTTAGCTAGACTCACTAAAGGGCACAGGGACAAAATCCTAATTAACAAAATCAGAAATGAAAAGGGAGACATAACAACAGATCCTGAAGAAATCCAAAACACCATCAGATCCTTCTACAAAAGGCTATACTCAACAAAACTGGAAAACCTGGACGAAATGGACAAATTTCTGGACAGATACCAGGTACCAAAGTTGAATCAGGATCAAGTTGACCTTCTAAACAGTCCCATATCCCCTAAAGAAATAGAAGCAGTTATTAATAGTCTCCCAGCCAAAAAAAGCCCAGGACCAGACGGGTTTAGTGCAGAGTTCTATCAGACCTTCAAAGAAGATCTAACTCCAGTTCTGCACAAACTTTTTCACAAGATAGAAGTAGAAGGTATTCTACCCAACTCATTTTATGAAGCCACTATTACTCTGATACCTAAACCACAGAAAGATCCAACAAAGATAGAGAACTTCAGACCAATTTCTCTTATGAACATCGATGCAAAAATTCTTAATAAAATTCTCGCTAACCGAATCCAAGAACACATTAAAGCAATCATCCATCCTGACCAAGTAGGTTTTATTCCAGGGATGCAGGGATGGTTTAATATACGAAAATCCATCAATGTAATCCATTATATAAACAAACTCAAAGACAAAAACCACATGATCATCTCGTTAGATGCAGAAAAAGCATTTGACAAGATCCAACACCCATTCATGATAAAAGTTCTGGAAAGATCAGGAATTCAAGGCCAATACCTAAACATGATAAAAGCAATCTACAGCAAACCAGTAGCCAACATCAAAGTAAATGGAGAGAAGCTGGAAGCAATCCCACTAAAATCAGGGACTAGACAAGGCTGCCCACTTTCTCCCTACCTTTTCAACATAGTACTTGAAGTATTAGCCAGAGCAATTCGACAACAAAAGGAGATCAAGGGGATACAAATTGGAAAAGAGGAAGTCAAAATATCACTTTTTGCAGATGATATGATAGTATATATAAGTGACCCTAAAAATTCCAACAGAGAACTCCTAAACCTGATAAACAGCTTCGGTGAAGTAGCTGGATATAAAATTAACTCAAACAAGTCAATGGCCTTTCTCTACACAAAGAATAAACAGGCTGAGAAAGAAATTAGGGAAACAACACCCTTCTCAATAGCCACAAATAATATAAAATATCTCGGCGTGACTCTAACGAAGGAAGTGAAAGATCTGTATGATAAAAACTTCAAGTCCCTGAAGAAAGAAATTAAAGAAGATCTCAGAAGATGGAAAGATCTCCCATGCTCATGGATTGGCAGGACCAACATTGTAAAAATGGCTATCTTGCCAAAAGCAATCTACAGATTCAATGCAATCCCCATTAAAATTCCAACTCAATTCTTCAACGAATTAGAAGGAGCAATTTGCAAATTCATCTGGAATAACAAAAAACCGAGGATAGCAAAAACTCTTCTCAAGGATAAAAGAACCTCTGGTGGAATCACCATGCCTGACCTAAAGCTTTACTACAGAGCAATTGTGATAAAAACTGCATGGTACTGGTATAGAGACAGACAAGTGGACCAATGGAATATAATTGAAGACCCAGAAATGAACCCACACACCTATGGTCACTTGATCTTCGACAAGGGAGCCAAAACCATCCAGTGGAAGAAAGACAGCATTTTCAACAATTGGTGCTGGCACAACTGGTTGTTATCATGTAGAAGAATGCGAATCGATCCATACTTATCTCCTTGTACTAAGGTCAAATCTAAGTGGATCAAGGAACTTCACATAAAACCAGAGACACTGAAACTTATAGAGGAGAAAGTGGGGAAAAGCCTTGAAGATATGGGCACAGGGGAAAAATTCCTGAACAGAACAGCAATGGCTTGTGCTGTAAGATCGAGAATTGACAAATGGGACCTAATGAAACTCCAAAGTTTCTGCAAGGCAAAAGACACTGTCTATAAGACAAAAAGACCACCAACAGACTGGGAAAGGATCTTTACCTATCCTAAATCAGATAGGGGACTAATCCAACATATATAAAGAACTCAAGAAGGTGGACCTCAGAAAATCAAATAACCCCCTTAAAAAATGGGGCTCAGAACTGAACAAAGAATTCTCACCTGAGGAATACCGAATGGCAGAGAAGCACCTGAAAAAATGTTCAACATCCTTAATCATCAGGGAAATGCAAATCAAAACAACCCTGAGATTCCACCTCACACCAGTGAGAATGGCTAAGATCAAAAATTCAGGTGACAGCAGATGCTGGCGAGGATGTGGAGAAAGAGGAACACTCCTCCATTGTTGGTGGGATTGCAGGCTTGTACAACCACTCTGGAAATCAGTCTGGCGGTTCCTCAGAAAATTGGACATAGTACTACCGGAGGATCCAGCAATACCTCTCCTGGGCATATATCCAGAAGAAGCCCCAACTGGTAAGAAGGACACATGCTCCACTATGTTCATAGCAGCCTTATTTATAATAGCCAGAAACTGGAAAGAACCCAGATGCCCCTCAACAGAGGAATGGATACAGAAAATGTGGTACATCTACACAATGGAGTACTACTCAGCTATTAAAAAGAATGAATTTATGAAATTCCTAGCCAAATGGATGGACCTGGAGAGAATCATCCTGAGTGAGGTAACACAATCACAAAGGAACTCACACAATATGTACTCACTGATAAGTGGATACTAGCCCAAAACCTAGGATACCCACGATATAAGATACAATTTCCTAAACACATGAAACTCAAGAAAAATGAAGACTGAAGTGTGGACACTATGCCCCTCCTTAGAAGTGGGAACAAAACACCCATGGAAGGAGTTACAGAAACAAAGTATGGAGCTGAGATGAAAGGATGGACCATGTAGAGACTGCCATATCCAGGGATCCACCCCATAATCAGCTTCCAAATGCTGACACCATTGCATACACTAGCAAGATTTTACTGAAAGGACCCAGATGTAGCTGTCTCTTGTGAGACTATGCCGGGGCCTAGCAAACACAGAAGTGGATGCTCACAGTCAGCTAATGGATGGATCACAGGGCTCCCAATGGAGGAGCTAGAGAAAGTACCCAAGGAGCTAAAGGGATCTTCAACCCTATAGGTGGAACAACATTATGAACTAACCAGTACCCCTGAGCTCTCGACTCTAGCTGCATATGTATCAAAAGATGGCCTAGTCGGCCATCACTGGAAAGAGAGGCCCATTGGACACGCAGACTTTGTGTGCCCCGGTACAGGGGAACGCCAGGGCCAAAGGGGGGGAGTGGGTGGGTAGGGGAGTGGGGGTGGGTGGGTAAGGGGGACTTTTGGTATAGCATTGGAAATGTAAATGAGCTAAATACCTAATTAAAAAAAAAAAGAATTAAAAAAAAATAAAATAAAAAAAAAAAAAAAAAGAAAGTCTCCACCAAGACACTAGAAGGCTTTGTAAAAGATACAAAGGATAATATAAAATTAAGTCAATTTACCCTCCTCTCGAAGACTTTGACTAAAGAGGCAGCTTTCATTAAAGGCTTAAGATAGCTCTCAGGGTCACTGTACCTCTTCTCCATTATCTGGCAGTATTCCCAGAAGAAGGAGATAAGGAAGTTAGAATCTGAACATGAGAGAGAGAGGATGAGTTTTAAAAAAGCAGTTGTCCCCTGTTTGGGTTCTTAAAAAAGAGAGAGAGAGAGAGAGAATGAAAATACGCTATTTCAGAGCGCTCCTGGGGAACAGAAGAAAAATGGGAGACGTCCTGTTTTGTTTTGTTTTTTTTTCTCTGACTCCTATGGAGATTTTCTTAGCTCTGGTTGAAATATCTGTGTCCCTTTGAGACACCAAGTTCTATTCCCTGTCTGTCTATTGTCTGGTTTTGGTGCACCAAAACAAATTGTCCATATGTCTGTCAATTCATGTTTGTTTTTGTTACGTTGTTTGAATGGTTATTGTTCTATGTTTCATGTTGAAAAATATAAATGGTTAAAACTTGTTTAAAAAGCAGTTTCAAATTTGCACAAGTCCAAGTTGATAAGTTAGCTGCACTGTGGCTGGGAGCCAAGTACAGCTGAATAAGCCTTGCTGAGAGCTGATTACAAACGGAGCTCTTAAAGGGGCAGGCAACCTTTTGCTTGTAACAGAAAGTTAGCTTAAATTTGGGAACTCAAGGTTAGAGTCTTTCTAAACAACATGAACAAACACAAGAAAACAGGTCTTTAAGGATACTTCAACATAGAGATAATCTTTGAGCCAAGACTCTGGCAGAGTGTTCAGATTGAGAAGTTTGCATTTGGGTTAAGGCTGAGCTCAGAGGGGAGCAGCTTCAGCGTGGCTTGTGTGGCACTTCTTAGAGCCTTATTATAGACCTAGCCAAATGTTGTTCTAAATAAAATTTAAATTCAAAAGTTTATAAAAGGTCAATCAGGCTATAAAACGTATAAAGGCATTTCAAAATAACTTGCCACTTCATATAAAATTATTATAGATTTAAAAGTTTAATTTTTTCCATTTGTAAATAGTTTACTTCTAGTGAACTGGTGACCATTAAAGGTTTTTACCCCTAGGTATGGCTAACATACCTTAACAATATGTAAAAAAAAATTCTTATTATCAGCTTCAGTACAAGAAGCAAAAGGTTTAAATCGTTCAGTATAAATTGTTTCCTAAGTGAAAAGTATTTTATTAGCTAATGTCTCTAAAGGGAAGTTTAAAGTTCTGGAGAATAGCTGTTGCTTCATAAGATTCAGAGGCAATATCTTTTTTAATAATTAGGGTTTCTGTCATGCTGGAAAATTGGTACAAATTTACTTCAAAATTTTATTTCCAAAAGCTTACAGGATATGTTAATTTGCTAAGACCTCACCTTAAACTCACCACAGGAGAACCTAAGACTTTGTTAAGTGCTATCAAGTGAGATTCCAATTAACTGGTGAGAACCAAAGAGGCTTTAACAGAAAGTAGAAAAAAATTCTGTAATCTATTGGTTTCAATTGTAATTAGTGGTAATCAAATATTAGTTACATATTCTAGTTATTTTTATTAAATGTGTCCACAGCTATTTTTTGGCAAAAATAAACATTAATGTAAAATCATCCTTCTTCACCTCAAAGTTTTAACATCCTATTATAAGGCTGCTGTGGTGCTAATTAAGAATTCCTTGTTCCAAACAGCAATTGGTTATTGCAGAATATTGATATTTGACCTATTACATACCATCATTTTAAATAAAATTGATACTCATCCTAAGATAAGTTAAAAATTTGTAAATTCATGCATGCATGCATCCCATTTACTGTGTTTAAAAAATAGCCTTTATATGAGAAGAAAAAAGTATATGTAAATTAGATCACATGATTATTCTTTTGAGTTTCCTCCTGTTTCAGCACAGATAATTAAATTGTGTGCTGAAGATGGTGTTTTAAAATGTTTAACAATTAAACTTTAAGTTGTATATTAATAGTCAATATTATATCTCAGAACTTACAATTGCTTATGCAACTTATAAGAAAAAATACTGTTTCTTCAAGAAAATTGTTTTTGGGCAGTTAAGAAATTGTCCTAAGTTGCCTGAAAAAGACCCCCAGGATTTGCTTTTGTGTTATAGATGTTTACATAAAGCTTTAACTAATAAAGATTACAGATAGCTCCTGAAAAGATACAAACTCAGGATTCTTATATTTATTTGGGTTTTAAAAGATAGTTATTTACAGAGACAACTTAAAATTTTTCTCTAATTTCTGATTAATAAATAAATAAATTATACACAAGTGACTATAATGACTTTTCAAGCATTCCAGTTACAATCTCTCTTCAAGAGAAACAGTTGAAAGTGTAATTAGTCACTACTCTTGTTATATTAAAACTGACTAACAGTTCAGTATCTAAAATTTTGATGAAAATACAAGATTGTATTTTGATGCGTGAGCACCCTTTTTATATTCAACATATTAAAGTACATACATCATTACCTGGCTCCTATTCAAGGGAAAAATTCCTAAGCTGAAATTAGCCACTGGCAAGAAAGACTAAACAGGTAAGTCCTAGCTGTTTATTTTCTAAATCTAAATAGTATATATGACTGGGCTGAATAGCCACCCTAGAAACAAATGTTCTGTTCTTGTTAGTCAAAAACATTCATGACAGTTTTGCCATCACATGAATGTGACTCATCTGACTGGCCTTCCTTATAATCCTCAAGGACAAGTCATTGTAGAACGTGCCCATCGCACTCTCAAGTCCTATTTAATTAAACAAAAGGGGGGGATAAAGGCTATGACGCCAAAGATGACTCTATCCCTTATAATATTTACTCTTAATTTCTTAAAATTGGATAATGCTGGGAGATCACCAGCTGAAAGGCACAGATAATGGCCTCAATCGCTCAATTAAATGGTCAAGTGGAAGAATGTTCTTAATAATAAATGATATGTCCCGGATCCTATTTTAATAAGATCCAGGGGAGCTATATGTGTTTTTCCACAGGAGGAAGATAATTCCTTTTGGATTCCGGAGCTCCTCACTCGAAGGATCCAGCACTTGGACAATGAGTCACAGGAACAAGATCCCAAGACATTGATGGATCATACTCCTCATGCTGGACATTCTGGTTCCTAGTATATCTGGAGAGTTAAGATGGGGAATTATGTCAACTTTCCCTCTTCCTATGCCAGTTATGCATAATGCACAAATATTTCCACGCTTTTTCACTACAGATAAAGAACTGGGACTTGCTTATTTACCTTTAGATGAACAGATTCAGGCTCTGCAAGAAAATAGAATTTTCTTCATACAGGGAAGCCTGTGCTTTGTACTAATTTCTTCATTACAAGATAAGAGTCAATGCATATCCTTGTATAATCAATCATCAGCCTGGTTAAAAAGGGCCTCTTTTGGCGGAGTGGCTTCTGATATAAAGGCTGATACCATAGTTATTAGAAGATGGTGGCCTAGCCAAAAACCTGGAAATAAGCCACCTTCACAACCAAGAATGGCACCCTTTTGCAAGGAGGGGTCCATGGAATATGTAATGTTACCTTGGACAGGTTGCCAAGCTAAAAAATATACTTGGGCAGTAGAGAAATATTTTTCCTTTTCACATATATTAGTAGAGAGTTTAATGATACTTTTGCTGGATATGATTTTAGTGCTGTGGACCCTCTCCAACCTAATAATAACCCTTTCGATCTGTGGTTGCTTTGTGGAGTTAATGGAAGCTGTACTGATCTCTCCCCCATGGCTATGATTGGAGGAGGTTCTAGTGAGAAGAGAGAAATGACCTTTGATTGGAGAAGTACCCCGTGCCAGAATGAAAAACAGGGTTCAAATTTTAAATGGACTACATCCAATGTTAAATATAAAAAACAAAAAGATGTAAATTTTACTGCCACCCCGGTACGTGTATGGCCCCTGTTTTTATGGGTGGCAAGTAAAACAAGCTTGAATCAGAATCAGGTAGAGATAGATTGCTCACAAGAAAAATGTTTTTATGCCCTATGCTGGGATGCCAATAAATATCCTCTTGCTTTGGTTACCCGCATGCCTAGATTTGTTCCTGTTCCTGTAGATGCCCCTAATAGCTTGAGTTTGTTTCGAGAGAAAAGAAGGTTTGGTATTTCTGCTATTATAGTTGGATTGGTGGCCACAGCGGTGGTTGCAGCCTCTGTCACGGCCTCGGAACTTGCTCAATCTACTAGTATTTAAACAACACAAACTATTAATGAGCTTTCTATGACGGTCACAACAGCTTTAGATAAACAAGCCACAGCCAACTCACAAATACAAGGAGGGTTGTTGCTGATAAATCAGTGCATTGACTTAGTCCAAGAGCAGGTGGATATTCTTTGGCAGTTGGCTCAATTGGGCTGTAAATACAAGATGCCTGGTCTTTGTGTTACTTCTGTTCAGTTTGAAAATTCTACAAGAGCAGCAAATTTGTCAAAAACTTTGTCTCGTTATATGTTACAGAATTGGACCATGGAATTTGAGCAAACGCTTCGAGAGTTGAGAGTTGCTATTCTACAAATGAATTCTACGCGTCTTGACCCTTCGCTGATGAAGGGCTTCTCCACCTGGATTTCCTCTGCATTTTCCTACTTTAAGGAGTGGGTGGGGGTAGGCTTGTTTACCATGATCCTATGCAGTGGAGCATTGCGTTTGCTCTGGATGGTCTGTAAACTTAAAGCCCAAACAAAAAGGGATAGGATGGCAATAACCCAAGCACTTGCAGCACTAGAACACAGTGCCTCCCCTGGTATATGGTTATCTATGCTTAAGCAATAGGTCACTGGCTGCTCAGCTCTTGCACCCCATGAGGCTAGTCTCATTGCACGGGATAGAGTGAGTGTGCTTCAGCAGCCCAGGAGAGTTGCACGGCTAAGCACTGCAGTAGAAAGGCACCGCAGCATAAAATGAGCCTATTCTAGGGAGACATGTCATCTCGTATGAAGGTTGAGTGTCCAAGTGTCCTTCCCCCGGAAAAGCGACACGGGAGCGGACCAAGACCCCTCTGGGTGATGAGCGTGGGAGGAGGTTTTGTGTAATGCCCCTATTTTTGCACACTGGGGATTTGACCTCTATCTCCACTCTCAATATACGGGTGGCCTATTGCTCTTAAATAAAAGAAAAGGGGGAGATGTGAGGAGCCGCCCTTGCAATCGCCATTACAAAATGGTGCTGATATCCGGTGTTCTAACTAGTAAACAAGTAGTCTGCGCATGTGCTGGGGTGTTTTTCCATGCCTTGTGCCCTGCCTGTCCTGTGATGTCATCTGGGCTAATGGTGAGCAGCTAATCAGGAGCTGACATGTCTCCAACCGCTCTTTGTGGGTTATAAAAGGACTGAGTTTTTCCTGTATCCGAGGTCTTCCTGATAAGTAAGCAATAAAGCTTTGCATTAGAAGGATCTGGTTGTCCGAGTGTGTTTTGCTGGTAAAACATTACAAGGACAAGACAGGGCTGCGCCAAACAGACCCACCCCCACCCATTCTTTGAAGTAAGAAAAAACTGAAGAAATCCAGGAAGAGAGTCCCTCCGTCAGCGACAGGTCCACTCGTGTTGAGTTGATGGCCAATACTGCTGTCCTCAAAGACTCGAGGGTTTCGTCAAATTTTTCTGACCAGTTTCCTGCAAGATACAATGACAATTGCCTAGACAATTTAGCTGCTCGAGTAAAATTTTCATATTGTACGCTGGTAATGCAGAGCGCCCCCAGCTTCTTTTCACATCCCAGTTGGGCAAGTTGAAAAAGAATTTCCAATCTTTCCTCTACCAGATCGAAGCGTTGGTTAACAATCATTAATCCACCCTTCAACTGGGCACTAGCAGAAGTATGAAAATTAACAGCATCTGCCACCGTGGCTGATAACTGATTTGGGGCTGTGTCTGTTTGGACTATGGTTGCCATGGCAATTCCAGCAGCTGTTGCTGCAATAGCAGCAGCGGAGATCACCACCACAACGGCTGCAGTTATACCGAAGTCTCTCTTCTGCCTGAACAAGGACAGAGTAGAAGGGGTGTCCACGGGGACAGGAACCCACCGCGGGACTCTGGCAACCATGGCACAACTAGCCCATCTTGAATTCCAGCACTGTGACATCCAACAGGAATTATTGGAGCAATCTTTAAATGAATCATTTGAAAGAATAAACAAAAAAGAGACTGGAGCAGGTGAATACTTTTGACTTACAATGGTTCTATTGAATCCAACAAATTTTTCTTTGGTATTTAAGAATGATTGGCCGGGCCCGCTCTGGCCCAGCATGGTGGCAGTGATGATACCAGTAAAAAATGCTTTTCCGGCTGCACCACCCCGGACAAAAGCTAAGGTGTTATGATCTGTACAGCTACCATTAACTCCACAAAGTAACCACTTACGGAAAGGATTCATACTACGTTCCTGTAGAAAGAGTCCCTACTTCATAACCAGTTCTTTCCCTGGATCTAGCATCATATTGGGGGAAAAGGAGAAGGTTCTACCCTGATCTGCCCAGCGAGTAATGGGGGATTGACAATCAGACCAGGGCGGGATCTGCCCCTCATCCTCTGAACTACAATGGGGGGGGGGCTATTCTGGGTTGACTAGGACGTTCCCTGTCTATACAATTAGGTCAAAGGAAGGTACCATTAATCCAGATTGCTTCTTGCAAAAAAGTGTAATTAAAATCTGTCCTATTTCCCCCTACATTCTCCTGTCGAATATTCACCCATTCTGTACGTTTTCCATAAAACCACCCCAAGGCTCGGTTCATGAGCTGAATGCAGTCTCCTCTTTGGTCAAATTGAAAGCAAAGGGAACCCTGTTCAGGTAGAGAACGATTCTCTCCCAGCAGTGTCCAGGTAGGATCATATGGTATGTATGGCAGATCCAAACTTTTATTGGTTGTAAAGAATTTGGGGAAAACAACTGCATCATGACGGACAGGCATGGGCTTTGGGAAGGCAGACAAAATTGCCCATCTGTACTCTCCCAATATACTAGGAACCCAATTCCACAGAGGTAGCACGAGGGCTAGAGGTAGTTTCCAATGGATCCATCCTGGAGTCATTTTCAGGTGACAGAATTCTTCGTGTCAGTCGTTCCAGCAGCCAGAATGGGTTGTCTTCTTCCTGCGGGAAAACACAAACAGCTCCCCTGGATCTTATTAAAATAGGATCTGGGCCTTTCCAGAGACCAGTCAAAACATCTTTCCATTTTACCATCTCTTTTGGCCTGTCAGGCTCTGAACAGTGACGTTCGGCCACAGTATGGCCTTGGGCATCAAGATTTAAAAAATTAAGAGTGAAGAGTGCTATGGAAACAACTACTCTTGGTACTGAGGGTAGATTCCCCCTTTTTGTTTAATTAAGTAGGACTTGAGAGTGGGATGGGCACGTTCTACAATGCCCTGCCCTTGAGGATTATATGGAAGACCAGTGAGATGAGTCACATCCATCTGGCGACAGAACCGTTGAAATTTTTGAGAAGTATAAACTGGTCCATTGTCTGTCTTAAGGAGTTTGGGTTTTCCCCAAGCACTCCATGCCTCGAGGCAATGTTGAATTGCATGCGAGGCCTTTTCTCCTGTTAGAGGTGTAGCAAACATGATGCCAGAGCATGTATCAATAGAAACATGTAGATACTGAAGTCTTCCAAAGGAAGAGATATGAGTAAAATCCATTTGCCAGACCTGTAAAGGCCTTATGCCACGTGGGTTTATCCCCACATGAGGGATAGGTTAGAATTCATAGCAATTTTGGCATTGAGTAACAATTTCTCTAGCTTCTTTTCTAGTTAATGCAAAGCGGCAACACAAAGTTTCAGCCGTCACATGAAAGCGCTTATGAAATTCTTTTGCTGCTTTTGCCTGGGAAGACAGAGCAACAGCCATAACCTTAGTGGCTTTGTCTGCCAAATCATTTCCCAGAGACATAGGGCCAGGGAGGACCAAATGTGCCCTGAAATGAGTAATATAAACAGGGAATTGTATTTGTTGAAAAATGTTGGCAACTCTGCTGGAGGGTTTTATTATCCAAGCTGTCTCAAGAAGGTTAACTGCATTAACTACATAGGAAGAATCTGATACAATGTTAAGCGATCCTGGAAAGGCCTCAAGAACCTCCAGTACCACTAAACATTCCACAACTTGAGGTGAGGTTTCATTATATTGCTTAGATACTATCTTATTATTGACCACATAAGAACCTATACCAGTTTTTGATCCATCAGTGTACACCACAATCCCATCTGTGAGTGGGTCCTTAGCTGGCACTTGTGGAAACACTATAGCCTGATTCAAGGCAAACTGTAAAATTGGATGCCTTGGATAATGATTGTCAATCTGTCCTGAACAGGAGGTGACTAAAACTGCCCAATCATTAGATGTAGTTGCCAAGGTCTGAACTTGTGCAGCAGTATAAGGCACAATCAAGGAATTAAAGTCTTGTCCAAAATGAGTAATAGCTGCTTTTATTCCTCGAAGTGCAAGTTGTGCAACTGCATTAGGATACCAATCTATTATTTTAGCAGGAGATGCATTTGGATGAACCCATAATAAAGGACCATTTTGCCACAAAACTGCGGTTGGCAACTGGGCTGTCTTAAAGACACACAAATCAAAAGGTTGTGACTCATCAATGTGCTGTAATTGAGCCTTTTGCAAAGCTTTTTCTACTGTCTGCAAGGCCTGATTGGCAGCAGGAGTAAGGGCCCTAGGGGAGGAGATATAAGAATCCCCTTCCAAAATATCAAATAAAGCTTTTAACTCAGCAGAGGAAATCTTCAAAAACGGTCTCAGCCAATTTATATCTCCCAATAATTTTTGGAAATCATTTAAGGTGTGTAAATGATCTCTGCGAATCTCTAATGTTTGAGGAACAATTTTGTCAGGATAAATGAGTGACCCTAGGAAGGCTCTTATTCGAGCAACTTGCACCTTTTCGGTGGCCACCTGCAATCCCCATTGCCCTAACACTTTTATTAATATAGGGTATGCTTCTTGCAATAACTGTAAATTTTTATAGCAAATTAAAATGCCATCCATGTAAATTACCAGAAGTAATGATGGAAAATGATTTCTAACTGACTTAAATGCTAATTGCACATACAATTAGCACATAGTGGGCTATTTGCCATCCCCTGAGGTAGGACCTTCCATTGGTATCTATGATCAGGCTCTAAATGATTAATGGATGGGATGGTAAATGCAAATCTTTGCCTATCTTGAGGGCATAAAGGTATAGAGAAAAAACAATCTTTAATATCTATAATTATAATTTCCCAATTTTAGGTAGGGCGGAAAGCAATGGAAGCCCTCATTGAACTGACCCAAACAGGCGAATTTGTGCATTAATTGCTCTAAGATCATGTAATAAGTGCCATTTGCCAGATTTTTTCTTAATTATAAATATAAGTGTATTCCAGGGTGAGGTAGAGGGCTCTAAATGACCCAAGCGTAGTTGTTCAGAGATCAGTTTTGTGGCTGCTTCTAATTTTTCAGAGGAGAGAGGCCATTGAGGAACTCATACAGCTTCCTCTGTAAGCCATGGTATGGGAATAGAGCCCCCAACGGCACCTAGAAAAAAACCCAAACCTTGTCTCCCATTATTTCCTTCTTGAGGGATAGGTTCAAGTCTACCCTGCTCTCCTTTCCCTAATCCCTTTCCTTCTTTATAGCCCATTTTCTTCATCATTTGAACATCTGTGGCAAGTATTCATTAGTCAAGGTCATTCCTATTGCCGGTAAAATGTCTCTCCCCCAGAGATTAACTGGAAGTGGTAAGACAAGACAGAAGGAGTGAATTGTCCCATTTGACCTTCAGGTGCCTGCCAGCTCAAAGAACGGGAGCTAATAGTGGGGCAGGACTGATAGCCTAACCCTTGTAAAGAATGTGATGACTGAGTAACGGGCCAGACTTTTGGCAACCAGTGGGAAGAGATGATACTTTTATCTGCTCCTGTATCTAAAATCCCTTTAAATTGTTTCCCTTCTATAACTAACTCTAAGAATGGCCTGGAGTCAAGAGGCATTATTAAGTAAGCAGAATCATTTCCAGTAGAGCCAATCCCTCTGGCAGCTTGAGGGACACCAGAGGAGGGAAAGCAACCATGTAGGCTTGGCAAGATTATTAGTTGAGCTATTCTATCTCCTTGTGAAATAGAGAAGACACCCTGAGGGCAGGAACAGAGAACTTGAAGTTCCCCTTCATAATCTTGATTTACGACTCCAGGGTGAATGACAAGGCCTTGTAAAGTAAGGGAGGCCCTTTGTAGTCAGTGGGAACGGGCTGCACCCCCATTTGGGGCATCAGAATGAATCGGGTGGTGGAACGGAGATCCACTCTTGCTGATACTTTTGCAGCTCTGCGGACTGTAGTGTCCATCTGTTGTGAGCTGGGGTCCCATATGTTTTGGGGCCCTGAGACCTGGGGGTCAAAAACTAGTTTTTTTAAATGACTTGACCTTTTTCTGCCTGGGGAGGTCTGGGCTAAATAAGCCTGCCTATGATGTCTTTAACTGAGCGACACTCACTGGCCCAATGATAACCTTTCCCACACCTAGTACACAGTCCTGGTGCTTTCCTTTTTGTGAGGGCCTGGCACTCCCTTTTTAGATGTCCTGGTTTGCCACAGTTGTAGCAGACCTTGTGATCACCTGTACCTGAACGCCTTTGGCCCTGCAGGATGGCAGCTGCTAGCCCTGCATTAGTTAAGGGGCCTCCAAGCTCATGACACACCCTTAACCAATCCTGTAATCCTTTACTCTTTCTAGGTGTAATTGCTGCTCTGCATTCTTGTGTAGCTTGCTCATAAACGAGCTGTTCAATCAATGGCATTGCTTGCTCAGGATCACCAAAAATTCTTCCTGCTGCTTCTGTCATCCTAGCCACAAAGTCTGAGAATGGCTCCTGGGGACTTTGTATAATTTTTGTTAAGTGTCCCCCAGACTCTCCCTTTCTGGAAAGTGCCTTCCACGCCTTAATGGCAGCAGCGGAGATTTGAGTGTATGCTCCCCAATCATAATTTGTCTGATTATTAACATACTGCCCTTGTTCTGTTAACAAATCAAATGTCCAATTTCTCTGATCGCCTTCAGCAGTGGCATTGACTTTGGCCTGTGCCTGAGAAGTGTCATACCACAATTCTTTCCACTCCATATATTGCCCCATATTAGGGAGTGCAGCCTTCACTGTTGTTTGCCAGTCTCCTGGAGTCATGGCCAAGGATGCAAATCTTTCAACCTGAGATATGGTAAAATTGGCACTGACCCCTTAATTACGTACAGACTCAGCAAGTTCTTTTATCTGAATATACTTCACGGGTACGTGTATACGCCCCCCTTCTACACCCTCAAAGACTGGAAATGCTTGACGTAATTTTTTCTGTTCCTTCTTAGAGAGGAAGGAGTCAGAATAAAATCTTTCCACATAAGGTGGAGGGGCACTGGAGCCTGTAGGCCAGGAAACCACATGGTTTCCACTTCCCACTTTCTTCTGTTTTTTACCCAAGCTCTTAGCTCATTGTTCATCTGAATGATGTCTTTTTTCCTCATACCGAGCCGCTTTTCCCTCCAAATCTATTTCCTCAGGGGGACTAAGCTCCTCATCCGATTCTGAGCTACTAAAAGCTAGTGCCTTGAATTCGTCTAACGGCGGGTAGAGCCTCCCTCCCCTAGAGGCCTCCCTAGCTCGATCTTTCTTTGTCTCTCCCTCCCCATCTCCTTTTCTAGACTCCTCTAGGGCATGCTTTCCCTTATTACTCTTTTCCTCAGGCTCAAGGCCCGTGGAAAGGCCTGTTTTATTGTTAAGTGCACTTTTCCCTTTTAGAGCTCTCAATCTTTCACCTCACTCCATTTCTGACATACTGTCTTGTAATTCCTCTAATGCCCCTTGTCCTTCCTTCACTGATGGACGGCATCTCTCATCCTCCAGGCATGATTTTATGAGTTTCCATAATGCCATGGTCCCTACCTTTAATTTCCCATTCTGTTGTTCCTTAACTAAGTCTCCCCTTAATTTCTCCCAAGAGGTAAGGGTTAACGACCCTGGACACGCGTACCAAGGTGCTACACAATCAACCTCTTTAACAAAGCATTCCAAGGTTCTTGTAGCAACTTTTATCTCATGCTGCTTAAAGACAGACTGCAGCACTGTGATCACAGAATGTGAGGTTCCCATACTGCTCCTTTATCTACAGGAGAGGCTTAAATATGGGACAGGCACTGCGGCTTATATACGTCTGCCTGACCGTGCCTAGTAGTAGTGGAAAATCAGCACCACCCCCGATGAGTGCAGAATAAAACCAGGAGGAATAGGGTTAACACAGCCAACAGGAGAACAAAAGCTTCCACTGCACCTTCCAATTAAGGGGAGGGATTAGAGGGATCAAAGCCAGACATGCCTCTCACTGCTTACCTTTCCTGCTACGGTTCTGAATTGGCTCCGCTGAGCGAAGGGCCACCTCAGGTGCTGGGCGATAAGACGTTCACGGGTTTTGGCACCAATATCTCCCATGCTATTGTTCTTGCCCGTGAAAAACGTGCACGGAACACAGGATTCTTCTGTAGCAATACTTTATTTCATAATGATGAGGTAGACAAAGAAGGCTCAGAAATGCGCTGCTTAAATACCCCCTGGTGTGGCGTGGCTATATCTGACTGGCTGCTTTACCCACGATCTCATACACCCCGGGGGTGGGCTTGTGACTTGGCGGGCTTTTGCTCCCTGCACATGTGCACAACACAGCTTGATCTTAACAAAGAGATTGGTTTGGCACAATGGAGGCTTGGCGCCATCTAGTGATGGCAAGCATTATTGCGGCTTTCCACAAAACCTGTTATAAAATTTCTAAAGACGTGCACACTAGAAAAATATTAGACAGTCATGATAATTTCCTTGAAGTAAAAATGGTCAACAACATAGTAAATACAAACACCATAGGAAGAATATGACACAAAGGTTCTAATAAGCTCAATAAAATGTTATGGGCTAAAAAACAAAAAGAGCACTTCATTTAGATACTACTAAAGAATTAAAACAGAAACTATTGTCTATTCCTTATTGACATAAAATACATTTTATATACACAGTAAGATTCACTTTAAATGGACTTGTGATTATTTAATTAGATTAGGAAAAATCTTAAGAAATCTGTAATATCTGGCTCTCTACTTAAGATTTAAAGCATAGAGCTGGGCAGTGGTGGTGCACGCCTTTAATCCCAGTACCTGGGAGGCAGAGGCAGGCAGATTTCTGAGTTCAAGGCCAGCCTGGTCTACAGAGTGAGTTCCAGGACAGCCAGAGCTATACAGAGAAACCCTGTCTCCAAAAACAAACAAAAAAAGAAAAAGGAAAAAAAAAAGGATTTAAAGCATAGGATCTTTTAATGAACCTTACTGGTGAGAGAAAAGAAAGATAGTACGTTCTTTAAAGTGAGGACTATCACGAAGAAGCTCAGCCTCCATAATGAATCACATCTGCACAGGATAAAAAGAGTGGGGGAAATCTACCTAGCAAGAAGAAACCTCCCTATACATGTGCAGGCAGAAACCGTACAGTCCACCTTATCAGCAAGTAGCCTCCACATTGCCTATTACACTTGGCCATGATTTTGAGTTTCACTTAAAATATTAGAAATAGAATCAATGTGCCTTACTCCACCTTTCTTCAGTCTATTGTTTCCTCTGGCTTGATATGAAGAGAAAGATACTCTACTGTTGTGTGCCCTGGAAACTCAATTGTTTGTCCTGAGGGAAGGGGTCAGTTTTATTTTGTGAATCTAATTAGACTCTGAGTGCCCATCGTGCATGATATTTGATCACATTGTGAACCCCAAAGTTCTGTTGTTTACTGGAAAAAATGTTATTAGTTGTGGTGTGGCTCAGCCTTTAGCACACACCTTTATTCCCTCTGGATGGAATGAAAACATGCCCTTAGTGCACAGCTATAATCCCAAACAATGAAAGTAAAGTTAATTTGTAGAAGGAAGCATCCGTAAGTGAAAGTGATCTAACTGAGTGGCAGACAAAGCGACAAATCAGAGAGAGTTTTGACACAATAGAAAATGCTCAACACTCAGGAGAAGAGATAGAAAAATAAAGAACAGTTTTACTATGATAGTTATAGACATGTTGAGAACAAGCTAGATGTAGGGGAATACAGAATGAGGCAGAAAATGAAAAGGAGCCAGAAGATTAGAACACATTGCCAACATAAGTATGAGGTCAAGCAGAACATTTCAGAAGGAGCCTAGAGAGAGGGACAAAGAAGATTAAATTATTCAATTTGGAGAATAGTTTAAGCCAAATGAGCTGACTTGAGCAAGCCAGAAAGAACTAGAAAGAGGGAACTTATTTGGCAGTAAGTCTCAGAGGCTGCAAATATTCTAAGAGATTAGATTGTAAGGAAACTAGTAGTTTCAGAACTAGGCCTAAGTTAGCGAAAGGAAGCAATAAGCTTCAGAGATGACAATTTAACAGGCAAATAAAAGTAACTTTTACAACCAATTGTTATTTTCACAACACTTGTGTTTTTGCTTTTACATCTGCCTCAAGGATTGAAAATTACTCCCAAGTCACGTTGCCTTAATATTTTTTTACGTTGCCTTAATATTATCTTAGAGTAAAGCTAAGAACAAATTTCTCTCACGAATAAATTCAAGAAACAATTACAAAGCACTGGAAGTAAAATTCTATGAATCCTTGGAGTGCTCAGTGTGTCCCTTCAAATAACAAAGGTTCAATGCTAAGCAATAGCCTAGGCAGTGTTGGAGATGATATTGACATTCAAGAATTTGTTGCCACTGGTGAATTATTAAGTAAGTGTAAACAACAAATCTATTAGCAACAACAACATACATATATGCAGGAAAAATATTCATAACCTGCAGACAAAAACAAAACACTGCAAACTACTTTCAAAAGGAACAACAACAACCAATCACTTGTTTGCCAAGAAGCCCTTATATCAATATGCAAAACAGCAAAATGTGGTAACCGTCAAGAAGAGGAAAATTTCTGCTGGTAGTCAGAATTGCACACTGCATTTATTCAAAATAGTGTGATCACTCAGACATAAAAATATATGCCTATCATTATATAAGGCTTCCTACATGGACACCTCCTCCATGCCTATTTAATAACTTACTACACGTGAACTTACAGTGAATTCATTGATCAGCCTAAACCCGTTACCTTCATCTGCACAGTATTCTTTTTCTCTACCCTATTTACCTGAATACAAGTTAGCTTCCTTCTCTTTTTACTGTCTTTGTGGAAAAAATTATTGGAAATCATTTGCCTCTTCTGTTTCTCTTTGTAGAAAACATTTCATTGTAAAGCTTCTATTATCAGCCACTACCACCTCCTATTTACTTGCTAGTACTTGGAGTACATTGCTAAAGTCTGAAACAGGCCAGGGAAATAGTTTGGAGCATAAAACCCATTGCTTCCTGATGTAAAGATCTGAATTCTATCTGAGGGACATGTAGACATAAATTTTTTGCAACCTACTTTTTTAAAATAAGGGCTCAATCTCTCCTCTAGCTCACCACCTATCAGAGGTATTAGAAGAGAAAAGTTATTAAGATATGGGGGAAGTGGACCTGCTTACCAATAGCTCTTTAGGGGCCACCTTGATCTTCTTTGGCAGCAGTTCAGCCCCACAGCAAACTCAAAACATGAGTCACCAGCTTCAGATCAGTCCTCTAGGCAGGCAGACAGCAGGCACACACCAGCAGGCTCTCCAACTGGCATGAGGCAAGGCCACAGAAGTGGCAATCTGCTTCAAGAACCTCATGAGTAGTTCCTGGCATGTTTCTCTCAATGGCAGCATCATCACAAGTCGAGTGCAGCAGCTCTATGTAACGCAACCAATGCATGTGTGTCGTTAGCAAAGAATAGCAAGGCAGAGAAAACCAAACCAAGATTCAGTGCTCATCGTCCACTGTCTATAGGGTCATATTTAAATCCCTTCATCAAGAGTCCTTTCACATGTCTGCTATATCCAAACATCTATTCACCTATTCACCTGTGTCTGCTTCAGGAAAACAGCCTTTCTTTCTCTCTTTCTTTCTCTTTCTTTCTTTCTCTCTCTCTCTCTCTCTCTCTCTCTCTCTCTCTCTCTCTCTCTCTCTCTCTCTCTCTTTCTTTGAACCTAGTTTATATTTAGGAATATATATGTATATACAAATACATGTATGCATTAAATAACAACTGATTTTTAAAAAGAGCCCATACATTTGAAGAAGAGTAGAAGGAACATATGAGAAATTTTGGAAGGAAAATAGAAGAAAGAAATATTGGGATTAAACTAAAATCTCAAAAATATAAAAGTTTAACAATAAAAAAAAAAAAACCCAGCAGAGTGGAAAGGCTCAAAGCCTTTTCAATAACAACAATAAATCATTTTTTGAAGATGGTTTCTTGTGATAGATGAACAACAGAACTTATTTGTACTATACCTTTTAATCTAATGTAATCACCACTTCAAACTTTCAAGTCTTTTTATAGAAGAACATAACAATATTCATGAAAGTTAAGCTTTGTTCTAAAGTTTGATTACAATTGAATGACAAAAGTCATACAAACATGTTTGAAAATGATTACAAATGTGTTTATCACAACTAATTAAAACACCCACAACTAACTAAAATTATCTAACTAAAACTATGGGAACAGTGAAATTTCTGTGTGGACTTTTCATAGGAGTCATGAAGGTCAAAGTGGACTGAGGTGAATTCAAAGGTAAAGGAATATGGTTTGTAGTAGAAAGTGTGAAACCACAAGGAATGTACAAGCAAGGACAATGCCCACCTTACAAAAATGGATTGGATTTTGTTTTGTTTTGTTTTGTTTAGGATAAAACTAAAAAAAATTTTTTTTCTTCTCAATTTGTATAAAATACTGTATGTGTTAGCAGCTCAAACAAAGACAATGAAAACAAAACAAAATAAAACCAAAAAAATCTAAAAGCTCTCTTATCATCTTGCTCTCACTCAGTCTTCTCCCCACTTTCCCCTCTATCCCCCTCCCCCTCCCACGCTCTTTACTTATGGCCAGCCTCTACTCCTCTATCTCTCTCTCTCCCCTCTATATCTATCTATCTATCTATCTATCTATCTATCTATCTATCTATCTATCTATCTATCTATCTATCATCTATTTCTGTCTCTAGTACCCTCTCAGCTCTCCTTCCCATGCCCTGATAAACTCTGTTCTATATTTTTTTTAACATTTAAAAAAATTTTATTAGATATTTTCTTCATTTACATTTCAAATGCTATCTCAAAAGTCCCCTTTTCCCTCCCCTGACCCTACTCCCCTACCCACTCACTCCCATTTCTTGGCCCTGGATTTCCCCTGTACTGGGGCATATAAAGTTTGCTAGACCAAGGGGCTTCTGTTCTCATTGATGGCCAGCTAGGACATCTTCTGCTACATATGCAGCTAGAGACATGAATTCTGGGGGTACTGATTAGTTCATATTGTTGTTCCACCTATAGGGTTGCAAACCCCTTCAGCTCTTGGGTACTTTCTCTAGCTCCTAATTTGGGGGCCCTGTATTACATCATATAGATGACTGTGAGCATTCACTTCTGTATTTGCCAGGCACTGGCAAAGTCTCACAGGAGGCAGCTATATCAGGGTCCTTTCAGCAAAATCTTGCTGGCATAGGCAATAGAGTCTGCGTTTGGTGAATGATCATGGGATGGACCCCCGGGTGGGGCAGTCAGTGGATAGTCCATGCTTTCCTCTTAGCTCCAAACTTTGTCTCTGCAGCCTTCCATGGATATTTTATTCCCTATTCTAGGGAGGAATGAAGTATCAACGAGTTGGTTTTCCTTCATGATTTTCTTGTGTTTTAGAAGTTGTATCTTGGGTATTCTAGGTTTCTGGGCTAATTTCCACTTATCAGTAAGTATATATCAAGTGAGTTCTTTTGTGATTGGGTTACCTCACTCAGGATGATATCCTCCAGATACATTCATTTGCTCAAGAATTTCATAAATTCATTGGTTTTAATAGCTGAGTAGTACCCCATTGTGTAAATGTACCACGGTTTCTGTATCCATTCGTCTGCTGAGGGACATCTGGGTCCTTTCCAGCTTCTGGCTATTACAAATAGAGCTGCTATGAACATAGTGGAGCACGTGTCCTTATTACCAGTTGGAATATCTTCTGGGTATATGCCCAGGAGAAGTATTGTTGGATATAGCAGTAGTATTATGTCCAGTTTTCTGAGAAACCGCCAGAATGTTTTCCAGAGTGGTTGTACAAGCTTGCAATCCCACCAACAATGGAGAAGTGTTCTTCTTTCTCCACATCCTCGCCAGCATCTGTTGTCACATGAATTTTTGATCCTAGTCATTCTGACTGGTGTGAGGTAGAAGTTCAGGGTTGTTTTGATTTGCATTTCCCTGATGATTAAGGATGTTTAACATTTTTTCAGGTGCTTCTCAGCCATTCAGTATTCCTCAGTTGAGAATTCTTTGTTTAACTCTGTACCCCATTTTTAATGGGGTTATTTGAATTTCTGGGGTTCAGCTTCTTGAGCTCTTTGTATATATTGGATATTAGTCCCCTGTCAGATTTAGGATTGGTAAAAATTCTTACCCAATCTGTTGTTGGCCTTTTTGTCTTATTGATAATATCTTTTGCCCTACAGAAGCTTTGTAATTTTATGAGGTCCCATTTGTTGATTCTTGATCTTACAGCACAGGCCATTGCTGTTCTGTTTAGGAATTTTTCCCCTGTTCCCATATCTTCGAGGCATTTCCCCACTTTCTCCTCTATAAATTTCAGTATCTCTAGTTTTATGTGGAGTTCTTTGGTCCACTTAGACTTGAGCTTTGTACAAGAAGATAAGAATGGATCAATTCCCATTTTTCTACATGGTAACTGCCAGTTGTGCCAGCACCATTTGTTGAAAATGCTGTCTTTTTTCCCACTGGATGGTTTTAGCTCCCTTGTCAAAAATCGGGTGACCATAGGTATGTGGGTTCTTTTCTGGGTCTTCAGTTCTATTCCATTTATCTGCCTGTCTGTCGCTGTACCAGTACCATGCAGTTTTTATCACAGTTGCTTTGTAGTACAGCTTGAGGTCAGGTATGGTGATTCCCCCAGAGGTTCTTTTATTATTGAGAATAGTTTTTTCTATCCTAGGTTTTTTGTTATTCCAAATGAATTTGCAAATTTCCCCTTCTAACTCAGTAAAGAATTGAGTTGGAATTTTGATAGGGATTGCATTGAACCTGTAGATTGCTTTCAGCAGGATAGCCATTTTTACTATATTGATCCTGCCAATCCATGAGCATGGAAGATCTTTCCATCTTCTAAGATCTTCTTCAATTTCTTTCTTCAGAGACTTGAAGTTCTTATCATACAGATCTTTCACTTCCTTAGTTAGAGTCACACCAAGGTATTTTATATTATTTGTGACTATTGTGAAGGGTGTTGTTTCCCTAATTTCTTTCTTAGCCTGTTTATCCTTTGTGTAGAAAAAGTCCATTGATATGTTTGAGTAAATTTTATATCCAGCTACTGCGCTGAAGCTGTTTATTAGGTTTAGGAGTTCTCTGGTGGAATTTTTAGGGTCACTTACATATACTATCATATCATCTGCAAAAAGTGATATTTTGACTTCTTCCTTTCCAAGTTGTATCCCCTTGATCTCCTTTTTCTTGCTGAATTGCTCTGGCTAGGACTACAAGTACTATATTGAATAGGTAGGGAGAAAGTGGGCAGCCTTGTCTAGTCCCTAATATTCATGGGATTGCTTCCAGCTTCTCTCCATTTACTTTGATGTTGGCCACTGGTTTGCTGTATATTGCTTTTATTATGTTTAGGTATGGGCCTTGAATTCCTGATCTTTCCATGACTTTTATCATGAATGGGTGTTAGATTTTGTCAAATGCTTTCTCAGCATCTAACAAGATGATCATGTGGTTTTTGTCTTTGAGTTTGTTTATATAGTGGATTACTTTGATGGATTTCCATATATTAAGCCATCCCTGCATCCCTGGGATGAAGCCTACTTGGTCATGATGGATGATTGTTTTGATGTGTTCTTGGATTCAGTTTGAGAGAATTTTATTGAGTATTTTTGCATCTATATTCATAAGGTCAATTGGTCTGAAGTTCTCTTTCTATGTTGGATCTTTGTGTGGTTTAGATATCAGAGTAATTGTGGCTTCATAGAATGAATTGGGTAGAGTACCTTCTGTTTCTATTTTGTGGAATAGTTTGAGGATAGTTGGAATTAGGTCTTCTGACCAGATGGGTTTAGTGCAGGGTTCTATGAGACCTTCAAATAAGATCTAATTCCAGTTCTTCTCAAACTATTCCACAAAATAGAAACAGAAGGTACTCTACCCAATTCATTCTATGAAGATCTGATAGAACTCTGCACTAAACTCATCTGGACCTGGGCTTCCTTTGGTTGAGAGGCTATTAATGGCTGCTTCTATTTCTTTAGGGGAAATGGGACTGTTAATATCGTTAATCTGATCCTTATTTAATTTTGGTACCTGGTATCTGTCTAGGAAGTTGTCAATTTCATCCAGGTTTTCCAGTTTTGTTGAGTATATTCTTTTGTAGTAGGATCTGATGATGTTTTGGATTTCCTCAGTATATGTTGTTATGTCTCCTTTTTCATTTTTGATTTTGTTAATTAGGATACTGTCCCTGTGCCCTCTAGTTAGTCTGGCTAAGGGTTTATCTATTTATCAGAACAATTTCACTTATGAAAATCAATGCAAAAATACTAAATAAAGTTCTATCAAACCTAATCCAATAACACATTAAAATGGTCACTCAACATAATCACATAGGCTTCATCCCAGGAATGGAAAGATGGTTCAATATATAGAAGTCCATCAATATAATCCACTATATAAATAAACTCAAAGGAAAAAAAACACAAATCATCTCATTAGATGTTGAAAAATCCTTTGGTAAAATACAACACACCTTAATGTTAAAGGTTTTGGAAAGATCTCAAGACACATAACTAAACATAATAATAAACAATATACATCAGACCAATAGCCAACATCAAATTAAATGGAGAAAATGTGAAGTGATCCCACTAAAACCAGGGAAAAGAGAATGTGTTCCACCCTCTCTCTATTTATTCAAGATAGTCCTTGAAGTCCTAGCCAGAAGCAATTAGACAAGAATAGGAGATCAAAGGAAAACAAATTGGAAAGGAAGAAGTCAATATGTCACTCTGCAGATGATATAGTATTATACATAATTCTACCAGAGAACTACTATGAATGATCCTCAACTTCAGCAAAGTGACTGGATTATAAAAGTTAACTCAAGTTGATCTTTGACAAAGAAGCCAAACATATTCATGGAACAAAAGAAAGCATATTCAATAAATGGTGCTGGTCTAATTGGCTGTCTGTATGTAGAAAAAGGAAAATAGATCCATATTTGTCACCTTCCACAAAGCTCAAGTCTGAGTGAATCAAGGACCTCAACATAAAACCAGATACATTCAATCTAATAGAAGAGAAAGTAGGAAAGAGCCTTGCACTCATGGGCACAAGAAGAAATTTCTGAAACAGAACTCTAATGGCTCACACTCTAAGATCAAGAATTGATTATGGGACCTTATAAAAGCTTCTATTAGGCAAAGGATATAGTCAATTAGACAAATCAGCAACCTAAAGATTGGGGAAAAAAACCTTCACTAAGCCTAAATCTGATATAGGGCTAATATCCAAAATATATTAAGAACTCAAGAAGCTAACTAAAAATCCCAAACAAAGCAATGAAAAAAAAAAAAAAAACGGGGTATAGAACTAAACTGAGAATTTATAACAAGGGAATCTTGAATGGTTGAGAAGTATCTAAAGAAATGTTCAAAGTCCTTAATAATCAGAGAAATAATGCAAATCAAAATGACCCAGAGATTCCACCTTACACCAATTGGAATGGTTAAAATCAAAACCTTAGGTGACAATGCATGTTGGTGAGAATGTAGTGAAAGAGGAACACTCCTCCCTTTCCAGTGGGATTTCAAAGAGGTACAGCCATTCTGAAAATCAATCTGGAAGTGTCTCAGAAATTGCAAATAGATCTACCTGAAGACCTAGTAATACCACTCTTGGGAATATATCCAAAAGTTGCCCCACAATGTCACAAGGGCATGTTTTCCATTATGTTCATAGTGGCCTTGTTTGTTGTAGCCAGAAGCTGGAAACAACCAAGATGTCCCATGACAGAAGAACGGATATAGAAAATATGGTTCATTTACACAATGGAATACTACTCAGCTATAAAGAATGAGGATATCCTGAGTTTTGCAGGCAAATAAATGGAACTAGAAAATATCATCCTGAGTGAGGTAACTCAGGCCCAAAATGACATACATGATATGTACTCACTAGTAAGTGGATATTAGCCAAAAAATAAAAGTACAGAGTACCCAAGATGCAGTCCACAGAACTCAAAAAGATCCAAAACCTGAAGGGCCCAAGTGAGGACACCTCAGTCTCCCTTGTGAAGGAGAAGAAAGCAATAACAAAGGGGGAGAGAGGGAGAGGGGAGCATGATCTTCTATTGGGTGTGGGAAAAGGACTGAAGCCCTGAGGCCAGCCAAAAGAATGAAAACAGGCAACCTCAGGAGATAGGACATTGGGGGGATCCTCCCAAATGCACCAGAGACTCTCATGACTCAAAGGGAGGGACTTTAGATGAAATGCCCTACAGTGGGGAGAGGAAACTTATAGAGCCCCACCTCCAGCAGAAAATCTGGGCATCAAGTGACACTCAAAACTTTGACCCATAATTGTTCCCATCTTAAAGAACTTCAGATATGGAAATGGAGAGAATCCTAAGGAAAAGAAGGTCCATCAATAGGCCCCAAAATGGGATACAGCTCTAGAGGAGGTCTCAAGGCCTGGCACTATTACTGAGGCTGTGGAAAGCTCACAAAAAGGAACCTATCATGGCTGCCCCGTGAAAGACCCAACAAATAGCTGAAAGATTCAGATGCAGATATTTTCACCCAACCAGTGAACAGAACTTGCTGACCCCTGTGGCTGAATTAGGGAAAAGATGGAAGAAACTGAAGAGGAGGGTGGCCATGAAGGAGGACAAGCAGTCTCAATTAACCTGGATCCCTAAGATCTCCCACATACTGGACCACCAACCAGGCAGCATATACCAGCTGATATGAGGCCCATAACACATATACAGCAGAGGAATGTCAGTTCTGGGTTCAGTCAGAGAACATGCACCTAACTCTCAAGAGATTGGAGGCCCCAGGGAGTTTAGAGGTCTGGTGGAGTGAGGGTGGGTAGTAGGCACATCGTCATGGAGTCAGGGGGCCAGGCAAGAGGTATGGGATGGATAGCAATCTAAACAGCCCCATATCCCCTAAAGAAATAGAAGCAGTCATAATAGTTCCCCAACCAAAAAAAGCCCAGGACCAGATGGGTTTAGTGCAGAGTTCTATCAGACCTTCAAAGAAGACCTAATTCCAATTCTCCACAAACTATTTCACAAAATAGAAACAGAAGGTACTCAACCCAATTATTTCTATGAATCCACAATTGCTCTGTTACCTAAATCACACAAAAATCCAACAAAGAAAGAGCTTCAGACCAATTGCCCTTATGAATATTGATGCAAAAACACTCAATAAAATCCTCGCAAACTGAATCCAAGAACACATCAAAACTGTCATCCATCATGACCAAGTAGGCTTCATTCCAGGGATGCAGGGATGGTTGATATATGGAAATCCATCAAAGTAATCCACTGTATAAACAAACTCAAAGACATAAACCACATGATCATCTTGTTAGATGCTGAGAAAGCACTTGACAAAATCCAACACCTATTCATGATGAAAGTCTTGGAGAGATCAGGAATTCAAGGCCCATACCTAAACATAATAAAAGCAATATACAGCAAGCCAGTAGCCAACATCTAAAAATGAAGAGAAGCTGGAAGCAATCCCACTAAAATCAGGGAGTAGACAAGGCTGCCCAATTTCTCCCTACCTATTCAATGTAGTATTTGACGTCCTATCCAGAGCAATTAAACAACAAAAGGAGATCAAGGGAATACAATTTGGAAAGGAAGAAGTCAAAATATCACTATTTGCAGATGATATGATAGTATATATAAGTGACCCTAAAAATTCCACCAGAGAGCTCCTAAACCTGATAAACAACTTCAGCAAACTAGCTGGATATTAAATTAACTCAAACAAATCAGTAGCCTTCCCCTACTCAAAGGATAAACAAACTGAGAAAGAAGTTAGAGAAATTACTCCCTTTAAAATAGTGACAAATAATATAAAATACCTTGGTGTTACTCTAATCAAGCAAGTGAAAGATAGAAGTCAAGAACTTCAAGTCTTTGAAGAAAGAAATTGAAGAGGACCTCAGAAGATGGAAAAATCTCTCATGCTCATGGATTGGCAGGATTAATATAGTAAAAATGGCCATCTTTCTGAAAGCAATTTACAGATTCAATGCAATCCCCATAAAAATTCCAAATCATGTCTTCAGAGTTAGAAAGAGCAATTTGCAAATTCATTTGGAATAAAAAATAAACCCAGGACAGCAAAAACTATTCTCAACAATAAAAGAACTTTTGAAGGAATCACCATCCCTAATCTCAAACTGTACTTCAGAAGAATAGTGATATAAAGAGAGACAGGCAGGAAGATCAATGGATTCATGGTTAAGAACCAAAAATGAACCCATACACATATGATCACTTTATATTTGACAAAGCAGCTAAAACCATCCAGTTGAAAAAAGACAGCATTTTAAACAAATGGTTCTGGTTCTATAGGTGGTCAGCATGTAGAAAAATGCAAATCGACCCATCCTTATCTCCTTGTACAATGCTCAAATCCAAGTGGATCAAGCACCTCCCACATAAAGCCACATACACTGAAAATAACGGAAGAGACAGTGGGGAAGAGCCTCCAATACATGAGCACAGGGGGAAAGTTCCTGAACAGAACACCAGTGACTTATACTCTACCATCAAGAATTGACAAAAATGGACCTCATAACATTGCAAAGCTTCTGTAAGGCAAATAACATGTCAATAGGATAAAACATCAACCAACAGGATGGGACAAGATCTTTACCAATCCTACATCTGATAGAGGGCTAATATCCAATATATACAAAGAACTCAAGAAGTTAAACTCCAGAAAATCAAATAATCCTATTAAAACTGGGGTACAGATCTAAACAAAGGACTTTCAACTGAGGAATAGCAAATGGCCTAGAAGCACCTAAAGAAATGTCCAACATCCTTAGTCATCAGGGAAATGCAAATCAAAACAACCCTGAGATTCCACCTCATATCAGTCAGAATGGCTAAGATGAAAATCTCAGGTGACAGCAAATGGTGAGGATGTGGAGAAAGGAAAACACTCCTCCATTGCTGGTGGGATTGCAAGCTGGTACAACCACTCTGGAAATCAATCTTGTGGTTCTTCAGGATATTGAACATAGTATTACCTGAGGACCCAGCTAAGCATATACCCAAAAGACTCTACAACATATAACAAGGACACATGCTCCACTATGTTCATAGCAGCCTTATTTATAATAGCCAGAACCTGGAAAAAACCTAGATGTCATTCAATAGAGGAATGGATACAGAAAATGTGTACATTTACCCAATGAAGTACTACTCAGCCATTAAAAATTATGAATTCATGAAATTTCTAGACAAATTGATGAGGCTAGAAAATATCATCCTAAGTGAGGTATCCCATTCACAAAAGAACACATTTGGTATGCACTCAATGATAAATGGATATTAGCCCAAAAGGTCAGAATACCCAAGATACAATTCACAGACCACATGAAGCTCAAGAAGAAGAAGTACTAAAGTGTGGGTGCTTTGGTCCTACTTAAAAGGAAGAAAAAGCTGGGCAGTGGTGGCACATACCTTTAATCTCAGCACTTGGGAGACAGAGGCAAGCAGATTTCTAAGTTTGAGGCCAGTCTGTTCTACAGAGTGAGTTCCAGGACAGTCAGGGCTACACAGAGAAACCCTGTCTCAAAAAATGAAAGAAGAAGAGAAAAGAAAAGAAAAAGAAAGAAAGGAAAAAGAAAGAAAAGAAAAGAAAAAGAAAGAAAAAAAAGAAAGAAAAGAAAAGAAGAAAGAAAGAAAAGAAAAAGAAAGAAGAGAAAAGAAAGGGGTACAAAATACAAAATACTCACGGGAATAAATATGGAGAAAGAGTGTAGAGCAGATACTGAAGGAAAGGCCCTCCAGTCCCACCTAGGAATTCATCCCATATATAGTCACCAAATCAGACACTATTGTAGATGCCAAGAAGTGCTTACTGAAAGGAGCCTGATACAGCTTTCTCCTGAGAGATCCTGCCAGAGCTTCACAAATACAGAGGCAGATGCTCACAGCCAACTATTGGACTGAGCACAGGATTCCCAATGGAGGAGTTAGAGAAAGGATTGAAGTAGCTGAGGGGGCTTGAAATCCCATAAGAAGAGCAACAATATCAACCAACCAGAGCTCCCAGAGCACCCAGGGACTAAGCCACCAACTATGGAGTACATGGCTCCAGCTGGGTATGTCCCATAGTATGGCCTTGTCAGGTATCGTTGTCAGGAGAGGTCCTTGTTTCTATGAAGGCTCAAAAGATATCCCAGTGTAGTGGAATGGAAGGCAGGGAGGCTGGGATGGGTGGTTGGTTGGAGGAACACCATCATAGAAGTATGGAAGGGGAAAATGGGGTATGGGGTTTCTAGGAAGGGAGAAACCGTGAAAGGGGATAACATTTGAAATGTAAATTTAAAAATCCAATAAAAATTCATCTGTAATAACAAAAAACCCAGAATAGCAAAAACTATTCTCAAAAATTAAAAAAAAAAATTTCTTGGAGAATTTCCTACTCTGATCTCAAGCTGTACCTCAATGCAATACTGATAAAAAGCTGCATGGTGTTGGTACAGAGGCAGATAAGTAAATCAATGTAATAGAATTGAAGACCCAGAAATAAATCCACACACATGATCTTTTACAAAGAAGCCAAAACCCTCCAGTGGTGGCGGGGGGCGGGGGGGGGGCACACAGCTTTATCAACAAATGGTGCTTGTTCAGCTGACAGTTGGCATGTAGAAGAATGCAAATTGATTCTTGTCCAAAGCTCAATTCAAAGTAGATCAAGGACCTCACATAAAACCAGATATGCTAAATCTAAGAGAAAAGAAATTGAGAAAGATCCTCAAAGGCATCTGCACATGGGAAAATTTCCTGAACAGAACATCAATGGCTCATCCTCTAAGATCAACAATTGACAAATGGAACTGCATAAATTTGAAAAGCTTCTGTAAGGCAAATGACACTGTCAATAGGACAAAATGGCAACATACATGTTTGAAAGACCTTGACCAAGCGTAAATCTGATTGAGAACTAATATCTAAAATATTCAAAGAACTCAAGAAGTTAGACTGCAGAAAATCAAATAACACTATTAATAAATGGGGTACAGAGTTACACAAAAATTCTCAACTGTGGATTGCTAAATTCTTAATGATGATCCTATAATAATTCCTAAAATTTTACTTGTAATTAATAAACTCTTTACAATAAGACTGCTATTATAATCCTTCTGATGTAAAAACTGCAATTTGAAATCTGCCAATGTCCGTGTGTCAGGAGTTAATTGCTTCTGAGATAGAAAGCAGGTATTTACAACTTAGAACAAATTCCACATTGTTATAAAACAATTAACTAAAGTCATAAAAAGAAACTAATGATTTATTGTAGGTGTAGGAACAAAGGATAAAATTTTGACTGTGTTTATCAATATAAACCTTCAATGGTAACTTAGTCACAAAATTATGATTTTTAATTCTTAATGACAGATAATGAATGTCTATCTGGAAAACTAGTCATAATGGATACATATTTAAGCATCTCTGTTGTAAACTCCTTAACTGATTTTTGAGTTGAATTTAAGTGTGAGCTCATGGTGAAATTTTTACCATGTGATCATATATTCTAAAAGATGTTTAAGTGCTGAGGACAAAGGGAGCAGAGAGAATTTTTTGGAGAGAATTTTTAGAGAACAACCACTGAGAAATAAAGATTAAAATCACTTTTCAAAGTGTCTCTTTTTCTTCCTGAGACATTCACTAGCAGACTGGGAGTTGTATAATTTCTCAGTCCAAGACTTGAAGTTCTGTGGAGAAGAGAACTAAGACTGCTTTCCTTAACTTCCCCTTGTTTTATAGCAGGTACCAAATCCAGTGGTTTTTAACCTCAGAATATGTAAGAAAATTATTAAATATTTTTAGAAGCAAGGAGCTTCTATATTCAGCATAGTTACAAAGGTTAAAAGTCAAGGGTTATAAGTCATCTGCCTATGTACAACACTGTCTTGCTTCAGTCCATTACAGGCCTAGCAGGCTCCAGGAAGGGACCTTTTTAATAGAGAACAAATTTTAAATAAACAACAGGGTGTGGTAGTGGTTGGCACCCTTAATCCTAGCACTATAGAAACAAAGGGATTATGATTTTCCTAATTTTGAGGCTATCCAGGGCTACACATTGAAATAATGTCTCAGCTGACAAAACATTGGCCGCACACAAAATAAGTAAATAAGTAAGTAACTAACTAAATAATTCCAACGACTAAACAAATATTTAAATAAAAAATTTAAAACTAAAAAGTGACTTTGCAATGGTGTTTAGACATTCATGTATGTGTTGTTTGAAAATTTTCAGCAACTTTTTCATGATGATGGTTGAGAACTCTGAAAATCCAGACCCTGAAGTAGGAAACAATGTAGTGGAGCACTGTGAAATCACAGTGGAATGCTATGACATCAGATTGGAGCACGGTGACACCAGAGTGGAGCACGATGACAGCACAGTGGAACAATGTGACAGCCCTGTGGACCACTGTGACTCCAGAGTGGAGCACAGTGACACCACAGTGTAGAACTGTGACACCAGATCTTGGTTCTGGGACTCCGCTGAACGTAGTCTGCACAGGTGAGAGTGTGCACTACAGAAGCTAACAGCTTCTGGGACAGGCAGGAGCCACAGAGCTTCTGAGGGAGTGCCCTTTTCGGCCTCCAGACATCTGGCCACCTTCCCGGCCAGAGGACAGGTGTCCGCCCGGCCCGGGAGGACTTTGCCTCAGGATAGGAGGAAGACATCTTGGTTCCGAGACTCCATCGAAAGTAGTCTGTACAGATGAGATTGTGGACTACAGAACCTAACAGCTTCTGTGACAGGCCAAAGCAACACAGCTTCTGAAAAAGGTCCTGTTTTGGGCCTTCATCTTCGGCCAGAAGGGAGGTCCGAACACCAGATATCTCTGCACCTTTCCTGTAAGAGGAGAGCTTGCCTGCAGAGAGTGCTCTGACCACTGAAACTCAGAGGAGAGAGCTAGTCTCCCATGTCTGCTGATAGAGGCTAACAGAATCACCAGAGGAACAATCTCTAAACAGAGACAACTATAACAACTAACTCCAGAGATTACCAGATGTTGAAAGGTAAACTTAGAATCTTACTAACTGAAAACAAGACCACGCACCATCATCAGAACCCAACACTCCCACTTCGCCCATTCCCGGGCACCACAACACACCCGAAAACCTAGACCCAGATTTAAAAGCATATCTCATGATGATGGTAGAGAACATCAAGAAGGACTTTAATAACTCACTTAAAGAATTACAGGAGAACACTGCTAAACAGGTAGAAGACCTTAAAGAGGAAGCACAAAAAATCCCTTAAAGAATTGCAGAAAAACACAACCAAAAGGGTGATGGAATTGAATAAAAATATCCAAGGCCTAAAAAGGGAAGTAGACAAAATAAAGAAAACCCAAAGTGAGGCAACGCTGGAGATAGAAACCCTAGAAAAGAAATCTGGAAGCATAGATGTGAGCATCAGCAAAAGAGTACAAGAGATGGAAGAGAGAATCTCAGGTGCAAAAGATTCCATAGAGAACATCGACACAACAATCAAAGAAAATGGAAAATGCAAAAAGATCCTAACTTAAAACATCCAGGAAATCCAGGACACAATGAGAACATCAAACCTACGGATAATAGGAGTAGATGAGAATGAAGATTTTCAACTCAAAGGGCCAGCAAATATCTTCAACAAAATTATAGAAGAAACCTTCCCAAACCTAAAGAAAGAGATGCCCATGAACATACAAGAAGCCTACAGAACTCCAAATAGACTGGACCAGAAAAGAAATTCCTTCCAACACATAATAATCAGAATAACAAATGCACTAAATAAGGATAAAATACTAAAAGCAGTAAGGGAAAATGTCAAGTAACATTTAAAGGTAAGCCTATCAGAATGACATCAGATTTTTCACCAGGGACTATGAAAGCCAGAAGAAAATGGACAGATAATATGCAGACAGTAAGAGAACACAAATGCCAGCCCAGGCTACTATACCCAGCCAAACTCTCAATTACCATAGATGGAGACCCAAAGTATTCCATGACAAAACCAAATTCACACATTATCTTTCTATGAGTCCAGCCCTTCAAAGGATAATAACAGAAAAAAACCAATACAAGGACACAATCCTCGTCCTAGAAAAAGCAAAAAGGTAATCCCTCAACAAACCTAAAAAAAGACAGCCACAAGAACAGAATGCCAACTC
The DNA here is from genome assembly GCF_000001635.26 of Mus musculus. Classification (NCBI taxonomy): domain Eukaryota; kingdom Metazoa; phylum Chordata; class Mammalia; order Rodentia; family Muridae; genus Mus; species Mus musculus. The sequence goes on from NC_000082.6 coordinate 3,421,886, forward strand.
TAACAACAAAAATAATAGGAAGCAACAATTACTTTTCCTTAATATCTCTTAATATCAATGGACTCAATTCCCCAATAAAAAGACATAGACTAACAGACTGGCTACACAAACAGGACCCAACATTTTGCTGCTTACAGGAAACTCATCTCAGAGAAAACGATAGACACTACCTTAGAATGAAAGGCTGGAAAACAATTTTCCAAGCAAATGGTATGAAGAAACAACCTGGAGTAGCCATTCTAATATCTAATAAAATCGACTTCTAACCCAAAGTCATCAAAAAAGACAAGGAGGGGCACTTCATACTCATCAAAGGTAAAATAATCCAAGAGGAACTCTAAATTCTGAATATCTATGCTCCAAATACAAGGGCAGCCACATTCATTAAAGAAAATTTAGTAAAGCTCAAAGCACACATGGCACCTCACACAATAATAGTGGGAGACTTCAACACACCACTTTCATCAATGAACAGATCATGGAAACAGAAACTAAACAGGGACACAGTGAAACTAACAGAAGTTATGAAACAAATGGATCTAACAGATATCTACAGAACATTTTATCCTAAAACAAAAGGATATACCTTCTTCTCAGCACCTTATGGTACCTTCTCCAAAATTGACCACATAATTGATCACAAAACAAACCTCAACAGATAAAAAATATTGAAATTATCCCATGCATCCTATTATATCACCATGGACTAAGGCTGATCTTAAATAACAAAGTAAATAATAGAAAGCAAACATTCACGTGGAAACTGAACAACACAATTCTCAATGATACCTTGGTCAAGGAAGGAATAAAGAAAGAAATCAAGGACTTTTTGGAGTTTAATGAAAATAAAGCCACAACATACCCTATCTTATGGGACAGAATGAAAGCATTTCTAAGAGGAAAACTTATAGCTCTGAGTGCCTCCAAAAAGAAACTAGAGAGAGCACACATTACAAGCTTGACAACACACCTGAAAGCTCTAGAACAAAAGGAAGCAAATTCACCCAAGAGGAGTAGACAGCAGGAAATGATCAAACTCAGGGGCGAAATCAACCAAGTGGAAACAAGAAGAACTACTCAAAGAATTAACCAATCAAGGAGCTGGTTCTTTGAGAAAATCAACAAGATAGATAAACCCGTAGCCAGAATCACTAGAGGACACAGGGAAAGCATCCTAATTAACAAAATCAGAAATGAAAAGGGAGACATAACAACAGATCCTGAAGAAATCCAAAACACAATCAGATCCTTATACTGAACAAAACTGGAGAACCTGGATGAAACGGACAAGTTTGTAGACAGATACCAGGTACCAGAGTTAAATCAAGATCAGGTTAATAATTTAAACAGTCCTGTATCCCCTAAAGAAATAAAAGCAGTCATTAATAGTCTCCCAACCAAAAAAAGCCCAGGACCAAATGGGTTTAGTGCAGAGTTCTATCAGACCTTCAAAGAAGATCTAATCCCAGTACTTCACAAACTATTCCACAAAATAGAAACAGAAGGTACTCTACCCAACTCATTCTATGAAGCCACAATTACTCTGATACCTAAACCACAAAAAGACCCAACAAAGATAGAGAACTTCAGACCAATCTCCCTTATGAATATCGATGTGAAAATCATCAATAAAGTTCTAGGTAACTGAATCCAAGAACACATCAAAACAATCCATCCTGACCAAGTAGGTTTCATCCCAGGGATGCAGGGTTGGTTTAATATAAGGAAATCCATCAACATAATCCAGTTTATAAACAAACTCAAAGACAAAAACCACATGATCATCTCGTTAGATGTGGAGAAAGCATTTGACAAAATCTAACACCCATTCATAATAACAGTCATGAAAAGATCAGGAATTCAAGGCCCATACCTAACCATGATAAAAGCAATCTACGGCAAACCATTAGCCAACATCAAAGTAAATGGTGAGAAGCTGGAAGCAATCCCACTAAAATCAGGGACTAGACAAGGCTGTCCACTCTCTCCCTATCTATTCAACATTGTACTTGAAGTCTTAGCCAAATCAATTAGACAACAAAAGGAGATCAAGGGGATACAAACTGGAAAGGAAGAAGTCAAAATATCACTTTTTTTAAATGGTATGATAGTATATATAAGTGACCCTAAAAATTCCACCAGAGAACTCCTAAGCCTGATAAACAGCTTCAATGAAGTAGCTGGATATAAAATTAACTCAAACAAGTCAATGGCTTTTTTGTACACAAAGGATAAACAGGCTGAGAAAGAAATTAGGGAAACAACACCCTTCTCAATAGTCACAAATAATATAAAATATCTTGGTATGACTCTAACTAAGGAAGTGAAAAATCTGTATGATAAGAACTTCAAGTCTCTGAAGAAAGAAATTAAAGAAAATCTCAGAAGATGGAAAGATCTCCCATGCTCATGGATTGGCAGGATCAATATAATAAAAATGGCTATATTACCAAAAGCAATTTACAGATTCAATGCAATCCCCATCAAAATTCCAACTCAATTCTTCAACGAATTAGAAAGGGCAATCGGCAGATTCATCTGGAATAACAAAAAACCTTGGATAGCAAAAACTCTTCTCAAAGATAAAAGAACCTCTGGTGGAATCACCACGCCTGACCTAAAGCTGTTCTACAGAGCAATTGTGATCAAAACTTCATGGTACTGGTATAGTGACAGACAAGTAGACCAATGGAATAGAATTGAAGACCCAGAGATGAACCCACACACCTATGATCACTTGATCTTTGACAAGGGAGTTAAAACCATCCAGTGTAAAAAAAGAAAGCATTTTCAACAAATGGTGCTGGCACAACTGGCAGTTATCTTGTAGAAGAATGCGAATTGATGCATTCCTACCTCCTTGTACCAAGGTCAGATCTAACTGGATTAAGGAACTCCACATAAAACCAGAGAGAATGAAACTTAAAGAGGATAAAGTAGGGAAAATCCTCAAAGATATGGGTACAGGGGAAAAATTCCTGAATAGACAGCAATGCCTTTTGCTGTAAGATTGAGAGTCGATATATGGTACCTCATAAAGTTGCAAAGCTTCTGCAAGGCAAAAGACACCGGCAATAAGACAAAAAGACCACCAACAGATTGGGAAAGGATCTTTACCTATAATAAATCAGATAAGGGACTAATATCCAATATATATAAAGAAATCAAGAAGGTGGACTCCAGAAAATCAAATGACCCCATTAAAAAATGGGGCTCAGAGCTGAACAAAGAATTCTCACCTGAGGAATACCGAATGGCTGAGAAGCACCTGAAAAAATGTTCAACATCCTTAATCATCAGGGAAATGCAAATCAAAACAACCCTGAGATTCCACCTCACACCAGTCAGAATGGCTAAGATCAAAAATTCAGGTGACAGCAGATGCTGGCCAGGATGTGGCGAATGAGGAACACTCCTCCATTGTTGGTAGGATTGCAAGCTTGTACAACCACTCTGGAAATCAGTCTGGCGGTTCCTCAGAAAATGGACATAGTACTACCAGAGGATCCCACAATAGCTCTCCTGAGCATATATCCAGAAGAGGTCCCAACCGGTAAGAAGGACACATGTTCCACTAAGTTCATAGCAGCCTTATTTATAATAGCCAGAAGATGGAAAGAACCCAGATGCCCCTCAACAGAGGAATGGATACAGAAAATGTGGTACATTACACAATGGAGTACTACTCAGCTATTAAAAAGAATGAATTTATGAAATTCCTAGGCAAATGTATGGACCTGGAGGGCATCATCCTGAGTGAGGTAACCCAATCACAAAGGAACTCACACAATATGTACACACTAATAAGTGGATACTAGCCCAAAAACATGTTACAGAGTTTGACTGCCAGTTCAGATATTTGAATGCATAACAGTGCAGCTTTTAATACCTCATTAAGAAAAAAGTGTTTTTAGCCAGGCGGTGGTGGTGCACACCTTTGATCACAGTTCTCAGGAGGCAGAGGCAGGCAGATTTCTGAGGTCGAGGCAAGCCTGGTCTAGAGAGTGAGTTCCAGGACAGCCAAGGCTATACAGAGAAACCCTGTCTTGAATATATATATATGTGTGTGTGTGTATATACATATATATATTATATATACATATATATGTATGTATAAATATATATTATATATATTATATATTATATATATAAATATATATAAATGTGTATATATATATATATATATATAAGTTTTAAGTTTTATCTCTAATCCTTTATAAGTCTAGTTTCTGGAATAATAATTACAAAAAAATATTATTCCAATTTAGACAAATCTTTAAAGACCTGTTTTCCTGGGTTGGATCCTGCCACGTGTTATTTAGAATGACTCTAAACCTTAGTTACCAATTTTAAGCTAATGTTCTGTTAAAAGCAAAAAGCAGTTGGCCCCTTTAAGAGCTGCTTCTGTACATAATCAGCCTTTAGCAGGGCTTTTCAGCTGTACTTGGCTCCCAGCCATGGTGCAGTGTAACTTATACATTTCTGCTGTGCAAATTGAGACTGCCTTTTAAACAAGTTAAACTAAATCAAAGGATGGACAGCCAGCAGATAAAGTTTTAACCTTTTTTTTTTCAACATGAAACACAGAACAACAATCATTTAAACAACAAAACAAAAACACACATAAACTGACAGGCATATGTATAAATTGGCGTACCAAGGACAGACAATAGACAGAGAGAGAATAGAACTTAATATCTCAAGTGGGATCTTGACTTCAGAATCTGATGTAGTTGGCTAGAGGAATACAGGGTGCGGGCAGGTAGGAAAGGCTCAGGGTATACAGGTCCTTGACAGGTTAGACACTTTCAAGAGAAAAACCTGTTTCTCACAATCCTCTCTATTATAATTTTTTCAACATTAGATGCCATAGGTTGAGCATTTAAAGTCTCTAGTGACAATGAATTATTGTTATGACAAGTGACAACAAAAGCATGATATAAAGTGAGCTCATCCTATGGTTGGTCCCTCAACCAAGCAACTGACCTGGTTCAACAATAATGGGAGGTTTCCATTCTGGTTTAAGAATCTACTCCCTTGACTAGAAAATTTTTTCTGTAACAGGTCCTTAGTGATATTTTATTGTTCTCCCTCTTTGGTGGTTTGAATATGCTTGCCCAGGGGGTAGCATTACTACTTATTGAGTAGGTGTGTCCTTGTTGGATGAAGTGTGTCATTGTCAGGGCTTTGAAGCTCCACCATTGCGGAAGACACAGTCTGATCCTGGCTTTCTTTGGATGAAAATGTAGAACTCTCTACTTTTCCATACCATGTCTGCCTGGGTGCTGCCATGCTCCCACCTTGATGATAATGGATTAAACCTCTGAATCTGTAAGCCAATCCTAATTAAATTCTGTTTTTATAAGGGTTGCCTTGGTCATGGTGTCTCTTCACAACAATGAAGTCACTGACTAATACAAACCCTCTGAAAAAGTAACCCTAGGAATTGATTAGGAACAATCTCAGAGAGCACACCCTCCAACACCCCTCCCCCAGTACTTTTTGCCAAGGCAGGGGTGCCAGGAGCCATAGGCTCAGCCGTAGCCTTGTGGATATTTTCTAGATTACATAAACAATCCTGAGAGAACATTATTGGACCTAACAGTAAGAATGTTTGTGGGTAAAGAGGACACTATGACCGTTGTTTCCAGGAGCTGAAGATTGACACCTGAGCTTCAAAGAGCCTTCGGGGTCTTGTCCCCTGTCTTGGAGCCTCTTCTTGCTTATGCTTATATTGCTACTCTGGAAGAAAGTTTTTCAGAGCTTGATCACTATGATTGACTTGTTCTCATTCTTCCTGTCTCTTGTCCCTCCCACTCTCTCTCTCTCTACTGCCCTGGGCCCCCACTGATTATTCCTGCAAGTCCAGACAAACTTGCGTCCAGCGTGTGCTTCTGGGTTTGGGGTCTGAGAGAGACCACTCTTTGCATTGGGTCACCCCTTTGTCAAAATGTGGGTGGTTTGCACTGGACCTTCACTCATCAGGTGGTGAGTGAAGATCTACACAGGGTTGCTGCTTCATTAGGAAGTGAGTTAAGACCCACAAAGAGACTGCCACAGTGTCGCCCACACTGTGAGACTGATTCGAGAAAGGTAGAAAGAGTGGCTAGACTATGGGATAAGCATTAAGTAAGCATGAATTATTTTTAAAGGGATCTCAAGGAATCCTTCAAGACAAAAAGAATAGGGTTAAGAAAATTTGTTCAAAGCCAAGAACTGCTCCAGATGGGAGGAATAGGATTTAAAATAAAAGAAATAAAATATAATAAAACAAAATAAAATAAATAAAAAGAGTAAAAAAACCTAGAAAAACAAAATAACAGATGTTAGAAAAATTCTTAGCTCAAGGACATTTATGTTGTTTTTAAATCCCAGAAGTCGGAATGGTGAATATATAAATGAAACAATTTGACAAGTTGAGGAGTAATTAGGAAAGTTTGAAAAGTTGGGCACTGGGGAACAACTATTCAGGAGTTACCACTATGCCTATTCTCCCTTCTCTGTCAGAATTCTGAGGAGATAAAGACTTTGAACAGGAGAGAGAGAAAGATAGAGAGAATATGTTTCAGAAAAGCAGTTATCCCCTGTTTGGGCCCTTTTAGCAAAAGAGAACAAAAATAGAAATAAGCTATTTCAGAACTCTCCTAGGGACAGGAGGAAATTGGGAGATGCCCTGCTTCCTCTCTGGCTCCTATGGAGATATTCTCAGTACTGGTTAGGATATCTGGGTCCCTTTGAGATATTAAGTTCTATTCTCTCTCTGTCTATTGTCTGTCCTTGTTATACCAATTTGTCCATATGTCTGTCAATTTATGTTTGTTTTTGTTTTGTTGTTTGAATGATTGTTGTCCTGTGTTTCATGTTGAAAAAAATGGTTAAAACTTTATCTGCAGGGTGTCCATCCTTTGATTTAGTTTAACTTGTTTAAAAGGCAGTCTCAATTTGTACAGCAGAAACTGATAAGTTACACTGCACCATGGCTGGGAGGTAAGTAGAGCTGAAAAAGTCCTCCTAGAGGCTGATTATCTACACGAGCAGCTCTTAAAGGGGCCAACAGCTTCTTGCTTTTAAGAGAACATTAGCTTAAAATTGGTAAATAAGGGTTAGAGTCATTCTAAACAACACGTGGCATGAGCCAACCCAGGAAAACAGGTCTTTATAGACACTTGTAAATTGGGATAATATTTTGTGTAATTATTATTCCAGAAACTAGACTTGTAAAGAATAAGAGTTTATATATACAGTCTTTCTTTTTTTTTTGAGACAGGGTTTCTCTGTATAGCCCTGGCTCTCCTGGAACTCACTCTCTAGAATAGGCTGGCCTCGAACTCAGAAATCTGCCTGCCTCTGCTTCCCAAGTGCTGGGATTAAAGGTGTGTACCTCCACCACCCTGCTTAAAACAATATTTTATTAATGAGGTATTAAAAGCTGCACTGTCGGGTTCCGGGACTTGGCAGAAAGTAGTCTGCACAGGTGAGAGTGTGGACTACAGAAGCTAACAGCTTCTGGGACAGGCAAGAGCCACAGAGCTTCTGAGGCAGCACCATTTTCGGGCTCCAGACATCCAGCCACCTTCCCGGCCAAAGGACAGGTGTCTGCCCGGCCTGGGAGGATTTTGCCTCAGAATCCTCGGGAGCCATCTTGGTTCTGGACTGCGCAGAAAGTAGTCTGCACAGGTGAGAGTGTGGACTACAGAAGCTAACAGCTGCTGAGACCGGCGAGAACCACAGAGCTTCTGAGACAGCACCATTTTCGGGTTCCAGACATGCGGCCACCTTCCCGGCCAGAGGACAGGTGTCCACCCGGCCCGGGAAGACTTTGCCTCGGGAATCACGGGAGCCATCTTGGTTCCGGGACTCCACAGAAAGTAGTCTGCACAGGTGAGAGTGTGGACTACTGAAACAACAGCTTCTGTGACAGCCAAAGCAACACAGATTCTGGGAAAGGTCCTGTTTTGGGCCTTCATCTTCGGCCAGGAGGAGATCCAAATGCCAAATAACCGTGCACCTTCCCTGTAAGAGGAGAGCTTGCCTGCAGAGATTGCTCTGACCACTGAAACTCAGAGGAGAGAGCTAGTCTCCAAGGTCTGCTGATAGAGGGTAACAAAATCACCAAAAGAACAATCTCTAAACAGAGACAACTATAACAACTAACTCTAGAGATTACCATATGACGAAAGGTAAACATAAGAATCTTACTAACAGAAACCAAGATCACTCACCTGTTGCAGCCGGCCAGCAGCTCGCAACGTGAACAGTTTGACTGAGATGGCCACTTGAGCTAAGGGAGGAACTAGACGGGGAGAAAGAAGAAATGGAGCCAAGACAAGTTCATCCTGTTCAAAGCTCAATTTTACTAGTTCCGACATTCAGTTATAAAGGAAGGGGGAGGGAACCCGATTCCTGCCAACTGGTCTCGGGGTCCAGTAGCAGGGTGAACACGTGTGTGGCTCCAAGCAGCAAAGCAGCAGGTTCCAGCAGTGGGCATGGCAGAATGATTGAGCGGGAAGCTCCACCCCTGAGCAGCAGGTTTCAGGCTGGGGGAGGGGAGACTACATCTCCTCCCATTTGTTAACAAAAAAATAAAAAAAAAAAAAAGAGAAGGGCTGGCCTGAGGCAAAAAACTTATTTATGTTCAATAGTTCTGCCTGAATTTTTAGGGCTAAAGAAAAAAACTGCTTCCGTGGGATTCCCTAACTTTTCTTACGGTAAACTGTATCTGGCTAAGACTGTACTTTCTATCCTAGTGAACAACAGAAGGGCCCTGAGCTGTAGGCTCTGACTTTATAATGCTAATTAGTATTGAAGGTAACTTCCTAGTTGAATTTTAAGTAGGGCTGAAAGAAAGATGAAATTTCAAGACCTGTAAGTCATATAAAGTACTCAGAAATTGCTGGTTCTTTGTGAGCCTAGAGGCTGCCTGGGGCTAAGAAAAGAGAAAAACAAACCTGGGTATGCCCCGTAGTTAAAACATTCCTGGGAACATCTTGACCATAAGATAAAGGAAATGTAAAGACATAACAGGGCTATCTGAACTGAGTCCACAACTCACAGAACTCTGACACCCTGCACATACATGTAATTTTCTGTTAATGTTTGAATAAGCCAATAGTGTGTTGCTATGCTGAATTCCACACCCCTAACCCCCTTACCCCATAAAAACCCCTAGCTTTCGAGCCTTGTGGCCGGCATCCGTTATCTCCTGTGTGGGATACATGTCGGTCTGGAGCTCCGTAATTAAACGTCCTCATGTAATTACAACAAGATGGGTCCTCCTGTTTCTTTGGGTGCTCTCACACTCCAGAGACTAGAGTGGGGGGTCCCCCGAAAGGGGGTCTTACAGGGCGTTAGAACCCTGGCTAAGTTTGACTGAACAAATTTGAAATATACTTTATTAAGAATAACACTGAGTTGATATTTTTCCGCATTTTTGGATGACAGGCGGGAAACAGGGAGAAAGGGGGTGACGACTGGCTCCATAGTACAAGGCCAATTGGCTTTTTATTTTGGGGTGGGAGGCAGTGAAGACAGTACGGTCTCCAACCTCTCTCCCCTGTATTAATTAAGTTAAATAAGGCAACGCTTAACTGAGGTGATCAAATGATTTTCTCATCCGTAGATGAGTGGGCTTTTAACCTTGGCTTGGGTGGACATTGACCCGATTTCTCCCGTGGGTGTATTAACAACCCACACCTGTGGCTCTTGGTATCTTCTGGGGAGCGGGAGGCAGAGCCTTAGGTTTTTTTTGTTTGTTTTTTAGCTGGAATTTAGTTAGCAACCTCCATTTTAAACTGGGTATAACCCTCAGGAAACTCAGAAATGGTCAAGCTGGACCTTCTCCTGTAGTAGTTCTCTGAACCAAGCGATACCCATACTGAATTCGTACGATCATGAACCAGTATGCACAGTTCTGAGTACTGTGCAGCTCCTAAAGGAGAATTGTCAACCTCAGATTTAGCAAGGCCTAGACAAGAATTATGTCATTAGTAACACCACGATTTGTGGCTAAAATAGGAGCTGAGAGTCGTTCCTCCTCATCCCTGTTATTCCCATAGCCTGAGGAACTAAGGACACCTTGCAGTAATGGCAAGGGTGAAAAGCCAGAGGCCAGCTAAGGGACTAAGCCCATCTATCAGAATAAAAGCCAATCTCTATTAATATTAGAAATATCTACTTTTTTAGCCCTCTTGGTAAACCTAATTTTTAACTCAGACTGAAAGCCACGTGTTGGAATGTCCTGGAACTGAAGATAACAGCTGCCACCTATGCTCTCTAGGGGGGCGGGGATCCACACCTGCTGGTCCGGCTGGAGAATGTTGATTAACCTGCTTGAAAAACAAAATCTCGACAGTGAGAAAGTAGGAAAGCAGAAATTTTTTGGGGGGGGAGTTCAGGTACTTTATTTAAATGCAAATAGTAAAGCTGAGGTTAATCTCTAGCCTCCTGTCGGGTAGCAGGCCCAGAGAGTAGCAGGAAAACAGCTTTTCTGGGAGCTTTTGTTCCCAGCTGAATTCTAAACACAAGAGGAATTTTAGTCTTCAGAATGATACTTACGAGAAGAGTCAGAATCTGTGTTCATCTGATGAATTAATCTTTCTGGCAGCCACCGCGCTCCATCTTCATCTCGTGAAAAAACACAAACCGAGCCTCTTCCCCCAATTAGAACCAGATCTGGACCCTTCCATTCGTTAGTCAGGGGGTCCTTCCATTTTACCAATGTATAAGAATTAGAAGTAACTGGATGCCAATGGCGATCTGCTGCAGACTGACCTTTAATATCAGTTTGCAAAAAATTTAGGACAAATAAGGTGAAGGCAAGGTGGGCCTTTGGTGACCTTGGGGGATATGCTCTGAATTAACTTTGCTAGGTAATTTAGAATATAGGAATCTCTAACATTGGACTGAATAATAGACCAGTCTAAGATTGAGTTAGAATGACTGGTCACACTGAAGAAAAGGGAAAAATCATTATGACTTTATTAAATGACTAATTTTACTAAGTCTGAATATACAGTCTCTGATGTACTATTGCCATAAAGTTAAAAGGCTAGAAGCTAGTCTAAACTGGAAAAAATGACAAGCAAGGATGGATCTAAAACATGAATTTAATTTAGTTTTTTAGCCATTTTAATTAGGACACTGAATCAACTTACCTGCCAGCTCAGCACATGAATTACTAATATGTTTCTGCAGTGTTCTCTGGAGAGAACCTGTTTTTCCCTTTCCTAATAAGGTAGCTGTTTTAGGATTAATCTATAAGCCAATAAGTAGATCCTTTTAAGATACTATAAAGCATTTATTAAATTTTTGACATTTAAATTTTTCATTTTGAAAATAAAGGCATGATTTAAATAGTGTGCATGGGAATGCACTAAATAGTATGTATGGGGATACAATTTCTCCCTTTTTTGTCTTTTAAGAAGTTAAACTTTAAAATTTCACAATTTTAAATACTTGGCTGTAAAGGGGCAGTGACTAATTGCACTTTCAATAATTTTTTTAAGGAGCAGTTGTAACTAGAAAGCTTGAAAAGTTATTAAGAGTCACATGTGCATAATTTATTTATTAACTAGAAATATGTATAAGTAATTGTAAATTTGAGAATTAATAGTGTCTGAGGGATGAACAATTTAAGCAATTATGAGCTCAGAGATATAGTATTGACTATTAATATACAAATTAAGGTTTGGTTGTTCAGCATTTTAAAGCACCATCTACAGCACACAACTAGATTATTTGTGCTGGAACAGGGGCAATTGTGTGTCTTAAGACTCCACCCCACAGCAGCTAGTTGGGCCCACGTGGGCCATCGATCGGCTGGGAGGATGAGAAAAGTGACTTTTCAATAATGTTTTTTTTTTTTTTTTTGGCCAAAGAATTGTTTTGGGCACAACCAATTTTTAATTACCAATTAATAACAATTATAAAAGCTTTTTTATTTTTTGTAAAACCTTTTGTAGTAAACTAAAACCCTAAGTAATAAAAGGATATTGTCTTTGAATCTCTTGGGTGAGAGCAAGGATTTAAGGTAAACTTCCCTTGAGAAGCATTAGTTAATAAAATACTTCCCACTTAGGAAATAATATACACTGAAAGATTAAAACTCTTGGCTTCTTGTATAGAAGCGGAAACAATAAAAATTTTTCTTACATAATGTAAAGCTATATTGGCCATACCTAGAGGCAAAATTTTCTAGTAATTACCAGTTCACTAGAAGTAAAACTCTTTGAATTTAAGCATTATTCTAAACATCTGAATAGATCTGCAACACTGGTAAAAAGAAATTTTCTTGAACACAGGGAAAAACTTTCTCAGGCACTGTTTTCAAAACACAAGAAGGCCACAAGCCGCTCTGGGGCTGCCCAGAGCCCTGTATTGACTCAAACGTAAAATACTTTTTAATCTGAGCATCTTGGCCCTCCTGTAATAAGGACCAATTCTAGAGGAACAATGTAACCGTCTACGCCTCTAATTTTTGATACTCTATCTTAAGATGACTTACAGTTAAAACGTTCTTCACAACTTCAGTGTTGTGAAAAAATTGCCCTTACTGCAGTTTTTTGTTTTAGATCTTATCTTAAAATTTACTGTTTAGGATAGGAACCACATTAATTATTATTTAAACTAGAAAGATCTTTAGAGACCCAGCCTCTTGGGCTGCCTTATGCCACATGTCAGAAAGACTCCAAACTTGAGTTATCAAATTTAACACTAACCATCTGTAGCAATGTAATAATTATTAATCTTAACCAACAACTTATGAGCTGAATGTGAAGACATGCAGAGCACATTATCAATAAAAAGGAACCAAATGAAGCAATTAATTTTAGATCAATCAGAGAATATTAATTTTTGTAGCTACAATCATAGAATAAAAAACACTTTACCATTGTCAAACACATTAATCATGAACCATTTATCAGCTTTTTTACTCCGAAACTAAGAGGCTGTTTCTTCTTCCTTGAACCATGGGCTACAGCTATCTATCTTACCTAAAAAAAATTTCTTACTAATTGTACTTCAAGCCTTACTCCTCTGGCCTGAAACAACTCCTGAAAACTAAGGGCAACCGCCTGATCCATGACTTTAAACCCTTTCTTCTTCCACCTAAGCAGCTTCCTAAAAAGCTGCGGCTGACCCACCTGTTTCCGATTTTAATTCCGATTAACACGCTGCTGACCCAAGCAGAACCAGCATTGGGTTAGCACTGATTTAAGCTTAATTCGTATCCTACTGCATCCTCAGCAACACTTTACAAAACTGAAATTTTAAGCTAGCGCTAGCATGTGTACCTGTCTGTTGCTCTGGTGCCTGATACAAAGATCCTTTCCTGTGGAGCTCCACACCAGCAGCATTTCTCTTAGCATCCCTCTGCCATTCTTCAGGTCCCAGTGCTGGCGCCAAAATGTTGCAGCCGGCCAGCAGCTCGCAACGTGAACAGTTTGACTGAGATGGCCACTCGAGCTAAGGGAGGAACTAGACGGGGAGAAAGAAGAAACGGAGCCAAGACAAGTTCATCCTTTTCAAAGCTCAATTTTATTAGTTCCGACATTCAGTTATAAAGGAAGGGGTAGGGAACCTGATTCCCGCCATCTGGTCTCGGGGTCCAGTAGCAGGGTTAACACGTGTGTGGCTCCAAGCAGCAAAGCAGCAGGTTCCAGCAGTGGGCATGGCAGAACGATTGAGCGGGAAGCTCCACCCCTGAGCAAGCAGGTTTCAGGCTGCGGGAGGAAAGACTACACTCACCATCTTCAGCACCCAGCACTCCCACTTCGCCCAGTCCAGGGCACCTCAACACACCAGAAAAGCTAGACCGGGAATTAAAAGCATATCTCATGATGATGGTAAAGGACATCAAGAAGGACTTTAATAACTCACTTAAAGAAATACAGGAGAACATTGCTAAACAGGTAGAAGACATTAAAGAGGAAGCACAAAAATCCCTTAAAGAATTGCAGAAAAACACAACCAAACAGGTGATGGAATTGAATAAAACCATCCAAAACCTAAAAAGGGAAGTAGACACAATAAAGAAAACCCAAAGTGAGGCAACACTGGAGATAGAAACCCTAGGAAAGAAATCTGGAAACATAGATGCGAGCATCAGCAACAGAATACAAGAGATGGAAGAGAGAATCTCAGGTGCAGAAGATTCCATAGAGAATATCGGCACAACAATCAAAGAAAATGCAAAATGCAAAAAGATTCTAACTCAAAACATCCAGGAAATCCAGGACACAATGAGAAGACAAAACCTACGGATAATAGGAGTGGATGAGAATGAAGATTTTCAACTCAAAGGACCAGCAAATATCTTCAAGAAAATTATAAAAGAAAACTTTCCAAATCTAAAGAAAGAGATGAACATGAACATACAAGAAGCCTATAGAACTCCAAATAGAATGGACCAGAAAATAAATTCCTCCCGACACATAATAATCAGAACAACAAATGCACCAAATAAAGATAGAACACTAAAAGCAGTAAGGGGAAAAGGTCAAGTAACATATAAAGGCAAGCCTATCAGAATTACACCAGATTTTTCACCAGAGACTATGAAAGCCAGAAGAGCCTGGACAGATGTGATACAGACACTAAGAGAACACAAATGCCAGCCCAGGCTACTATACCCGGCCAAACTCTCAATTACCATAGATGGAGAAACCAAAGTATTCCATGACAAAACCAAATTAACACATTATCTTTTCACGAATACAGCCCTTCAAAGAATAATAACAGGAAAAAAAAATACAAGGCCGGAAACCACGCCCTAGAAAAAGCAAGAAAGTAATCACTCACCAAACCTAAAAGAAGACAGCCACAAGAACAGAATGCCAACTCTAACAACAAAACAACAGGAAGCAACAATTACTTTTCCTTAATATCTCTTAATATCAATGGACTCAATTCCCCAATAAAAAGACATAGACTAACAGACTGGCTACACAAACAGGACCCAACATTTTGCTGCTTACAGGAAACTCATCTCAGAGAAAAAGATAGACACTACCTCAGAATGAAAGGCTAGAAAACAATTTTCCAACAAATGGTATGAAGAAACAAGCTGGAGGAGCCATTCTAATATCTAATAAAATCGACTTCCAACTTAAAGTCATCAAAAAAGACAAGGAGGGGCACTTCATACTCATCAAAGTTAAAATCCTCCAAGAGGAACTCTAAATTCTGAATATCTATGCTCCAAATACAAGGGCAGCCAGATTCATTAAAGAAACTTTAGTAAAGCTCAAAGCACAAATTGCACCTCACACAATAATAGTGGGAGACTTCAACACACCACTTTCACCAATGGACAGATCATGGAAAAAGAAACTAAACAGGGACACAGTGAAACTAACAGAAGTTATGAAACAAATGGATCTGACAGATATCTAAAGAACATTTTATCCTAAAACAAAAGGATATACCTTCTTCTCAGCACCTCATGGTACCTTCTCCAAAATTGACCACATAATTGGTCACAAAACAAGCCTCAACAGATACAAAAATATTGAAATTGTCCCATGCATCCTATCAGATCACCATGGATTAAGGCTGATCTTTAATAACAAAATAAATAATAGAAAACCAACATTCAAGTGGAAAATGAACAACACACTTCTCAATGATACCTTGGTCAAGGAAGGAATAAAGAAAGAAATTAAGGACTTCTTGGAGTTTAATGAAAATGAAGCCACAACATACCCAAACTTACGGGACACAATGTAAGCATATATAGGAGGAAAACTCATAGCTCTGAGTGCCTCCAAAAAGAAACTAGAGAGAGCACACATTAGCAGCTTGACAACACACCTAAAAGCTCTACAACAAAAGGAAGCAAATTCACCCAAGTGGAGTAGACAGCAGGAAATAATGAAACTCAGGGGCAAAATTAACCCAGTGGAAACAAGAAGAACATTCAAAGAATCAACCAAACGAGGAGCTGGTTCTTTGAGAAAACAAGATAGATAAACCCTTAGCCAGACTCACTAGAGGGCAGAGGGAAAGCATCCTATTTAACAAAATCAGAAATAAAAAGGGAGACATAACAGCAGATCCTGAAGAAATCCGAAACACCATCAGATCCTTCTACAAAAGGCCATACTCAACAAAACTGGAGAACCTGGATGAAATGGACAAGTTTCTAGACAGATACCGGGTACCAAAGTTAAATCAAGATCAGGTTAATGATCTAAACAGTCCGATATCCCCTAAAGAAATACAAGCAGTCATTAAACCAAACAAAGCCCAGGACCAGATGGGTTTAGTGCAGAGTTCTATCAGACCTTCAAAGAAGATCTAATCCCAGTTATTCACAAACTATTCCACAAAATAGAAACAAAAGGTACTCTACTCAACTCATTCTATGAAGCCACTATTACTCTGATACCTAAACCACAAAAAGACCCAACAAAGATAAAGAACTTCAGAACAATTTCCATTATAAATATCAATGCAAAAATCCTCAATAAAGTTCTCTCTAACTGAATCCAAGAATACATCAAAACAATCATCCATCCTGACCCAGTATATTTCATCCCAGGGATGCAGGAATGGTTCAATATACAGAAATCCATCAAGGTAATCCAATATATAAACAAACTCAAAGACAAAAACCACATGATCATCTCGTTAGATGCTGAGAAAGCATTTGAAAAAATTCAACACCCATTCATAATAAAAGTCTTGGAAAGATCAGGAATTCAAGGCCCATACCTAACCATGATAAAAGCAATCTACAGCAAACCAGTAGCCAACATCAAAGTAAATGGTGAGAAGCTGGAAGCAATCCCACTAAAATCAGGGACTAGACAAGGCTGTCCACTCTCTCCCTATCTATTCAACATTGTACTTGAAGTCCTAGCCAGAGCAATTAGACAACAAAAGGAGATAAAGAGGATACAAATTTGAAAGGAAGAAGTCAAAATATCACTTTTTGCAGATGATATGATAGTATATATAAGTGACCCTAAAAATTCCACCAGAGAACTCCTAAGCCTGATAAACAGCTTCAGTGAAGTAGCTGGATATAAAATTAACTCAAACAAGTCAATGGCCTTTCTCTACACAAAGGATAAACAGGCTGAGAAAGAAATTAGGGAAACAACACCCTTCTCAATAGTCACAAATAATATAAAATACCTTGGTATGACTCTAACTAAGGAAATGAAAGATCTGTATGATAAGAACTTCAAGTCTGTTAAGAAAGAAAGTAAAGAAAATCTCAGAAGATGGAAAGATCTCCCATGCTCATGGATTGGCAGGATCAATAGAGTAAAACTGGCCATCTTGCTAAAAGCAATCTAGAGATTCAATGCAATCCCCAACAAAATTCCAACTCAATTCTTCAACGAATTAGAAAGGGTAATCGGCAGATTCGTCTGGAATAACAAAAAACCTAGGATAGCAAAAACTCTTCTAAAGGATAAAAGAACCTCTGGTGGAATCACCATGCCTGACCTAAAGCTGTACTGCAGAGCAATTGTGATCAAAACTTCATGGTACTGGTATAGTGACAGACAAGTAGACCAATGGAACAGAATTGAAAACGCAGAGATGAACTCACACACCTATGGTCACTTGATCTTTGACAAGGGATCTGAAACAATTCAAAGGAAAAAAGACAGCATTTTCAACAAATGGTGCTGTCACAACTGGCAGTTTTCATGTAGAAGGATGCGAATTGATCCATTTCTATCTCCTTGTACTAAGGTCAAATCTAAGTGGATTAAGGAACTCCACATAAAACCAGAGACACTGAAACTTATAGAGGAGAAAGTAGGGAAAAGCCTCGAAGATATGAGTATAGGGGAAAAATTCCTGAATAGAACAGCAATGGCTTGTGCTGTAAGATCAAGAATCGATAAATGGGACCTCATAAAATAGCAAAGCTTCTGCAAGGCAAAAGACACCGTCAATAAGACAAAAAGACCACCAACAGACTGGGAAAGGATCTTTACCTATCCCAAATCGGATAGGGGGCTAATATCCAATATATATAAAGAACTCAAGAAGGTGGACTCCAGAAAATCAAATAACCCCATTAAAAAATGGGGCTCAGAGCTGAACAAATAATTCTCACCTGAGGAATACCGAATGGCAGAGAAGCACCTGAAAAAATGTTCAACATCCTTAATCATCAGGGAAATACAAATTAAAACAACCCTGAGATTCCACCTCACACCAGTCAGAATGGTTAAGATCAAAAATTCAGGTGACAGAAGATGCTGGCAAGGATGTGGAGAAAGAGGAACACTCCTCCATTGTTAGTGGGATTGCAAGCTTGTACAACAACTCTGGAAATCAGTCTGGCGGTTCCTCAGAAAATGGACATAGTACTACTGGAGGATCCCGCAATACCTCTCCTGGGCATATATCCAGAAGATGTCCCAACTGGTAAGAAGGACACATGCTCCACTATGTTCATAGCAGCCTTATTTATAATAGATAGAAGCTGGAAAGAACCCAGATGCCCCTCAAAAGAGCAATGGATACAGAAAATTTTGTACATTTACACAATGTAGTACTACTCAGCTATTAAAAAGAATGAATTTATGTAATTCCTAGGCAAATGGATGGACCTGGAGGGCATCATCTTCAGTGAGGTAAACCAATCCCAAAGGAACTCACACAATATGTACTCACTGATAAGTGGACATTAGCCCAGAAACTTAGGATACCCAAGATATAAGATACAATTTGCTAAACACATGAAACTCAAGAAGAACGAAGACCAAGGTGTGGACACTTTGCCCCTTCTTAGAAATGGGAACAAAACACCCATGGAAGGAGTTACAGAGACAAAATTTGGAGCTGTGACGAAAGGATGGACCATCTAGTGATTGCCATATCCAGGGATCCATCCCATAATCAGCTTCCAAATGCTGACACCATTGCATACACTAGCAAGATTTTGCTGAAAGGACCCACATATAGCTGTCTCTTGTGAGACTATGCCAGGGCCTAGCAAATACAGAAGTGGATGATCACAGTCAGCTATTGGATGGATCACAGGCCCCCCAATGGAGGAGGTAGAGAAAGTACCCAAGGAGCTAAAGGGAACTGCAACCCTATAGGTGGAACAACATTATGAACTAACCAGTACAATGGAGCTCTTGTCTCTAGCTGCATATGTATTAAAAGATGGCCTAGTTGGCCATCACTGGAAAGAGAGGTCTATTGGACTTGCAAACTTTATATGCCCAAGTACAGGGGAATGCCAGGGCCAAAAAGGGGAGTGGATGGGTAGGGGAGTGGGGGTGGGTATGTGGGACTTTTTGGATAGCATTGGAAATGTAAACGAGGAAAATACCTAATTAAAAAATTTTTTTAAAAGCTGCACTGTCTTGCATTCATATATAAAGAACTGGCAGGCAAACTTCGTAAAGTGAAGGTGATGATTTTGGTATTGATTTTAAAGAGAATAGATTGTTTAAAATTGGGTTTTGCTTTACAAAATTATGGATATATTGTAATATTGCAAAAGAAACTTTAAAAATATGGTTAAAATTGTCACTGTTCCATTGACTGCAGTTTTCAGTTTGATTGCAAGCTCAGGATTTTTAATTCACCCATATATTGTAATTACGATGATTATAAGACTTTATCTTATGAGAAAACTAATGCAGCTCCCTGAAGCCATCCAGCCATACAAAGCAAAGACAGACTTATCTGGATATATTCATCTTTGTGTAGAAATTGGACTCTCATACAATCAGTTTCTCTAAGGTTGCTGCCTTGCAGTGGACTACAGTATAAGCAATGCTTCCATACTAAGCTTATAAGGAATGTTTCAAGTATAAATCTTCTTAAGAAAGACTGTCCAAAAATTAGAGGCATAGACAGACAGTCGAATTGTTACTCTGGAATCTGTTCTCACAGCAGAAGAGATAACCTTTGGGCCAGGACTCTGGCAGTATGCTCAGATTAAAACATATTTGCATCTGAGTTAATGCAAAGCTCAGTGCTGCCTCAGCAAGGCTTGTGTGCAGTTTCTTTTGTTCTACAAACACTACCTAGGGAAGTTTTGGGACGTCACCTCTCCTTGCCTCCCTGGAACTATTTTAAAGCCAAAACAACATTATTACAGATCTATGTAGATGTTGATCAAAATAAAGTTTAAACTTAAGATATATAAAATGTCAATGACAACTCCCTGAGGGATCCGGGAACCAAGATGGTGAAACTCAAGAAGAATGAAGACCAAAGTGTGGACATTTTGCCCCTTCTTAGATTTGGGAACAAAACACCCATGGAAGGAGTTACAGAGACAAAGTTTGGAACTAAGAAAATAGGATGGACCATCTAGAGACTGCCATACCCGGGAATCCATCCCATAGTCAACTTCCAAACGGTGACACCATTGCATACACCAGAAAGATTTTGCTGAAATGATCCTGATATAGGTGTTTCTTGTGAGGCTATGCTGGCACCTGGCAAACACAGAAGTGGATGCTCACATTCAGCTATTGGATGGAACACGGGGTCCTCAATGGAGGAGCTAGACAAAGTACCCAAGGAGCTAAAGTGTTCTGCAACCTAATTGGTGGAACAACAATATGAACTAACCCGGAGCTTGTGTCTCTAGCTGCATATGTATCAGAAGATTGCCTCGTTGGCCATCATTGGGAAGAGAGGTACCTTGTTCTTGCAAACTTTATATGCCTCAGTAAGGGGGAAATCCAGGGCCAAGAAGTGGGAATGGGTGGGTATGGGAGTGTGGTGGGGGGGGGGGTTAGAGGGACATTTGGGATAGCATTTGAAATGTAAATTTAAAAAAACTAATTAAAAAAAATAAAAAAACAAAGAAATGTCAATGAGGCTCTAGAACATCTAAAGGCATTACAATCTGGCCTGCCTACTCCATATAGAGTAGAAGACGCTTCTGTAATCAATTGTTTCAATTGTAATCAATGGTAATAAAACATTAGCTGCTTATTTTAGTTATTGTTACTCAATGTGCCCACAGCAATTCTTTGGCAAAAGAGAACATTAAAGTAGAATCATCTTTGTTCATCTCCAAGTAAAGTTTTAATATCCTATTATGAAGCAGTTGTGGTGTTAATCAAGAATTGTAAGATAAAATAATGAAGATATTTTAAAAAGTCTTTTCAAAACTTAATGAGCTGTCTATTTCTTGTCTCAAGCAGCAATTAAATTGGTTATTGCAGAAAATTGATATTTGGTCTATTGCATAGGTAAAGTTGATAATCATTATACAAAAGATAAGTGGTTAAAAATTCCTTCTATGCATGCTTTTGTATTTCCTGTAAACTTATGCATGCATCCCATAAAGACTACATCTACTGTATTTATAAATAGCCCTTCTATGGGTGAGAAATATATGTGATTGGATCACAGGTTTATTCTTTTGAGTTTTCTCCTGCTTCAGCACAGATAATTGAATTGTGTGCTGTAGCCAGTGTTTTGATATCTTGAAAAAATCATGCAGGTGGAGACATTCATAAAGGATATTATAAAATAGTAGTAAATTTGAAAGATTTTTTTTCCTATTCCTTTGCATCCTCAGGATTGTGAAAGATTTGCTTTCAATGTTCTTTGTATTAATTTTAAAGAGCCGATTGAAAGGGATCAATGGAGAGTTCTTTCTTAAGGCATGGTTATCAGTCCTACCTTATGTCGACAATTTGTGGCACAAACCATTTAGCCTGATAGACAGCAAGAACCAATAATATACATTATACATGGCATGGATGATATCTTATTAGCAGGGAAAGATTCTCAGGACTTGCTTCTATGTTATAGAAATTTACAACAGGCATTATCTGATAAAGGATTACAGATAGCCTCAGAAAAAGTGCAAAATCAAGATCCTTAAAATTTATTGGGTTTTAGGCTTACAAATCAAACTGTTTTTCTCAGAATATAATTATTTATAGAGACAATTTTAAAACTTTAAATGATTTTCAAAAGCTGTTAGCTGATATTACTTTGCTTCGTTCTTATTTAAAGCTTACTACAGGAGAATTGAAACCCTGATTTTATATTCTTAGGGGGAGTGCTGATCCTACCTCTCCTTGAGCTTCAACTTCAGAAGGGTTGTTGGCCGTACAACAAATAGAAAAAGCTACTAAAAATCAATTAGTTACTTATATAGATTATTCTTTGCCTTTATATTTGTTGATTTTTAATACAATTCATATACCTACAGGATCTTTTGAGGTCAATTGCTTCAGTCTGTGGAACTTGTCACACAGATCCTACTGGAGGTGGTATGGCACAAACACCATTCTTGCTCGAAAAAATCCTATTTATATTGGTCATATAAGAGCTCATTCTGATCTTCCCGGACGTTTAGCTGCAGGCAATGATTGTATTGACAAAGCATTGATAGGAGAAGCTTTAGTTTCAGATCCTATTGTTTTTGCTAAATGTGATCACTATAAAATTCATTTTTCTACTCTTAACTTACTGCTCCTACATAAGATCGCTAGGGAACAAGCTAGAATGATTTTAAAGTAATGTCCTGACTGTCTCACATTGTCTCAAGTGCCTCGCTTAAGAGCTAATTCACGAGGCCTCATGCTCAATCATATTTGGCAAATAGATGTAACTCAATATTCAGAATTTGGATAATAAAAAAAAGAAAAGAAAAAAAAATCCAGTCAATTAATCTGTTGAATGTATTGGTGTAGCCTTTAATACAAAACAGGGGAGGAGGTAGAGGATGGCACATCTCTACAAATGCTTCCACTATCAGCCTTTGGATGAAGACATAGAACTCTCACCTCTGCCTGTGCCATACCTGCCTGGATACTGCCAGGATCCAGCCCCAATTAAATGTTGTTTTATTGTTTGTGTGTATTTTTCCTTTTTTTGTTGTTGTTCCTTCCTTCCCTTCCTTCTCTTCCCTCTTTCCCTTTCCTTCCCTTCCCTCGCTTCCCATCCTTCCCCTCATTCACTTCCCTTTCTTCCTTTCCTTTCCTTTCCTTTCCTTTCCTTTCCTTTCATTTCCTTTCCTTTCCTTTCCTTCTTTCCTCCTTCCCTTCCTTCCTTCTCTTCCCTACTTCCTTCCCTCTTTTCCTCCCTTCCCTTCCTTCCCTTCCCTCCTCCCTTCATTTCCTTCACTCCCTCTTCCCTTCCTCCTTTACCTCCTCCCTCCCTTCCTCTCCTCCCTTCCCTTCCTTCCTCCCTTCATCTCCTTTCCTTCCCTTCCCTTCCCTTCCTTCTTCCCCTCCCTTACCTTCCTTCCCCCCTCCACCTTCCCTCCCTCCTTCATTGCCTTCCTCCTTCCTTCATCCCCTCCCTCCCTTCCTTCTTTCCTCCCTTCTCTTCCCTCTTCCCCTTCATTCCCTCCCTCCTTACCTTCCCCTCCCTTCCACCCCTTCCTCCCCTTCCTCCCTTCCCTCTTCTACCACCCTTCCTCCCTTCCCTTCTTCTCCTTCCTACCCTTCCTCTGCTCCCTGCTTCTGCTCCTCATTCCTTTCCTACCTCCCCTTCCATCCCTTTTCTTCCCTCCCTTCCCCTCCTTCCCTCCTTTCCTCCTTCCTTCCCTCCTTCCCTCCTCTCCTCCCATCCCTTTCTTCTTCCCATCTCTCTTTTCATTCCTCCTTCCTTCTCTCCCTCCTTCCTTCCTACCCTCCCTTCCCTTCCCCTCTTTTCTCCCCTACCTCCGTCCCTTCCTCCCCTCACTTCCCTTCCTTCCTCCCCTCCCTCCATTTCCCTCCTTCCCTTCCTTACCTACCTCCTTCTTCCTTTCCTTCCCCTCCCTCCTTCTTTCCATCTCTACCCTTCCTCCCCTCACTTCCCTCCCTCCCTCCACTCATCCCTACCCTTCTTTCCCTACCTCCCTCCCCTTCCTTCCCTTCCTCCCTTCCCCTACTTCCCTCTCTTCCACTCCTTCCCTCCCTTCCCTTGTCACCTCCCTCAGTACCTTCCATCCTTTCCTCCCCTCCTATTTCACTTCCTTCCTTCCCTCCCTTCCGTCCTTCTTCCCCTCCTTCCTGAACTTCCTCCCCTCCCTCCCTCCTCCCCTCATTCCTTCCCTTCCTCCCCTCCATCTTTCTGTTCCTCCTTCCCTAAATCACTTCCATCCCTCCTCCCCTCTCTCCTTCCATTCCTCCTTCCTTCCCTCCCTCCTCCCCTCTATCCTTGCCTTTCTCCTTCCCTCCCTCCCCTCCCTTCCCCTCCCTCCTTCCATTCTTTCTTCCTTCCCTCCCTCCTTCCCTTCCCCTCTTTTGTCCCCTCCCTTCTTCCATTTTTCCTTCCCTTTCCTCCTCCCCACCTTCCTTCCCTCCATCCTTCCCTTCCCTCCTTCTCTTCCCCTCCTTCACCCCCCTTGATCCCCCCTTTTCCTCTTTCCCTCCCTTCCCATCTTTCCTTTCCTCTTTCCTTCTTCCTTCCCTCCCTCCCTTCCCTCCCTACTTCCTTTCCCTTCCCTCCCTTCCCTTCCTTCCTTCCTTTCCTTCCTTTCTTTCCTTCTTTCTGGAGACAGAGTTTCTCTCTATAGCCCTGGCTGTCCTATAACTCATCCTCTAGACCAGGCTGGCCTCAAACTCAGAAATCTGCCTGCCTCTGCCTCCTGAGTGCTGGCATTAAAGGCGTGTGCAACCACTGAATGTGGGTTTTGTAAGTCTTCCCTTGGTCATGGTGTCTGTTCTCAGCTGTAAGACCCTAACTAAGACATATAATGAGTCCTAGGTCAGCCAGTGCTGCAGAGTGAGGTCTTATCTAAAACAAAACAAAACAAAACACAAATAGAAATAATAAAATAAATAAATTAAGCAACCAGATCATATCTTTTCTTTCTCTAGATGATACTCGGAGATTGCAGTAGTTCACCCATGAGACTTCAGCTCTGGACACTGAGGCTGTTTCCCTACCAAGTGTTAGTTGTGAACCACAGGGGCTCTACAGCTGAGTTATGTCTCCTGCTTTTAAAAAAGTTGTTTTCAAAGGCTGCAGATTTTTAGCACTCTTGCTTGTTACAGTTGAGTCACAGCCCTGAACTTTCAGTGGTAGATAAAGGCACTGAGAAGTCCTTCTTATAGACATAAAAGCCCAAGTCTTCCCAATTAAAAAGTTAATCTGGACTCCCCCACCCCCTGCATCCCTAGATTTCCTAGAAAGGAAAGCAGGAACTGGGGCAGAAGGGTGCAAGGCTACTGGTGTTTGTAAGTGTTAATAGACTGCCTTCTCTGGTAACCTACCCCAAGCTACACTGTCACTTCTTTTTTCCTTGTTGTTGTTTGGTTGGTTTGTTTTCTCTACATAACCCATTTTCCTTCCTAGACTTGGCTGTCCTGAACCAGGCTGTCCTTGAACTCAGTGATTTGCCTGTCTTGCTGGGATTAAAGCTGTGAGCTACCATCCAGAGGGAAGCTCCCTGCTGAGGTCAGACTGGGGTCTCATCCAGTTTCCCCTATGAACATGCAAATGGTAGGCCTGGTCTTTCTTTTGTTTTTTTTTTTTCTTTTTTTAAAGATTTATTTATTTATTATATGTAAGTACACTGTAGCTGTCTTCAGACACTCCAGAAGAGGGTGTCAGATTCTGGAGAATCTAAATCCCTCTTCTTGTCTGCATATGATGTATATAAACTCAGCCTCACATATACTCATAAAAAAATTGAAAGATGGGGCTACAGAAAGGACTAAATAATTAAGAACATTGTATGCTCTTCCAGAGAACCTGGGCTCAATTACCAGCACATATATGGTGGCCCATCTCCAGTTCCAGGGGATCAAATACTCTGTTCTAGCTTCTGTGGGCACAATATACACATGCAAAACACCCTTACACTAAAAATAAGATAGATCATTGAGAGAGAGGAGAGAGAGGGAATGAGAGAGAGTGGAGGTAATCATACCTCCTGACAAGTTTGAAGACCGGAGCTTCATCACTCACACAAATAAATAAATGCAAAATATTTTTTAATTAGGTATTTTTCTCATTTACATTTTCAATGCTATCCCAAAAGTCCCCCATACACCCCCCCCCCCAGCCTCCCTATCCACCCACTCCCACTTTTTGGCACAGGCGTTCCCCTGACCTGGGGCATATAAAGTTTGCAAGTCCAATGGGCCTCTCTTTCCAGTGATGGCCGACTAGGCCATCTTTTGATACATATGCAGCTAGAGTCAAGAGCTCCAGGGTACTGGTTAGTTCATAATGTTGTTCCACCTCTAGGGTTGCAGATTCCTTTAGCTCCTTGAGTATTTTCTCTAGTTCCTCCATTGGGGGTCCTGTGATCCATCAAAATATTTTTTTAAATAAACTCTGCCATTTACTTTTAAAAATACCAAGAAAAGTTCTATGAGCAACAGTTATATTTACTGTATCTAAAGGACAGTAATGGGCATATTCTTTAAATAGAAAAAGGTCTGTTAGTCTTAAAAATGGAAGAGACAAACTAAGTATTTCTTCATACAAAAGCATACATTGAACATTTAAAACTAGATGAGTCTATAATATGGCACGGTGGTGAAGATTGGTCCAACCTGTGTAAAATCAGACTTGAACCCCTGCATGTGTGGGTGGGGAGCAGGGAGGTGACAACCGGGTCCTTCCTATGCTGGTTCTTTTGTGCCTCTTCCTTCCACAATTGGGAATGTTTGCAATTACATAATGAGGCAGCTCAGCACAGCTGTTAGGTTGGAAATAGGACTCAAGAATAGGATACACCTGAAGACTGACAGCTATTGCTGTGTGTTCTGGACACTTCAATGGAAGTGTCTGGTATTCTGTGTGCAGTGTGATAGGTCTCCTTCTGGAGGCATAGGCAAGAACCAGATTCCTGGCACTCTGACAGAAAAGGACCTAGGAGAAACCCCGAGGGTGGCTATGGATAGAACATTGGCCATGCCTGCTTTGGCGCAGATTGGTACCCCTGGCTTTGTTGGAACCCTGATCAGGATCACAAACTTAACCCTACTGTCCCACATTTTGAGCTCTAGCAGGAGTCCCTTAACTGACTTGTTTGCCCCCATGGCCACCCTAAGCCAGCTCCCAGACCCTGTGCTACCTGGGCTCAGACCTGAGAGGCTATGTCTGTTAACAACAAAGTCAGGGCACCAGAGTCACATGAGACATCTCTTACATTTAGATTAGGTTCGGTTTTGGGGAAACAAAGGACAACAGAGACATCTGTTCAGGCAAACATACAGTTTAGTAAGCAAATACTGATCAGATGCACAAAGACCTGGTGCAGGTATGGACCTAGGTTGGACCATGCTCCTCCAGTGCCAGCCATGGCTGTGCCTGTCTGCATTGCATTTCTATGATATGTGAACAGAGCAAGTGGTAGCCAAGGTCTGGCTCTGGAGACGCTTACCCAGTGGTCAGGGGGCAGGGACTAGAGGTTCCACTTTCAGGTGGGAATAGGAGAAGGAGAATGAGCAGGCACTTCAGCTTTAATGTATGTATCTCAGGGTCTTGGGTGTCTGTCTGCTGTGTGGAGGTGAAACTTCTTGTTTTAGAAGCTGCCCTCAATCTGAAATGGCTTTATTTACTTTGCCAGTTCAATACCTTCAGGTCACAGTTAGTAAACTTCTAAGCTAGAGAACAGTTGCCCAGCCAGCTCAGTAGGTAGAGTATGAGACTTTTAATCTCAGGGTGGTGGGTTCGAGCCCCATGTTGGGGGAGATGTTATTTTAGTTGGGTCTCAACTGGAGACAATGCTTGCACTTCAAGTAGTGCCCCATTGTTGGGGTTCTGCATTCGGTATCTCTGACATTAGGTCAGAATTGGAGGCACTTGAGCAGTTTGTGGGTCTTTTGCTCTGCCTGAAGCAGCACTGGGTGTACTAGATTACAGTAGGTGGAAGTGTTACAGAGTCTATTCTATTTTTGACATTCTGGATAAAGTGGGACAGTGGGTAGTCTTGCATCACCCTTTTCAGGTAGATCTGAAATTCAATTCTTCCTGTGTTTATTGAATTCAACCACAGAACTCCACTATATCCCTCTTAGAAAGAATAGCTGTAGCTTCTCTTTAAGGCTTGTTGGTCTAGGGGTATGATTCTCACTTAAGGTCTGAGAAGTCCTGGGTTCAAAGCTTGGACGAGTCCTCTTCTTTTGCCGATCAAACTGTGAGAATTAGAAGTCAACCTTGGCTACTTAGAAGATAAGACTAAACAAATGAAAATGGAAATATGTAAGTACTCAAAGTGGCTTTTTTTGTTTTTTGTTTTGTTTTTGTTTTTGTTTGTTTTTTGTCATTGGTTTATTTTGACCTTGTTTTCTGTTTGAGGCAGGGTCTAGCTCATTTAGCTCAGGCTGGTCCTGACAAAGTCAAGGATAGCTGCATTCCTGATCTTCATGCCTTCACTTCTTCTGTCCTGGAAATATATGCATGTGTATTAATCCAGTGTTCAGGTTGGAGCCCAGGGTTAGGCAAGAAATTAGCTGAGCTACAGCATCAGCTCATAACTCGAAATGTCCATCAAGAATGGCTGGCATTATTCAAACTAACCTGATGGATAAAAATAATGGAAAATATTGGAATTAAAAAAAAATCAATCCAGCTGCCCTGGCAAAGCAGGGAGCATTGAAGCAGGCATCTGAGATCCACCAGCTTCTAGTCAGCTTTTTAGTGTGTTTGAGATACGCTGAGCTACATGAGAAGAAACACAATTAGAGAAAACAGGGTTGTGAGACAATCTGCAAGACATCTGGCTTGCTAATAAATACCGGTTTGAAGATTGCCAGTAGCCCTTAAGTGCAAATCTGATTACAAATCACTGGCCTTTAATGATTACTAGTTTGCTTGGGTCCAACCCAACAGGAACAGAAAAGTAGTCAAGAGCCTGTGACCTCCTTGCTTTTGCTGGACTAGCATTTTTCAGGTCCCCTGGGGCACAGACCCAAGAAAGGGGAGCCGCGCCTTAAACTGGCTAGGATCTCTGGTTTATGAATCTGCATTGGAGCTTCCATTTTTTCCATGCTCTCCATAAAAATGCAAAGGATTTTTAAATTTAAAAAGTCCAGGCACTTCGGATAGGAAACATACTCCAAGAACCACAGTCAGCCCTCAGTCCCCTGTAGAGTCCTGACTGAGCCTGTGTCTCCCAGCTCAATGTATTGAAATCACAAGGTGGATTCCTGTGCAGAGAATGAATAGATAGAGGGAATGAATAGTAGGAGGAAGGAGTCCCTCTAGTGTTCCCTGAGCTGGAAGGCAGGGTGGGGACTTATCGGAAACAGCCCCAGATTCTGCCGAATTTTCACGACTGGGTAAATTGCCAGCTACCATGAACTAAGAGAGAGACTCCACTAAGGAGTTGCTTCAGACATCTCTCCAGGGTGGGAGGGTTGATTCGAGCCCTGATGCCTCTGGTGCTCTGGTGTCTACACTGGGAGGATCCAGGCTGAATCTTCAAGGTCCTGAACAGTGGCCAGTCTTCCAAGGTGGCATTCAGATCTGCGACTACATAAGTGGGAGGCAGAGAAGGCTCTGATTTCAGCTATTCAGCCTTACAAGATCATCTGAAGTTGTTCCATTCCTTTTTCAGTATTGGTCTGCCCCAGCGTCTCTCTCCACAGCACTTTCATGTGGTTAGCTAAGAGCCAAAAGTAACTGTTAGCTAAGAAGAGGCAAAAGTAGGTGTTAGCTGAAAGAAGAGGTTATTAATAAGGGAAGAACTAAATACATTTATTTTTTTTCCACTGTCCCCACACCCGAGGCCCCCTAGCCTGTTCCCAGGCTGGCTTTGAAATCTCCTTAACCTAGCTTCCGGAGTACCACCCTTACAGGAGTGACATCCATGTCACTTCAGTTTGTTTTATTAACAACCTCACAAAGGCACATTTAGTCTACTCTGGTCTAATTGGCTTTCAAAACCTGGGAGAGGTTTTGTTTTTTTTTTAATAGAACGAGCCCTGATGCAGCAGCTCCTATCTGTGTGAAAGATTCTTAATTCCCTCAACTAGAGAGGGAGGCAGAAAACAGACTACAAGGTGGACGAGCAGAAAGGCCAAAGGAAGAGAGGTTGCTCCTCTGAAAGTGACTGTGAACTGAAAGGATGGTTGGGGACCTGGGAGGGTCCAGGGAGAATGATAATTTTAATGACTTAACAAGGTAATGGGTAATCTTCTGTTTGAATTTCCATTTAAGAATAATAGCCAATTCTGTGACTTCTAACATTCTTTCAGGGTGGGAAAAAGACTGCTGTTGGTCTATGATTTGGGGTCCAGCAAACTGGTCTGTGATTTAGTGAGCACTCTAACAGCACAAAACCCAGATTCTCTGAGTCCAAGGACAGTGATTGGTGGGAGAAGCTTCCTGGAGTAGGCACACAGAAACCACTGAGAGTGAAAGAGAGATGTCACCAGTGGACCGAAGCCAGGACAGCTCCTGAAAGTCTTTGAAATTTCATTTTATACTTTAAAACCATAAGGTGGGGTGGGCAAGCTAGTGAGTAAGTGCTGGTGTCAGTCAGCAGGCTGGGAAGGGCAACTGGCCTCAGCCGGATTTTTAGGCCGCTCTGGTTCAGGTAGCAAGTAAAGCTGTGCTCTGCAAATGGAGTGCAAGCAATTCTTTTGTAAACCACTAAGGAAATCAATAAATTGACACCAAATAATTGTTTTTCTAAAGCTAGTTTTACTTTGCTATACTCTGGGAAAGGGACTGGTCACTCACTGCATCTTTGAAAAAGTATGTATTGTTTGTGACTCTCTTTTCTTTCCTTTGTCCTTCCATCATTTTATATTTCCTTCCACCTTCTCTTTACTCCCCTGTCCTTCCTTCCCTTGCAATGAAGAGTGCATAGTGGCTATTGGTAAGGGTTGGGGAAATTACCCATAAGAGAACTTCTGCAGGGTTTGTCCTCTGGCTACAGTATCAGCTGGCTTGAAACAACAAAGTCATCAACCTGGAGGAGGAAGGGAGAGGAGGTAAAAGGCAGCAATAGAATCTAAGCAGGAGCCAACAGCCTCTGTTCTATTTTCTTAATCTATTCTCTTTTAGTCAGCATCTTGGCACACAGCTCAAGATGGACTTAATAACTCTCCCCCTCTCCCTGTCTCCTCCCATTTTGCCAGGCAGGCTTCAAATCCAATACACAGCCAAGGATGACCTCAACCCTTCCCCCCTTTAAAAATGTGTTAATCATTTTGTTTGTTTATGTTTCAAGTGTTATCCCCCTTTCTGCTCTCCCCTTCCTGAGGCCCCCCTTTGCCCCCTCCCCACCCAGCCACTCCCACCTAATCCCTCTAGTATCCACCTTCTCTGGGGCATAAAACCTCCACAGGACCAAGTGCCACCCCTCCCACTGACGCCAGACGAGGTAGTTCTCTGCTACATAAGTATTGGGAGCCATGATCACACCCATGAATACTGTTAATGTGCTAATGTAGGATCTCTTCAACTTCTTTCTTTCTATTTTTCTTTCTTTCTTCCTTCCTTTCTTTCTTTCTTTCGTTCTTTCTTTCCTTTTAAAACTTTATTATTTATGGAAGGACAATGTAGCTTTTTTCAGACACTCCAGAATCAGATTTCATTACAGATGTTTGTGAGGCACAATGTGGTTGCTGGGATTTGAACACAGGACACTTCCACATTGCTGTTCATCTGTGAAGGAAGTCAGGACTAGAACTCAAGCAGGTCAGAAAGTAGGAGCTGATGCAGAGGCCATAGAGAGATGTTCTTTACTGGCTTGCTTGCCCTGGCTTGCTCAGCCTGATCTTCATGACTACCAGCCCAGAGATGGTCCCACCCAGAGGGGGTCTTTCCCCCTTGATCACTTATTGAGAAAATGCCTTACAGCTTGATCTCATGGAGGCATCTCCCCAACTGAAAATCTTTTCTCTGTGATAACTCCAGCCTGTGTCAAGTTGACACCCAAAGCCAGCCAGAACACATCCCAAGGATCTTCTAGCTTTCATAGTCTCTGGTGAAAAGTCTGATGTAATTCTGATAGGTCTGCCTTTATATGTTCCTTGACCTTTTTCACTTACTGCTTTCAATATTCTTTGTTTTATACATTTGGTGACAGGAGGAATTTCTTTTCTGGTCCAAACTATTTGGAGTTCTGTAGGCTTCTTATATTTTTATGGGCATCTCTTTCTTTAGGTTAGGGAAGTTTTCTTCTATAATTTGGTTGAAGATATTTTCTGGCCCTTTAAGTTAGGAATCTTCACTCTCTTCTATAACTATTATCCTTAGGTTTGGTCTTCACATTGTGTCCAGTATTTCCTGGATGTTTTGGGTTAGGTTTTTTTTTTTTGCATTTTTCATTTTCTCTCACTGTTGTGTCAATGTTTTATATGGTATATTCTGGACCTGAGATTCTCTCTTCTATCTCTTGTATTCTGTTGGTGATGCTTGCATCTATGACTCTTGATCTCTTTCCTAGGTTTTCTATCTCCAGGGTTGTCACCTTTGTGATTTCTTTCTTGTTTCTATTTCCAATTTTTAAATCCTGGATGGTTTTGTTCAATTCCTTCACCTGTTTGATTGTTTTTTCTTTTTTGTTTTTTTTTAAGTAAATCTTTAAGGGATTTTTG
Organism: Mus musculus; assembly: GCF_000001635.26. Classification (NCBI taxonomy): domain Eukaryota; kingdom Metazoa; phylum Chordata; class Mammalia; order Rodentia; family Muridae; genus Mus; species Mus musculus. Next base: position 3,454,345 of record NC_000082.6, read on the forward strand.
TGTTTCCTCTTTAAGGGCTTCTATCTGTGTGCTGGGGTATCCAGGGTTTTCTGTGGTGGCATAACTGGGTTCTGATGATTCCAAGTAGCCTTAGTCTCCTTTTCTTATGTTCTTGCCCCTGCCTCTCGGCATCTTGTTATCTCTGATGTTAGCTGGTCTTGCTGTCTCTGACTGTGGCTTCTTTCTCCTGTAAGCTATTTCCCAGTGGGATTTAAGTGTGGGGAGATGTGGCACAGGTTCATCTTCTGGTGGAGATGGGAGCCAGAAGGATCCTGTCCCAGACTGCTCCTCAGTTCCTGTGTATTGAGGGCTCTGGGTGGGTCCTTAGGGTCAGAAGTGGTGATCTTACCTGTGCTCCCAGGTGTAGAACTCCTTGGAGACCAGCTCTCCCCATTAGGATTTGAGTATAGAAAGCTGTGGCACTGGTTCAGCTCTGGGTGCAGAGGTAAACCAGAAGAATCCTGTTCCTGGCTGTTCCTTGGTTGCTGTGTCCTGATGGCTTTGGGCGGGTCCCTCTTGGGACAGGAAATTGAGTAGAAGTGGTGGTCTCACCTGTGCTCACAGGTATGTCAGCACTCTTAGAGGGCCAGCTCTCTCTGATGGAATTTGGGTATAGAGAGCTGAAGTGCAGGTTCAACTCTAGGCACGGATAGAATCCAGAAGAATCCTCTCAGGCTGCTCCTTGGTTCCTGTGTGCTTCTTATCTTTCATTTCTCTTTACTTTATTCCATGCTTGAATAATCGGATAGGCTTTCCCCTGCATCTAACCTCCCACCAGAATACCTTCCTGCACTCTAACCACAGACCAGTCCAAGGACTCTCAATCATGTGGGGACCACCCAGCTCCCCCTCTCTCCCTGCCCTCTCATCCCTTCAGCCCCAGAGCTGACCAAGCCACCCTCAAGGACCCCATTTTGTTCTCAGCTCTTCCATGGTGTCCAGTGGTGTCTGGGATGCCCAAGATTGAGAACCTGTTATCTAGGCCTGCCCCTTGTCCACTCACAGAAAGCTTGGATTCTGTGGCTTCCCACAAATAAATACCCACCTCGGGCCAAGTAAAAAGTGTGAGGCAGTCTCCCTCTTCTGCCCACTCAGAGCACCAGAATGCTGGGGGAACGTGGGTTTTCTCCCTTTCCCTTTATTCCCCCCCATGCCCCGTGCCCAAAAGGTCACCATAGCAATGTGTTAATATGGCCAAAAATAACTTCACATAAACAGTTTCTATTCAACATCATTCTGTACTTTCCTCTTGCCATATAACATAGATCTGTACAGCTCTAAAATTGCACCCTCCCAGGCTAACAGTGACAGCACATGTACATATTTTCTCTATCATGATGGTATGTTAACCAAGGTAAGGCATCCATCTTCCCCATTTTGGGCTCATGCAAAAACTTGAAACAAGCATTCTGGATGAGAGAGTAGGATACTGTGGCTATCCTGGGTTGTGTACCAAATGGATCCAAGGATCAAATTACAGTTTTTATCTTATGACTCTTCATCTCAATTGTGAATTTGATGAAATCTAGTATCATTTTGGAGATAAGACTCTTAAGTATGCCTGAAAGAAATGATTTTTTTCTATCAAAGAGAGTTAACCCCAAAATTACCATAATTCCTGAATGTCCTTGTGGTGGTTTGAAGAAATTTGGCCCAGAGAGTAGCAATATTAGCAGGTATGCGGTCTTGTTGGAGTAGATGGAGCCTTGTTTGAGGAAGTGTGTCAACATTGGTGGGATTTGAAACTCTCCTCCTAGCTGCCGGTCTTCTTCTAGCAGCCTTCAGGTCAATAAGAATTCTCAGCTCCTCCAGCACTGTTGTGTCTGGCCAGTGGCTCACATGTCTGGGTTCTAGTCTGGAAAGGCATCTTGGAAACCTGGAAGAGAAGGGAGAGCTAGGCAGACGAGAGAAAGATGTAGCTAAGACAAAATTCTGATCAAAGCTCAATTTTACTATTTTCAACAATCAGTTATGAAACAGGGGAAGGGACCCGATTCCCACCAAATAATCCTAGGGTCCAGTTGCAGGGTGACCACGTGAATGGCTACAGAACAGCAAGGCAGCAGGCTCCAGCAGTGAGCATGGCAGAATGATAGAGTGGCAGGCTCCACCCCGATGCAAACAGTGAAACCTGAGCAAACAGGTTTCGGGCTGAGGGTGTGGGGGAGGTTACATCTCCTCCCTGTTGTAAATAAAAAAAAAGAATGAATGAAAGTGCTGGCCTGAGGCATAATATTTATTTATGCCCTATAGTTCTTCCTAAATTTTAGGGCCTAACAAAGAAACCTGTCTCAGTGGGATTTCTTAACTTTTGTTATGGTAAACCATATCTGGATAAGAGTGTCCTTTCTGTCCTAGTAAACAACTAGCAGATTAGCCCTGAGCTGTAGGCTCTGACTTTATAATGCTAATTAATACTGACTAGGTAACTTCCTAGTTGAATTTTAAGTAGTCAGCTACAGGGTGTTGGAACCCTGGAGAAGGCTGACTGTACGAATTTGAAAGGCACTATATTATGAATAACACTGAAGGAGAGTAAGTGGATATTCCTCCTCATTCTTTGGTGACAGGAAGGGAACAGGGAGGAGGGGATGATGGCCGGCTCCTTAGTACAAGGCCAATTGACTTTTTAGGGTGGGAGGCTGTGAAGGGCTTGCCCTTCTAACAGTACAGTCTCCAACCTCTCCCCCCCCCTATTAATTAAGTTTAATAAGGCTACGCTTAACTGAGGTGATCAAATGATTTTTTCATCCATAGATGAGTGGGCTTTAACCTTGGCTTGGGGGGAATTGACCTGATTCCTCCCATGGGTGCTGTCACGACCCACACTTGTGGCTCTTGGTATCATTTGGTGAGGGGAGGCAGAGCCTTAGAAAGATATTTTTGGTTGTAACTGTAACAAGATACCAACCTCCATCCAAACCTCGTGTATCTCACAGGGAATCCAGAAATGGTCAAGCTGGACCTTCCCCTGCAGTAAATTTCTGCACCCAAGCAGTACCCATACTGTATTCGTATGATCACAAATCAGTATGCACAGTTCTGAGTTCACTAGAAGCAAACCCTTTATCATGCAAGAGAAAAAAAAACGAACCTTTAAACCTATAATAACTTTACATGAAGTAGGAGAGCCAGATTGAAGTTCTACAGTCTGACTGACTCTTCAATAAACTTTGAATTAGAACTTTATTTAGAACAACATCTGGATAGATCTGCAAGACTGTTTAGCTAAAACAAAATTTCCCTGGAGGCAGGGAGAGGCAAGTTTCAAGAGCTTCCTTGGGAACTGTTGGTAAGACAAAAGAAAATCACACAAGTCCTGCTGAGGCTGCTCTGAGTTTGTATGGCTGTATGGCCACAGAGAGCTGTATTAGTGCTCTCATAAGATGATTACTCTTGTAATAATCTTAATTAACAATATATGGGTGAGTAGAAAATCTTAAATTTGTGATCAAACTGTAAGCTGCAGTCAATGGAACACTGGCAGTTTTAACCATAATTTTCGACTTTCTTTTGCAACGTTAGGATAATATCTACAACCTTGGGAAAGCAAAACCCAAGTTTAAAACAATTTATCATCTTTAAAATCAATATTAGAAGCATTACTATCATGTTATGAAGTTTGGCTGCCAATTTATACCTATGAATGCATGACAGTGCAACTTTTAATGTTTTATTAAAGGAACATTGTTTTAAATCTTAACTTTAATTTTACTTTTTAGGATAGAAACCACATTAATTATTATCTTAACTAGAAATATCTTTAGAGACCCAGCCTCTTGGCCTGCCATCTGCCACATGTTGGGAAGACATTAAACTTGAGTTATCAATTTTAAGACTAACCATCTATAGCAATGTAACAATTATTAATTTTAACCCATAACTTATGAGCTGATAGTGAAAACACGCAGAGCACATTGCCAATAAAAAAAGAACCAAATGAAGCAGTTACATTTAGACCAATCAGAAAATATTAATTTTTCTAGCTATAATCATGGAATAAAAAGCACTTTATCAATTGCCAAACAAATTAATCACGATTGTAGAGAATCCTCCAGGAAAAAAACATTTATCAGCTTTTTTACCCCGAAACTAAGAGGCTGTAGACTCTCCCTTTTTTTTCTTATAATGAACCATTTTTCCAGCAGGGGCCCTCCTGCCATGTGTCTGTTTCCTGGTTGAAGCACGTGGCAGCTCTCGGCTTTGCAGATAATTTTTTTTTTTTGCCATCTTTATTATCCAACATAAAACATAGAACATTCATTCATACAGATGGGACATAAACATAAATGAATTGAACACATGAACAGATTGGTGCACCAGACATTAGACAAGACACAAAAGGGGCAGAGTATTTCTGCTGTAAAGCCCAGAGAGAACAAAGCATGGCACTCCTGAAATTTCTCTCTGCTTTTTGGGACATTTTCCTCCCGCATGATGCAGTTTTTTAACTGCGGCCATCTGCCTGATTATTAATTTCCTTTTAATAAACCCTTTCTTTTCTCACGCCTAAAAATGTAGCTTCCGGGAGCTATGGCTAACCACATGTTACGTTCCTAGCTCCTGATATGCCTCACTGCTAAACCTAAGTGAATTAGCGCTCAGGTTAAACGCTGTTTCAACTTAGCCCATACCGACCTTCTCTGGTATGAACTTCCTTTAATTATTCTCTTCTTCTATGGAACTCCAAAACAGCAGTGTTTTTCCAAATGTCCTCTGCCATTTCTCAGTCCCATGTGGGCACCAGATGTTGTGTCTGGCCAGTGGCTCACATGTCTGGGTTCTAGTCTGGAAAGGCATCTTGGAAACCTGGAAGAGAAGGGAGAGCTAGGCAGACGAGAGAAAGATGTAGCTAAGACAAAATTCTGATCAAAGCTCAATTTTATTATTTCTGACACTCAGTTATGAAACAGTGGAAGGGACCCGATTCCCGCCAGATAATCCTGGGGTCCAGTTGCAGGGTGACAACATGTATGGTTCCAGAACAGCAAGGCGGCAGGCTCCAGCAGTAGGCATGGCAGAACGATAGAATGGCAGGCTCCACCCTGATGCAAACAGTGAAACCTGAGCAAAGAGGTTTCAGGCTGAGGGGGTGGGGTAGGTTACACAGCATCATACCTGCCTGCATGCTACCATGCTCCCACTGTGATGATAATGGACTGAACCTCTGAACCTCTGAACCTGGAAGCCAGCCCCAATTAAGAGTAGCCTTGGTCATAGAATCTCTTTACAACATCAGAAACCGTAACTAGACAGTCTCTTTTCTACTTTGTCCCAATCAGCTAACTGTATTAGAAAGTAAAGTTGAGCTTTAATCAATGGGAGAAGACACAATCACCAGCTACATCAGGCATAGAAGACAAAAGCTATCTTGGCTGAGTAAGCTGAATAGCTCTCTTAGAGTTTCATCATTGTAAAGAGACAACATGACCAAGGCAACTCTTATAAAGGACAGCATTTTGTCGGGGTTGGCTTTCAGTTTAAGAGGTTTAGTCTATTATCATTATAGTGGGAAGTATGGCAGTTTCCAGGCAAACATGGTGCAGGAAGAGCTGAGAATTCTACATCTTGATCCAAAGGCAGCAGCAGGAGAAGATTGGCATGTGATGATGAGGGTCTCTCTTCTGTCCTAGGAGGAGCTTAATCATAAGACAAAAAAAAAGCCCCTGCCCATCATAACATACTTCCTTCAACAAGTCCACATGTACACCAACAATAATACACTTCCTAATAGAGACACTTGCCATGGGCCAAGCATGTTCAAACCACCACAGTAGCTCTATTTGTTAACTAGTGCACCCTTATTCCAAAAGAAAGAAAGAAAGAAAGAGAGAGAGAGAGAGAGAGAGAGAGAGAGAGAGAGAGAGAGAGAGAGAAAGAGAGGGAAGAAAGATAAGGAAAGAAAAGAAAATTTGCTTTGCCAAGTTACTTTCTCTTTGTATTCCTTTATACAACGTCAAGATTTATTGTTCCAATAGGCTTGCCACTCACACCTCAATTAACAATTGAGCACAAACATACTCATCTACATGCATGTTAGCTCACACACAGTAATCAAGGCAAATATAATTTCTAGCAACTTAGCACCTAAAAATATATACATTTACACACATCCAGAGACAGACAGAGATACAGAGAGAGACAGAGAGACCAACAAACACATAATACATACAGGTTTGATGGCTTAAGCCAAACTCTTACATCAGGTTCAAAGCATTTCACATAAATACATATGTACAAATATTCACAGATGCACATCTATACATATACACATACTAATGACATAATGTAACAAAGTTCAAACAGACAGGTTCCAACTATTTCTCACAAAACACACACATACATATATACACCCAATTGTTGGAAGGAACAAGCTTCAGAATACAGTCAGACATCCTTACTCATATATATCACAACAGGTTGGAAGGCACAAAGTTCCAACATGATACTACATGAAGTTTATACACATACATATAACACATAGTTGATGGGAGGAAAGTACATGTTCTAACCATTTAATTCTTTCTCCCATCACTTATGTCATCCAGAAAAACCTTACAGGAACTAAAATAATTTGTTTCAATTCTCTTCTCATGAATTACTATGAAAACAACAATATGTTTCCAATTACTTCACAAGAAAATATTACATAGCACTATCTCCAATTTTCTGAGGAACCACCAAACTGATTTCCAGAGTGGTTGTACCAGATTGCAATCCCACATCTTTCTCCACATCCTCACCAGCATCTCTGTCAGCTTAGTTTTTGATCTAAGCCATTCTGACTGGTGTGAGGTGGAATCTCAGGGTTGTTTTGATTTGCATTTCCCTGATGACTAAGGATGTTGAACATTTCTTTAGGTGTTTCTCAGCCATTCGAGTTTCCTCAGTATAGAATTCTCTAGCTCTGTTCCCCATTTTTTAATAGGGTTATTTGGTTCTCTGGAGTCTAACTTCTTGAGTTCTTTGTATATATTGGATATTATTCTTCTATTGGATGTAGGATTGGTAAAGAACTTTTCCCAGTCTGTTGGTCACCATTTTCTCCTATTGAGAGTATCATTTACCTTATTGAAGCTTTGCAATTTTATGAGGTTTCATTTCTCGATACTTGATCATAGAGCATACGGCATTGGTGTTCTGTTCTTGATCATAGAGCATAAGCCACTGGTGTTCTGTGCCTATGTGTTACAGACATTTCTCCACTTTTGAGCCACTTGGACTTAAGCTTTGTACAAGGAGATAAGAACGGATCAATTTGTATTCTCCTATATGTTTGTCACCAGTTGAAACAGCACCATTTTTTGAAAATGTTGTCTTTTTACTACTGGATGGATTTAGCTCCCGTGTCAAAGATCAAGTGATCATTGGTGTGTGGGTTCATTTGTTGGTCTTCACTTCTAACCATTGATCTACCTGTCTGTCACTCTACCAATACCATGGAGTTTTTATCACTATTGCTCTGAAGAATAGCTTGAGGTCAGGGATGGTGATTCCCCCTAGAAGTCCTTTTTGTTGAAAATAATTTTTGCTATCATGGGTTTTTTGCTCTTCCAAATGAACTTGGAAATTGCTCTTTCTAACTCTATGAAGAATTGAATTGGAATTTTGATGGAGATGGCATTGAATCTGTAGATTGCTTTCAGCAAGATGGCCATTTTTACAATATTAATCTTGCAAACACAAGAGCAAGGGAGATCTTTCCATTTTCTGAGATCTTCTTCGATTGCTTTCTTCAGAGACGTGAAGTTCTTCTCATACAGATCTTTCACGTGATTGGTCAGAGTCACACCAAGATACTTTATATTATTTGTGACTATTGTGAGGGGTGTTGTTTCCTAAGTTTCTTTCTTTCTCAGTCCATTTATCCTTTGTGTAGAGAAAGGCTACTGATTTGTTTGAGTTAATTTTATATCCAGTCACTTTGCAAAAGTTGTTTATCAGCTTTAGTTCTCTGGTGTGTTGGAAGCCAAAACTAAATTCTGTATAATAATCCAAGTGAACTACCATGTCTTAAGACATAAAGTTGGACCTCCTCCCCAAGCTAAGTCCAGACAAATGTCACCAACGGACTGTTTCAGAATTACTAAAGATGACTCCAGACCTGACTGATGCAAACAGCAGATGTCATAACCACAAGATGTACTTTTAGATATCATACCTCTACTTGTAGTTACCAAAGAAATTTACCACTGCCCCCTCCCCTGCCTTTCTGGGTAAGGGTTCTTTCCCCTTTAATCTTTTTGTATAAAAACTGCAAGTTTTGCTGAACACAATGAGACCTTGACAAGATTCAGATTTGGCTCTGTGTGTTTCTGTGCTTGGTCTCCATTTCTCTCTCACCCCCCATTTGGTTTCAGGCGGAGTCCCCTCGAAACCCACAAATAACTAGACCTGCAGGATGGGTCATAGTGGCGCCCACACGTGGAGCTCAAGGTAGGAACACCCTCCGGACGACGATAAGATTAAGGTACTGCCAGCCAGGGTAGAGACTTCTGTGAACCGCATCACTAATGCAACTCGGGGAGTCTTGAGATAAGTCTAGACGCTACAAGGTCGTCCCATTCGCCATGGGGAAAGTGCTTTCAAAGGAAACAATGTTTATAAAAGAGATAAAGAGTTTACTTAGGGAGAGAGGGGTAAGAGTTAAGAAAAAAGATTTGATTAAATTTTTTTGCTTTGTGTACACTAAAGTCCATGGTTAGTTTTGAGTGGACCTGAGATTCATCTGCTTACATGGAATAAGGTTGGTAAAAATATTAATTATTTAATAAAGAAGGGTGAAAATATCCCTGAACTTTTTTCAGTTATTATGGGATCATTAGATTATGGGGATCATAATATAATATTAGGATATTGTGTTGTGATATAATATAATATTGGTATAATATAATGTTGTAATATTATATGTTATAACGTAATATTTGGATCCCATATCAGTTATTATGGGATCTTAAAAAAAAAAAAAAAGCAGAACAAGGATGGGAGGAAGCCAGACTGCTGGCACTCACTGAGGATTTTCTTGTGGCTTCTAGCTCACCATCGGGTAAAAGTAAAATTAAAAAGGACTTAAACAATCCTTCAAGCTCTTCTTCAATCATCATAAACATGCCAGATCCTACAAGTAGTTTGCCGGCTCCTATCTCCCCACAAAGCCTGAAGGGCCCCTGGATGAATCAGAGAAAATTGTTAGACCAAAGAATATTTATACAGTCTTGCATAGAGTCTAAAAGACTGTAATGCTCCCCTTGACCCGTCCTCTGAGGCAGAACTAAAGGAGAAAGCTGCAAAATATGAGGAAGAGAGTATGGTCCTGGCTCCCGGGTGTTTCTAACAACAAAATCCGGCCCTAGTTACCCTCCTCCACACCCCCTCCCTTTCCCTCTCTTCACCTCTATCCTTCCCTCAGCCTGCCACCTCCTGCTCCCTTACCAGAGATGACTGTTCACCATCTGCTCCACACAAAGGATGCTCTGGTGGCTCACATTTCTGGTCAAAAAGAGGTTTTATACTTGCAAAAAGAATTGGGAGACCTCACTTTAGAAATTCAAAACTTACAGGGGGCCCTCTCTGGAGCCCCAATTGTCAAAAAACAGTCAGAGCACCCTAAAGTCATAAAGGAGGTTTCTCCTCCAGTCTTTGCTCAGAAGATTAAACATAAACATTTAGCCAAGGACAAGGCACATAAAAAATTGACCTTCCCAGTCCTGACTTGGGCACGCTCCAAACAGATAAGTTATGACCCTGAGCCAACTAATGATGAACGAGTGCCAGATACCTCAGGACAGGGAAAGGAGGAAAATGAAAGTAATTATAAACTTGAACAATTAGCCTCTGACTCCGAGGAAGAAGAGGCGATAAAAGATGAAAGTGATTATGAGGCTTCACAGCCTGTTTTTAAGAAATTAAAGATCAAACATATTAAAGAATTGCATTCAGCTGTTAAAAATTATGGGATTAATGCCCCTTTTACTGTATCTATCTTGGAGGGACTAGCAAGAGATGGCAAACAATTTCAGGGACTTCTAGATACTGGGGCAGATGCAACAGTAATTTCTTCATCGCACTGGTCCACTGCTTGGCCTTGAGAACCTACTGCTACCCATTTAAAGGGGATAGGCCAAACTCAGGATACTTTACAAAGTTCAAAATTGTTAACATGGTCAGATAAGGAAAATAATACTGGAACTGCCTGGCCCTTTGTAGTCAGGAGTCCTTCCTGTTAATTTATGGGGAAGAGATATACTCTCTCAAATGGGAGTTATAATGTGCAGTCCCAATGAGACTGTCACAAATTCAATGCTAAAAACAGGGTATCTCCCTGGAAAAGGCCTAGGGAAAAATGAACAAGGGATTGTTCATCCCTTTGTGCCATATTGCTGTCCATCTACCAAGGGACTTTTGATACCCATCTCCCCGGTAACAGGTTGTTACAATTTTTACAGGTGACTCCTTTTGTGTTTCCCAAAGTTACTTATTCAGACTCTATTTCAGAGGCATTAACAGTGTTTATAAATGGGTCAAAAAATGGAAAAGTCACTGTGGTCATTCATGGACAAATTCAAGTCATTGATACTATCTATACCTCTGCACAATTAGTTGAACTTTGTGGAGAGTTAAAGATGCTTGAGCTTGTAGCATTACCATTTAATCTTTATTCAGATAGCCACTATGTGGTTAGGGCCCTTCAAGTTTTGGAGGTGGTCCCTAGTATCCAACCCTTAACTGCCACCTTTCAGATGTTTTTTAAGATTCAGATGCTTATTAGGGCTTGTGCTCATCCCTTTTTTGTAGGTCATATTCGAGCATACTCCAGTCTACCTAGCCCATTAACAGAAGGAAATGATTTAGCTGATCAAGCTACTTGGCTGACGTGCCTTGCTTCCCTCTCTGATCCCCTCACAGAAGCACAGACAGCCTAGGCCCTCCATCACCTTAATGCTCAACATTAAGACTCAAATATAAGATAACTAGAGAGCAAGCCAGACAAATTGTAAAACAATGTAAGAACTGCCTTACACTTCTTCCAGAGCCTCATCTGGGTGTCAACCCCAGGGGACTTATACCTGGTGAATTGTGGCAGGTGGATGTTACACATGCCCCATCCTTTGGAAAGTTAAGATTTGTACACATTACTGTTGATACCTTCAGTGGTTTTATTTGCGCCTCTGCCCATATGGGAGAAGCCACTAAAGATGTCATCAATCATTTATTGTATGTATTTTCAGTAATGGGAAAGCCAAAGATGATTAAAACTGACAATGGTCCTGGACATACTAGCCAAAAGTTTAGACAATTTTGCTCACAATTACAGATCAAGCATATTACAGGCATCCCTTATAATCCTCAAGGACAAGGACTTGTCGAGAGAGCACATCAGACTTTAAAAAATACCTTAATCAAGCTGGCTACTCAGGAAACTATCTATTCCTTTAAAGGAAATTCAAAATTGTTATTGTCTCATACACTCTTTATGCTAAATTTCCTGACCCTTGATATGTCAGGGCACTCTGCAGCTGATCGCTTGTGGCACTCTAAGACAAGTTCAAGCTATGCTCAAGTTTTGTGGAAAGATCCCTTAACAGGAATGTGGAATGGACCGGATCCAGTTATTATCTGGACTAAGGGCTCAGCTTGTATCTATAATACAAAAGAAGGGGGAGCAAGATGGCTCCCTGAAAGGTTAATAAAACCTTATAATAAATTCCAGGGTAATGCCTGATAAAGAATTATTTTCTCTTGCAGGAGGAAGTATCGGTCCATGACCATGATGAACCTGATGATTCTGGCCTGTATACTATTCCTGTTCCCCATCGTGAAGACCACCAATAATCAGGCCTATCAAGTTTTTAATTACACCTGGGTTATTCAAAATCATGCTGGAGATATAGTTAATTCCAGCTCCAAAATTGATGCCAAACCCCATTGGCCCGATCTAGAAGTAGCTGTCTGTGTCCTTGCACTTGGTGCAGACACTGCCTGGGGCATGCCCTCATATTTTTTCCCTCAACCTAAGCCTATTAATAGCCCTGATCCTGACTATATTGGACATAATGAGGCTTGTAATTCATATATTAAACAAGCCTCTATGGCTGACCATGCCAGTGGATTTTATGTGTGTCCAGGAAAACATCATGATAAATCCCTTCAGTATAAATGTGGCTATCGTGATTCATATTTTTGTAAGTCGTGGAGCTGTGAAACTACAGGAGATGCGTATTGGAAACCCACCTCCTCTTGGGACCTTATCACTGTCAGACAGAAGTACCTTCCCATGTATTTACAACAGAGGCTAGGAATAACCACCGGTCGACCTCTTAAGACCCTGTGCAAAGATGACTGGTGTGTCCCACTCCTTATTAAATTTACGGAGGTGGGAAAACGATACACCCATTGGAATATAGGAGGAGAATGGGGGCTCTTACATCGGGAATGTAATGTTTTGGAAATTGGATGTAAAGATCCTGGCCTTATTTTTCAGATAAAATTATTAAAAGAAGTTCCTAATAAACTTAAGGCATCCATAGGACCCAACCCCCAATTACATCACCCCCCCAGCCAAGCCACAAACAACAGCTAGGTTGCCCCCCTCCACAGTAGAATCAATTACCCCACATGTTCAGATGAGCACTCCTTATCAGCCTACCATGCTTCCTGGCCCTAAGATGTCTACTGAATTATTGCTTTCCATTTTAAATGCCTCAGCCCTTGCCTTAATAGATAAAAAACAGGAGAATGGTTCCCCTGATTTTGAGGAGTGTTGGATGTTTATCTCCGCCACCCCTCCCTTCTATGAGGGAATAGCCCTGTTCAATAATTTTACCCTTCTTAATGATGCAGAGTAATTACTCTTTAAGGCTGTACAAATTACCCTGACTAAAGTTTCTGGAATTGGAAATTGTGTTGTGGGGCCTCATATGATCCCGCCCCTCCAACTTCAAAATATATGCAATGATACCATTGTGGTAAATAATACCTATAAATATCTATTGGCACCAAATAATACCTTTTTAGCATGTACCTCGGGCCTAACCCAATATTTAGTCAATGAATATTTTATAAAGAGAAAAGATTATTGTGTTTTGGTCCAATTGTTTCCCAATCTTTGGATTCATGATTCAGATGATTTGTTAGGATTTTGGGAAAGGGGCACAGAATCGCCCCACAGGAGCAAAGGAGAGCCTGTCACTGCAGTGACCCTCTCGGTCCTCTTGGGATAGGGGGCTACAGGGACAGGCACTGGCATTGCTTCCTTGGTTACTTCCCAGCAAAATGTGCAGTGCTATCATGAGCTTAATGCAGCTATTAGTCAAGATTTAGAAGATTTAAGAGAAGGTATAGATCAGTTAACAGATTCTTTGGCATCCCTTTCTGAAGTAGTGTTACAAAAGAGAAGGGGATTAGATTTACTCTTTTTACAGCAGGGAGGATTGTGCGCAGCTCTCAGAGAAGAGTGTTGGGTATATGTGGACAAGACAGGATTAGTGAAAGATAGCCTTGCCAAGGTAAAGGCTAGCCTTGAAAAAAGAAAATGAGAACGAAAACAACAAGAGTCTTGGTATCAGAATTGGCTCTCCACCTCACTCTCGCTGTCCACCTTATTGCCTTCCATTTTGGGACTCCTTGTGGGATTCCTATTATTAATTTCTTTTGGTCCTTGGGCTTTTCAATGATTAACTCATCTTGTAAAATCACAGACAGATTCTGCTCTTTCTGATAAATCTGTTTCAGTTCATTATCATCATCTGGACACGGAGACCAACAAAGAAGAACCTCCAGCCATGATCATATCATGTGAGCCCTCACCTTGGGGAGTGTAGTGGCTATTCCTGGTTGTCAACTTGACTATATTTGGAATGAACTACAATCCAGAATTGGAAGGCTCACCAGTTACCCTTATCTGGAGGCTTGGAGATCCTTATCTGGATCTTGGTATGGAGATCTTGAGCCATAGTGGCTATGGATTCCAGAAGATTGAATCTCTGAGTTTAAGGAACACACCTTTAATCTGGGCTACGCCTTTCATCTGGGATTAAAGGTGTGGTGGAACACACCTTTAATCTGGGCTACACCTTCTACTGGAGACAATATAAGGACATTGGAAGAAGGGAGTCTAGCTCTAGCTCTTGCTCCTTCGCCTGCTTGCTTCGTGAGACTGAGTAACTACTAGATCCTTGGACTTCCATTCACAGCTGCGACTGAACAATTGTTGGGAGTTGGGCTGCCAACTGTAAGTCATCAATAAATTCCTTTACTATCTAGAGACTATCCATAAGTTCTGTGACTCTAGAGAACCCTGACTAATACAGAAGTTGGTACCAGAAGTGGTCCTAGAGTAACAGAAGTACAAGGATGAATCTTTTAAAATATTGGAATTGGCTTGTTGATCCACCAGCACTTTCAACTATTGAAACTTCTCCAGATTCACTCCCTTCTGGGAGCTCAGAGAATTTTGAAGACCCATGGTTGAAACTATATTCCGAACTTAAAGAAGCTAATGCCCTTGATTTTCTTAATGAATTGGGTGATTCAGTGCACAAAGCTTTCTACAAGATGGGGAAAAAATCGGAAAATGATTTTACTGGTTGGCTGCTCTTAGTATCTGTGGAAAAAATGATGAATGAAAGGAAGGAGTTGTGTGATAAAATCGAAAGGCTCCAGACACAAGTAAATGATCTAAAAGTTGCTAAGTGTGTCCTTGAGGAGAATCTTCTCTCTTGTAGCAATAGAGCTCAAGTTGCAGAAAATCAAACAGAAACTCTCATTGTAAGGTTGGCTGAACTACAGCGAAAATTCAAGTCTCAGCCTCAGAGTGTATCGACAGTTAAAGTAAGGACTCTAATTGGCAAAGAATGGGATCCTATAACATGGGACAGGGATGTGTGGGAAGACCATGTTGAAGCTGAGAATTTTGAATCTTCAGATTCTCAAGGGTTTGCCCCACCTGAGGAAGTAGTACCCTCAGCCCCACCCCTTGAAATAATGCCTTCCCCACATGAGGAAATTAATTTTGCAGAGTCTGATAAACCAGCAATGACTTTCACTACTGATGTTTCTCAAGGCCCACCAATAGTTTCTTCTAGACCTGTAACCAGACTCAAAGCAAAATAGGCTCCTAGAGGGGAGGTAGAAAGTGTAGTCCATGAGGAAATTCACTACACTACTAAGGAGCTTAATGAGTTTGCTAATTCATTCAAGCAGAAACCTGGTGAATATGTGTGGGAATGGATTTTAAGGGTGTGGGATAAGGGTGGAAGGAGCATAAAACTAGAGCAGGCTGAGTTTATTGACATGGGTCCTCTGAGTAGAGATTCTAGGTTTAATACGGAAGCTCGCATAGTTAAAAAAGGTGTCAAAAGTTTGTTTGAATGGTTGGTTGAGGTGTTTATCAAAAGATGGCCTACTGGAAATGACTTGGAGATGCCTGCTATTCCGTGGCTTAGTGTTGATGAAGGGATTTTAAGACTTAGGGAAATTGTAATGCTAGAGTGGATATATTGTGTAAAGCATAATTGTCCACAATGGGAAGGTCCAGAAGATATGCCTTTCACCAGCTCTATAAGACGCAAATTGGTGAGAGGGGCACCAGCACATTTGAAGGGTTTTGTTCTTTCCATTTTCCTTGTGCCAGATCTTAGCATTGGAGATGCTTCTGCTCAATTAGATGAATTAAATTCACTGGGTTTAGTTGGATTCCGAGGTAACAAGGGCCAGGTGGCAGCATTGAATCACCGGAGACAAGGTGATTCTAGTTATTATAATGGACAGCGTATACAAAAGAATGTTTATAATAACATACCCAGTAATGGTCAGCACAGGAGAGGTGAAATTTATAATGGCATGACTCGGTTGGACCTTTGGTACTGGCTAACCAGTCATGGTGTTTCCAGGAATGAAATACATAGGAAGCCTACTGCATATTTGTTTGATCTGTATAAGCAGAAAAATTCTCAAACAAATGAAAGAAAGGCTACATTAGATCGTGGTAAACAGCAATCTCGGCCAGTGAATCAATTTCCAGACTTGAGACAGTTTGCAGATCCAGAACCCCTTGAATGAAGGGGTGGCCAGGTTCCGCTGAGGAAGGATCTTGATAAGACACTCAAAGGTTTTGCTGTTACCCTTTCTCCAGTTCTTCCCCAGCGGGACCTATGGCCTTTTACAAGGGTAACTGTACACTGGGGAAAAGGAAATAATCAGACTTTTTGGGGTCTGCTGGATACTGGTTCTGAGTTGACACTGATCCCAGGGGATCCCAAGAAACATTGTGGCCCTGCAGTTAAAGTAGGGGCTTATGGAGGGCAGGTGATTAATGGAGTTTTGACTGATGTCTGACTCACAGTAGGTCCAGTAGGTCCCCGGACACATCCTGTGGTGATTTCCCCAGTTCCAGAATGTATAATTGGGATAGATATACTCAGAAATTGGCAGAATTCTCATATTGGTTCCCTGAACTGTAAAGTGAGGGCTATTATGGTTGGAAAGGCCAAATGGAAGCCTTTAGAGTTGCCTCTGCCAAAGAAAATAGTGAATCAAAAACAGTATCGTATTCCTGGAGGAATTGCAGAAATTACTGCTACTATCAAGGCCTTGGAAGATGCAGGGGTGGTGGTTCCCACCACATCTCCAATTAACTCTCCTATCTGGCCAGTGCAGAAAACAGATGGATCATGGGGAATGACAGTTGATTATCGAAAACTAAATCAGGTAGTAACTCCAATTGCAGCTGCTGTACCAGATGTAGTTTCGTTACTTGAGCAAATTAACACATCTCCTGGCACCTGGTATGCGGCTATTGATCTGGCAAATGCCTTCTTCTCAGTACCTGTCCATAAGGACCACCAGAAGCAATTTGCTTTCAGTTGGCAAGGCCAACAGTATACCTTCACAGTTTTGCCTCAAGGATATATTAACTCTCCTGCCCTGTGTCATAATTTAGTTAGAAGGGATCTTGATCGTTTGGATCTTCCACAAAATATCACATTGGTGCACTATATTGATGACATTATGCTGATTGGACCAAGTGAGCAGGAAGTAGCAACCACTTTGGACTCATTGGTAACAAATATGCGTATCAGAGGATGGGAAATAAATCCAACCAAAATTCAAGGACCATCTACCTCAGTGAAATTCTTAGGAGTCCAGTGGTGTGGGGCATGCAGAGATATTCCTTCTAAGGTGAAAGATAAGTTGTTGCACCTGGCCCCTCCTACAACCAAGAAAGAATCACAACGTTTAGTGGGTCTATTTGGATTCTGGAGACAACACATCCCTCACTTGGGTGTGTTACTTAGGCCTATTTACCAAGTGACTCGGAAAGCTGCTAGCTTTGTGTGGGGCCTGGAACAGGAGAAGGCCCTTCAACAGGTCCAGGCTGCTGTGCAGGCTGCTCTACCACTTGGACCATATGACCCAGCAGACCCGATGGTACTTGAGGTGTCTGTGGCTGATAGAGATGCTGTTTGGAGCCTCTGGCAGGCCCCTGTAGGTGAATCACAGAAAAGACCTTTGGGATTTTGGAGCAAAGCTCTACCATCATCTGCAGACAACTATTCTCCCTTTGAAAAACAACTCTTGGCCTGCTATTGGGCCTTAGTGGAAACTGAACGTTTGACAATAGGACACCAAGTTACTATGCGACCTGAACTACCCATCATGAGCTGGGTACTATCAGACCCTGCAAGTCACAAAGTGAGACACGCACAGCAGCAGTCTATTATCAAATGGAAGTGGTACATACGTGATCGGGCCAGAGCAGGTCCTGAAGGCACAAGCAAGTTACATGAAGAAGTTGCTCAAATGCCTATGGTTTCTACCCCTGTTACAATGCCATCTGCTGCCAAGCATACGCCTATAGCCTCATGGGGTGTTCCCTATGATCGACTGACCGAAGAGGAGAAGACTAGAGCCTGGTTTACTGATGGCTTTGCAAGTTATGCAGGCACCACCCAGAAGTGGACAGCTGCAGCATTACAACCCCTTTCTGGGACAACCTTGAAAGACACAGGTGAAGGGAAATCTTCACAGTGGGCAGAACTTCGGACAATACACATGGTATTACAGTTTGTTTGCAAGAAGAAATGGCCAGATGTACGATTATTCACTGACTCATGGGCTGTAGCCAATGGATTGGCTGGATGGTCAGGGACTTGGAAAGATCACAATTGGAAAATTGGTGAGAAAGACATGTGGGGAAGAAGTATGTGGATAGATCTCTCCAAATGGGCAAAGGATGTGAAGATATTTGTGTCCCATGTAAATGCTCACCAAAAGGTGACTTCAGCCGAGGAGAAGTTCAATAATCAAGTGGATAAGATGACCCGTTCTGTGGACAGTCAGCCTCTCTCCCCAGCCATCCCTGTCATTGCTCAATGGGCACATGAACAAAGTGGCCATGGTGGTCGAGATGGAGGTTATGCTTGGGCTCAGCAACACGGGCTTCCACTCACCAAGGCTGACCTGGCTACAGCTGCTGCTGATTGCCAGATCTGCCAACAGCAGAAACCAACACTGAGCCCCAGATATGGCACCATTCCTCGAGGTGACCAGCCAGCAACCTGGTGGCAGGTTGACTACATTGGACCAATTCCTTCGTGGAAAGGACAGCGTTTTGTTCTTACTGGTTATGGATTTGCCTTTCCTGCACGTAATGCCTCTGCTAAAACCACCATTCACGGACTGACAGAATGCCTTATCTATTGTCATGGTATTCCACACAGTATTGCTTCTGACCAAGGAACTCATTTCACAGCCAGAGAAGTACGATAGTGGGCCCACGATCATGGAATTCACTGGTCTTACCATGTTCCCCACCATCCTGAAGCAGCTGGTCTGATAGAAAGATGGAATGGCCTTTTGAAGACGCAGTTACAACGCCAATTAGATGGTAACAGCTTGGAAGGCTGGGGTAGAGTTCTTCAGAAGGCAGTATATGCTTTGAATCAGCGCTCAATATATGGCACAGTTTCACCCATAGCCAGGATTCATGGGTCCAGGAATCAAGGGGTGTAAAAGGGAATAGTTCCACTTACTATCACTCCTAGTGACCCTCTAGGAAAATTTTTGCTTCCTGTCCCCATAACTCTAGGTTCTGCTGGCTTAGAAGTTTTGGCTCCAGAGAGGGGAGTGCTCCTACCAGGAGCTACAACAAACATTCCATTAAACTGGAAGCTCAGACTTCCCCCTGGTCATTTTGGGCTTTTAATGCCCTTAAACCAACAGGCTAAAAAAGGAATAAGTGTTAGGAGGGGTGATAGATCCAGATTACCATGGGGAAATTGGATTATCTCTTCACAATGGTGGTAAGCAAGATTATGTCTGGAGTGTAGGAGATCCCTTAGGGCGTCTCTTAGTACTACCATGTCCTGTGATTAAAGTCAATGGGAAACTACAACAACCTAATCCAAGCAGGATGACAAAGGACGAAGACCCATCAGAAATGAAGGTATGGGTCAATCCTCCAGGAAAAGAGCCAAGACCTGCTGAGGTGCTGGCTGAAGGTGAAGGAAATACAGAATGGGTAGTAGAGGAAGGTAGTTATAAATACCAATTAAGGCCACGTAACCAGTTGCAGAAACGAGGATTATAAAGTAATATGAATGCCCCATTGTAAATTTACAAATGCGTTTGCGATTGTACGAGGGATAGTTATATCATGTTAGGCGTATTCACAACCTTGTTATTGTTTCATGTGAACATGAGATATTATTTGTGTCAAGTTGACAAGGGGTGGATTGTAGTGGCTATTCCTGGTTGTCAACTTGACTATATTTGGAATGAACTACAATCCAGAATTGGAAGGCTCACCAGTTACCCTTATCTGGAGGCTTGGAGATCCTTATCTGGATCTTGGTATGGAGATCTTGAGCCATAGTGGCTATGGATTCCAGAAGATTGAATCTTCGAGTTTAAGGAACACACCTTTAATCTGGGCTACGCCTTTCATCTGGGATTAAAGGTGTGGTGGAACACACCTTTAATCTGGGCTACACCTTCTACTGGAGACAATATAAGGACATTGGAAGAAGGGAGTCTAGCTCTAGCTCTTGCTCCTTCACCTGCTTGCTTCGTGAGACTGAGTAACTGCTAGATCCTTGGACTTCCATTCACAGCTGCGACTGAACAATTGTTGGGAGTTGGGCTGCCAACTGTAAGTCATCAATAAATTCCTTTACTATCTAGAGACTATCCATAAGTTCTGTGACTCTAGAGAACCCTGACTAATACAGGGAGAGAGGCTCAACTTTCATAACCTCTTAAAATAATTCGAGCTGACCTCAAGACACCCCTCCCCTTGATTTGGCTTTTAGCATTTTTACCTCCAGGCCTAGCTAAACTCTAGGGTTGATGAGGACCCCCTTTAGGGACTGCACAGAACTCAGAACTGTGCATGCTGGTTCATAATGACATGAACACATCATAGGCACCAGCTGGGTGTGAGGCTAAGCACCGCAAGGGAAAGTCCAATTTGACCACTTCTGAGTTCCCTGAGAGTCATACCTGATTAAAAAGGGGTTGGTATCTAAACTTGGTTGTAGTCTGGTCCTCTGTGCTGATGCAGCTGGAGTTCTAAATTCCCATGGCTCTGCCCTGCCTCCTCAAAAGGTACCAAAAGCCACAAGTGTGGGTCATGACAGCACCCACGGGAGGAATCAGGTCAATGCTCCCCCAGCCAAATGGTCAAAGCCCATTCATCACAAGATGAACAAACTATTCCATCACCCTGAGTGGGCTTGGCCTTACTATATTAATACAGACGGGGGAGATGTTGGGAGCCAAAACTAAATTCTTTATAATAATCCAAGTGAACTACCAAGTCTTAAGACATAAAGTTGGACCTCCTCCCCAAGCTGGCTAAGTCCAGATGAAGGTCATCAACGGAATGTTTCAGAATTACCACAAGATGACTCCAGACCTGACTGACGCAAACAGCAGAGGTCATAACCAGAAGATGTACTTTTGGATATCATACCTCTCCTTGTAGTCACCAAGGAAAATTACCACTGCCCCCTCCCCTGCCCTTCTGGGTAAGAGTTCTTTCCCCTTTAATCTTTTTGTATAAAAACTGTAAGTTTTGCTGAACACAATGAGACCTTGACAAGATTCAGATTTGGCTCCATGTTGTTTCTGTGCTTGGTCTCCGTTTCTCTCTAACCCCCCATTTGTTTTTAGGAGGAGATCCCGCGAAACACATGACTAACTGGACCTGCTGGATGGGTCACTAGTGGAATTTTTGAGGTCACTTTTATATACTCTCATCTCATCTGCAAATAATGATACCTTAACTTCTTATTTTCCAGTTTGGGTCCCTTTGACCTCCTTTTCTCGTCTAATTGCTCTGGCTAGGACTTTGAATACTATATTGAATACATAGGGAGAGAGTGGACATCCATGTCTAGATCCTGATTTTAGTGGGATTTCTTCAAGTTTCTTTCCACTTAGTTTGATGTTGGCTATTGTTTTGCTGTATATAGCTTTTATTATGTTTAGTAATGGGTCTTGAATTCCTGATCTTTCCAAGACTTTTATCATGAAAGGGTGTTAGATATTGCCAAATGCTTTCTCTGAATCTAATGAAATGCTGATGTGGGGTTTTTTCTTTGAATTTCTTTATATAGTAGATCACATTGATGGATATTGAACTATCCCTGCATCCCTGGAAAGAAGTCTACTTGATCGTAATGGATGATTGCTTTGATGTATTCTTGGATTTGGTTTGTGAGAATTTTATTGAGTATGATTGCATTGATATTAATAAGGGAAATTGGTCTAAAGTTCCCTTTCTTTGTTGGGTATTTGTGTGGTTTGGGTATAAATGTAATTGTGGCTTCATTGAACGAATTGGGTAGTGTTACTAATGTTTCTATTTTGTGGAATAGTTTGAATAGTATTAGAAAGAGGTCTTCTTTGAAGGTATGATAGAACGCTGCACTAAACCCATCTGGTTCTGGGATTTTTTTTTCTTTGATTGGGAGACCATTAATTACTGCTTCTGTTTCTTTAGGAGTTATGGGACTGTTTAGATCATTTATCTAATCCTAATTTAACTTTGGTATGGGGCATCTGTCTAGAAAATTGTCCAATTCATCAAGATTTTCCAGTTTTGTTGAGTATAGGTTTTTGTAAGAGGATCTGATAAAACATGCTCCCACCTTGATGATATTGGATTAAACCTCTAAATCTGCAAGCCAATCCCAATTAAATGCTGTCCTTTATAAGAGTTGCATTTGTCATAGTGTCTTTTCACAACAATGAAATCCCTGACTAATATAACACCTCTGAAAAAGTAACCCTAGAAATTGTTTAGGAACAATCTCAGAAAGCACATCCTCCAACACCCCTCACCCAATACTTTTGGCCAAGGCAGAGGTGCCAGGAGCCATAGCTTCAGCCATGGCCTTGTGGATATTTTCTAGGTTACATAAACAATCCTGAGAGAACATTATTGGTCATAACAGTAAGAATGTTTGTGGGTAAAGAGGACATTGTAACCATTGGTTCCAGGAGTTGAAGATTGCCACCTGTCCTTCAGAGAGCCCCCGGGCTCTTCCCCCTCCCTTGGAGCCTCCTCTTGCTTATGCTTATATTGCCACTCCTGAAGAAAGTTTTTCAGAGCTTGATCACTATGACTGACTTGCTCTCATTCATTCTTGTCTCTTGTCCCTCCCGCTCCCTCTCTCTCTCTCTCTCTCTCTCTCTCCTGCCCTGGGTCCCCAGTGATTATCCCTGCAGGTTGGGACAAACTGGCGCCCAGCGTGTGCCTCTGGGTTTGGGGTCTGAGAGAGATCACTCTTCGAATTGGGCCACTGCTTTATCAAAAATGAGTAAAGGTTTGCACTGGACCTTCACTAGTCAGGTGGTGAGTGAAGGTACACACAGGGTTGCTGCTTCATTAGGAAGTGAGTAAAGACCCACACAGAGACTGCCACAGTGTCACCCACACTGTGAGACAGATTCCAGAAAGGTACAAAGAGGGGCTAGACTATGGGACAAGCATTAAGTAAGCATGAATGGTTTTTAAAGGGATCTCAAGGAATCCTTCAAGACAAGAGGAATAGGGTTAAGAAAAATTCTTCATAGCCAAGAGCTGCTCCAGATGAGAGGAATAGGGTTTAAAATAAAATAAAATTTAATAAAATAAAATAAATAAAAAGGGTAAAAAAAAACTACAAAAACAAAATAACAGATGTTAGAAAAATTCTTAACTCAAGTACATGTATGTTGTTCTTAATTCCCAGAAGTAGGAATGGTAAATATATAAATGAAATAATTTGACAAGTTGAGGAGTAATTAAGAAAGTTAGAAAAGCAGGGCAGTGGAGGACAATTATCGGAAGCTACCACTGTGCCTCCTCTCCCTTCTCTGTCAGAATTCCCACAAGGAGATAAAGACTTTGAACATGAGAGAGAGAGAAATAGGTTTCAGAAAAGCAGTTATCCCCTGTTTGGGACCTTTTAGCAAAAGAGAAAGAAAATAGAAATAAGGTATTTCAGAGCTCTCCTAGGGACAGGAGGAAATTGGGAGATGCCCTGCTTCCTCTGGCTCCTATGGAGATATTCTCAGTACTGGTTAGGATATCTGGGTCCTTTTGAGATATCAAGTTTTATTCTCTCTCTGTCTATTGTCTGTCCTTGGTGCACCAATTTGTCCATATGTCTGTCAATTTATGTTTGTTTTTGTTTTGTTGTTTGAATGATTGTTGTTTTGTATTTCATGTTGAAAAAAGTGGTTAAAACTTTATCTGCTGGCTGTTCATCCTTTGATTTAGTTTAACTTATTTAAAAGGCTGTCTCAATTTGCACAGCAGAAACTGATTAGTTACACTGCACCATGGCTGGGAGTCAGGTACAGCTGGGAAAAGCCATGCTGGAAGCTGATTGTCTACACAAGCAGCTCTTAAAGGGGCCAACAGCCTTTTGCTTTTAAGAGAACATTAGCTTAAAATTGGTAACTAAGGGTTAGAGTCATTCTAAACAACATGTAGCATGAGCCAACCCAGGAAAACAGGTCTTTACAATACTTCTAAATTGGGATAATATTTTTTGTAATTATTATTCCAGAAACTAGACTTATAAAGAATAAGAGTTAAAACACGCACGGAAACCACTGAGAGTGGAAGAGAGATGTCACCAGTGGACCGAAGCCAGGACAGCTCCTGCAAGTCTTTGTAATTTCATTTTATACTTTAAAACCATAAGTTGGGGTGGGCAAGCTAGTGAGTAAGTGCTGGCGTCAGTCAGAAGGCCAGGAAGGGCAATGGGCCACTGCCTCAGCCGGCTTTTTAGGCCACCCTGTTTCAGGTAGCATGTAAAGCTGTCCTCTGCAAACGGAGTGCAAGCAATGCTTTAATAAACCATTAAGTAAATCAATAAATTGACAACAAATAATTGTTTTTTAAGCTAATTTTAATTCTCTATACTCTGGGAAAGGGACTGGTCACTCACTGCGTCTTTGATAACGTATGTGTTGTGAGTGACTTTCTTTCCTTCCCTTTGTCCTTCCATCTTTTACTATTTCCTTCCACTTTCTCCTCCTTACACCCTTCCTCCTTCCTTCCCTTGGACTTAAGAGTGCAGAGTGGCTATTGGTATGGTTTCGGGAGAATTACCCATAAGAGAACTGATGCAGGTTTTTGTGCTCTATCTAGGCTAACAGCTGGCTTTAAACCACAGACCCATCAACCTGGAGGAGGAACGGAGAGGAGATAAAAGGCAGCAGTAGAGTCTAAACAGGAGCCAACAGCCTCTGTTCTATTTTCTTAAACTCTTCTGTTCTAGACAGAATCTAGGCACACAGCTCAAGATGGAATTGATGTCTCTCCCCCTTGCTCTTTCTCTCCCTCTCTGCATCTCTTCCCATTTTCCCAGGCAGGCTTCAAATCCAATACAAAGCCAAGGATGACCTGAACCCCTCCCTCTTTAAAATATATTAATCATTTTATTTGTTTACATTTCAAATGTTATCACCCTTCCTGCTCTCCCCTCCCTGAGGCCTCCCCTATGCCCCCTCCCCACCCAGCCACTCCCACCATATCCCTCTAGTATCCCCCTTCTCTGGGGTATCAAGCCTCCACAGGACCAAGTGCCACCCCTTCCACTGTCACCAGACGAGTTAGTTCTCTGCTACATAAGTATTGGGAGCCATGAACCAGCCCCTTATACTCTTTGGCCGGTAGCTTAGCTCCTGGGAGCTCTGAGTGGTCTGGTTAATTGATACTGTTGTTCTTCCTGTGGGATAGCCATGCCCTTCAGGTCCTTCAGCCCTTCCCCTAACTCTTCCATTGGGGTCCCCACACTCAGTCCAATGGTTGCTGTGAGTTTCTCCATCTGTCTTAGTCAGTTGCTGGCAGAGGCTCTCAGAGGACAGCCATACAAGTCTCCTGTCTCTAAGTACTTCTTGGCATCAGCAGTATTTTTGGGGTTTGGTGTCTGTGGATAGAATACAGTGGGATAGTCTCTGGATGGCCTTTCCTTCAACCTCTGCTCCATTTTTGTTCCTAAATTTCCTTTAGACAGAGACAATTCTCAGTAAAAATTTTTTTAGATGGGTGGGTGGCTCCATCCATCAACTGAGTGCCATGTTAGTCTCTTCAGGTTCCATCTCCCTTGTATTTCAGCTATTGTTATCCCCATTGAGTCCTAGGAACCATTTGAATTCCTGGCATCTGGGACTTTCTAGTGGTTCTCCAAGTTCCCCAACCCCCACTGCTACTTATTTCTACTCATTCTCCTGTACCTCTAGACGTCTCTCCTGTCTCATCCCATACCTGATCCTGTCCTTTCTTTCTTCCCCTCCCTTTCCCCCTCCCACCGAGATCCCCCCTTCCTCTGCCTGCCATAATTATTTTGTTCCCCCTTCTAAGTAGGTTTGAAGCACCCACACTTTGGTCTTCCTTCTTGTTAAACTTCATATGTTTTTTGAGTTGTATCATGGGTATTCTGAGCTTTTGGGTAAAATCCACTTATCAGTGAGTACATACCATGCATGTCCTTTTGGGTTTGTGTTACCTCACTCAAGATGATATTTTCTAGTTCCATCCATTTGCCTACAAAGTTCATGAAGTCATCATTTTAATAGCTGAGTAGTATTCCATTATGTAAATGTGCCACAATCTGTATCCATTCTTCTATTGAGGGATATCTGGGGTGTTTTCAGCTTCTGGTTATTATAAATTAGGCTTCACTGAACACAGTGAAGCATGTGTCTTTATTATGTGTTGGAGCATCTTTTGAGTATAAGTTCAGGAGTGGTATACCTGGATCTTTAGTTAGAGCTTGTCACAATTTTATGAGTAATCTCCAGATTGATTTCCAAAGTGGTTGTACTAGCTTGCAATCCCACTAGCAATGGAGGAGTGTTCCTCTTTCTCCACATCTTCACCAGTATCTGCTGTCACCTTAGTTTTTTATCTTAGCTATTCTGACAGGTATAAGGTGGAATCCCAGGGTCATTTTGATTTGCATTTTGCTTATGACTAAGGAATTTGAACATTTCTGTAGGTGTTTCTCAGCCACTCAGTATTCCTCAGACAGCCATCAGTGGAAAGAGAGGCCCATTGGTCCTGCAAACTTTATATGTCTCAGTACATGGGAACGCCAAGGCCAAGAAGTAGGAGTGGGAGGGTGGGGGAGCAGATGGGGGAGCATGTGGGGGACATTTGGGATAACATTGGAAATGTAAATGAAATAAATGCCTAATAAATAAAAGGAAAAAAACGATTTATTTTTCCAATAGGCTTGCCACTCACACCTCAATTAACAATTGATCACAAACATACTCGTCGACATGCACATTTGCTTACACACAGAGGTTGACCAAATATAAGTTCTAGCAACTTAGCACATATAAATACATACATTAACACACATTGAGAGACAGACAGAGAGACAGATAAACACATAATACGTACAGGTTGGATGGCTTAAGCCAAATTCTTACATCAGGTTCAAAGCATTTCCCATGAACACATATGTACAAATATTCACAGATGTACATCTACACATATACACATACTAATGGAATAATGTAACTAAGTTCAAAGAGACAGGTTCCAACTATTTCTCACATAACTCACATACACATACATATATACAAACAATTGTTGGAAAGAACAAGCTTCAGAACACAGCCAGACATCCTTACTCATATACATATGTTGAGAGATGATGAATGGAACAAGTAAGTCTCCAACACAAACTTACACACAGTTTGCATAGACAAACACACACACACACACACACACACACACACACACACTTACACGTTGGAAGGCACAAAGTTCCAACATGGCCCTACATAAAGCTTATACACAAAAATACATACACATAGTTGATGGGTGGAAAGTACATGTTCTAAATAAACACTTAATTATTTCTCCCATCACATATGTAGTCCAGAAAAACCTTTCAGGAACCAAAATAATTTGTTTTAGTTCTCTTCTTGTGAATTACTATGAAAACAATAATATGTTTCCAATTACTTAACAAGAAAATATTACATAGTACAGGTACAGAAAACAAAAACCTAATTATAGATTAACCAATTGTAAGGTAGCAAGGTAACCTTTCAGCACATTTCTCTTATTGGCAGGCAGATTTCTGTAGTTACAAAAATAGACACAATTATATTATTATAATGTTTTCCTTTTTTTAAATTAAATTATTTTATTTATTTATTTATTTATTTATTTATTTATTTACATTACAAATGCTGCCTCACTTCCTGGGCCTCAGTCCAAAATTCTTCATCTCATCTCCCTCTCATTTACATATGAAATGATGCTTCCCATTCCCAGCCACTCAGTATCCCCCCTTCCTGGGACAGCAAACCTATACAGGAGTAGATGCACCCTCTCCCATTGAAGTCTGTCAGTCCAGGAAGTCCCCTGCTACATATGTGTATTATTATTGTGAGTGCCAAGATACTGCATAGTGAGGAGTGGCAAGACCATTTGCAATTTTCATATATTTCTTAGATTAAGAGGGAAGTGCTGACGGCAAGCAGAGAAGAAACAGATAACAGCATGACATCTTTAGGACACAGTCCATGGGACCTTAACTTAAACAAGGTACAACCATAGTGGTTGTGCTAATCAGTGGGCCATCTTCCATGAGTTCTAAAGCCATTTGTCATTCCTCCTGCATGAACCTGTGCAATTATGGCCATCAAAACTCTTGGCATTTGTCACATTGTCTTTCCTGTGGTCCTTTGCTGAAAGGACCCAGATATAGCTGTCACTTGAGAGACTATGCCAGGGCCTATCAAACACAGAAGTGGATGCTCCCAATCAGATATTGGATGGATCACAGGGCCCCAATGGAGGAGCTAGAGAAAGTAACCAAAGAGCTAAAGGTATCTGCAAAACTATAGATGGAACAACAATATGAACTAACCATTATCCCCCAGAGCTCGTGTCTCTAGCTGCATATATATCAGAAGATGGCCTAGTGAGCCATCAGTGGAAAGAGAGGCCCATTGGTCATGCAAACTTTATATGTGTCAGTACAGGGGAACACCAGGGCTAAGAAGTGGGAGTGGGAGGGTGGGAGAGTGGGTGGGGGGCTGAAGTCCTAGCCAGAGCAATTAGACAACAAAAAGAGGTCAAAGGGATACAAATTGGAAAGGAAGAGGTCAAGGTATCACTATTTGCAGATGATATGAGAGTATACACAAGTGATCCCAAAATTTTACCAGAGAATTTCTACACCTGATAAACAACTTCAGTAAAGTGTCTGTATATAAAATTAACTCAAAAAATCAGTAGCCTTTCTCTACACAAAGGATAAATGGACTGAGAAATAAAAAAACGTAGGAAACAACACCCCTCATAATAGTCACAACAAATATAAAGTATCTTGGCATAACTCTAATCAAGCAAGTGAAAGATCTCTATAACAATCACTTCAAATCTCTGAAGAAAGAAATCAAAGAAGCCCTCAGGAGATGAAAAAATCTCCCAAGCTCATGGATCGGTAGAATTAATATAGTAAAAATGGCCATCTTGCTAAAAGCAATCTGGAGATTCCATGCAATACCCATCAAAATTCAAACTCAACTCTTCACAGAGAGAGAAAGAGCAATTCTCAAATTCATCTGGAATGTAAAAATCAAATCAAAACAAAACAAAAAAGAATATAGCAAGAAAAATTCTCAATTTACTGTCAGAACTTCTGGGGGAATCACCATCACTGACTGCAAGCTATACTACAGAGCAATAGTGATTTAAAAAAGAAAAGAAAAAGGAAAAAGAACGCATGGTATTGGTACAGAGACAGACAGGTAGACCAATGGAATAGAATTGAAGACCCAGAAATCAACCCACATACGTATGGTCACTTGGCCTTTGACAAAGAAGCCAAATCATACAGTGGAAAAAAGACAGAATTTTAAACAAATTCTAACTGGCAGTCTAAATGTAGAAGAATTCAAATTGATCCAATTTTATTTCCTTGTACAAAGTTCAAGTCCAAGTGGACGGGTAGGGAGGAAGGGAAGGAGAGGAGGAAGGGAGGGAAGGAGGAGAAGGGAGGGAAGAAAAATTATGGAAGGGGAGGTAGGGAAGGGATGAGGAACAGAAGCAGGGAGAGGAGGAAGGGGAGGAAAGGGAGTAAGGGGAGAGAGGAAGGGAGGGAGGGATTAGAAGGGTGAGGAGGGGAAGTAAAGGAGGCAAATGGAAGGAATGAGGAAAGGAAAGGAAGGAGGGGAAAGGAAGGGAGGAAGGGGAAGGAAGGGAGGAAGGGAAGGAGGGGAAGGGAACGAGGGAGGGAAAGAAGGGAAGGAGGGAAGGGAAGGGAGGAAAGAAGGAAGGGAGGGAGGGGATAAAGGAAGGAGGAGGGCAATATAGGAGGGAGGGATGAGGAAGGGGAGGAAGAGAAGTTAGGGAAGAGAAGGAAGGAAGAGAAGGGAAGGAGGAAAGAAGGAAAGGGAGGGAAGGGAGGGAAGTGAATGAGGGGCAGGATGAGAAGGGAGGGAAGTTAAGGAGAGGGAAATAGGGAAGAGAAGGAAGGGAAGGAAGGAACAACAAAAGGAGGAAAAATACACTCAAACAATAAAACAATATTTAATTGTGGCTGGATCCTGGCAATATCCAGGCAGGTATGGCACAGGCAGAGCTGAGAGTTCTATGTCTTCATCCAAAGGCTGATAGTGGAAGAATTTGTAGAGATGTGCCATCCTCTACCTCCTCCCCTGTTTCGTATTAAAGGCTACACCAATACATTCAACTGATTAATTGACTGGATTTTTTCTTTTCTTTTCTTTTTTATTATCCAAATTCTGAATAATGAGTTACATCTATTTGCCAAGTATGATAGGGCATGAGGCCTCATGAATTAGCCCCTAAGCGATGCACTTGAGACAATGTAAGACAGTCAGGACATTGCTTTATAATCATTCTAGCTTGCTCCCTAGCGATCTTATATTGTAGCATTAAGTTATGACTAGAAAAATGAATTTTATCATGAGCACATTTAGCCAAACAATAGGATCTGAAACTAAAGCTTCTCCTATCAATGCTTTGTCAATGCAATCATTGCCTGGAGCTAAAGATCCTGGAAGATCAGAATGAGCTCTTATATGACCAATATAAATAGGATTTTTTGAGCAAGAATGGTGTTTGTTCCATGCCACCTCCAGTAGGATCTGTGTGACAAGTTCCACAGACTGAAGCAATTGACCTCAAAAGATCCTGTAGGTATATGAGTTGTATTAAAAATCAAAAATGTAAAGGCAAAGAATAATCTATATAAGTAACAAATTGTTTTTTAGTAGCTCTATTTGTTGTAAGGCCTACAACCCTTCTGAAGTTGAAGCTCAAGTAGAGGTAGGATCAGCACTCCCCCTAAGAATATAAAATAAGGCTTTCAATTCTCCTGTAGTAAGCTTTAAATAAGAACTAAGCAAAGTAATATCAGCTAACAGGTTTGAAACTCATTTAAAGTTTTAAAATTGTCCCTACAAATAATTATATTCTGAGGAAAAACAGGTTGATTTGTAAGCCTAAAACCTAAATAATTATAAGGATCTTGAGTTTGCACTTTTTCTGGAGCGATTTTTAATCCTTTATCAGATAATGCCTGTTGTAAATTTCTATAACATAGAAGCAAGTCCTGAGGATCTTTCCCTGTTAATAAAATATCATCCATGCTATGTATAAAATATACTATTGGTTATTGCTGTCTATTAGGCTGAATGGCTTGTGCCACATATTTTTGACATAAGGTAGGACTGTTAGCCATGCCTTAAGAAAGAACTATCCATTGATACCTTTTCATTGGCTCTTTAAAATGAATAGAAAGAACACTGAAAGCAAATCTTTCACAATCCTGAGGATGCAAAGGGATAGGAAAAAAACAATCTTTCAAATCTACTACTATTTTATAATATCCTTTATGAATGTCTCCACCTGCTTGATTTTTTCAAGATATCAAAACACTAGCTACAGCACACAATTCAAATACCTGTGCCAAAGCAGGAGAAAACTCAAGAGAATAAAAATTTGATCCAATCACTTACTTCTCTCCCATAGAAGGGCTGTTTATAAATACAGTAGTAGTCGTTATGGGATGCATGCATAAATTTACAGGAAATACAAAAGCATGCATAGAAGAAATTTTTAAATGCTCACTTTTGTATAATGTTTATCAATTTTTCCTATGCAATAGACCAAATATCAATATTCTGCAATAACCAAATTAATTGCTGCTTGAGACAAGAAATAGACATCTCATCAAGTTTTTAAGACTATTTTTAATATCTTCATTATTTTATGTTACAATTCTTGATTAACACCACAACAGCTTCATAATAGGATATTAAAACTTCACTTGGATGTAAAAAAAGATGATTCTACATTAATGTTCTCTTTGCCAAAGAATCTGTGGGCACATTGAGTAACAATAACTAAAATAAGCAGCTAATGTTTTTATACCATTGATTACAATTGAAACAATTGATTACAGAAGCTTTCTCTACTCTATATGGAGTAGGCAGGCTAGATTGTAATGCCTTTAGATGTTCCACAGCCTCATTGACATTTCTTTTTTTTTAATTTAGTTTTTTAATTAGGTATTTTTTTATTTTACATTTCAAATGCTATCCCAAATGTCCCTCACACCCTCCCCAACACTCCCATACCCACCCACTCCCACTTCTTGGCCCTGGTGTTCCCTCTTACTGAGGCACATAAAATTTACAAGTACAAGGTGCCTCTCTTTCCAATGATGGCCAACTAGGACATCTTCTGATACATATGTAGCTAGAGACACGAACTCCGGGGTTACTGGTTAGTTGATATTGTTGTTCCACCAATTAGTTTGAAGACCCCTTTAGCTCCTTAGGTACTTTCTCTAGCTCCTCCATTGAGGGCCCTGTGTTCTATCCAATAGCAGACTGTGATCATCCACTTCTGTGTTTGCCAGGCACCAGCATACCCTCACAAGAAACAGCTATATCAGGATCCTTTCAGCAAAATCTTGCTGGTGTATGCAATGCTGTCAGTGTTTGGAGGCTAATTATGGGATGGATCCCTGGGTATGGCAGTCTCTTAATGGTCCATCCTTTTGTATCAGCTCCAAACTTTGTCTCTGTAACTCCTTCCATGGGTGTTTTGTTTCCAAATCTACGAAGGGGCAAAATGTCCACACTTTGGTCTTCGAGCTTCTTGAGTTTCATCATCTTGGTTCCCAGATCCCTCAGAGACTAGTCATTGACATTTCATATATCTTAAGTTTAAACTTTATTTTGAGCAACACCTAGATAGATCTGTTTTTTTTTTTTTTGTTTTTTTTTTTTTTTTGGCTTTAAAATAGTTCCAGGAAGGCAAGGAGAGGTGAAGTCCCAAAACTTCCCTAGGCAGGATTTGCAGAACAAAAGAAACTCCACACAAGCCTTGCTGAGGCTGCACTGAGCTTTGCATTAACTCAGATGTAAATATGTTTTAATCTGAGCATACTGCCAGATTTCTGGCCCAAAGATTATCTCTTCTGCTGTGAAGAGAGATTCTGGAGGAACAATTCAATTGTCTGTCGATGCCTCTAATTTTTGGACAGTCTTTCTTAAGATTTATACTTGAAACATTCCTTATAACCATAGTGCTGGAAGCATTGCTTGTACTGCAGTACCCTGCAAGGCAGCAACCATAGCCAAACTGATTGCATGAGGGTCCAATTTCTTCACAAAGATGAATATATCCAGGTAAGTCTGTCTTTGCTTTGTATGGCTGGATGGCTTCATGGAGCTGCATTAGTGTTCTCATAAGATAAAGTCTTGTAATCATCCTAATTACAATATATTGGTGAATTAAAAATCCTGAGCTTGCAATCAAACTGCAAACAGCAGTCAATGGAACACTGGCAAT
Organism: Mus musculus; assembly: GCF_000001635.26. Lineage (NCBI taxonomy): Eukaryota > Metazoa > Chordata > Mammalia > Rodentia > Muridae > Mus > Mus musculus. The sequence goes on from NC_000082.6 coordinate 3,487,700, forward strand.
TTTAAACATATTTTTAAAAGTTTCTTTTGCAATATTAGAATATATCCATAACTTTTGTAAAGCAAAACCCAATTTTAAAGAATCTATTCTCTTTAAAATCAATACCAAAATCATGACTTTCACGTTATGAAGTTTGCCTGCCAGTTCTTATATATGAATGCATGACAGTGCAGCTTTTAATACCTCATTAATAAAATAGTGTTTTAAGCAGGGTGGTGGTGGTGCACACCTTTAATCCCAGCACTTGGGAGGCAGAGGCAGGCAGATTTCTGAGTTCGAGGCCAGCCTGGTCTAGAGAGTGAGTTCCAGGACAGTCAGGGCTATACAGAAAAACCCTGTCTGTAAATATATATATATATATATATGTGTGTGTGTGTGTGTGTGTGTGTGTGTGTGTGTGTGTGTAAGTATATGTATATATAGTTTTATCTCTTATACTTTATAAGTCTAGTTTCTGGAATAATGATTGCACAAAATATTATCCCAAATTAGAAGTATCATTAAAGACCTGTTTTCCTGGACTGGCTCATGCTATATGTTGTTTAGAATGACTCTAACCCTTAGTTACCAATTTTAAGCTAATGTTCTGTTAAAAGCAAAAACCTGTTGGCCCCTTTAAGAGAAGCTTGTGTAGATAATCAGCCTCTAGCAGGGGTTTTCCAGCTGTACTTGACTCCCAGCCACGGTGCAGTATAACTTATCAGTTTCTGCTGTACAAATTGAGACTGACTTTGAAGCAACTTAAACTACATCAGAGGATGGACTGCCAGCAGATAAAGTTTTAACCATTTATTCAACATGAAAAACAGAACAACAATCATTCAAACAACAAAACAAAAAGAAACATAAATTCACAGACATGTGGACAAATTGGTGCACCAAGGACAGACAATAGACAGAGAGAGAATAGAACTTGATATCTCAAAGGGACCCAGATATCCTAACCAGTACTGAGAATATCTCCATGGGAGCCAGAGAGGAAGCATGGCATCTCCCAATTTCCTCCTGTCCCTAGGAGACCTCTGAAATATCTTATTTCCGTTTTCCTTCTCTTTGCTAAAAGGTCCCAAATAGCGGATAACTGCTTTTCTGAAACCTATTCTCTCTATCTTTCTCTCTCTCCTATTCAAAGTCTTTATCTCCTCAGAATTCTGACAGAGAAGGGAGAGTAGGCATAATGGTAACTCATTAACAGTTGTACCCCAGTGCCCAGATTTTCTAACTTTCTTAATTACTCCTCAACTTGTCAAATTGTTTCATTTATATATTTATCATTCCAACTTCTGGGATAAGAACAACATAAATGTCCTTGAGCTAAGAATTTTTCTAACATCTGTTATTTTGTTTTTGTAGTTTTTTTATTACTCTTTAATTTATTTTATATTATTTTATTTTAAACCCTATTCCTCCCATCTGGAGCAGATCTTGGCTATGAAGAAATTTTCTTAACCCTATTCCTCTTGTCTTGAATGATTCCTTGAGATCCCTTTAAAAACAATTCATGCTTACTTAATGCTTGTCCCATAGTCTAGTCACTCTTTCTACCTTTCTCATACCAGTCTTACAGTGTGGGTGACGGGTGACACTGTGGTAGTCTCTGTGCAGGTCTTCATTCACTTCTTAATGAAGCAGCAACCCTATGCGGACCCTCACTCACCACTGATGAGTGAAGGTCCAGTGCAAACCTTCACCCAATTTTTAACAAAGTGGTTGCCCAATGCAAAGAGTGGTCTCTCCCAGACCCCAAACACAAAGGCACACACTGGGTGCCAGTTTGTCTGGATTTGCAGGAATAATCAGTGGGGACCCAGGGTGAGAGAGAGAGAGAGAGAGAGAGAGAGAGAGAGAGAGAGGAAGGGACAAGAGACAGGAAGAATGAGAGCAAGTCAAGCATACTGATCAAGCTCTGAAAAACGTTCTTCAGGCTGGCAATATAAGCATAAGCAAGAGGAGGCTCCAAGGGAGGGGGGAAGACCCCGGGGGCTCTCTGAAGTTCAGTTGGCAATCTTCAGCTCCTGGAACCAATGGTCACAGTGTCCTCTTTACCCACAAACATTCTTAAAGTTATAACCAATAATGTTCACTCAGGATTATTTATGTAAGCTAGAAGATATCCACAAGGCCATGGCTGAGGTCATGGCTCCTGGCACCCCTGTCTAGGCAAAAAGTATTGGGGGAGGGGGGTTGGAGGGTGTGCTCTCTGAAATTGTTCCTAAACAATTTCTAGGGTTACTTTTTCAGAGGGTTTGTATTAGTCAGTGATTTCATTGTTGTGAAGAGACACCATGACAAAGGCAACCCTTATAAAGTACAGCATTTAATTGGGATAGGCTTGTAGATTCAGAGGTTTAATCCATTATCACCAATGTGGGAGCATGGCAGCACCCAGGCAGACATGGTATGGGAAAGCTGAGAGTTCTACATTTTCATTCAAAGGAAGCCAGGATCAGACTGTGTCTTCCGCACTGGTGGAGCTTCAAAGCCCTGACAATGACACACTTCATCCAACAAGGACATACCTACTCAATAAGTAGTAATGCTACCCCCTGGGCAAGCATATTCAAACACCAAAGAGGGAGAACAATAAAATAGCACTAAGGACCTGTTACAGAAAAAATTTTCTAGTCAAGGTAGTAGATTCTCAAACCAGAATGGAAACCTACCATTATTGTTGGACCAGGTCAGTTGCTTGGTTGAGGAACCAACCATAGAATGAGCTCACTTTAAACCATGCTTTTGTTGTCACTTATCATAACAATAATTCATTGTCACTAGAGACTTCAAATGCTCAACCTATGGCATCTAATGTTGAAAAAAAGTATAATAAAGGGGATTGTGAGAAATAGGTTTTTCTCTTGAAGGTCTCTAACCTGACAAGGCCTGTATACCCTGAGCCTTTCCTACCTGCCCACACCCTGTATTCCTCTAGCCAATTGTATCAGATTCTGAAGTCAAGAACCCACCAATAGATGAGATGCCACCATCATCACCTTGATCAGAAAAGAGACAGGCCAACTCAGCTAACCATGCTGGTTAGCCCAGGCAGGGTTCTGACTACACCCCTTTTTATAACTGCCTCACAGATCTACTTTCATCTTGTTCATGTTCCCTTGGTCTACACTATGATTATTCCTTTCCCAACACAACAGTGGAGGATTAAGATCTTGATTAGGATAACAGAGAAAGGAAAACTCACCTACTATGGGTGTTTCCATTTTCTTGTTGTTTTGTTTTGTGTTGTTTTGTTTTGTTTTGTTTTGTTTTGTTTTATGTTAGTCGAAGAAACTGCCTAAGTTATGGTATCAATTGCAGTGATAAAACATCACATAGGGTATTCCAAGCTAGCCATTGCTATGAAGTGATACTGTGTCTCAAAAAGAAAAAAGAAGTTTTGTTAGCTGCTATATTCCTAGTGATATGTATTGATGAGTGATATGTATTGGTTTTCTCCTCAGACCCTGCTCAGTTTACTTTCTTAGAGCAGGACCACCTATTCAGGAGTGGCACTGCCTACAATAAGCTGGGCCCTCCCACATAAATCATAAAATGCTCCCACACACTTTCACACAGGCCATCTGGTGGGGACATTTTCTCAGCTGACATTGCCTCTTCCAAAATCACTCCAGGTTGTGTAAAGGTGACAAAACTATCCAACACATTGACTGAGTCAAATTATACTCTAACACAGTCTGCCAATGTGTAATCTAGAAAAACTGTCTACTGAGTTCATCCTGGCAAGCATGTAATTCACTGGCACAAGAGGAAATAGCTAAAGACCTTTGAACTGAAGCCAATGGGACACTTGGAAGAAGCCAACAGTTTAAAATGTTTGGAGTTGAGGTTTGCACTAGAGATATAGCAGCTAACAAATCTTTTTTTCTTTTTGAGACACAGTCTCACTTCATAGCCACGGCTAGCTTGGAATACACTTGGTAGATGAAACTAGCTTGAAACTGAGAGATCAGCCTGCTTCTACCTCCCAAATGCTGGAATTACATCACATCCAGCTAACAAAAAAGATATTTAAAACATCAGAGAAAAGCCAGGTGTTGTTCACATTTACAATTTACAATCAGAATCAGAGGCTAAGGTAGAGGGGGTCAGAGAGTGAGGCAAATTGGGAGTGGGGTACAGGGCTTGTTATGCAGTTGACAAAGTAAGAGTAAGAGTTTGAGGTCATTAACTCTGTCCAGGGCAGAGACACACTCCAGACCCCTTCCCACCCCCAGAGATAACTTAATTCCCAGGTTCTTCAATACAACCATGCTCATAGGTGAGACACCCTGCCACCTCAATACCTGACGCACTAGGCCCCCACAGATCCCAGCAGAGGTAAACCCTATCCACCCTGCCCTGCCAGAGACATATCTTTCTAGCCCACAACTCTGCCTGAGGCAGAAGCAGTGCCCCAGACTGACTCCCACACACAGAGACAGCTTGACTCCCAGGAGCTCCATGACAACCAGGATCACAAGCTCACAGGATGGACAAGATCCACTCAGAGACAGCAAAGGCAGTTAACACCTGAGATAGCCAGATGGTGAGAGGCAATCATAAGAACATAAGCAAGAGAAGCCAATGCCACTTGGCACCATCATAACACATTTCTCCTACCACAGCAAGCCCTTGATATTCTAACAAGCCCTAAAAGCAAGATTCTGACCTAAAATTCCATCTAATGAAGAGGAGGATCTTAAGGAGGACACAAATACAGAACACAGGTAAACACGTAGAAGCATAAACCCCTTAAAGAAATACAGGAATACACAATCAAACAGGTGAAGATATTAAACAAAACAGTCCAGAATTCAAAATTTGAAATAGAAACAATAAATAAATCACAAAGAGAGGCAACCTTGGACATGGAAAACCTAAAAAAGAGATCAGGAGTTACAGAATACAAGAATACAGGATATAGAAGAGAATCTCTGGTGTAAGAAAATACCATAGAAGATATCAAAGTGACAGTCAAAGAAAATACAAAGTGCAAAAAAGATCCTAACATGAAACATCCAGGAAATTCAGGACACAATGAAAAGACCAAACCCAAGAAGAAGAAGAAGGAGAGAGAGAGAAGTTTCCCAATGTAAAGGGCCAGGAAACATCTACAACAGAGTCATAGAAGAAAACTTCCCTAATCTAAAGTAAGAGGTGGCCGTAAACATGCAAGAAGCCTACAGAACAGCGAATAGATTTGACCAGAAAAGAAATTCCTCCTATTGCATGATAAACCAAACACTAAATGTACAGAACAAAGAAAGAATATTAAAATTGGTAAGAGAAAAAGGCCCAAGTAATATATAAAGGCAGACAAACCAGAATTACAACAGACTTTTCAACAGAGACTATAAAAGCCATAAGAAGATTTTGGACTGACAACATACAGACCCTAAGAGAACACAAATGACAGCCCAGTCAACTATACCAAGCAAAACTCTCAATCACCATAAGTGGAGAACCCAAGCTATTCTATGACAAAACCAAATTTAAACAATATCTTTCCACTAATCCAGCCCTACAGAAGATAATGGAAGGAAAACTTCAACACAAGGAAGCAAACTACACCCACAAAATAAAAAACAAGAAACCAATCAGCTCACAACAAACACAGAAGAGAAGAACCAAAGATAAATTCACCACTAACAACAAAAATAACAGGTTCCAACAATCATTGGTCTTTAATATCTCTCAACATCAATGGACTCAGTTCCCCAATATAAAGACATAGGCTAAGAGACTGCATATGAAATAGGACCCAGCACTTTGTTGCATAAGGGAAACACACATAAGTGACAAAGACAGACAACACATCAGACTAAAAGGCTGGGAAAATGTTTCCAAGAAAACAAAAAACTGAGGAAATTTTAAAAAATTATCAGATCCTCGTACAAAACCCTATACTCAACAAATCTGGAAAATCTAGATGACTTGGAGAATTTCCTAGACAGATGCCAGGTACCAAAGTTAAATTAGGGTTAGATAAATGATCTAAACAGTCCCATAACTCCTAAAGAAATAGGAGCAGTCATTAATGATCTCCCAACCAAAAAAAAAAAAAATCCCAGAACCAGATGGGTTTAATGCAGAGTTCTATCAGACCTTCAAAAAGACCTAATTCCAATACTCTTTAAACTATTCCACAAAATAGAAACAGAAGGAACACTACCCAATTCATTCTATGAGGCACACTTGCACTTATACCTAAACCACACAAAGACCCAACAAAGAAAGTGAACTTTAGACCAACTAATTTCCTTTATTAATATCAATACTCAATAAAAATTTCACCAACCAAATCCAAGAATACATCAAAACAATCATCCATTTTGATCAAGTAGACTTCATACCAGGGATGCAGGGATAGTTCAATATCCATCAATGTGATCCACTATATAAAGAAATTCAAAGAAACAAAAACACATCATCATTTCATTAGATTCGGAGAAAGCATTATACAATATCTAACACCCCTTCATGATAAAAGTCTTGGAAAGATCAGGAATTCAAGGCCCATTCTTAAACATAATGAAAGTAATATACAGAAAAACAGTACCCAACATCAAACTAGTGGAAAGAAACTTGAAGAAATCCCACTAAAATCAGGAACTAGACAATGCTGCCCACCCTCTCCCTATGTATTCAATATAGTATTCAAAGTCCTATCCAGAGCAATTAGACGAGAAAAAGAGGTCAAAGGGACCCAAATTGGAAAATAAGAAGTCAAGGTATCACTATTTGCAGATGAGATGAGTGTATATAAAAATGACCTCAAATATTCCACCAGAGAACTTCTAAAGCTGATAAACAACTTTAGCAAAGTGTCTGGATATAAAATTAACTCAAACAAATCAGTAGTCTTTCTCTACACAAAGGATAAATGGACAGAGAAAGAAAGAAACTTAGGAAACAACACCCCTCACAATAGTCACAAATAATATGAAGTATCTTGGTGTGAATCTGACCAATAAAGTGAATGGTCTGTATGAGAAGAACTTCACGTCTCTGAAGAAAGCAATCTAAGAAGATCTCAGAAAATGGAAAGATCTCCCTTGCTCTTGGATTGGCAAGATTAATATAGTAAAAATGGTCATCTTGCTGAAAGCAATCTACAGATTCAATGCAATCTCCATCAAAATTCCAATTCAATTCATCATAGAGTTAGAAAGAGCAATTTCCATATTCATTTGGAATAGCAAAAAACCCATGATAGCAAAAACTATTTTCAACAATAAAAGGACTTCTGGGGGAATCACCATCCCTAATCTCAAGCTATTATTCAGAGCAATAGTGATAAAAACTTCATGGTATTTGTTAGAGTGACGGACAGGTAGGTCAATGGTTAGAACTGAAGACCAACACATATATGATCACTTGATCTTTGACAAAGGAGCTAAATCCATCCAGTGGAAAAAAGACATTTTCAAAAAAATTGTGCTGTTTCAACTGGTGGTAAACATGTAGGAGAATACAAATTGACCCATTCTTATCTCCTTGTACAAAGCACAAGTCCAAGTGGCTCAAGGACCTCCACCTGAAACCAGATACACTGAATCTAATAGAAGAGAAAGTGGGGGAAAGTCTGAAACACATAGGCACAGAACACCAATGGCTTATGCTCTATGATCAAGAACAGAACACCAATGGCTTATGCTCTATGATCAAGAATCAACAAATGAAACCTCATAAAAAGCTTCAATAAGGTAAAGGACACTATCAATAAGAGAAAATGGCGACCAACAGACTGGGAAAAGTTCTTTACCAATTCTACATCCGATAGAAGAATAATATCCAATATATAAAAAAGAACTCAAAAAGTTAGACTCCAGAGAACCAAATAACCCTATTAAAAATTAGGAACAGAGCTAGAGAATTCTATACTGAGGAAACTCAAATGGCTGAGAAACACCTAAAGAAATGTTCAACATCCTTAGTCATCAGGGAAATACAAATCGAAACAACCCTGAGATTCCACCTCACACCAGTCAGAATGGCTAAGATCAAACACTAAGCTGACAGCAGATGCTGGTGAGGATGTGGAGAAAAATGTGGGATTGCAATCTGGTACAACCACTCTGGAAATCAGTTTGGTGGTTCCTCAGAAAATTGGAGATAGTACTACCTGAGGACCCAGCTATACCACTCCTGAGCATGTATCCAGAAGATTCTCCAACATGTAATAAGGACGCATGTTCCACTGTGTTCATAGCAGCCATATTTATAATAGCCAGAAGCTGCAAGTAACCCAGATGTCCTTCAACAGAGGAATGGATACAGAAAATGTGGTACTACTTAGCTATTAAAAACACTGACTACATGAAATTTGTGGACAAATGGATGGATCTAGAAAATATCATCCTGTGAGGTAACTCAGTCACAAAAGAACACACTTGATATGTACTCACTGATAAGTGGATATTAGGCAAAGGACATGAACTATCCATGATTCAACTCATGGACCACATGAAGCTGAAGAGGAAAGAACACCAAAGAGTGGATACTTTAGCACTACTTAGACTTTGACAAATGATTTAATTCAAGAGTAATGTGAAAAATGCCAAGAGTTTTGATGGCCAAAATTGCACAGGTCCATGCAGGAGGAATGACAAATGGCTTTAGAACTCATGGAAGATGGCCCACTGGTTAGCACAACCACTATGGGTTCACCTTGTTTAAGTTAAGGTCCCATGGACTGTGTCCTAAAGATGTCATGCTGTTATCTGTTTCTACTCTGCTTACTGTCACCACTTCCCTCTTAATCTAAGAAACCTATGAAAATTGCAAATGGTTTTGCCAGTCCTCACTATGCAGTGTCTTGGCACTCACAATAATAATATACATATGTAGCAGGGGACTTCCTTGACTGACAGACTTCTCTGAGAGAGGGTGCATCTACTCCTGGTGAGGTTTGCTGTCCCAGGTAGGGGGGATACTGAGTGGCTGGTAATGGGAAGCACCATTTCATATGTAAATGAGCAGGGGATGAGATGAAGATTTCTGGACTGAGGCCCAGGAAGTGAGGCAGTATTTGTAATGTAAATAAATAAAATAATTTAATTTTAAAAAAGAAGAAAAACTGTATAATAAAATAATTGTGTCTATTTTTGTAACTACAGATTTCTGCCTGCCAATAAGAAAAAAATTGCTGAAAGGTTACCTTGCTACCTTACAATTGTTTAATCTATAACTAGTGTTTTGTTTTCTGTACCTGTACTATGTAATATTTTCTTGTGAAGTAATTGGAAATATATTGTTTTCATAGCAATTCACGAGAAGAGAATCAAAACAAATTATTTTAGTTCCTGAAAGTTTTTTCTGGACTACATAAGTGATGGGAGAAAGAATTAAGTGGTTAGAACATGTACTTTCCACCCATCAACTATGTGTATGTATGTATGCATGTATGTATGTATGTATGTATGTATGTATGTATGTGTATAGCCTTCATGTAGGATTATGTTGGAACTTTCTGCCTTCCAACACACACACACACACACACACACACACACACACACACACATATATATATATGTATATACACATACATATGTATGTATGTATGTATGTATGTATGTATGTATGTCTATAAACTTCATGTAGGATTATGTTGGAACTTTCTGCCTTCCAACACACACACACATATATATGTATATACACATACATATGTATGTATGTGTGGTGTGTTTGTCTATGTAAACTGTGTGTTAGTTTGTGTTGGAGTTTTGTTCCATTCTTCATCTCTCAACAAATGTATAAGTGTAAGGATGTCTGGCTGTGTTCTCAATCTTGTTCCTTCCAACAATTGTGTTTATATATGTATTTGTGTGTGTGTGTGTTATGTTAGAAATAGTTGTAACCTATCTGTTTGAACTTTGTTACATTATGCCATTAGTAAGTGTATATGTGTAGATATGCATCTGTGAATATTTGTACATAAGTGTTTATGTGAAATGATTTGAACCTGATGTAAAAGTTCGACTTAAGGTATCAAACCTGTAAGTATTATGTGTTTGCCTGTCTCTCTGTCTCTCTGCCTGTCTCTCGATGTGTGTAAATGTATGTATGTGTATATGCTAAGTTGCTAGAACTTATATTTGCCTCAATCACTGTGTGTAAGCTAATGTGCATGTGGATGTTTGTGCTCAATTGTTAATTGAGGTGTGAGTGGCAAGCCTACTGAAAAATTAATCTTGATGTTGTACAAAGGAGTACAAAGAGAAATTAACTTGGCAAAGCCAATTTTCTTTTCTTTCCTTACTTTCTTCCTTTTCTTTCTTCCCTCATTTCTTCCTTCCTTCCTTCCTTCTTTCTCTTTCACTCTTTTTTCACCCTTCCTTCCTTCCTTCCTTCCTTCCTTCCTTCCTTCCTTCCTTCCTTCCTTCCTTTCTTTCTTTCTTTCTTTCTTTCTTTCTTTCTTTCGGAAATAGGGTGCACTAGTTACCAAACAGGGCTACTGTGGTGATTTGAACATGCTTGGACCATGGCAAGTGTCCCTTTTTCCCATTTTCTTTGATTGTTGTGCCAATGTTCTCTATGGAATCTTCTGCACCTGAGATTCTCTCTTCCATCTCTTGTATTCTGTTGCTGATGCTCGTATCTATGTTTCCAGATTTTTCCTAGGATTTCTATCTCCAGTGTTGCCTCACTTTGGGTTTTCTTTATTGTGTCTACTTCCCTCTTTAGGTCTAGTATGGTTTTGTTCATTTCCATCACCTGTTTGGATGTGCTTTTCTGTTTTTCTTTAAGGACTTCTACCTGTTTGGTTGTGTTTTCATGTTTTTCTTTAAGGACTTGTAACTCTTTAGCAGTGTTCTCCTGTACTTCCTTAAGTGAGTTATTAAAGTCCTTCTTGATGTCCTCTACCATCATCATGAGACATGCTTTTAAATCCGGATCTAGTTTTTTGAGTGTGTTGGTGTGCCCAGGACTGGGTGGGGTGGGAGTGCTGCGTTCTGATGATGGTGAGTGGTCTTGGTTTCTGTTAGTAAGATTCTTACATTTGCCTTTCGCCATCTGGTAATCTCTGGAGATAGTTGTTATAGTTGTTTCTGGTTAGAGCTTGTTCCTCTGATGATTATGTTAGCCTCTATCAGCAGACCTGGGAGACTAGCTCTCTCCTGAGTTTCAGTGGTCAGAGTACTCTTTGCTGGCAAGCTCTCCTCTTTTAGGGAAGGTGCCAAGATATCTGGCGTTCGAACCTGCCTCCTGGCAGAAGTTGTGTTGCACTCACCAGAGGTCCTAAGATCACATGAAGAGTCCTCTGGGGACCTTGGGGGTGTCCTCAGACTCCGCTCTCAAGGTGCCCCAGTGCTGGCGCTGGCCGGAAGGGCTGAACTGGGGTTCTTCAATACCAAGAACTTCTGCTTGTAGGCAAAGAAAAGCTAATTCTTTATGCACACAGCTTGAAAATACAAAGAGTAAAATAAGCCAAAAGCAAATTGTACATATTGTGTGAAAATTTTTCTGTAGTGCTTGCTATGAGTTTGGGGAGGGGTGATAACACCAGTGAGTTTTGTGGTTACAGTTCAGGTGAATACATGATTATGGTTCTGAAAACACAGATTATTTGCATGATCAGTATACTTAGAGAAACTGCACATACACACACAATATCCACCAAGGCAAATAAATGTAAATGAGTTCATTAATAATATAATTTCCTCACTTATTATAAAAGATATCAACCAAATATAAGGTTGTGTGCAAAGTGCACAAGTTACTACCTATAAATTTTTGACAACTTCCTATGAGTGTTCAACTAATTGAACATAGAAAAATGTGAAGGTCTTTTGGAAACAGTGACTTGATATGCAATCTCTCTCATAAAACAACAAGAGTTATATCTCCCTCTACTGGAAGAAATTCAAGCTGACATTTTAGCACATTTTGAAGAAATTAGGAATGGGATGATTATAAAGTAGTTTGTGCTTATTAGAAGAGTCATACTGACTTTTATCATGAACGGGTGTTGGATTTTGTCAAATGCTTTCTCAGCATCTAATGAGATGATCATGTAGTTTTTATCTTTGAGTTTGTTTATATAGATGATTAAGTTGATGGATTTCCATATGTTGAACCATCACTGTATAACTGGGATGAAGCGTACTTGATTATGATAGATGATCATTTTGCTGTGTTCTTGGAGTCGGTTTGCAAGAATTTTATTGAGTATTTTTGCGTTGATATTCATGAGGAAAATTGCTCTGATGTTCTCTTTATTTGTTGGGTGTTTGCGTGGTTTAGGTATCAGATTGTGACTTCACAGAACAATTGGGTAGAGTACCTTCTGTTTCTATTTTGTAGAATAGTTTGAGGAGACCTGTAATTAGGTCTTCTTTGAAGGTCTGAATTAAACAAATCTGGTCCTGGGCTTTGTTTGGTTAGAAGACTATTAATGATGGCTTCTACTTCTTTAGGGATATGAGACTGTTTAGATCATTAGTCTGATCCTGATTTAACTTTGGTATCTGGTATCTGTCTAGAAAATTGTTCATTTCATCCAGGTTTTCGAGTTTTGTTGAGTATAGGCTTTTGTAGTACGATCTGATGATTTTCTTTTCCGGGGGAGGGGGGATTTCCTCAGATTCTGTTCTTATGTCTTCCATTTCATTTCTGATTGTGTTAATTGTGCTCTCTAGTTAGTCTGGCTAAGGGTTTATCTATCTTGTGGATTTTCTCAAAGAACCAGCACCTGGTTTGGTTGATTCTTTGTATAGTTCTTTTTGTTTCCACTTGGCTGATTTCAGCCATGAGTTTTATTATTTCCTGCTGTCTATTCCTCTTGGGTGCATTTGCTTCTTTTTGTTTTGGAACTTTAAGGTGTTCTGTCAAACTGCTAATGTATACTTTCTCCAGTTTCTTTTTGGAGGCATTCACAGCTATGTATTTTCCTCTTATATTGTGTCCCATAGGTTTGGGTATGTTGTAGCTTCATTTTCATTGAACTCTAAAAAGTGTTTAACTTTTTTCTGTATTTCATCCTTGACCAAATTATCATTGAATAGAGTGTTGGTCAGCTTCCACATGGATGGGGGCTTTCTATTGTTTTTGTCATTATTGAACACCAGTCCATGGTGATCTGATAGGACACGTGGGATTATTTCAATCTTCTTATATTTCTGAGGCCTGTTTTGTGACCAATTATATGGTCAATTTTGGAGGAGGTACCATGAGGTGCTGAGAAGAAGGTATATCCTTTTGTTTTACGATAAAATGTTCTATAGATATATGTTAAATTCATTTGGTTCAGAACTTCTTTTAGTTTCACTATGTCTCTGTTTAGTTTCTGTTTCCATGATCGGTTCATTCATGTGAGTGGGGTGTTGAAGTCTGCCAATATTATTGTGTGGGGTGCAATGTGTGCTGTGAACTTTAGTAAAGTTTCTTTTATGAATGTGGATGCCCTTGCATTAGGAGCATAGATGTTCAGAATCGAGAGTTCATCTAGGTAAATTCTTCCTTTGATGAATATGAAGTGCCCTTCCTTATCTTTTTTGATAACTCATGATTGAAAGTCAATTTTATTCCATATTAGAATGGTTCCTCCAGCTCATTTTTGGGACCATTTGTTTGGAGAATTGATTTCCAGCCTTTTACTCTGAGGTAGTGTCTGTCTTTGTCACTGAAATGTGTTTCTTATATGCAGCAAAATCTTGAGTCCTGTTTATGTACCCAGTCTGTTAGTCTATGCTTTTTGTATTAAGGAATTGACTCCATTGATATTAATAGATATTAGGGAAAAATGATTGTTGCTTAGTGTTATTTTTGTTATTAGAGTTGGAATTATGTTTGTGTGGCTATCTTCTTTTTGGTTTGTTAAAAGATGATTACTTGCTTTACCTAGGGTGTAGTTTCCCTTCTTGTTTTGGAGTTTTCCATTTGTTATCCTTTGAAAAGCTGAGTTTGTGGAAAGATATTGTGTAAATATACTACTGTTGTGAAATATCTTGTTTTTTAATTGAGAATTTTGCTGGGTACAGTAGCCTAGGCTGGCATTTGTGTTCTCTTAGGGTCTTTACGATGTCTTCCTAGGATCTTCTGGCTTTCATCATCTCTGGCGAGAAGGGTACTGTTATTCTGATATGTCTGCCTTTATATGTTACTTGATCTTTTCTCTTACTGCGTTGAATACTCTTTCTATGTTTTGCACATTTGGTGTTTTGATTATTGTGTGACAGGAAGAATTTCTTCTCTGCTCCAGTCTATTTGGAGTTCTGTAGGGTTCCTGTTTGTTCATGGGCATCTCTATTTTTAGGTTTGAATGTATTCTTCTATAATTTTGTTGAAGATATCGACTGGCCCTTTAAAAAGATTTTGGGAAACTTTGCTCTCTTCTATACCTACTATCCTTAGGTTTGGTCTTCTCATTGTGTCCTGGATTTCCTGGATGATTTGGGTAAGGAGCTTTTTGTATTTTGCATTTTCATTGACTGTTGTGTCAATGTTTCTATGGTATCTTCTGCACCTGAGATTATCTCTTGTATCTCTTGTATTCTGTTGGGGATGCTTGCATCTATGACTCTTGAACTCTTTCCTAGGTTTTCTATCTCCAGGGTTGTTTCCCATTGTGATTTCTTTATTGTTTTTATTTCCATTTTTAGATTTTGGATGTTTTTTCTTCACTTCCTTCACCTATTTGATTGTGCTTTTCTGTAATTTTTAAAGAGATTTTTGTTATTCCTCTTTAAGGGCTTCTAGCTGTTTACCGGAGTTCTCCTATAATTCTTTAAGGGAGTTAGTTATATCCTTCTTAAAGTCCTCTATCATCATCACAAGGAATGATTTTACGTCTGAATCTTGCTTTTCTGGTGTGTTGTGTTATCGAGGGCATGCTGTGGCAAGTGAACTGGGTTCTGGTGGTGCAAAGTAGCCTTGGTTTCAGTTGTTTAGGTTCTTGCCCTTCACTCTTGACATATGGTCATCTGTGTTGTTAGTTGGTCTTGCTGTCTCTGACTGAAGCTTATACCTCCTGTGGACCTGTGATCCTGTGACCTTAGGTGTGTCAACACTACTGGTAAACCAGCTCTCTCCTGAGAAGCATTTGGGTGCAGAAGGCTGTGGAACAGCCTTAGCTCCAGAGTACAGATGGAAACCTCAAGGATCCCTTCCCCAGCTGCTCTGCTATTCCTATGCCTTGGGAGCTCCTTCTGTGTCCCTCTTTGTGCAGTTATTGGAGGAAGAGTCACTCATTTCTGGACTTAGGAGTGAGAGCACTCCTGGGAGAACAGCTCTCTCCTGCTGAGACTTGTGTGAGAAGGACTGTGGAACAATATTTTTCAGTGTTTGTCCCCCATGTTCATTATGTTTTCGAGGAACTGTTGCTCATTGACTTAAGAAAGCATTAATTGAGCATCTGAATATTTGACACTTATTAACTATTAAAAATGAACACAAACACACATTTCACCAGAAATCTTTAAGAGTGGTGGATAACTACTTTTTAAAGTCAGTGATAGTGAAGAGAGAGGGAGGGCTGTATGGATAGGATATAGCAAGGGCTGGATAATAAAGATAGAAAGAGGGATATGTTGAGAATGAAAGGAAGGACAGAGGCAGAGAAATTCTTTTCAATAAATGACAGGGCAGTTTTATTTAAAGAAATAACTTACTAAAGGAGAATGACTAGACTTGAATTGCTGCAATGAATATAAGTATCTGTGGCTCTCTGCAACAAAAGGCATGAACATAGAAGGAAGACCAATTGGGAAGATGAGGTCATCAGGAGTAGGAAGAGGTTAGAAATAGTAAAATTGTATACACATATGTAATTGTTGAAAAAGAGACAGACAGTGAAATTGAGAAAGAGAAAAATAAACAATAGACAGATAGATAGGTAGATAAATAGATGATAGATAGATAGATAGATAGATAGATAGATAGATAGATAGATAGATGTTAAGTGAGAAGGTAGATGAATAATGGATAGGCAGATATTAGACAGGTTACTACACAGACAGAGAGATTAATTGATTCATGATATATTCACAAAGACATCCAGAGCAATAACTGATGAGGAGGGCCTGCAAAGCTTGCAGAGTTAGGGTGAGGAATGAATACTGTTCAGTTGGAGTGTAGAGAAAACCCACTGGAGTGAAATGAAACATCATGAAGATACTAAGGCACTTAAATCACATGGCATTGCAAGAAGAATATGAAGTGCTCTGAGTCTGTACATAGATTTACTGAATGAGAACAACTTGCATGCAAAAGCAACTGCTGTACATATCAGAGTATAGAAGCAAGTTCCTATCATTCCTATAGATATCCCAGAAGTCTTGTTGCTGGTGAATTTTTCTCACAGGCACTGAGGGGAGCTGTTGCAAAGTTCTCACACTTTCACCTTTTCATAAAGGACATCAGTCTATATTGTGTTCTCATTCATCAAAGCATCATGTCTCTCTGTAGTTTTACAGTCACTCTAGAACACAGAGGAATGTGGATCATCCACAGATTGAGAAACAGTAGAGAAACCTGCTAAGGCTGTGGACACTCTGATGCCCTGCCCCAAGCCTTCCTTTGAATTAAGGTAACACACAAACTGAGAAGAACTACATATCAGTAGATAGGCTAACCCTAGAATACAAAGGATCGACCACTGCTACACTTGCAGGATTTGTTCTTGATGGTTACAGTTGAAGGATTCCACTGCTATACCTGTACTTACTACAAAAGCATACGTACTGAAAACTAAGTACAGCCTTCAGTTGCCAGGCTATTTCCCTCCCATATTTCCATGGGAACATCTTTCAGTATGAAAACCATCAATAAAACTTGTACAACCAACAAATATGTGGCACAGCTCTTTCCTAGGAAAACAGTGTAAGTTATGAACCCAGCATAGCTGTTTTGACAAGATGCCAGCAAAGCTGAGATGCCCTTTACTATCAATTTGAGTTTTTACATGTTAAACTCTACCGAGCTATTAACATAATGATTCAACAATGTGTTCTCTGACAAAATTATCTCTGTATTCCCCTAAGAAAATACTAAATGTACTACTCCTGCTCTCAAGGACATAACCTTACTCGACCTTACTTGGGAGACTTCCCTGTGCCTTGGAGATTGTTATCAGCTCATAAGGAAGTTCAAGAAACAAAATAATTAAAATAGTTTCAACACAGCAGAGTCTGTAAAGGTTCAGCAGGAGAGAACAAATAACAGCAGATCATAGACACAACTTTTTTTAAAGTATATGTAGAATTTCTTAGAATTATAACCTACAAGATAAAAAACCATACATACTAAGCCCCTAGTAAGAACTCACCAACAAAAGCTAGAATGACTAAGGCAATATGATACCATGTATAGATGAGTCAAGAATGATATAAAAGGGTCCGCCTGGCCCGGGAGGCCTTTGCCTGAGCATCTGTGGGAGACATCTTGGATCAGGGACTCCACCGAGACTACTCTGCACAGGGGAGAGTGTGGACTACAGAAGCTAACGGCTTCTAGGATAGGCGGGAGCCACAGAACATCTGAGGCAGCCCCCTTTTCTGGCTCCAGAAAATTGGGCAACTTCCCTGCCAGAGGATGGGTGTCCCCCCAGCCCGGGATGGCTTTCCCTGAGCATCTGGAGGAGACATCTAGGATCCTGGACTCCACCGAGACTACTCTGCACAGGTGAGAGTGTGGACTACAGAAGCTAACAGCTTCTGGGACAGGTCCTGTTTGTGGCCTTCATCTTCTGCCAGGAGGCAAGTCTAAACACCAGATATCTGTGCACCTTCCCTGAAAGAGGAGAGCCTGCCTGCAGAAAGTGCTCTGACCACTGAAATTCAGGAGAGAGCTAGTTTCCCCGGTCTGCTGGTAGAGAATAACAGAATCCTGAGAGGAACAAGCTCTAACCAGAAACAACTATAACAACTGATTCCAGAGTTTACCAGATGGCAAAAGGCAGATGTAAGAATCTTACTAACAAAAACCAAGACCACTCACCATCATCAGATCCCAGTACTCCCAACTCAACAAGTCCAGGGCACCCCAACACACCCGAAAACCTAGACCCGGATTTAAAGGCATATCTCATGATGATGGTAGAAGACATCAAGAAGATCTTTAATAACTCACTTAAAGAAATACAGGAGAGCACTGCTAAAGAGTTGCAAGTCCTTATAGAAAAACAGGAAAACACATCCAAACAGATGATGGAAATGAACAAAACCATACTAGACCTAAAAAGGGAAGTAGACACAATAAAGAAAACCCAAAGTGAGGCAACACTGGAGAGAGAAATCCTAGGAAAAAAAGCTGGAACCATAGATGCGAGCATCAGCAACAGAATACAAGAGATGGAAGAGAGAATCTCAGGTGCAGAAGATTCCATAGAGAACATTGGCACAACAATCAAAGAAAATGCAAAATGCAAAAAGATCCTAACTCAAAACATCCAGGAAATCCAGGACACAATGAGAAGACCAAACCTACGGATAATAGGAGTAGATGAGAATGAAGATTTTCAACTCAAAGGGCCAGCAAATATCTTCAACAAAATTATATAAGAAAACTTCCCAAACCTAAAGAAAGAGATGCCCATGAACATACAAGAAGCCTAAAGAACTCCAGATAGACTGGACCAGAAAAGAAATTCCTCCCGACACATAATAATCAGAACAACAAATGCACTAAATAAAGATAGAATATTAAAAGCATTAAGGTTAAAAGGTCAAGTAACATATAAAGGCAAGCCTATCAGAATTACAACAGATTTTTCCCCAGAGACTATAAAAGCCAGAAGATCCTGGACAGATGTTATACAGACACTAAGAGAACACAAATGCCAGCACAGGCTACTATACCCAGCCAAACTTTCAATTACTATAGATGGAGAAACCAAAGTATTCCACGACATAACCAAATTCACACATTATCTTTCCAAGAATCCAGCCTTTCAAAGGATAATAACAGAAAAAAAAACCAGTACAAGGACAGAAACCATGTCCTAAAAAAAAAAAGAAAGTAATCCTTCAATTAACCTAACAGAAGACAGCCACAAGAACAGAATGCCAATGTTAACAACAAAAATAATAGGAAGCAACAATTACTTTTCCTTAATATCTCTTAATATCAATGGACTCAACTCCCCAATAAAAAGACATAGACTAACAGACTGGCTACACAAACAGGACCCAACATTTTGCTGCTTACAGGAAACACATCTCAGAAAAAAAAAAAAGACGCTACCTCAGAATAAAAAGCTGGAAAACAATTTTCCAAGCAGCTGGTCTGAAGAAACAAGCTGAAGTTGCCATTCTAATATCTAATAAAATCGACTTCCAACTTAAAGTCATCAAAAAAGACAAGGAGGGGAACTTCATACTCATCAAAGGTAAAAACTTCCAAGAGGAACTCTCAATTCTGAATATCTATGCTCCAAATACAAGGGCAGCCACATTCATTAAAGAAACTTTAGTAAAGCTCAAAGCACACATGGCACCTCACACAATAATAGTGGGAGAATTCAACACACCACTTTCATCAATGGACAGATCGTGGAAACAGAAACTAAACAGGGACACAGTGAAACTAACAGAAGTTATGAAACAAATGGACCTGACAGATATCTACAGAACATTTTATCCTAAAACAAAAGGATATACCTTCTTCTCAGCAACTCATGGTACCTTCTCCAAAATTGACCACATAATTGGTCACAAAACAAGCCTCAACAGATGCAAAAATATTGAAATTGTCCAATGCATCCTATCAGATCACGATGGATTAAGGCTGATCTTCAATAACAAAATAAATAATAGAAAGCCAACATTCACGTGGAAACTGAATAACACTCTTCTCAATGATACCTTGGTCAAGGAAGGAATAAAGAAAGAAATTAAGGACTTTTTAGAGCCACAACATACCCAAACTTATGGAACACAATGAAAGCATTTCTAAGAGGAAAACTCATAGCTCTGAGTGCCTCCAAGAAGAAACTAGAGAGAGCACACACTAGCAGCTTGACAACACACCTAAAAGCTCTAGAACAAAAGGAAGCAAATTCACCCAAGAGGAGTAGAAAGCAGGAAATAATCAAACTCAGGGGCGAAATCAACCAAGTGGAAACATGAAGAACTATTCAAAGAATCAACCAAACGAGGAGCTGGTTCTTTGAGAAAGTCAACAAGATAGATAAACCCTTAGCCAGACTCACTAGAGGGCACAGGGAAAGCATCCTATTTAACAAAATCAGAAATAAAAAGGGAGACATAACAACAGATCCTGAAGAAATCCGAAACACCATCAGATCCTTCTACAAAAGGCCATACTCAACAAAACTGGAGAACCTGGATGAAATGGACAAGTTTCTAGACATATACCGGGTACCAAAGTTAAACCAAGATCAGGTTAATGATCTAAACAGTTCTATATCCCCTAAAGAAATAGAAGCAGTCATTAATAGTCTCCCAACCAAAAAAAGCCCAGGACCAGATGGGTTTAGTGCAGAGTTCTATCAGACCTTCAAAGAAGATCTAATCCCAGTTCTTCACAAACTATTCCACAAAATAGAAACAGAAGGTATTCTACCCAACTTATTCTATGAAGCCACAATTACTCTGATACCTAAACCACAAAAAGACCCAAAAAGATAGAGAACTTCAGACCAATTTCCCTCATGAATATCGAAGCAAAAATCCTCAATAAAGTTTTTGCTAACCGAATCCAAGAACACATCAAAACAATCATCCATCCTGAACAAGTAGGTTTCATACCAGGGATGCAGGGTTGGTTTAATATACAGAAATCCATCAACGTAATTCAGTATATAAACAAACTCAAAGACAAAAACCACATTTTGTTAGATGCAGAGAAGGCATTTGACAAAATCCAACACCCATTCATGATAAAAGTCTTGGAAAAATCAGGATTTCAAGGCCCATAACTAACCATGATAAAGGCAATCTAGAACAAACCAGTAGCCAACATCATAGTAAATGGTGAGAAGCTGGAAGCAATCCCACTAAAATCAGGGACTAGATAAGGCTGCCCACTTTCTCCTTACCTATTCAACATCGTACTTGAAGTCCTAGCCAGAGCAATTAGACAACAAAAGGAGATCAAGGGATACAAATTGGAAAGGAAGAAGTCAAAGTATCACTTTTTGCAGATGATATGATAGTATATATAAGTGACCCTAAAAATTCCACCGGAGAACTCCTAAGCCTGATAAACAGCTTCAATGAAGTAGCTGGATATAAAATTAACTCAAACAAGTCAATGGCCTTTCAGTACACAAAGGATGAACAGGCTGAGAAAGAAATTAGGGAAACAACACCCTTCTCAATAGTCACAAATATATAAAATACCTTGGCAAGACTCTAACTAAAGAAGTGAAAGATCTGTATGATAAGAACTTCAAGTCTGTGAAGAAAAAATTAAAGAAGTTCTCAGAAGATAGAAAACTCTCCCATGCTCATGGATTGGCAAGATCAATATAGTAAAAATCGCTATCTTGCCAAAAGCAATCTACAGATTCAATGCAATCCCCATCAAAATTCCAACTCAATTCTTCAATGAATTAGAAAGGGCAATCTGCAAATTCTTCTGGAGTAACAAAAAACCTAGGATAGCAAAAACTCTTCTCAATCACCATGCCTGACCTAAAGCTGTACTACAGAGCAATTTGTGATAAAAACTGCATGGTACTGGTATAGCTACAGACAAGTAGACCAATGGAATAGAATTGAAGACCCAGAGATGAACACATACACCTATGGTCACTTGATCTTTGACAAGGGAGCAAAAACCATCCAGTGGAAAAAAGACAGCATTTTCAACAAATGGTGCTGGCACAACTGGCAGTTATCATGTAGAAGAATTCGAATTAATCCATTCCTATCTCCTTGTACTAAGGTCAAATCTAAGTGGATTAAGGAACTCCACATGAAACCAGAGACACTGAAACTTATAGAGGAGAAAGTAGGGAAAAGTCTCGAAGATATGGGTACAGGGGGAAAATTCCTGAATAGAACAGCAATGGCTTGTGCAGTAAAATCGAGATTGGACAAATGGGACCTCATAAAATTGCAAAGCTTCTGCAAGGCAAAAGACACTGTCAACAAGACAAAAAGGCCACCAACAGATTGGGAAAGGATCTTTACCTATCCTAAATCATATAGGGGACTAATATCCAATATATATAAAGAACTCAAGAAGGTGGACTCCAGAAAATCAAATAACCCCATTAAAAAATGGGGCTCAGAGCTGAACAAAGAATTCTCACTGGAGGAATACCGAATGGCAGAGAAGCATCTGAAAAAATGTTCAACATCCTTAATCATCAGGGAAATGCAAATCAAAATAACCCTGAGATTCCACCTCACACCAGTCAGAATGGCTAAGATCAAAAATTCAGGTGACAGCAGATACTGGCGAGGATGTGGAGAAAGAGGAACACTCCTCCATTGTTGGTGGGATTGCAATCTTGTACAACCACTCTGGAAATCAGTCTGGCGTGTCCTCAGAAAATTGGACATAGTACTACCGAAGGATCCGCAATACCTCTACTGGGCATATATCCAGAAG
The DNA here is from genome assembly GCF_000001635.26 of Mus musculus. NCBI lineage: Eukaryota > Metazoa > Chordata > Mammalia > Rodentia > Muridae > Mus > Mus musculus. Next base: position 3,510,215 of record NC_000082.6, read on the forward strand.
GTGTTCCAACTGGTAAGGAGGACACATGCTCCACTATGTTCATAGCAGCCTTATTTATAATAGCCAGAAGCTGGAAAGAACCCAGATGCCCCTCAACAGAGTAATGGATACAGAAAATGTGGTACATTTACACAATGGAGTACTACTCAGCTATTAAAAAGAATAAATTTATGAAATTCCTAGGCAAATGGATAGACCTGGAGGAGGGCATCATCCTGAGTGAGGTAACCCAATCACAAAGGAACTCACACAATATGTACTCACTGATAAGTGGATATTAGCCCAGAAACTTAGAATAATCAAGATATAAGATACAATTTGCTAAACACGTGAAACTCAAGAAGAATGAAGACCAAAGTGTGGACACTTTGCCCCTTCTTAGAATTTGGAACAAAACACCCATGGAAGGAGTTACAGAGACAAAGTTTGGAGCTGTGACAAAAGGATGGACCATCTAAAGACTGCCATATCTGGGGATCCATCCCATAATCAGCCTCCAAATGCTGACACCATTGCATACACTAGCAAGATTTTGCTGAAAGGACCCACATATACCTGTCTCTTGTGAGACTATGCTGGGGCCTAGCAAACACAGAAGTAAATGCTCACAGAAAGCTATTAGATGGATCACAGGGCCCCCAATGGAGGAGCTAGAGAAAGTAACCGAGGAGCTAAAGGGGTCTCCAACCCTATAGGTGGAACAACAATATGAACTAACCAGTACCCCACCCACACCAGAGCTCGTGTCTCTAGCTGCATATGTATCAAAAGATGGCCTAGTCGGCTATCAGTGGAAAGAGAGGCCCATTGGTCATGCAAACTTTATCTGCCTCAGTACAGGGACATGCCAGGGCCAAGAAATGGGAGTGGGTGGGTGCGCGAGTGGGTGGGGGAGAGGGTGAGGGACTTTTGGGATAGCATTGGAAATGTAAATGAAATAAATACCTAATAAAAATTTAAAAAAAAAGAATAATAAATGTTGAAATGCAAAAAAAAAAAAAAAAAGTGCTAACAGCCAGGCAGGATGAAAATGATGATGAATTGATTTTGTGTGATTTGCTCACTTAATTACAGCTATATAAGGGGAAGTATTAATTGTTTAGACCTCAAAAAGTTGAGTCTAAAATAGAATCTAGCTGGTGGATATAATGATGGATTGCAACCTCAAATACAATGCATAGATATTATGTATGCAAATAGGGTTCTGTGTAGGCACCCTCAAAGAAGCAGGGTGAGGGAGGATGGGACAGGGTTTTTTTTTTCCAGAGGAAAAACTGGGAAAGGGGATAACATTTGAAATGTACATAAAGAAAATTTTCAGTAAAAGAAAAGAAAAACAAAAACAACAACAACAAAAAAACAAACAAAGAAACAAACAAAAAATATATATGTTCATTAGCAGTAGTGGAACCATTTCCTACCTTCCTTTACCTGTTCTGGAACAGATATCCATGACACTTCAGTGAGGACCATAGACACTGGGTCATCATAACATAAACACCCCAACATAGTGTATGAATTCACATCAGCCATTGAATAAACCGGTATAAACAAGCAAGCAAAGATAGATGATAGATAGATAGATAGATAGATAGATAGATAGATAGATAGATAGATAGATAGATAGATAGGTAGATAGATAGATAGATTTTTATGTGTAATACAATAAAAACATTCATTGTCCCTCTATTGGTGACTACTCAAGGAAAAAGAAAGAAAGAAAATGTCCATATGCAAGAATAAATGTTATCATTACCAGATGGTCCAGCAATCTAGCAATATATATATATATTGTTTATTCACAAAACATGAATGAACCTTTTGAGAAGCAGTTACAGTGTGAAAATTAATTCACTGAAGAACATGTACTGTGTGATTTCATTCAAATGAAATTTGAGAAGTGAAAATATATACATAAGTAAAAAAATATAAGTCTGAACTACCAAAATTCAGTTTGTTTGATATGTAAGAATAAGAAAAATTGATCCAAAAATTTGTTAATAATTAGGTATGTGTATTTTTATGAATTTATAAGTATAATAATGCTTATAGTATACACTTTTCTGAATCACATTTATCCCTTAAGTGTGTTCTCTTTCTTTTTTTTTAATTAGGTATTTTCCTCGTTTACATTTTCAATGCTATCCCAAAGGTCCCCCATACCCACCCCCCCAATCCCCTACCTACCCACTCCCCCTTTTTGGCCCTGGCGTTCCCCTGTACTGGGGCATATAAAGTTTGCAAGTCCAATGGGCCTCTCTTTGCAGTGATGGCCGACTAGGCCATCTTTTGATACATATGCAGCTAAAGACAAGAGCTCCCGTTAGTTCATATTGTTGTTCCACCTATAGGGTTGCAGTTCCCTTTAGCTCCTTGGTTACTTTCTCTAGCTCCTCCATTGGGGGCCGTGTGACCCATCCAATAGCTGACTGTGATCATCCACTTCTGTGTTTGCTAGGCCCCGGCATAGTCTCACAAGAGAGAGCTATATCTGGGTCCTTTCAGCAAAATCTTGCTAGTGTATGCAATGGTGTCAGCATTTGGAAGCTGATTATGGGATGGATCCCTGCATATGGCAATCACTAGATGGTCCATCCTTTCGTGTTCTCTTGATTATAATTAAAAGTATATTTTTAAATACAGAGTCAGAGTACCTTCAATAAGGTAAAAATATAGTTGAATGCTTTGCTTCAGTTCTTGTAATGTACTAGAGATTGTGAGCACAAAGTCTCAGAGCTCATTTTGTCCCTGACAATAACCAGCTCTGTGTTTCAATTACATTTCCATCTTTCTCTGAAATTTAGTCTTACGTAGGTAGACAAAATTTAATTAAATTTCAAACTACACAGAAAAACTAAGTTGTTGTTTCATATTGATAATGGATTTGAACTGCATTAACAGAGCTTTAACATCCTGGTTATTCTCTCTTAGGCAATCATTTTGTTTTATTATTTTCACTTTTTGAGTTATTTTTCACATTCAAGAAGCCCACATAACTGTCCCTTCTTTGTATACTGTTATACACACCAGAATATTTGCATATTGTTCCCTGGGGAGGTCTTTGCCCTGTTGGCCTGAGATAAAACCTTATGTGTACTCTTGCCTCCACTGATCACCCTCCTATGTTAATTTCTTGCCCAGTTCCTGTTTCTGATAGTGCTCTGGATTCAGGGTAAGGAGTTCTGGAATGTGAGGAATGAGAATGGGGATGGAGGGTGATCTCTGGATGCCTATGTGTGCTGTTTATTTGTGGTGAGGCAGGTCATATTTTCCAGGATGTGAGGTTTTGTTACATCCTAATGAGAAATTCCAGATGAAACAGTAGCTGTACTAAGATCAATATTCTGACATAGATTGGATGGAGTAGTATAGACTCCATCTATATTGGATGATGTTTAGAACCTTCAACACTTGTTTTATGACAAAACATTTGATATATAATATTTTTAAATCTGAAAAACTGCTAGGATCTTACTTGAAAGGAATAGCATAAAAGATTTCACAAAGATTGCTCAGGAACTTTGCACATGATTTTACACTATTGTATTGTAATTTCAGAAACCAACAGTGATGTTGTGATGACCCAGACTCACTGGCTGCCCCAGGCAAGGAAGTTTTTTTTTTATAGAGTCTGTATCACTGTGTGAGGGAAATGTGTACCTTGCATGCACTAATAAACTCCCAAATCCTCAGTTCTACTCTGCTGATCTTGAGTGTGAAATCTGTCCCTGACCCACTGCCACTGAACCTGTCAGGGACTCCAGAGTACAGTTTAGACACCAGATAGATTAGGCGCTTTGGAGGCTGGACTGGCCTCTGTAATAACCAATTCAAATAGGTTTTTACCATTACTATATAAGAGGCTCTGAGTTGACTTGCAAGAGATGGAAGCTGGTTGTCCAATGGTAACCGACAAAGAAGCAAGCACAGCACATTTTCACTTACATGCTATTATTTGATTAAGTTATGAATTTTATTTTTTTAATTTTAAAAATTTTTATTTTATTAATTCATTTTTTATTGGATAATTTTATCTACTTCCCTTTCAAATATTATCCCCTTTCCTGGTTTCCCCTCTGGAATCACCATTCTATTCCCCCTCTCCCTGATTTTAGGAGGGTGCTCCCCCACCCACCTAACTACTCCTGCCTCCCCGTGCTGGCAAAGGAACAAGGGCCACTCCTCGCATTGATATCCTACAAGACAATCCTCTGCTACTTATGCAGCTGGAGCCTTGGGTCACTCCATGTGTGCTCTTTGGTTGGTGGGTGGTTTAATTCCTGGGAGTTCTGGGTGTGTGTGGAGGGGGGTCTGGTTGGTTGATATTGTTGCTCTTCCTATGGGTTGTAAAACCTTTCAGCTCCTTCAGTCCTTTCTCTAACTCCTCCATTGGGGTCCCCGTGCTCAGTCCAATGGTTGGCTCAGAACACTAGCATCTGTACTTGTCGGGCTCTGGCAGAGCCTCTCAGGAGACAGCCAGATCAAGCTCCTGTCAGCAAGCACTTCTTGGCATCCTCAATAGTGTCTGGGTTAGGTTTCTGTATATGGGATGGATCCCAAGGTTAGGTAGTAAGTGTCATTTTTGCTACAGTAAATAAGCACTTATATGTATTTTATTATTTATGTATTTATTTATTTATTTTTATTAGATATTTTCTTTATATACATTTCAAATGCTATCCCAAAAGTTCCCTATACCCTCCCCCTGCCCTGCTCCCCTACCAACCCACTCTCACCTCTTGGCCCTGGCATTCCCCTATACTGGGGCATATAAAGTTTGCAATAACAAGGGGCCTCTCTTCCAAGTGATGGCTGACTAGGCCATCTTCTTCTATATATGCAGCTATAGACACAAGCTCTGGGGGTACTGGTTAGTTCATATTGTTGTTCCACCTATAGGGTTGCAGACCCCTTCAGCTCCTTGGGTGCTTTCTCTAGCTCCTCCATTGGGGGCCCTGTGTTTGATCCTATAGATGACTGTGAGCATCCACTTCTATATTAGACAGGCACTGGCATAGCCTCACATGAGACAGCTATATCAGGGTCCCTTCAGCAAAATCTTGCTGGCATATGCAATAGTGTCTGGGTTTGGTAGCTGATGTCCCTCAACAGAGGAATGGATATAGAAAATGTGGTACATTTACACATGGAGTACTACTCAGCTATTAAAAACAATGAATTTATAAAATTCTTGGGCAAATGGATGTATCTGGAGGATATCATCCTTAGTGAGGTAACCAAATCACAAAAGAAGTCATTAGATATGCACTCACTGATAAGTGGATACAATTTGCAAAACACAAGAAAATCAAGAAGAAGGAAGACCAACATGTGGATACTTCATTCCTCCTTAGAATAGGGAACAAAATGCTCATGAAAGGAATTACAGAGACAAAGTTTGGAGCTAAGACGAAAGGATAGACTATCCAGAGACTATCCCACCTGGGGATCCATCCCATAATCAGCCACCAATGAGGAGCCCTCTTAACCACATTCTATCACCAACGACAGGATTTTGTAATGTAAGAGAAGAATAATATCAATAACATTCCCATGGCAACAGATGAACCCTAGTCATGTGAGTATCAGGTCAGCTGTGAAGAGACTCAGTGTGAAGCTTCACACTGTCCATTTAACAAAGCCTACATACCCAATATCATATTTGGTACAATTTGCATGCCCCCATTACCACATCAGCCTCTCTGATGACATATAATGCATGGCATCAACCTGCATGGGAAGCTGGCTATCATTCAAGGCCATGACCATGCTCTCACTAGCTCCTCTCCTCAGCCTTCTTCTCCTCTGTGTCTCTGGTAAGTAAAACAGTTTCTCTTTCTCATGACATTTGTTAAATGTTCACAGTCTCAACAAAATCCTATAGTTTCCAAAGAGGTTGAGAGTCTTTGTGGAGAGCTGGGCTGCGAGCAATCGCGTGTATGCAGTGAGCAATCACCATTATAAGATAGCGCTGGCTTCCACTGCACCTAACTAGTAAACAAGAGTCTTTGTGGAGAGCCGTGCCGTGAGCAATCGCATGCGTGCAGTGAGCAATCGCCATTATAAGATGGCACTGGCTTCCACTGTGCCTAACTAGTAAACAAGCCTCATGCGCAAGTGCAAGAGTGAACTCACGCCTAGTCACTGCCCATCTCGCGGCGTAGTAATGGGGTGATGGGCGAGCAAAGAATCAGGAGCTGTCACGTCACATCAGGTGCTGAAACGTCACACTGCGGGCTATATAAGCAGCGACATTTTCCCGGTTCAGGGTCTTCCTCGTGAGAAGTAAGCAATAAAGCCTTTTGCCGCAGAAGATTCCGGTTGTCCTGGGTGGGTTCTTGCTGGCGGGGACAAAAGCTCGGGCAATAAGTGGCACCGAGAAACCCAGGAACTACCATCACATCAGCACAAGGGAGATCCCTCGTTTGCGAGGTGGAACCAGAACTGCGGGACACATAACAGCTTTACAAGGTATGTCTGGCCTTGAACTTTCTCCAGTGTTAGAAGCCTTTTTGTTCCTTTTCACATGTCAACAAGTGGTTAAGGCAGGGCAGAGAATTCTGGATGAAATTCAAGACAGTCTATCAGAGGTAAAGCAGGGAGAGAGAGAAGGAGAAAGAGGAAACATGGTGCACCAATTAAGCATACAGGCCTTTCCACAGGTCTTGAACCCAAGGAAAAGTTAATGTCAGGGAAGAATACCTGGGGAGAGATTGGAAGGAAGGAGAAGGAAAAAGAAAAGAAAAAAGATCAATCAGCGGTAGTTTCTAGGAGAAGGAGCCTATACCCGCCACTAGATGAGTTTAAGCGGCTAGCTCTTAGTAGCTCAGAATCAGATGAAGGACTTAGCTCCTCTGAAGAAACGGACTTGGAGGAGGAAGCAGTTCGTTATAAGGGAGAAAGGTACCAGCAAGATAAAAAGCAAGCTACTCAGTCCAGAAAAAGGCAAAAAGCGGCTAGCGAAAGCCAGCTTGCTGCTCGGCCTCCGGACTGTCAGCTTCAGGGTCCTTGTGCACCTCCACCCTATGTGCAGAGGTTCCATTCAGAATCTTATGTGCAGAGGTACCATTCAGAGCCTTATGTGCAGAGGTACCATTCAGAGCCTTATGTGCAGAGGTACCATTCAGAGCCTTATGTGCAGAGGTAGCATTCAGATTCATTCATTCCAAAAGAGGAACAGAGAAAAGTGCAGCAAGCGTTCCCAGTTTTTGAAGGACCTGAGGGAGGGTGTGTTCACGCTCCCGTAGCGTTTATACAGATTAAGGAACTTGCAGAAGCAGTTCGCAATTATGGAGTCAGCGCTAATTTCACTATAGCACAAGTCGAAAGGCTTGCGAATCACGCTATGACTCCTGGTGGTTGGCAGACTAGTAAAAGCTGCAGCCCCCAGTATGGGAATGTATCTTGAGTGGAAAGCCTTGTGGCAGGACTCCTGCCAGATGTAGGCAAGGGCCAATGCCACCATGGAAGGAGACCAAAGAACGTGGACGTTTGAATTACTTACAGGTCAGGGACAGCACGCTGCTAACCAAACAGATTATCATTGGGGAGTGTCTTAGTCAGGGTTTCTATTCCTGCACAAACATCATGACCAAGAAACAAGTTGGGGAGGAAAGGGTTTATTCGGCTTACACTTCCATGCTGCTGTTCATCACCAAAGGAAGTCAGGACTGGAACTCAAACAGGTCAGGGAGCAGGAGCTGATGCAGAGGCCATGGAGGAATGTTCTTTACTGGCTTGCCTCCCCTGGCTTGCTCAGCCTGCTCTCTTATAGAACCCAAGATTACCAGCCCAGAGATGGTCCCACCCACAAGGGGCCTTTCCCCCTTGATCACTAATTGAGAAAATGCCTTACAGTTGGATCTCATGGAGGCATTTCCTCAACTGAAGCTCCTTTCTCTGTGGTAACTCCAGCTGTGTCAAGTTGACACAAAACTAGCCAGTACAATTGACCCCTTGTCAACTTGACACACAAACACATCACTAGTAAGCCTCAACCCTTACATTCTTATTCATCCCCAAGGTCTAAATAACTTTAAACATCCCACAGTCTTTACATATTCTTAAAATTTCAATCTCTTTAAAATATCCATATCATTTAAAATCCAAAGTCTTTTTACAATTAAAAGTCTCTTAACTGTGGGCTCTACTAAAATAGTTTCTTCCTTCAAGAGGGAAAATATCAGGGCACAGTCACAATCAAAAGCAAAAGTCAATCTCCAACCGTCCAATGTCTGGGATCCAACTTACGATCTTCTGGGCTCCTCCAAGGGCTTGGGTCACTTCTCCAGCCATGCCCTTTGTAGCACACGCATCATCCTCTAGGCTCCAGATGCCTGTAATCCACTGCTGCTGCTGCTCTTGGTGGTCATCTCATGGTACTGGCATCTCCAAAGCACTGCATGACCCCTTCAGTCCTGGGCCATCAATTGCAACTGAGGCTGCACTTTCACCAATGGCCTTCCATGGCCTCTCACAGTGCCAAGCCTCAGCTGCTCTGCTCAACTCCTTCATGCCTTCAAAACCAGTACCACCTGGGTGACCCTTACACATTACCAAGTCCAGCCACAGCACAAGGTACAACTTTGGCTATATCTGGAACACAGCCACTGTGCTCTCAGAAAACACTTCCCAGAAGATGTCACCTCAATGATGCTGGTCTCTTCTTAATCACCGCTAATTTCTTAGCTCCAGCTAACCAGCATCAATAGTCCCAGTAATGCAAAGTTTTTGCTTTAGTAGTTCTGGTATCTTGTTAATCACAGCTGATTCTTCAGCCCCAGCTAACCAGAACTACAGAATCTTCACAATCAAAACAGCAATGGCCCTGAAAAGAGTCTTTAATTTTCCCTCTGAAATTTCACAAGCCAGGCCTCCATCTTCTGCACTGTTCTCAACATTATCTTCCAAGCTCCTACAAAACATCTGACAGAGCTCTTAACAACGAATGGATCTTCAAGCCCAAAGTTCCAAAGTCCTTCCACAGACCTCCCCAAAACATGGTCAGGTTGTCGCAGGAATACCCCACTCTGCTGGTACCAATTTGTCTTAGTCAGGGTTTCTATTCCTGCACAAACATCATGACCAAGAAACAAGTTGGGGAGGAAAGGGTTTATTCGGCTTACACTTCCATGCTGCTGTTCATCACCAAAGGAAGTCAGGACTGGAACTCAAACAGGTCAGGGAGCAGGAGCTGATGCAGAGGCCATGGAGGAATGTTCTTTACTGGCTTGCCTCCCCTGGCTTGCTCAGCCTGCTCTCTTATAGAACCCAAGATTACCAGCCCAGAGATGGTCCCACCCACAAGGGGCCTTTCCCCCTTGATCACTAATTGAGAAAATGCCTTACAGTTGGATCTCATGGAGGCATTTCCTCAACTGAAGCTCCTTTCTCTGTGGTAACTCCAGCTGTGTCAAGTTGACACAAAACTAGCCAGTACAGGGAGCATACGCTCAGATCTCAGCTGCCGCTGTTGGCACTCTCTAAGAAGGGATAGGCAAGTGGGCATTTGACCAAGATTACTCAAGGTGCACAGGAGTCCTTCTCAGACTTTGTGGCCACAACGACAGAGGCAGCAGGGAGGATATTTGGAGACCCAGAAGCAGCTATGCCTTTAATTAAACAATTGGTTTATGAACAAGCTATGCAGGAATGCAGATCAGCAATTACACCTAGAAAGAGTAAGGGGTTACAGGACTGGTTAAAGGTTTGCCGTGAGCTTGGAGGGCCGCTTACTAATGCTGGATTGGCAGCAGCCATTCTGCAGGGGAGGAGGCGCTCGGATTTAACTGAGCTCAAAATTTGCTTTAATTGTGGCAAACCAGGGCATTTAAAAAAGGACTGCAGAGCCCCCATAAAAAGAACAGCACCAGGATTGTGTACTAAATGTGGAAAGGGATATCATTGGGCTAAGGACTGTCATTCAATTAGAGATATACAAGGCAGGCTCTTGCAGCCTACAAGGTCTTATTGTCCACCCTGGAGTTGTAGATCAGGATTATAAAGGGGAACTTCAGGTTCTCTGTTCTTGTCCTCAAGGTGTCTTTTCTATATCACAAAGGGACAGAATAGCTCAACTAATAATTTTGCCAAGCCTACATGAGTGTTTTCCTTCCTCTGGTATTCCTCAAGCTGCCAGAGGGATTGGTTCTACTGGAAATGATTCTGCTTACTTAATAATGCCTTTAGATTCCAGGCCATCCTTGGAGCTAGTTATAGAAGGGAAACAATTTAAGGGAATTTTAGATACAGGAGCAGACAAAAGTATTATTTCTTCTCACTGGTGGCCAAAAACCTGGCCCGTAACTCAGTCATCACACTCTTTACAAGGGCTAGGCTATCAGTCCTGCTCCACTATTAGCTCCCTTTCTTTGAGCTGGCAAATGGATGTCACACATATTTCCTCCTTTGGGAAAAATCAATATTTACATGTTTGCCATTCTGTCTAGGCAGATTTCTTTGTATCTTGCAGGAAATTGGTCTGAAAGATTCGATGAGACCTTTGAGGCCCTGAGAGCAGCTGTTCTCAGGACCAACTCGACACGAGTGGACCTGTCATTGACAAAGGGTCTCTCTTCCTGGATTTCATCTGCTTTTTCTTATTTTAAGGAATGGGTGGCGGTGGTTTTATTTGCTGCTGTCATCTGCTGTGGACTTGTGTTTATGATCTGGTTAGTTTGCAAGCTCAGAACCCAACAAACAAATAACAAGGTTGTGATTGCTCAAGCACTTGCAGCCATTGAACAAGGGGCCTTCCCTGAAATTTGGCTGTCCATGCCTAAGACCTAAATGGCATCTGAGTTCTCTGCTATTGCATCCCACGGATTTGTGAATACATTGCACTGGGATGTAAGAGACTCAATGCTCATTGATCAGCACTTAAACCTCGCTGAGGTTTACTAATTCGTTTTTTGGCTTGCCTCTTTTATAGAGTTCGCCCTAGGTCATTTAGCAGTTACTGTCACACAGTACTGCGGTATCCAGAGACGGGCAACTTTCCTCATGCACAGACCAACCTAAGACACGGGGCCCAATGGCAATAGAGTTACCCTATGACAGGAAAGGCTGTGACATTGGAGGAATGACCTAAGACAGGAGCCACAGCAGATGGACATGACTGCAGAGACCTAGAACAGCCTCAAATTTTAATAAAATAAAAAGGGGGAGATGTAGAGAGCCGTGCCACGAGCAATCGTGTGTGTGCAGTGAGCAATCACCATTATAAGATAGCGCTGGCTTCCACTGCACCTAACTAGTAAACAAGCCCTATGCGCAAGTGCAAGAGTGAACTCATGCCTAGTCACTGCCCATCTCGCGGCGTAGTAATGGGGTGATGGACGAGCATGAATCAGGAGCTGTCACGCCACATCAGGTGCTGAAACGTCACGCTGCGGGCTATATAAGCAGCAACATTTTCACGGTTCGGGGTCTTCCTCGTGAGAAGTAAGCAATAAAGCCTTTTGCCGCAGAAGATTCCGGTTGTCCTGAGTGTGTTCTTGCCAGTGGGGCAAAAGCTCGGGATAAGTCTTCACTTATTTAATTATGGCACATTTGACTTGTCTGTCTTACTTTTCTTCCATAAACAGATTCTAGGGCAGAAACAACTGTGACCCAGTCTCCAACATCCCTGTCCATGGCTACAGGAGAAAAAGTCACTATCAGATGCATAACCAGCACTGATATTGATGATGATATGAACTGGTGCCAGCAGAAGCCAGGGGAACCTCCTAATCTCCTTATTTCAGAAGGCAATACTCTTCGTCCTGGAGTCCCATCCCGGTTCTCCAGTAGTGGCTATGGCACAGATTTTCTTTTGACAATTGAAAACACTCTCTCAGAAGATGTTGCAGATTACTACTATTTGCAAAGTGATAACATGCCTCTCACAGTGCTATGTCCTCTTACAGAAACCTGCAAATGCTGTCAGTGCCACTACATCAGCTGCAACTGAAGCTGTTCAGTGTGTGACCTCATCAATTGTTGGTTTTTATTCTCTCCATGCATATGCACTCTCACTTCCTTTTTCAGTGTCTGGAGCATTCTCAGCCCCCTGTTCTTTCCTGAACCCTTCCCTTAGGAGAGACAGTAACAGTTTGAATATAATTTTCTAGGGAAGGCAGTTAACCTGCTGCACTGCAGAGGTACTAAGTCCTGTCCATTGGTACACTCATTTTTACACTTGAGATCAAATCAAAGAATTTGATTTGTGCTGAATTTGGTTTAGGTCCATATAGAATTTGTGACTATTCTTTTTGATATTGTCTAATACTAGGAAATGAGCATTGTAATTCAGGAATTATTGATAGAAGAGATTTAACTTTCTGAGCTGTTGGTGGATCATGTGGTTACCAACTTGTGCTCTTAAGAAACCATAGAAAAATGATTGCTTATGGACTTGAAAATATATGATTTTATTACAGAAAAAAAAAGGTCCCAGAGGGGGCTTGGCAAAGTGAAAGAGGAAGACCTAGATAAGAATCAGAAAGAAATGGACTCTCACAGATAGAATGGTGAAGGATTTTTGTCTCAATGGGTTGTAAGTATTTTGCAGGGGTGAATTGTGTCAGAATAGGAAGGAAGCAATTTTTGTTAAGTTGATGGAGAACAGTAGCTAATCACTTGGCATTAGGGAAGTATAAGGAGATGGTAGGGGATGGAGAATATTGATAAATCAGAAAGAGTCAGTTATGTTCAAAGGCCCATAAAGCGGTCAGTCATTCTATAAAGCTGTAGCATGAGAGCGATGTGGCTTCATAGTGACTGAGACGTATTGGCAGCCTTGGCTCCAGGGAACAATGGAATCTAATGAACAGATAGACTGAGTAGTTCCATGAATAAGTTAAACCAGTCACTTTTAAGAGGTGGTGCATTCTGTTTAAAAGGGGAATCCACCTTTCCTGTGCAGATTAGTGGGAGAGACAAAAGTAGATTCCACAAAAGTATTATGGTCAGGTATAAAATGAGAAAAATAAAAGGTTTGTGTCTAGTGAATGAGTATTTCATTTTGAATGTTAGAGTTGGAGGGACACCACAACAGGGGTAACAAAAGAGTAACAGTGAATGAAGTCAAGGACTGTAGTACACTGAGATAAAAGAATTCTACTGAATTTTTTTCTTCCAGACACAGTCATTAAGGAAGATAGTGAGTGGTTATACTGTTATATGTGCTACACTCCGATAAGCTTCAGAAGGAACACACGGATGAGGAACATGGAAGGAAGGGAACAGAACAAAACACAGGACTAGTTAAATGAAATGTATTTTGTCTGGGGTGAAAGTTATGAAGTCACCTTGCAGGTGGAACTCCACTACAGTCTCCCAAATATCGGCTAGCTGATGCCTCGGGAATGAAAGGAGCTGCTGTTGGATGAGAACAAATAGGGGGGCTTACATGAACATTCGTGTTCAGGTATAGAGAGACATCTGTTTATTTTAATGAAGGTGTCTACAGTAAGTAAAATATCCAAAATACTTGGCAAAAAATATAAGTACAGGGTTGATTATGAGTAACAGTGATCAAGGCAAGGAACTTCTGTGGGAGGGAACCAACAGTCCATCCATAGGAAGAGGCATACCCATTAATGTTTCCTCTGATCACCGTGAACTTGAGCTCCATCTCAAAACCATTTGAATTTATTGGTGAGAAAGTTGCATTTTTCAAGGAGGGCCTAAATCCCATCCTTATCACTAAGGACATGTAGTCCTACTTAGTTTTAGAATACCACAGCAACCAGAGGAAAGGATGTTAAGCTGATATGAATATTTTTAAAGTTTTTCTGAGAGATGGTAAGACTCAGAGGTTAACTGATGTAGAGAGAACTTCAAACTGGCTATTTCAGTTTTGAGTCCTGAAAAACAATGCCCAGAGTGCTAAGAAGAGGGAATATTTGGAAGGCTCATTATTCCTATATTCAGAGATCACCCAAAATGCTTTTAGGAGTTTTGGGGCACAGATCTCTCTTAACTGCTTAGAGATGTCAAAAGGTAGATGAGGAAATGGGAGGCACTGAGGATCCATCTATGGGGCCATGATAGAACTTGACAAATAGCAAAGATCCAATATATAATCCATCTTTTTGGTGATAACATAAAATTTTTTGATAGTGATATTTGAATGAGGCATTATAAGTACAAATTGTGAAGAACATAAAGCGACAATGTTGATGAGGAGAAATACTATAGAGTACCAGAGGTCTAAAGAAGGATTAAATGACTGCAACCCACAGTTTCTTACATTAGTCTCTGGTATAAGGGACAGGCACCTGTAAGCGTTGTAAAAGATGTTAATTAAAGTCAGCATCTTGGTTGACACATTAAAAGAGATATGGAGTTCTATTAAGTCCTTGTCTAGAAAAATTTCAAGAACAGAATTTGGATATAATCTCCCAAACATGTGAGTTTAGTGACTGAGTATCTGGCTCCATACTTTATTCAGTAAACAGGATGTAAGGACGCATTACATCTCTGTGAAATACACTTCCAGACACAGATAGTGTTCTATAGGTAAGACATACAGCTTTAACATTTGGGCTCAGCATCTAAGCAGATAAGCCTGCTTCTCAGCTGTGTGTAGACACTGTAGAGGTAAGGTGGGCCAATGCAGGTCTTATGAGGAAGAGAATCATCAATGAGGAATAGTTGTCCAAACATCATTTATGTCCCTTTAATTGTTAAAGTATCATACCAATCCTTTTAATGTTTACATTTTAATGTTTACTGTTTTTATTTTAATTTTATTTAATTTTATGTTTACTGTTGGGTGTTTAAGATCAAGCAGGTAGCCAAAATTATTGCTTGTTTTTGTCCTGCTAAAATCAGTTACATTTACAGGACTCACTTGGGCTTGGGAGGAATCTCTTACTCTTGGAGCCTGTCTTTATTCATTGCCTGTCTCTGTGAGATAAGTCAAAGGCCTTGCTGGGGCTGGGTGGGGCTTCCCCTTGAAGCACTGAAGAATATTTTCCTCTATGTTGCCCTCCTCTTTGTAGAGTGGACTCTTGGTAGCCTCCAAGACAAGAGAGCAGGTGACTTCCCAAAGTTGCAGAACATTTTTAGAGAAGACCCACAGTCCTTGCAGACCTCACAGACCTTAAAGAGCAAGGGAGAAATTATGCTGTCTTTTAGTCCCTCTGACCACATTAGAATAGCTTCAAGTGTGGTTGTTAAACATGTAGAAGATCAGTTACACTAGTCTGGTTCTTTTAACTACTGCTTAATGTCTAATAGTCAGATACTTCTAAATAAATGTTGATTCACATACATTTTAGCCAGTTTTTGTAATTGTTTATCTTAGAACTTAGAAACGTTAATTTCATAACATTATCTCTAAGTCTTATCTTTACATTTATTAAATAATGTACTCAAAGATTCATACTTTGCAAATAGTGTCTAACATTTTTTATCTTTATTCTGATAACATCCTCCTATCCTAATCTTCTATAAATCCTTCTTTACTGAAACAATTTCCATATTTACATCCTCATATATTTTTTTACTTCATGCTACCATGAAACATAGTACCATTAACAAGTAAATTTATTATTTATTGTAAGAATGTTCTCCCTGTGCGAGGGGAGACTAAGCCATGTCTATCTCCTCTTCATATGATACCCATGACAAATTTCAAATTTACTGAAGTTCTCCCTGGTGTACTAATGAAGTCATTGTGCTTACAAATGATTGGTAAGGAATGTCTGGTGGGAGTGGGAGTGACCCTGAAGATTGCAGTCACACTAAGAACTCCTTACTTGGTTTGCATGAGGACATCTTCAAATCCCACCAATATTTTTAAATTGGTTTATGATGACCAGTTCATCATCTCTTTTTGTGGAGGAATATTAACATTTAACATGTTCTGCTGTGGTCATTTTATGGCAGTATAGCCAGGTGCGAATGAATTTATTCATATCTAATGAGAGGACAATTGTCCAATAGAAAAAACATGTACTCAGGAAGGGCAATCATCTCTTAGAGTCATTTCGTACGCTCAACAACAGAAACGACATTGTAGAACCAGAATTGTGATAATGATATAAGAGATGACAATTTTACCGAATTGTAGATTATGTATGTTTTGTCTTTAAAAACATAGTTAAACACTTTAAATATAGAAACTCATGTCCATTGTTCCAAGCGAAGATTTGGGACAATTAGCCATTATTAGATCTTGTAATGTGCTTTAAGGACTACTTGTTACTTTCCACATGTTTGATAAATATAAATGTGATCAAAATATATAGATTGCAATTGTGCTCTGAACAATGAGGCATGAAGAGGGGAAGAGTTGACTTTAAGCTTACCCTAATCCTGTTACCTTTTACAAATAAAATTATTAAATTACAGTATGACCAGAGCCACGAAAATCAGTTGCTAGAATATATACATCAGAACGTGTTTTGTTATTAACACACCATTAGCAACTATGCTACACCACCATGAGATGTCTCAGTAACCAACCCAAAACACAATTCCATGAAGTTAAGAGATAGTTCACCCTGTATCCAAGTATAAATGACCTTGTGAGAACAAAGAATTAGGTTACTCTTCCTCATTCTTACCCAGTTACAGCCTTATGAATTTTTTATAGTATCAGAATACAGACAGTCATGGATACCTCTCAATGCATTGATAGAAACATCAATAGCAACAATAAGTCACAGAAGTGAAATCACGGCTGTTGTCCTCAGATGTAGTATCCTGGTTGGTGGTAGCTTAGAGTATGGTAAAAGAACCGTATACTTCTTAGTCACAAAGACATTACTCAAACAGAGATGTTGGAAGAACAAATGGTGTTAAGGGTTGTAAAGTTTGCCCAAGAAAATTGTTCTTAGATCTTGGACCTGTGATTCCTACTTCTCCATAACCCTGAAGTTTTTATAAGGAAATCAGCCTAGCAGAAGGCTAAGTGGAAGTCACAACTCTTTTTAGGAATGTTTCTATGTACAGTACTTGCTGCTACAGTCTAATTAATTGTATTTTACATAAGTGCATGGAACATAGTTCTTGGTATGGCTCTGTTTAAAATGGGGGATTGAAGGATGAATCTGCTCTTATAGATGATTCATGGTTTTTTCCCTAGGAAACACATAGAGTGGCTCACAACTTTCCTCTTCTTGATTTCTCTGGAACCAGCCTACACATATTGCACATATGAGTAGTGGGTGTCAGGGAATAAAAGGGTGAGAGAGAACCTGTGTCCCACCAAAGTTTCGGTGCTCTGGACAGGCAGATGTGGAGGACTGCCCCGTGCTCTCCATGCAGCCCCAGGTGGGTGTCTTGCTGTGGGAAGCCATTGAACCCAGGTCCGCAGGGAGATGTGGACAGCGATCAGTCTGAGGTCACTGTGCCTCGAGGAGGTCAGAGATAACAGGTCCTCAGTCTGATGGATGCTGTGGAATAGCTGAGAACAAAATGGAGACCCTGGAGGCAGCTTGGTCAACCCCAGGGCATAAAAGAGGAGAGGGCAGGGGGAGAGGGGGCTATGGGTGATTCCCATGCGGAAGAGAATCTTTGGTCAGGTCCATGGCTAGAGTGCAGAAAGGCCTTCCAGCAGGAGGTTAGACGTGGCTCTTTAGGGAAAAATCCTATTCCATTGGTCAAGCATGGCAGGCCTTGATGCACAGAGACAGTCTATGGTTTTAGAGCTTTATTGTAGAAAGGCAGCGAGAAAGAGAGAAGGTAGAAAGAGGGAGACCAGCCATGGTATGTGGAGAGAGGGGGAAGGGAGGGAGAGAAGGAGAGCTAGAGATGAGAGTAAGAAAGGTGAGAGCATAAGAAAGGGAGGAGGGGCCAAGCAGCCCCTTTTATAGTGGGTTGGGCTATCTTGAAGTTGCAGGGTAGCTGTGGGGAGGAGCATACCTGGCTATTATCAGGTAACTGTGAGGGTGGAGTCTAGCTAGAATGTCAGGAGCTTGGGGCTTGGTCTGGTCTGTGTGACTGATAGTCACAGAATTATGGAGTTGGGGGCTCTGTGGTGTCAGGCACCTGTCTCTGGGAACATGGCTCACTGTTCTATCCCTTGTAGAGTTTTCTATTGGGTTTATGGAGCAAACCTCACTTATTCAAAACAGGTTGCCTTTCAAGATCCCACACAGTCACAAACAATATATACATATATAATGTTTTTGTTAAAATCTTATTAAAAACTGTACATATGTGCAGAAGTTTGTGTTTTTACAAATAATTTGTCAAAAGTTACATAGTTAGTTGGTGGTAGGGGTGGGATTTGAATACATGTATGTGTCTGGTTTCCTATAGGTTCTTTGCTTAGGTGTACAGTTATAAAGTAGGTGAGTCAAGCCTATTGAATGCTAGAAAAGACAATATCAGATTTAGAATAAAGTGAAAACATTCTGCTTTGTTTTCCATATACCATATGCTGAATCCCTCTTGAGGTCAGTCTGTAAAACATGAATCTCTTGTTTCTTCACAAACTGGAAATGAAGCTAGTACAAATCTGGGGGAATAGCACACCTTATGTTTTTCTACCGTGGCTACTTTTCTTCATTTAAATCTCTGACTCATTGCCTCCACATATTAGGAGATCCTATAAACCTAACATGTCTTAAATGAAACAAAATAAGGCAAGAAATGGAGGACAAGGTGAATAGAAAAATTATCATTTTGGGTGAAATTGGTTGTGTATGGATTATGAATAAATATGATCAAAAGACACCTTTTGTAATTCTCAAAGAATTAATAATAAAAAGAAAAAAGTAGAAAACATTGGTCTCCTCCGGAGTATTAATATTTAGATTCTCGCCTATCCAGATAGCAAAAATGTAGCAGAAGTATTTAATTCAAGAGTTATCTACCGTTCAGGTCTGACGTATGTCCCAGGCTTGTGGATAAAATCCTCTTCTGCAGGCGATATTGCTTTTGGAGTCTGTGGGTTCTGAAGGAAGATGAATGAGTTAGACTGTATGACCCTGAGTGCATAGACCTGAAGGATTATTGTGTCCTAATTCTCTGGTTCACTCACTCTGTTGCCTCCTGTCTGTCATAGGGTCGGGAGTTTTGTACAACTACAGAGTCTTTGCCACTTGATGCTTATGTTGAAGAAATGGAGAATGAAACCATTTGGGGGTAAAAAAGGTCTCCTCCAAAATCTCATTGTAATGTCTCTGAGGCTAGATAGTATGTGATTTCTTTGAAATCCCTGTAAGTAGTTTCTGAAGGCAATGGGTAGATTTCTGGTGATGAATTAAAGGGTACGAGAGATTTTCTATGAAGAAATAGTTGTCAAGAAAACCGAATTTGATGAAAAGTATAGGCAGAATATGAAGGCAACTCAAGACAGAAAACACATAGCTAGATAGGAAAGGATCATAAATTTATGACTGTACAAGTTTGTGTGATTTTATGTTAACCCCCTCATGTTCTGCACAGTAGATATGGTGATACATGATTTGATCCTTACATTCTTGGTTATGGTCTTGCTTTCATTCACTTGTTCCTTGGGATATTTTTATATATTCTTTTAGAAATGAGAATCTTTACCATGTTCCATTGTCAGTTGAAAGCTCATTTTCTACCATTTTATTTCTTTCCTTTTTGAGACAGGATTTCTACATGTAGCACAGACTAGATTCACACAGAATATCCTCCTTCTAATAGTTGTCATTAATTTCACCATTACCAACCTTTAATTCAACAATCAACTTCTCTTCGTGCAGATTTTACATGATCTTATTGATAAAAATAATTTCTTGTGTTATTCATTGGGAGTTTGACTTCACTTTTAAAATTCAGGAGTTGTAAGGACTACCAGAGTCAAAAATTTACTCAATGTTTTTTTTTTTTAAATGAAGATGAGTATTTGGGGGCTAGAGAAATAGTGTTAGAGCTGAATCTGTAGTGTTTTCCTAAGTGCCTATTTTGAAATTTCATTCATAAGTACATTTATATACCATTAGGAAACATTAAGAAGTGGAAGAAAATGAGAAATTGCTCCTAGATAGGAACAGAAGTAACTACAGAGTGCTTGTGTAGAAAAGTTTTTTTTTAATTTAGTTTTGTTTTTGTCCTTAACACTTGGCCTGCAGTACTATAGGTCACAGTATATTTCTTTCATGTTTGAAAAAAACTAACCAGTACCCCCCGGAGCTCGTGTTTCTAGCTGCATATGTATCAGAAGTTAGCAAAGTTAATGCTGTAAACTTCATGTTTTAATTTAGTGAAGATGGTTATGATAAATTGTCCTTTTAATTTCAAGAAATGCCTACTCCAAACATTTCACAGGGGAACACATACTATTTTTCAACCAATCAGAATTGTTTAAATGAGTTAAAGATCTAATTGTTTCTTCTCTGTTGTATATTCCCTGATAGCAGGATATTATTCTATATTACCCCAGTATATCTTTGAAATATATTGTTCAAAATAGAGAGTACATACATTAGAAATGTCATGTATAATTTTAAATCTTTCAAAAGAGATTCATTCTCTGGAGACATACAAGCAGTTTGACCTCAGGCATCTGGGGACTCTGTGCTTGTGCTAACTGCTGAGATGAGTAAGCCCTGCACCTGTTCCCAACAATATCTGGTTCCCAATGATTTGCATGTTCTCAATGCTCAGCTTTGGGGACTTCTTCATATACCATCATACTTTGCCATTGTCATTGCAGTCAGGACTCAGCATGGACACGAGGGCCTCTGCTCAGTTTCTTGGGTTCCTGTTGCTCTGGTTTCCAGGTAAAATAAACTAAAATTGGAA
This sequence comes from Mus musculus, assembly GCF_000001635.26. Classification (NCBI taxonomy): domain Eukaryota; kingdom Metazoa; phylum Chordata; class Mammalia; order Rodentia; family Muridae; genus Mus; species Mus musculus. The sequence continues at coordinate 3,530,930 of NC_000082.6, forward strand.
TTTCACTGTTATACTGTGACTAGTATTGACTGGCATTTGGGGAAGGTATTCTTTTACCATGCTTACCTATATGGATATTCATTGTCTCCTCTTGTAGGAGCTAGATGTGATGTCCAGATGACTCCATCTCCCATGTCTGCCTCTCTGGGAGAGACAATCATTCTCAACTGCCAGGGAAGTCAGGACATTAGCAGTTATTTAAGCTGGTACCAGCAGAAACCAGGGAAAACTCCTCAGCCATTGATCTATGGTACAACTAACTGGGAAGATGGAGTCCAATCAAGGTTCAGTGGCAGTGGATCAGGTACAGATTTCACATTCAAGATCAGGAGAATGCAGCATGGGGATTTACAAGTGTATTACCACATGTAACATATTTGTGTTCCTCCCAGAGTGGTCCAGAACTTAACAAAAACATCTTTCTTTTATGGTCCAGGTGTCAAATATGTTAGTTCTTTGTGAGAGGGAGAGGTACTAAGAAACCTCAGATTATTAGTTGCAGCTGAGGGCTCTGGAACATGAGATCATTGTCTACAGTTTAAGTGCCATGCATTTATTTTTAACCTCATCCACTGTAATACCGATGATATTGCATCTGCCTCAGGAGACTAGTGAACAGGTGTCCTCTTAACGGCCAGCAATGGATGAGCGTGAAGGTGAGTGAAAACCCATTCTGACCCTACCAGCCTTGTCTGCCTTTGTTACTCAGCATCCAGGAAAGATGACAGGAAACTAAGGCCCATTCTTTATTAAAACTGTCTCCTTTAATAAATAATTTCATCATTTGTCACATTTTATGCTTTTAAATAGATTTCATTTTGTTTATATAAATACTGCAGGTTCTATTTTCCCTTTGCTTTGTAAAGTATGACTCATTAACTTTCAGAGTATGTCTTTATTTCTCAAGAAATGTTTCTTTTCTGACAGGAAAATGGAATGGTTCCCTTTTATCTATCCTTTTCAGACCATATTGACTGCATGTTTTATTCCAAGTGCATACACAGTAACCATCCTATTATCTTCATGCTAGTATTTTCTGATTGTTTTCTATATTTTTCCTGTGTCCCCATTTGTTTGAGGTTTAGTATTTTTATATAATTATAATATTTCACCTTTTCCTTCACTTTTATAAATGTTAGTTAATTTAATGCAAACTGTAACCTCTCTCCAGCCTGAAGCAGGCTGAGCCAGACCTTGACCTTGCTGCCACTAAGGAGATTACCTAGGGTGGAGCCTTCCTCCCTAGATCACTCTATTGTTCAGACTCTGCCACTGTTCCCCTTCAAGATACTGCTACCTGCTGGGAGGCCACTGAGCTATTCCGGAGACTACACCCTATCCTGCATGTCATCACCTGCAGCTGGTTCCAAGCTCCAAGGATGAATTGGTGGGAATGACCCCCCCCCCACCTTCATAAGCGCATTTGCCATTAAATATTTGAGCTTTGATCAGGAATCTTGACTCCATTTTTCTCTCGACCGCCTAGTTTCCCCTCTCTTTTCAGCCCCGGCTTGCCTCCCAGGTGTACCCGTTCTTGTGAGCCGCAGACTGGCTCGCAACAGCAAACGTATTTTCAAGATAAATTATCTTTGAATTCAGAGAGTAGTTATTTTGCTCTCATTTTTAAACTTTTCTGGTAATCATATTTTTTGTTTGGAAGGGAAAGTTTACTGTTATTTCTCATTAGAACTTTGGCAATATCCAATTTTCTCTTCATTGGTAGTTTTTATAAATAAAGATTATTTATTTATTTACATATTTATTTAATGCGTATAGTGACACTGTTGCTGTCTTCAGACACACCAGAAGAGTGGACTGGATTCTATTAAGGATGGTTGTGAGCCACCATGTGGTTGCTGGGAGTACAGCTCAGGACATCTGGAAGAGCAGTTAGTGCTTTTGATAAAACCTAGTGGGGAAACCCCCACTCAATTCCCAATTCGGAGGGCACCCAAAGAATCACGAAAAGGCCTTGATGTAATTACATGAGGTAGTTTAATGACGGAGCTCTGGACCGACACACATCCCACACAGGAGATAACAGATGACAGCTACAAGGCTCGAAAGCTAGGGGTTTTTATGGAGTAAGGGGCTTAGGGGTGTGGAATTCAGCATAGCGACACACTATTGGCTTATTCAAACATCAACAGAAAAATTACATGTACGTGAAGGGTGTCAAAGTTCCATGAGTTGTTGACTCAGTTTAGATAGCCCTGTTATGTCCTCACATTCCTCTTTATCTTTAAGGTTAAGCTGTTCCCAGGAATGTTTTAACTACGGGGCATACCCAGGTTTGTTTTTCTTTTTTCTCAGCCCCAGGCAGCCTCTAGGCTCACAAACAACCAGCAATTTCTGAGTACTTTATATGACTTACAGGTCTTGAAATTTCATCTTTCTTTCACTTTTAATCATTGAGCCATCTCTACAGACCTCCGTCATTAGCTTTTTATGAAAGAAATAACTCTGATCTCCCTTTTGGTCAGAAACTCCACCTGCACCTGTGGCAGCTCAGTGTGCTGGGTCTCCCACCTGACAGCCCTTCCTGTCTCCAAGGAGAACTGCTCTAACCAGGAACGCCGGAGCCTGACCTATCTAGGGACACTAGAAGCCTGCTCTAACCTGGGACACAGGTGCGTACCCTAACCAGAGACAGCACTACTCGCCTCCCAGGAGGCCTGCTCCAAATAAAGGATCCCAGGAGAGTTAATGCTGCATATAACCACATGGAGAAAGACAAGTTGAAGAACATAAACACGAGAAGCCAATGCACTGCTGCAGTTCAAGATTCCCAGGACAGTTAACACCACATATAATCAGGTGGTGAACGGCAAGTTGAAGAACATAAACAAAAGAAGTCAATGTAATTTAGGCACCATCAGAGTCCAGTTCTTCTACCACAGCAAGCCCTGGATACCTTAACATATGCGAAGAGCATGATTCTGATGTAAAATTCCATCTCTCTTTAAAGAGGATAAAAATAACTCCCTTAAAGAACTACAGGAAAAGACAGGAAAACAGGAGGAGGCCCCTAAAGAGGGAACAAATAAATCCCTTAAAGAAATACAGGAAAATATAATCAAATTGGTGAAGGAATTGAAGAAAAATGCCCAAGTTATAAATATGGAAATAGAAACAATAATGAAATCACAAATAGAGGAAACATGGAGATGGAAAACCTAGGAAGGAGATCAGGAGCTACAGATGCAAACATCATGAACAGGAAAAAAAAAATGAGATGGAAAAGAGAATCTCAGGCATAAAAGATATCAACACATCACATCAGAAAAAAAAAGTGTAGAGATTTGCTAACTCCAAACACTTAGGAAATTTGTTAAAAGATCAAATCTAAGAATAATAGAAATAGGAAAAGCTATGCTGGGGAGGCGGCGCGGAGCTTGATTCACTTTCGCCTGCTCTGGGCACCCGCTGACCCCGGGTTTCCGCCCAGAGAGCAGTCAGATATGAACAGACGGGTGGATTATTCAGTCATGGAGGAAGAGATCAACCTGATGAGAGGACCCTCAGGGCTGTGCTTCAACAATGTCGGTGAGACAGATCAACAGTATGTGTCCAAGGACAGTGGCATCTATGACAGCCGCATCAAAGAGGATGGGGCTGCGGACCAGGATGGGCAGCTCCAGGAGGGTGACTAGATCCTCTCAGTAAATGACCAAGATCTGAAGAACCTGCTGCACCAAGATGCTGTAGACCTCTTCCGTAATGCGGGATGTGCTGTGTCCCTGAGAGTACAGCACAGGTTACCAGTGCAGAACGGACCTATAGTACATCGAGGTGAAGGAGAGCCAAGTGGAGTTCCTGTAGCTATGGTGCTGCTACCAGTGTTTGCCCTCACCATGGTAGCAGTTTGGGCCATCGTGTGATACTGAAAGCAGCTTTGAAATGCTTGCTGTCTTCCAGTGTGTTCAATGAACTATCTCTCTCTCACTCACCATCTCTGACATCCGCCCATATTCTTTCTTCTCCACACAGCCAATAAACGATTTAAAGTGACTGCTTATCACCCCAAACCCTGCTATTCAAAATCCCCAATTCTAATGGAAGAGTACAGGGGTTATTTGAAGAAAAGCTGGGGGGGGGGGAGCCTTGCTTAGAATGAATGAGAAGTTACATATTTTACTAGAACTGCCAATAAAAACTCAGCTATCATCCAAAGAGGAAAAAGCTCAGCCTTCCTGTCTCCATGGATGACACCTTTCTCTTAGCTGGCATGCTTTGATGGCTAGCTGTGCTATGTGAAAGGAGGAGCTGATTTTTTTTAAATGATTTTTCTTGGGAAGTATTTGTGGCCTTTAATTTGTAACTATATACCTAGATGCTTATATTGGAGATAGGAGAATGAACAAATGAAGTTTTTTCTTTCTTTCTTTCTTTCTTTCTTTCTTTTTTAACTTAAGAAAGAAAATACATGTATACAGTAATACACACACACATACACACACAGTAGCATAAAATTGATGCCTTATGGAGAATTAAAGAAGTAAGAAAGCTACTGGTTCTTGGGTTTCTAATGGACAATTTTGGGGGACTAGGGGATCATATTCCCTCATATATAATCAAGACTCATATTGAAAATGAGTTCTGGATTGTAGAGAGAACTTACTTTTTCCACTTATCTGTAAGTCTTTGTCCACAAGTTTAAAATATACACAGTGCTAAGGGATGATCATAACTGAAACATTTCAAGAACTATTAGCAGAGCATGTATATTGAGGATGGGGAAGTTAGCCTTAAAAGAGAATGCTCAGTCAGTGACTGGGATGGTTTGTATATTCTTGGACCAGGGAGTGGCACCATTTGGAGGTGTGGCCTTGTTGGAATAGGTGTGACCTGGTTGGAGTAGGTGTGTCACTGTGGGTGTGGGCATAAAATCCTCACCCTAGTTGCCTGGAAGTCAGTTTTCCACTAGCAGCCTTTGGATAAAGATGTAGAACTCTCAGTTCTGCCTGCGCCATGCCTGCCTGGATACTGCCATGCTCCCACCTTGATGATAATGGACTGAACCTCTGAACCTGTAAGCCAGCCCCAATTAAATGTTTTTTATAAGACTTGCCTTGGTCATGGTGTCTGTTCACAGCAGTAGAACCCTAAGACAGTGATATTAGGAAAATAATGACTGAAGCAATTAGTTAAAAATTGTAGAGCAACTAGTGTTACTCAGTAGCTACAGTGCTGTGGGAAATTGTAGTAAGGCTGTACTCAAGTCAATTTGTTCAAAAGGCTTTGGGGTATAAAGATGAGTCCTACCGGTCTCTGAACTGCCTTAGTTGCTATTTTACAATACTGTTAAAGGATCCATTAGCATGGGATGGGAAGTAGCAGGGCCAAATCAACCATCAAGACATCTGAAAAAAGATCATGTCTCAAGGTGGCACTTGAACCTTCAAAGCTGCTTAAGAATTTTCAGTTTCTAGTGTCAGACAAAAAGCCTGAGGGAAGGAACTGCCCTCCTGGCAGGATGGACCTGAAATCAGCCTGCTTCTGACTGAGTTAGGATGAGAAGGTGTGGGTTTTCTTTTTGAGAAAAGAAAAAGTATTATTTGAAAAAGGTATTTTCCCCCAAAGCTATAAACACTAGTTTTGGTTTTAATAAAATTAGTGGACCATTTTTCAGAAAAGGAGAAGGAATAAGTTTCGTTTGTTTGTAGAGGGTGAAAGGAAGTTGGTGAGCTGTGAGAGACCAAACCATGGGAAACTAGGTCCTGCAGTTACTCTCACCCTAAAGATTCGGCTGACCCTTTGAAGGGAATTATGTCACCCCCTCCTTCATTGCCTCCACCTGGTGCCTGAGACTGCCAGCTTCACTCCCTCCTTCACTTGGTGCCTAGAACTGCTTAGATTAAGGCAGCTTCACCTCCTCCTCCATGTCTCCGTTTGGTGCCTGGGACTGTTTATGGCACTCCAAGATAGCTACAAGATGTTTGATGGCTTCCTGGGACTGTGAGGTCAGGGCTGGCACTCCAAGATAAACTACAGAATGTTTGAAGGCCGCCCGGGACAGTTTTAGGGCAGACATTCCAAGATAAGTTGCAAGAATCCTGTAATCAGCATCCGCCCCAGATGTCCATCCCTTTCTCTGTATTTTATTATACCCCCCTCGACCCCTCCCTATTTTCTCTCACTGTGTGCTTATAACCTGGCTCTTTGCCTTCATTAAACAAACCTTGACAACTCTTTGCTTGGTCTCGCTTCCCTTTCTCTGCTCATTTCTCTTTCAGGTCCTGGTCCTTCTCGACCCACAGAATAACTAAGTCCTGCTGGATGGAACAGTGAGCATTTCTGAGGAAATCCTGAGTACACAGTGTAGATGAAGAGATGCAGGAGATGCAGGAATATTGGCGAGGTGGGAGCTATCCTGTTCATGTAGCATCTAAGTTTGTTTTAGAGTACTGAGGATAGTTGAACCAAGCCTATTTTTTCCACTTTAACAAAATAATTTCCTTCTTTTCAATAAATTGGGCAGACTATTATTTTGACATAAGATTATGAAGAGTTTTCATGACAGTCTAGCAGTCACTTAACAGATGTTGATTGCACATTAGTTTGGTCAGGACACCTTTATGAAAAGAGAAATACACATCCTTCATCCAAAAGGACATTGTGGTTACAGTTAGGAAGGAAACTCTTAAAATGGAGTTAGTTATCTAAGTGTAAGTTGTTTATATTACAGACAGCAAAAGAAAATAGCTCCTGAGATCTGGGCACTGAGGATTTCATAGAAGAGGGAATCATTAGGTGCCAATCATCTAGTAAGAGCAGACATAAATAGGGGAAAAGTTAAGACTCTTATCAGGGTGAGTAATAAACACAACCAGTAAGAAAAATATTGCCATCCAAAACAGAGCACAGTGCAGCAGCATAGAAGGTAAGCAGATAACCAGAAAGTATTGTAAGGAATTCAGAAAAGGAAAGCCATCATGTAGTGGCATCAGGGGAGAATGGAAAGGAAAGTCTTGAACAGTCCAGTGAGACTTTGCCTCTGGGTAAACTCTTGATACAGGGAGACATTTGCTTTAAACAATCTTCACATAACTAAGCCCTTCAGTACTTTTTGAAACTGACCTAGTAATAGGAGTCATTGTAAGCTCCATAGAAGGCAAGATGTACTCCAGATCTTGTCTTGACCAGCAGCACTCTGGAGGTTCAATGTCTGCTTCCATTCTTGTATCTGATGGCATGGGTAACAGCTCTGCTATGGGCCTGCTTACTTCTAGTATTTACCTCAGGGCTTGGAAATTGATTTTGAAAGGCCTTCAGACATAGAACATAAAACTAATTGCAAGGAGGATAAAACACTGTTGTGTGTTGTATTGTTGATCTAAATAAAAAATATCATTGGTAGAAGTTTTACTTTGGTTGATAAGGATTCTGGTAACATTTGGGACTCCTTAGGAAAGAAACACGTAACTAAAACATTTAAGTTTTAGGCAAATACTGTAATATTTCACTCTTAGTTATATGAAAACTAGATGAGATGTTGACAATCTATATAGATTATTCAAATTTTATGTTCCTTATAGACTGACTCAAATATTCCTACCACCTTAAAGATTATATATGATGCACCTACCACATAAATTTTAATGTTTAATGTTTTGAAAATTGATTATAGGTATTTTTAAGTTTCCATAAAGTATTTTTTATATTTGTCATTGTGAATTATATGTAATTCTAATAGACACTGTTTGCTTCAGTTGTTTTTGTTTCCTTTTCCTACAGTTTTCTGTGTGGGTGATTTCATGTAATTAATTGGACAGTCTAACCACAGGCAACAAATAGAAATAGTATTTGTAATTACAGTCTATGCCAGGGACTGTCTTAAACTGATTAGTAACACTATGACTTACCCTGAGATCTAAGTATTGCTATAAAGAGACTGAAGAGGAGAGAATGAAGTATTTTCCTAGGACTATATAGTTGGTAAAAGAGAATCATGATTTAAACTCTGGACTATGGATGACAGTATCAGTAATATTCCCTCATAGCTAGCAGTCCTCATGCAAGGTCTCTGAACAAAAGCATGTATCACCTGCAAATGCTTGGGTTTCATCCCATACTTACGGAGTGAGATGAGTGTGTGGCAGCCAGCAACTCTGTCCTTCTAGGAAACTGGTTCATGCTGAACCTTGAGATTCACAACTGTCAGGAGCTCTCTCTGTGCTTAGAATCGCCCAGACAGCGGGCTGGTCAGCCCACATTAAATAAGAACATGTGGGACTAGAATTCAGTCAACAATGACATGTTTCATCAGGTGGCTAAACTGTACAGATTCTGCTGGAAATGTTCCATGTCATTTCAGTAGCCAGAATGAAGAACTTGGCTAAGTCCAGAGCCCTGCTCTCTGAACATCTGCCCCAGATACAGAGGCAGAGTATGAAGTGGAACATTGTTTTATTCCTAGGTGCTCAGGACAGACTGATCAACCTCCAGTAATATATGTGGTTAGTAAGTGCTTCAGCTTGTGCAGCCATTAATAACCAAGTCACAGGATAATGAATCTAAAATACTTCTGGGTAAAATTTTTATTAGAATGGAAAAAAATGAGGGTCAGAAAGGTAAGCTAACTTCAAGTTAGATACCTCCCTCTATTTTGTTTGTTTTAGTGTGTCCACAACATGAAAACATACAAAAACTATATTTTAAAAATCAGTTTACTTTCATCTTTTCTCTTTAGGCTTTCAATAAAAACCAGAAGGACTGATAGACAGCTAGAGAGGATCGTGTAGGCATCCAGATTAGAATGGGAGAATCCATGGAACAATCTGAGAAAACTAATCAGGTGTTGTTTTAATTACATTAGTTTTAAGTTAGATGCAAGCTGTTTGTAGTAGTTTGGGTTTTATTATGCAAATAAGCAATTAAAATATAATTAGAAGCCAAGTATAATGGTACATGACTTTGCTCTCAGCATTAGAATGCAGAGGCAGGCAGATCTCTGTGAATAGGAAGCTAGCGCTAGATCTCTCTCCCTCTCCCCTCCCTCTTCCCCTTCCCCTCCCCCTCCTCCTCTCCCTCTCCTACCTTTCCCTCTCCCTCCGTCCCTTCCTCTCTTTCTGTCTCTCCTCCTTCCCTGCCTCCCTCTCTCCCTCTTCCCCTTCCCCTACCTCTGGTGTGTGTGTGTGTGTGTGTGTGTGTGTGTGTGTGTGTGTGTGTAGTCAATAAGGATTTTATTTTACCCACTTTCGGTGGAATGTATCTTTGTACAGATAATGATGTTTTTCTTCATTTAGCAGGTAACTATCAACACTAGTACAGAAATGCAAAGATAAAATTTAGTCACAAAGCTGGAACAGCTTACCTTTTGAGAGTGAGTGATCTTTTTTGTGTCTTTTTAACATCACTGAAGAAGTACAGGGTTTGAGTTCGTAAGCTCTCTACCTCTCACAGTAGGTTCAGGGTTGGCTACTATCCTAGGCTAAGTCTTCTTTGCTGTACCTTTTAACTGCAGAATTTTATTGAGACCAGTCCTCACCTACAGTGTGCAGTTATGATTTAAAAAAAAAGAGAGACAGTATTTTAAAGAATTCTGACCAGTGGGAATGAGATTCTGAGCTGCCATTAACTCTTGTGTTGATATCTATATAGAGAATTCAAAGCATGTGACTATGCACTCAATAATACAAAATTTGACAGAAGAAAGCACTGTTGATGAAAAATCCAGCTCTATTAAACACTAATGCCTCTTTAAAAAAAAAAAGAATAATAGAAATAGAAGAGTGTGAAGATTCCTAGTTCAAATGGCCAGAAACCACTGTCAACAAACTCATTGAAAAAAACTAATCTATCCTAAAAAAGATATGGCCACAAATGTACAAGAATCATATAGAACATCAAATAGATTGAGCCAGAAATGAAAATAGTTCCACCACATGACAATCAAAGTGCTAAATGCACAGAACAAAGAAAGAATATTAAACACTGTAAGTGAAAAGGCCAAGTTACACATAAGTGCAGACATGTAGGAACAAGAGCAGACATTCCAACAGAGGCTCTAAAAGCCAGAATATCTTGAACAGTTGTCTTACAGACTGAAAATACCACAGATGCAAGCTCAGATCATTCTACCCATTAAAAATATTAATCACCATAAATGGAGAAACCAAGGTATTTTATGACACAAGCACATTTTAACAATCTTAATCTAAAATATCTTTGCTATATTGAGCCATTTAAATAATGTCTTGATTTTATTTCGTCAGATATCTTGGTTTTAGGTGTTAGGTATTCACATTTTCTGTGGGACTCTTCTTATAAGCACAAACTGATTTACAGTCATCCCATTCCTGATCTCTTAAAATGTGCTAGAGAGATGTATTTTAGGTTGTAATACATCATTATTTCCACTATCTAAAAGTTATTTTAGACTCAATATTTTACGTTCCAAACAATTAATATTCACACGTATGTGGTTGAGATTAAATCAGCAAATCACAAAAAAAAAAAAATGACTTCATTGTAATTTGCATCCTGGTTGGCTCTGTTAGCATATTTTCACTTAGAGGCAATTATTTGACTAGAATATAGATTTTAAGTACTGCAATTTTTTCTACAGGAAATAAGCACTTAGCTGTATTTTAACTCATTCTCTCTATACTTCTACTCTCTTGGAACATTTTATTGAATTAATTAATTATACTCTCTATCAAATAATTATGAATATATAAGTTTATGTAGAGTTGGATTTGTTCTTGATGTGTTTTCATTTAATTTTTCTACTGAGCTTTAGGTTTTTTACTGTGTAGCATTTTTGTTTGACCTAAAGATTTATACATATAAATCCAAAATGTACTTTATTTTTAATGTATATATTCCTCCATATATAAATATACACATGTGTGCATACATATATATGTATATATACATAAATATATGTGTGTGTACCTAGCTTTGAATTCTGTGTGTGTTTCCATGTGCATTTTGTTTTTTTTAATCCCTTGCTTTCTGGTCTTCATATACTGACCCACGCTACCGTCTCGCTAGCAAAACGCACGCAGGTCACTCGGATCCTTCTGCAGTACAGCTTTAATACATCTCGAGAGATAGATGATCAGCTTCAGGAGAGGAGACCCAGAGAGCAGAAAACCCTTCCCTTTTATAGGCTGCGAAAAAATGGTTGGAGATGTGCACCACTGGGATTGGCTGCCCACTATCAGTCAGTTAACGCCACAAGAAAGGCAGGGCTCAGGTAATGGAATGATACCCTGACTGACGCCTGCGCACATTTTACTACGAGCAACGGATGTCAGCGCCATCTTGTAACGGCGACTGTGAGGGCGGCTCCTCACAATATACAACTTGGTATGTAAATTGAGGTATTCAAAAGTAGAGCTTTTAAATTTTGTTTTAGAAATTAAGATATTTTCTAAATGCTCACCAATATTTTGTCATTTTCTTCTTAATTTTTATTAGATATTTTCTTCATTTACATTTCAAATATTATCCCCAAAGTCCCCTATACCCTCCCCGTGCCCTGCTCCCCAACCCACCCACTCCTGCTTCCTGGCCCTGGCATTTGCCTATATTGGGGCATACAATCTTTGCAAATCCAAGGGCCTCTCCTCCCATTGATGGATGCTTAGGCAATCCTCTGCTATATATGCGACTAGAGACACAGTTCGGTAGGGTACTGGTTAGTTCATATTGTTGATCCTCTTATAGGGTTGCCGACCCGTTTAGCTTCTTGTTTACTTTCTCTAGCTCCTGTGTTCCATCCAATAGATGACTGTGAGCATCCACTTCCATAATTGCCAGGCACTGGCATAGCCTCACCAGAGAGAGTTATATCAGGGTCCTGTTAGCAAAATCTTGCTGGCATATGCAATAGTGTCTGGGTTTTGTGTTTCTATATGGGATGGTTCCCCAGGTGGGGCAGTCTCTGGAAGGTCCTTTCCTCTGTCTCTGCTCTGAACTTTGTCTCTGTAACTCCTTCCAGGGTATTTTGTTCCCAAGTCTATGAAGGAACAAAGTATCCGCATTTTGGTCTTCCTTATTCTTGACTTTCATGTGTTTTGTAAATTGTATCTTGGGTAGTCTAAGTTTCTTGGCTACTATCCACTTATCAGTGAGTGCGTATCATGTGTGTTCTTTTGTGATTGGGTTACCACCTCAGGATTATATCCGCCAGATACATCCATTTGCCTAAGAATTTCATAAATGTATTGTTTTTAATTGCTGACTAGTACTCCATTGTGTAAATGTACCACATTTTCTGTATCCATTCCTCTGTTGTGGGACATCTCAGTTTTTTCCAGCTTCTGGCTATTATAAATAAGGCTTCTATGAACATAGTGGAGCATGTGTCTGCCACAGGCCCTCCTGGTCCCTTGTGCCTGTGTAGAAAAGAGTCTCTAGAGTAGATGGGCAGAGATTAGGATGGGACAAACAGCCAGACACACGAGTGGTGTTGGATCTGAATTCTGGTTGAGCTTCAGACTTATATTACAACGAATTATCAGAGGATACAAATCACAAAAAGACAAGATACACTGAAATTCACCAGTTACAGCAGAAAGGAATTTACAGGGACTAATTAAATGTTTACATTAGGGATAACAAGCCCTGCCTAGAATCAGCCTAATGCCAGGCAAGAATTTCACACTTTAAGGTTAAAAGCATCAGGGGGTTGTTAACTCTTGACAGGCCTTAAGAGTAATGCGCTATCACAGAGCTCTAAATTCTTAGGTCTAATAAAACTTATCTTGTCTGGAGAGTTTCCCCTTATCAGGGTAGTATATCAACTTATACTTGACATGGAATGAAGCCTGTAGTAAAAGATTTCTATCTCAGTGAGACTTTTAGTCTCTATCTGTAAACAGCTGAGTAAAATGGCAAGTGCTTAATTGTTTACTGAATGGGTTAAGCTCCTTGCTGCTATCTGGAATCTAAGAACACTGGGAAAAGGCTTTAGCTATGTTAGAATACAATCTTAAAAGGCATTTACTATAAGGTAAAGCTATATAGAGTGCACGTAGATCCATACACTAGACTAAAGTGGATTTGGAAAATTAATTTTATGGGTTAGGGAAATAGCCAAAGATCCGGGAGTAAGTTTCCTTGAAACTTTTTCATCATGAGAAAGCTTTCAGACTTTCATCTGTCAAGCTGACTCCACCGGAGTCCCTGGCATTCCACCCTTTTTTTTTTTTTTAATAATTGATAATTTATCTTTATTTCTCAGCCGAAGTTCCAGGATGTCCCGCTTCATCGTAGCTACAGATCTCAGGAGCACTCTAAAGATGAGTGGAAACACAATGATTACTAATAAAGTAATGCCAAAAATAATAACAAGTAGGATAATATATTGAACCCAATCCAGAGGGTTTAATGCACTTAAGTTGTTCTTTAAATCTCTAGCCAATTCATCAATGTTCCAAGTGTCCAGATGGCTTTTACTAATATCTGAAATTTTTACCTTTAACTGTTCTAAGTCATGAGAAATATCAGTATCTTTCCATATATCCTGTAAATGAGTTTTTGTCTTTTCCCAGTTAGTCGTGGCGTTGTAAGGTAATGGAGTGACACAAATGTATTGGAAAGAAGCATGACATTTAGTAGCTAACCTGGTCTTGATATTAGCAATATCTTGTCCTATTGTTAGCACGACTTCTTTTAGGGCATTAACCTTTGTTTCCAATTTTTTATCTATAAAATACAACTCTGACAAGGCTACAGAGATATTCTTATGCATGTCATTAACAAAATGAGCAGTATGTTGTTGCTGTACTAAGGCTGTGGTGGATAATGTAAAGGTAGTTAATATGGCAATTAAAGCAGTTATTTCTAAAAATCAAAGCTTCTACAAATCTCTTAGGTCTAATAAGTTGGCTGAGTCTTTTAAAGCTTGCAATCCTGAGTTCTCAAACCAAGGAGCATTTTTAACTCTACAGGCAGCAAAACATAAGCAGAATCTTTTTAACAAAATCATAACAGTAGATTCCTTATTTAAATTAGGATCTACACAATTAGTTAAATAACAAGAATTACAATGTATATGAAAAGACTTGCCAAGATTGGTGATCTTAACTCTTAAAATTATTTAACAATAAGCATACAGGTAAGGTACACAAGCTTTTACAGCTATAGGGGAGTTGGCCTGAATGGCCAAAAACAGTCTCTAATGAAATCTTGTCCAATATTTAGTAGTAGTCCTTCCACCTCACAAGTCAGCTGTTTTAGTTGTCTCCAAGTTGACACCAGGTCTGCTCTCCTTGTTGTAGTCCATGGCGGAGATAGGAAGAGTTTCTTTATTTTGCTTGTGAGTGACTGATTTCTTTTTCTTCTGTGCACTCAATACAGCTTTCTGGTCACCACTGTCAGGGCACTCAGGAACTCACAGGTCAGCCTGTCACATGAATCATTTTGGGAGCTAGCACGCTCTTGTAGCATTCTGTGGAAAAAACAGAAATATTGCCCCCTTTCCCCCATATTAAGTATCTGAACAGGATCATACCATGTGCCAATAAGTGGATCCCTTTATCTCATGAGTATGCTTGATTGTAGGGTGCCATAGACACTTAGAGAGATTTTTGACATCCAAAATTTTTTTTTAAAAGATATAGATTTAAAGTTCCACAGTACTGTTTCCTTGGGAATAATAAAAATCTCAGTAACATGGATAACATTAAATTGTTGATAAAACATCTCAAATGCTTGGCTGTAGTAGCCAGTGTTAATTTGATTTGGAACACCAAGTAAAAAAAATCAACATAGGCAACTATACTTTTAGTTGCTATTTTTATTAGAGCAGTTGTAATTAGAAAGATTAAAAAGGTATCAATAGTCACATGTGCATGATTTATTTTTTCTAAAATCAAAAAGTATCTATTTGTAATAATTGATTAAGTATACGTCCTCAAGAATTAATACCAATGTGTGGGACAGGTAGAAACTGAGGACACTGAGATCAAATCTTTACAATATGACATGCACATTTATTTATTTATTTATTTATTTATTTATTTTAAATACCAAATTATTATTTCGAGCCATTACTATTTTGATGATGTAAAGAATGAGATTATATGGCAATTATTTTTGTATAAGATCTATAATTTACCTGGCGTGGCATTACCTTAAGAGGTTTTTACCAGGCAATCTTTAACATTTTAAAACACTATCTACAGCACATAATTTAATTATCTGTGCTAAAGTAGGCAGAAACTCAAAAGAATAAACATGTGATTCAATTTACATATACTTTTCTTTCCATAGAAAGGTTGTTTTTAAATACAGTAAATGGGATGCATGTATGTATGAATTTACAAAAGTATGTATAATAAGCAATTAGCTTATTTTTAAGATGAATATTAATTTTATTTAAAATGATGGTATGCAATAGGTCAAATATCAATATTTTGTAATAACTAATAGCTGTTTGGAAAAAAGAATTTTTAATTCTTAATTAGTACCACAGCAGCCTTATATATAATAGGATGTTAAAACTTTGAGGTGAAGAAAGATGATTTTTACATTAATGTTTTTTCTTGTCAAAGAATAGCTGTGGACACATTTAATAACAATAACTAGAATATGTAGCTAATATTTGATTGCCATCAATTACAATCGATATCAATATATTATAGAAGTTTTCTCTACTTTCTGTTAAAGCCTTTTTAGTTCTCTCCAGTTAATTTGAATCTCACTTGATAGTACCTAATAAAGGCTTAGGTTCTCTTGTGGTGAATTTAAGGTGAGGTCTTAGCCAATTAACATCTCCTGGAAGCTTTTGAAAATAAAATTTTGAAGCAAATTTGTACCAATTTTCCAATATAACTAAAACTCTAGATATTAAAAAAGACATTGCCTCTGAATCTTATGAAGCAACAACTATTTTCCAGAACTTTAAACTTCTCTCTAGAGACATTAGTTAATAAAATACTTTCCACTTAGGAAACAATATATACTGAAAGATTTAAACTATTTTGCTTCTTGTATTGAAGCCTGGACAATGAAAATTTCTTACATAATATAAGACTATATTAGCCATACCTAGGGGTAAAAACCTTTAATGGTCACCAGTTCACTAGAAGTAAACTCTTTATAAATGGAAAAAATAGACTTTTAAATCTATAATAATTTTACATGAAGTAGGCAAGTTATTTTGTAATGCCTTTATAAGTTTTATAGCCTGATTGACCTTTTATAAATCTTGAGTTTAGACTTAATCATGAACAACACCTGGGTAGATCTGAAAAGAAAAAATGTTGTTTAGCTAAAAGAAATTCTCCCTGAAGGCAGGGAGGGTGAAGTTTCAAGAACTTTTTTAGGCACAGTCTGTAAAACGCAAGAAACTTTGCACAAGCTTCTCTGAGGCTGCTTTAAGTTTTGTATTAACCCAAATGTATATATTTTTTAATTTGAGCATCTTGCCCTCCTGCAATGAGGACAGATTCTAAAGGAGCAATTTAACTGTTTGTCCATGCCTCTGATTTTGGACACTCTTTCTTAAGATGACTTATACCTTAAACATTTTCTTTTATGACCTTTTATGGTCCTACAAGGCCGCAGCCATAGTCAAACTGATTGTGTGGGGGTCTAATTTCTGCACAAAGATGAATATATCTAGTTAATTTTACTTTGTTTTGTATGGCTGAATGTCCCAAGTGAGCAGCATTAGCACTCTTATAAGTTGATTATTTTAGTAATAATCTTAATTATGGGTGAGTTAAAAGTCTTAAGCTTTTGATTAAACTGCAAACTGCAGTCAATGGGACACTGGCAATTTTAACCAGAATTTTTAAGTTTTTGTTGCAATATTAGAATATATCTATAACTTTTGATAAGTAAGACCCAATTTTAAACAATTTATTTTCTTTAAAATCAATACTAAAAACATCACTATCACGTTACAAAATTTGGCTGTTAATTCATTAATGTATGACAGTTTAATGTTTCATTAAAGAGACATTATCTTTAAAGATAAGAATTACATAAAATGTTATCTCAATTTAGAAGTATCTTTAGAGGACTAGTTCTCTGGGCTGATTTATGCCAGGTGCTTTTGTTTGAAAATGACTCTATCTTTGAGTTACTACTTTTAAGTTAACTTTGTAACTAGTGTTACATCTTTTTAATTATACCCAAATAACTTATAAACCAATTCTCTATGACCAAGACATGTTAGATCATATTTATACCTTTAAGACCAATCAAAAACCAAATGAAGTGGCTACATGAATCTTATAGATTTAGATCAATTAAAGAGTTTTACCTTTTATAGCTATACTTGTAAGATAAAAAAGCAATTTGTTATTTGCTAAACACAATGATCACAAACTTGTAGAGAAAGTTTTAGGAAAAATCAACTATCAGCTTATTTGCCTTAGAACTAAGAGGTTGCAGATTCCTTTTCTTTAAAAACAGTTTCTAGCAGGGCCTCTCTTGCTGTGCTTGATTTATGGCTATAGTGAAGGCTCTCTCTCAGCCTCTTTTGTGTAAACTGAGAGTGAATCAGCAGGTAAAGTTTTGACCATTATTTTTGTATTATTTTTTCAACATGAAACATAAAACAGTCATTCAGACAACGACACAATCATTCAGACAATGAAACAAAAGACACATGAATTGACATGATTGGTGCACCGAACATTAGACAACAAAGAATTTCTCCTGTAGGGGCCAGAGAGAATGAAACAGGGCGTCCCCCGATTTCTCTCTGTCCCTGGGAGAATTCTAAAATCCATTTTCTTTTATCCCTTCCTTTCTTTTCCTGCTTGTAAGAGGCAGGTTTTTGAACCAAGATTAAAACCCAAAATTTTCTAACAGCTCTGGCAAGCATCCAAACTTCTAATTTATTTAATCTGAGGGCAAATTTTTGAGAAAACACACAATCTCTATACACTAAATGTCTCAAATAGCCAAAAAATTTACCATGCTGAATCTTATTGAAGCCATCATCAGTCCACACTTAGTCATATATTTTATAGTCACCTGCAAAAAATGCTATTTTCTGCAACCAACAAAAATACCATTTATGGAATGAATTATATATGTTTTAGGAGATTACTTAACTTTCAATAGAGCCTTTTCTTCGGATTTTTAGCACAATGTAGGATTGGGAAATTGTAAATAAGGTAACAGTAAGAAGTGACCTATATTTTGACTTTTAAGTCTCTTTTTATACTTTGACATAATTTAACCATAACTTTTAATTTAGCCTAAAGTATCAGAATTCACAACTTGAAGTTTTTCTTATAACTGGAGCTGTGTCCTATAATGAGCTCCACAGTTTCTGAACGGGGCTAAGAGACTGCCCCTTTAGTCTTTTGCCTTACCTGCTTCTTAGTGAGCAGAGTCCCATCCTTATGGGACTTTGATCTGCAATCATTCCCCCAAGGTTTCCACCGCAGCCTGGACAGAGACCTGGAGAAAGGCCCTTCTTGTTTCCCCGAGGGATTTCTACAATCCTTACTCAGGTGCCTCGGTTTTTCACAACCGAAACATGCAGTTCTATAGTTCTTTGTCTTTCCAGCTTCTCTAGTGAGCTGAGTCCCATCCTTATGGGACTTTGATTTACATTCACTTCTCCAGTGCTTGTCACAACACTGGGAGGGACCCAAAGGAATGCTCTTCTTGTCTCCTGAGAGATTTTTACAATCTTTTCTCAGGTGCCCCGGTTTCTTGCAACCGAAACATGTAATTCCACACGTAGCGCCGAATTTCTTCCCTTTCCTTGCTGTGGCGTAAGCTAATTCCTGCATTACAGCCAGTGAGGCATCTACACATGCTTTTATATAATCTTGTAGGGAGCCTGTCTTACAGATTGGTCTGATCAGGTCTTGACACAAGGTATTAGCGTTTTCCCAAGCCAATTGTTTCATTAGTATATCAGTACCTTCCGAGGGAGGAAGCATCCTGGAAACTGCCTCTTCCAATCTAGCTACAAAACTTTCATAAGATTCATCATGCTTTTTGTCTAATTCCTGAAAGGACTGTGGATTTAGCCCCAGGTACAGGTAAACTCCGCCAGCTAGGTATAGCTATCTGATTTATTCTCTCCAACACTGCCTTAGGAATATTCAGTTGCGCTGCTGGTCTAGCATAGTCTTTTTGCCCAAGAAGCATAGGCACTGTGGGTCTAGCTCCATTTCTTGATGAAGATCTTTCCTGAGCTAACTTTCTGGCCCTTTCTTCATATTCTGTTCTCCAGAGAATGAAATCTCCGGGAGCAAGAGTAGCTTTCGCGGTTTGGTACCAATCATAAGGGGTCAGCCACTGACTAGCTACTGCATCCAGGACCTGTAAAGTATATGGTGCAGTAGGGCCCAGCGTTTTTACTGCTGACTGTAATTCCTTAAGAGTTTTTAACGACAAAGGTTCCCATTGTGGCTCACTCCCTTCTTCACAGATTACCGGGCAAGTGAGTGTAAAGTCTCCTTGCCTTTTTGCCTCTGCCACAGCAGCATCAAAGCCTACCGGTGGCAAAAGTCTACGTGGCTTTGGCACTGGTCTGCGGGCGGCTGGTGTTATAAAGACTCCTCCTCACTGCTATCTGTGTGCTTACTAAAACGATCCTTTCTTCCCTTAATTACACACTTTGCCATTCCCTTAGTCCTTTCCCATTCATCATCATTTTCACTGTCAGTGATCTCTGATTCACTTTTTTCTAGCTTTATCCCTTTTTTTCTTGAACAATACGATTTCTTTTTACCAGTATTGAGTTTCACTTTCTGATCATCAGAGAGCTCTGAAGGAGCTTCCTCTGCAAAGAATTCTAGGTCTGTTTTCTCAGTCAATAAATCCCTCATCTGTTGCCACAATATAAAAGCACTGTCAGGAACGTTCCTGGATAAATTTTCCTCGTGAAACTTCCTCATATCCTTTCCTACTCGCTTCCAATCTTCTAGTGTCAAGCTTCCCTCCTCTGGAAACCAGGGACTGATTTTTTGCACGAAATCATAAAATTCTTGTAAAGATTTATCCGAGATTTTTAGGCCTCTTCCAGACAGCATGTGTTTAAACACTGACAGGAACAATTTTTTCCCTTTTGATTCTGATTGCCCCATGATAAATACTTACCCGTCTTTATAACGAACACGCCGGTCCGCCTGCCTGCAGCGCAGTCCTACGGGGTCCTATCTTTGCCTGAGAAAATAAAGAATAGAAAGAAAAAAGGAAAGAAAAGAAAAGACTAATCTACTCTGGTGTCCCTGTTTGAAGGCGCCATCTGCCACAGGCCCTCCTGGTCCCTTGTGCCTGCGTAGAAAAGAGTCTCTAGAGTAGATGGGCAGAGATTAGGATGGGACAAACAGCCAGACACACGAGTGGTGTTGGATCTGAATGTAATGTTCTGGTTGAGCTTCAGACTTATATTACAACGAATTATCAGAGGATACAAATCACAAAAAGACAAGATACCAGTTACCAGTGTAAATTCACCAGTTACAGCAGAAAGGAATTTACAGGGACTAATTAAATGTTTACATTAGGGATAACAAGCCCTGCCTAGGATCAGCCTAATGCCAGGCAAGAATTTCACACTTTAAGGTTAAAAGCATCAGGGGGTTGTTAACTCTTGACAGGCCTTAAGAGTAATGCGCTATCACAGAGCTCTAAATTCTTAGGTCTAATAAAACTTATCTTGTCTGGAGAGTTTCCCCTTATCAGGGTAGTATATCAACTTATACTTGACATGGAATGAAGCCTGTAGTAAAAGATTTCTATCTCAGTGAGACTTTTAGTCTCTATCTGTAAACAGCTGAGTAAAATGGCAAGTGCTTAATTGTTTACTGAATGGGTTAAGCTCCTTGCTGCTATCTGGAATCTAAGAACACTGGGAAAAGGCTTTAGCTATGTTAGAATACAATCTTAAAAGGCATTTACTATAAGGTAAAGCTATATAGAGTGCACGTAGATCCATACACTAGACTAAAGTGGATTTGGAAAATTAATTTTATGGGTTAGGGAAATAGCCAAAGATCCGGGAGTAAGTTTCCTTGAAACTTTTTCCTCATGAGAAAGCTTTCAGACTTTCATCTGTCAAGCTGACTCCACCGGAGTCCCTGGCATGTGTCCTTATTACAAGTTGGAGCATCTTCTGGGTATATGCCCAAGAGAGGTATTGCTGGATCTTCCAGTAGTATTATGCCCAATTTTCTGAGGAACCACCAGACTGATTTAAAGAGTGGTTGTACCAGCTTGCAATCCCACCAGAAATGGAGGAGTGTTCCTCTTTCTCCACATCCTCATCAGCATCAGCTGTCAACTGAAGTTTTGATCCTAGCCATTCTGAGTGGTGTGAGGTGGAATCTCAGGGCTTCTTTAGATTTGCATTTCCCTGATGATTAAGGATGTTGAACATTTTTTTTCAGGTGCTTCTCAGCCATTCAGTATTCCTAAGTTGAGAATTCTTAGTTTAGTTCTGTACGCCATTTTTAATAGGGTTATTTGATTTTCTGGAGTCCACCTTTTTGAGTTCCTTATATATATATTGGATATTAGTCCCCTATCTGATTTCAGATTGGTAAAGATCCTTTCCCAATCTGTTGGTGGCCTTTTTGTCTTATTGACAGTGTCTGTTGCCTTACAGAATCTTTGCAATTTTATGAGGTCCCCTTTGTCAATTCTTGATCTTACAGCACAAGCTATTGCTGTTCTGTTCAGGAATCTTTCCCCTGTGCCCATATCTTCGAGGCACTTCCATACTTTCTCCTCTATAAGTTTCAGTGTCTCTGATTTTATGTGGAGTTCTTTGATCCACTTAGACTTGGGCTTTGTACAAGGAAATAAGAATGGATCAATTTGCTTTCTTCTACAGGATAACCACCAGTTGACCCAGTTCCATTTGTTGAAGAGGCTCTTTTTTTCCACTGGATGGTTTTGGCTTCTTTGTCAAAGATCAAGTGACCATAGGTATGTGGGTTCATTTCTGGGTCTTCAATTCTATTCCATTGATCTACCTGTCTGTCGCTGTACCAGTACCATGCAGTTTTTATCACAATTGTTCTGTAGTACAGCTTGAAGTCAGGCATGGTGATTCCCCCAGAGGTTCTTTTATTTTTGAGAATTGTTTTTGCTTTCCTAGGATTTTTGTTATTCCAGATGAATTTCCAAATTGCTCTTTCTAACTCTGTGAAGAATTGAGTTGGAATTTTGATGGGGATTGCATTGAATCTGTAGATTGCTTTTGGCAGGATAGCCATTTTTACTATATTAATCCTGCCAATCCATGTGCATGGGAGATTTTTCCATCTTCTGAGATCTTCAATTCCTTTCTTCAGAGACTTGAAGTTCTTATCATACAGATCTTTCACTTCCTTAGTTAGAATCACACCAAGGTATTTTATATTATTTGTTATTATTGTGAAGGGTGTTGTTTCCCTAATTTCATTCTCAGCCTGTTTATCCCTTTTTTCCTTTTTTTTTGTTTGTTTGTTTTTGTTTTTTGGTGTTTGGTGTTTGGTTTTTCGAGACAGGGTTTCTCTGTGTAGCCCTGGCTGTCCTGGAACTCACTCTGTAGACCAGGCTGGCCTCGAACTCAGAAATCCGCCTGTCTCTGCCTTGCAAGTGCTGGGTTTAAAGGCATGCGCCACCACCTCCCGGCTTTTTAAAAATTAATTAATTAATTAATTAATTAATTAATTGGTCTGTTTATCCTTTGTGTAGAGAAAAGCCAATGATTTGTTTGAGTTAATTTTATATCCAGCTCCTTCACCGAAGCTGTTTATCAGGTTGAGGAGTTCCCTGGTGGAACTTTTATGGTCACTTATATATACTATCATATCATCTGCAAATAGTGGTATTTTGACTTCTTCCTTTCCAATTTGTATCCCCTTTATCTCCTTTTGTTGTCTAATTGAGCTAGCTAGGACTTCAAATAGTTTATTGAATAGATGGGGAGAAAGTGGGCAGCCTTGTCTAGTCCCAGATTTTAGTGGGATTGCTTCAAGTTTTTCTCCATTTAGTTTGATGTTGGCTACTGATTTGCTGTATATTGCTTTTATTATGTTTAGGAATGGGCCTTGAATTCAATAACTGCTTCCCATTTTCAAATCCTGAAGGTATCATATAAAAATACATATCTATAATAAACTGAAAATACTCTGTGCAAATGCAACTCTAACTAGTTTCATTGGCACTCTACTTGCCTACAACATTAATACATGGCCCATTCTCACAGCAAGTTGTGTCCTACTTCAGTGATTTCCAATAGAATATGAAAGTTTGGAAACACCTTCTGAACATCGAAATGGTAATAGGGATATCTACGATGCAGACTTGTGAGAACATTAAAAAGATTTCTACCTTATTGTAGATTGTGTGTGTGTGTGTTGTCTTTAAAAAACAGATTTAAATATTTTAAAATTAAAAACTCATGTCAGTTGCTCTAAAGGAAGATTTCAAACAGTCAGCCAATATTAGATCTTGTGGTGGGATTCAGGGACTACTTGATATTCCTTACATATTCAGTACGACATAAATATAATCAGAATAAATAGTTTGCAAGTGTGCTCTATATGATGAGGCATGAATAGAGGAAGAATTGACTCATAAGCTCATCCTACTCCTAGTTACCCTTAACAAATGAAAATATTTAATTATTGTATGATCAGAGCCATGATAAGCACATGCTAGCATACATAAAGCTGAAAATGTTTTGTTAGCAACACATCCGTTTTTACTCCTTCCCCTCCACCCTAGCCTTCTTAATTTCACTTCTGTTAATTTCACCACTATGGGATGTCCAGGTAGCCAACACAAAAACACAAAGAACATATTCAAGAATTTAAGAGACAGATTTTTTTGCATCAAAATATGAATAACCTTGGCCTTGGAATAGAGAATTAGGTTACCCTCATTCCATGTCCCTACCTAGTATCAATCTCATGAACTTTTTTGGTGAGAACAGCGAAAGTCATGGACTGTGTGGCATTTTCAATGCATTGATGGAAACAGTAGTAGAGATACTAAACTAACCTTGGGGAAATCCTGGTAGGCCCAGATGCTGGCAGTATTCTTACTTGTCTTGTGATTGTTGGCAGCTGATGGTATATTAAGTAACTTGATAGTCACAAGGACATTAGGTCAGACAGAGAGATAGCAAAGAAGAGTGGTTGTTTAAGGTTCTAAAGTTTGCCCAAGATGAATTGAAATTAGTTCATGGACCTGTGACATTCCTACATCTCCACAACCATAATGTAATCAGCTTAGCAGAAAGCTCAGTGGAAATCATGATTCTTTTTCAGAAACATTTGCTCATATACTACTAGCTTCTACTGTCTAATTGTGTGTTACATGATGGCATAGTACATAAGCCTCAGTATGTACTTTAAAAATTGGTACTTGAAGGAAGAATCAGCAGTCAAGAGCATTTTACTGCTTTACAGAGGACCTGTGGTTCATTTTTAGCACCCACATCAAGAGGTTCACAAGAACCTTCTTCTTGACTTCTCTGGAACCTATGTACATACACTGGAATTAAACTTATTCAACATAAACTCATTACATGAAAAAGTAAATTAATAAATACATAAATGTTTTTTAAACGTACTCTGCATGGTGGAACATCTTATTAAAAACTAAGTAGATCTGTAGTATAGTTTGTGCTTTTATTAAAGCACACAAATTGTTCATCAAAAGTTACATGTTGGGGATAGTGTTTAAATTTTTGTGGGTATGGCTTCCTATAGGTTCTTTACTTAGGGACATGTTTATCCAGTAGGTGATTGAAGCCTACAGAATGCTAGTAAAGACAAAACCGGATTTATACTAAAGTAAAAATGTCCTGTTTTGTTTGTCATATACCATATGCTGAATCCCTCCTGAGGTCAGTCAATAAAATATGAGTCTCTTGTTTCTTCACAAACTGCAAATGAAGCTAGCTCAGGTCTAGGGGCATGACACACATCATATTATGCTACTATGGACAGTTTCTTTTATTTAAATCTCTGACTCATTGACTACACATATTAAGAAATTCTATAAACCTGTCTCACGTGAAAAAAAATTAAGGGAAGAAACAGGACAGGTGGATAGGGAAGTGATTAATTTGGGAGAATTTGGTTTGTATGAATTATGAATAAATAAAATCAAAATAAACCTCGTAAAATTCTCAAAGGATTAATAATAAGAAAAGAAAAATTAGATAAAAACATTGGTTTCCTTCTGCATATTAATATTTATATATTCATCCTTCCAGATATCAGAAAATTAATAAAAGTATTAACTCAAGTGTTAGATTTCAGGTCTGCAGTGTGTCTCAGGCTTGTGGGTGGAATCCTCCTCAGCTGACATTGCTTTTCAATTCTGTGGGATCTGAAGGAAAATGAGTGAATTGGAATCTATGACCCTAACAGTATAGACCTGAGGGTTTATTTAGTCTCCATTCTCTGGTTCATGCACTCTCTTTCCTCTTGTCTGTCATAGGGTGGGCACCCTTGTACAACTACAGGGTCACTGCCACTTGATCCTCGTTTTGTAGAAATGGAGAATGCAACAACTTAGTGGTTATGATGGCCTCCTCCAAGATTTCATTAAAATGCCTCTGAGGAGATATGTATTTGTAGGTATATGTATATGTATGTGTATTTATATGTGTATGTATATCTGTATCTGCATGTGTATGTGTATATGTATTCATATGGCATCTTTGAAATCCTTGTTTCTGAAGGAGATGAATAGTCTTTAGTGATGAAGTAAAAGACACAATAGATTCCTGTAGTGGCTATTCCTGGTTGTCAACTTGACTATATTTGGAATGAACTACAATCCAGAATTGGAAGGCTCACCAGTGACCCTTATCTGGAGGCTTGGAGATCCTTATCTGGATCTTGGTTTGGAGATCTTGAACCATAGTGGCTATGGATTCCAGAAGATTGAATCTCCGAGTTTAAGGAACACACCTTTAATCTGGGCTACACCTTTCATCTTGGATTAAAGGTGTGGTGGGACACACCTTTAATCTGGGCTACACCTTCTGCTGGAGACAATTTAAGGACATTGGAAGAAGTGAGTCTAGCTCTTGCTCCTTCACCTGCTTGCTGTATGAGACTGAGTAACTGCTAGATCCTTGGACTTCCATTCACAGCTGCGACTGAACAATTGTTGGGAATTGGGCTGCTGACTGTAAGTCATCAATAAATTCCTTTACTATCTAGAGACTATCCATAAGTTCTGTGACTCTAGAGAACCCTGACTAATACAGTTCCCCAGAAAGTAAGTGATGGAAAGAACATGCAATGTCTTTGTTGAAATGTGTAAGCAGAAATGAAGCCAACCCAAGACAGAAACTCAGGGATCAAGAGGACAAAGTCTTAGATTTTTTTTGTTTTTATTTGTTTGTTTGTTTGTTTGTTTGTTTGTTTGTTTCAAGACCCTGTTTCTCTGTGTAGCCCTGGCTGTCCTGGAACTCACTCTGTAAACCAGGCTGGCCTCGAACTCAGGAATCCGTCTGCCTCTGCCAACCAAGTGCTGGGATTGAAGGCGTGCGCCGAAGAATTGAGTTGGAATTTTGATAGGGATTGCATTGAATCTATAGATTGCTTTTGGCAAGATACCCATTTTTACTAAATTTATCCTGCCAATCCATGATCTTGGGAGATCTTTTCATCTTCTGAGATCTTCTTTAATTTCTTTCTTCAGAGACTTGAAGTTTTTATTATACATATCTCTCACTTCCTTAGTTAGAGTCACGCCAAGGTATTTTATATTATTTGTAACTATTGTGAAGGGTGTTGTTTCCCTAATTTCTTTCTCAGCCTGTTTATCCTTTGTCTAGAGAAAGGCCATTGACTTGTTTGAGTTAACTGAAGCTGTTTTTCAGGTTTAGGAGTTTTCTGGTGGAATTTTTGGGGTCATTTATATATACTATCATATCATCTGCAAAAAGTGATATTTTGACTTCTTCCTTTCCAATTTGTATCCCCTTGATCTCCTTTTGTTGTCGAATTGCTCTGGCTAGGACTTCAAATACTATGTTGAATCACAAAAGAACTCACATAATATGTACTCACTGATAAGTGGATATTCGCCCAGAAACTTAGAAGACCCAAGATACAAGATACAATTTGCAAAAGACATGAAACTCAAGAAGAACAAAGACCAAAGTGTGGACACTTTGCCCCTTCTTAGAATTTGGAACAAAACACCCATGGAAGGAGTTACAGAGACAAAGTTTGGAGCTGAGATGAAAGGATGGACCATTTACAGACTGCCATACCCAGGGATCCATCCCATTATCAGCCTCCAAACGCTGACACCATTGCATACACTAGCAAGATTTTGCTGAAAGGACCCAGATATAGCTGTCTTTTTTTGAGGCTATTCTGGGGCCTAGCAAACACAGAAGCTATTGCTCACAGTCAGCTATTGGATGGATCACAGGGCCCCCAGTGGAGGAGCTAGAGAAAGTACCCAAGGATCTAAAGGGGTCTGTAACCTTATAGGTTGAACAACAATATGAACTAACCAGTACCCCCCAGAGCTCATGTCTCTAGCTGCATATGTATCAGAAGATGGCCTAGTCGGCCATCATTGGAAAGAGAGGCCCATTGGTCTTGCAAACTTTATATGCTTCAGTACAGGGGAATGCCAGGGCCAACAAGTAGGAGTGGGTGGGTGGGGAGGGGGGAGGGTATGGGGGACTTTTGGGATAGCTTTGGAAATGTAAATGAACAAAATACCTAATTTTTAAAAAGGCATGTGCCACGATCACCTGGCAAAGTCTTAGTTTTAGGAAGGTCTAAACTGGTGTGATTTCTTTTCAACTACCTCATGTTCTGCAGGGTGTCTCATACCTTACCTTCAGACTGATTATCATCTTGTTTTCATTCACTTCTTGCTTCAGATTTTTAATATGTCTTTTAGAAATGAAAATGTTTACAGTGATCCATTGCCTGTTGGATGTGTATATCTCATTTTCTGCTTTTCTTTTTTCCTTTTTAAAACACTCTATAAGTAGAACAGACTATATTCACATAGAATATCTTCAATAAGTGTCATGAATTCTACCATTACATTTAGTACACTAACCAGCTTCTCTTTGTACAGATTTTATATGATCTTACAGCTAAAATCATTTTCTGAGTTTCTCGGGGTCCTTTTGTCTTCACTTTTACAAAATGCAAGAGCTGTAAGGATTGACAGAGTAATAATTCGTCTCAATGTATTTTTTTAAGATAAGGATGAACATTTGGGGGCTGTAGTGATGTAATAGTCTGAATCTATAGTGTTTTCCTGAGTGTCCAGTTCAAAAATTAATCTTTAGTACATTATTCCATTAGGAAACTTTAGGTAGTGGAAGAAAATATGGCCAGTTAGAGCGAAAAGTAACTGCATAGTGTTTCTGAAGAAAAGGTGGTTTCTGATATTCATTTTTATTTTTAGCACTTGTCTTTTAGTCTCTCGTGGTCACTCTGTATAGTTTTCTTTTTTTTTTCATTCTTTAACAAAGCTTCTCTACTTCATATACTTTCTATCACCATGCTCTGTGTCAACACAGGCCCAGAAACAATACATTGGGGTCAAGATGAGTCAACATTTGAGAGTGTGTGAGAGAGAGAAAAAAAATTTCTTCCTTAAACTTACTTTTCAAGTTTTTCCCCAGAGTTATTCACAGCTGACAATCAGGGTTTTACAACTACAAATAATGCTGAAACTCTCTCATTTTAAAGTAAAGTTCTTTTCACAATATCACCACCTGCTAACAATTCTAGAAATGTTGGAGTATTTTTTTGTTTTCTTTTTTTAATTTTAATTAATTAATTTTTTACATTCCATATTTTATTCCCCATATACCCCTGATCCACCCTCCAACTGTTCTTCATCCCATACTTCCTTCCCACCCTTGTCTCCATGTGGATGTTCACACCCACCCACCCCACATAACCTTTATACTTCCTGGGGCCTCCAGTCTCATGAGGGTTAGGAACATCATCTCTGAATGAACACTGACCCAGCAGTCCTCTACTGTATGTGTGTTGGGGGCCTCATATCAGCTAGTGTATGTTGCCTGTTTGCCATTCCAGTGTTTAAGAGAACTCGGGGGTCCAGATTAATTGAGACTGATGGTCCTCCTATAGAATAGCCCTTCTCCTCAGCTTCTTTCAGCCTTCCCTAATTCAATACCGGGGGTTAGCTATTTCTGTCCATTGATTGGGTGCAAATATCTGCATTTGGCTCTTTCAGCTCTTTGTTGGTTCTTCTGGAGGGCAGTCATGATAGACCCCCCCCTTTTGTGCTCAGTAATAGTGTCAGGTTTTGGTACCTCACATTGAGCTGGATCCCACCTTGGGCCTGTTACTGGAACATGTTTTCCTCAGGCTCCTCTCCATCTCCATCCCTGTAATTCTTTCAGACAGGAACAGTTATGGGTTAATGTTGTGACTGTGGAATGGCAACCCCCATCCTTCATTTGATGTCCTATCTTCCTGCTGGAGGTGGGCTCTATAAGTTCCCTCTGCCTACTGTCTGGCATTTCATCTAAGGTCCCTCCCTTTTAGTCCTGAGAGTCTCTCACCTGAAAGATCTCTGGTGCATTTTGTACCAACCTCCTATTTCCTGAGGTTGCCTGTTTCCATTCTTGCTGCTGGCCCTCAGGGCTTCAGTGCTTTTCCCTCAC
The DNA here is from genome assembly GCF_000001635.26 of Mus musculus. Taxonomy (NCBI): domain Eukaryota; kingdom Metazoa; phylum Chordata; class Mammalia; order Rodentia; family Muridae; genus Mus; species Mus musculus. The sequence continues at coordinate 3,560,502 of NC_000082.6, forward strand.
ACAATACCAGATCAGGTTCCCCTCTCCTGCCCTGTAGTCCTCTCTCCCCCTACATCCACTTTCCCTCACAGGTCCCTCCCTACCTCCCCACTTGTGATTGCTGTCTTCTCTCTCCCAAGTGGGACTGAGACATCCTCACTTGGGCCTTTCATTTTTTTTTTTTTTTTTTTTGCTAATATCTACTTATTAGTGAGTACATACCATGCATGTCCTTTTGGGTCTGAGTTGCCTCATTCCAAAAATATACAATGGAAAAAAGAAAGCATATTCAATAAACAATGCTGGTCTAACTGGCTGTCTGTATGTAGGAAAATGAAAACAGACCCATTTTTGTCACCTTACACAAAGCTCAAGTCTAAGTGAATCAAGAACCTCAACATAAAACCAGGTAAACTGAATCTAATAGAAGAGAAAATTGGAGTCTTGAACTCATTTGCAGGGAGCAATTTCCTAAAAAGAACTCCAATGGCTCATGCTCTAAGATCAAGAATTGATAAATGGAACCTCATGAATCTGAAAAGTTTCTGTAAGGCAAAGGACATAGTAAGACAAATTGGCAAACCTACAGATTGAGAAAAAGACATCACTAACCCCACATCAGATAGAGGGCTAATATCCAAAATATATAAAGAACTCAAAAGTTAATCACTAAAAACTCAAACGACCGAATCAAAAACTGGCGCATAGAACTAAACCTAGAATTCACAACTGAAGAATTTTGAATGGCTGAGAAGCACCAAAAGAAATGTTCAAATAAATGCAAATCAAAATGACCCCGAGATTCCACCTCACACCAATCAGAATGGCTAAGATCAAAACCTCAGGTGACAACACATGTTGGAGAGGATGTGGAGAAAGAGGAACATGCCTCCATTGCTGGTGGGATTGCAAACTAGTACAACCACTCTGTAAATCAATATGGAGGTGCCTCTGAAAATTGAAAATAGATCTACCTGAAGACTCAGCTATACCACTCTTGGAAATATACCCAAAATTTGTCCTACCATGCTACAGGGGCATGTGTTTAACTATGTTCATAGCGGCCTTATTCGTGATAGCCAAAAGCAGGAAACAACCTAGATGTCCCACAACAGAATGGATATAGAACATGTGGTTCATTTATACGATGGAATACTACTCAACTATTAATAACAAGCACATCCTGAATTTTGTAGACAAATGGATGGGACTAGAAATATTGGATTATTAAGGAAAGCTACAGGCTTAGAAAATTCAGAGACAGTATTTTCAGTTGGTTTTCTGTGGCTAAATACTAAATAGCTTCAGAACTGATTAGAAATATAATATTCTTACATTTCTGTATGTTAGCCATTTCCTGAATTACCCTCAGGGATAAGGAGATCTGTGGGCCTCCTCTAGACTACAGGGACCATAGTCTAATGCTAATATTCTTTCAAAAAATACCACCTTAGCATGAACAATGGACACTATCACCAGAAGTTCTCTTTTCCATTGTGACATGTATAGCTCAACTCTGTATAGCTCAACTATCTTTCTCACTATTAGAAAAACACACATCATTATATTGATTTCACCCATATATTTCCGAATGTTCACGTCCTCTCAAACTTGTAACTTAACTACACCTGACAATTCATTTTGACATGTCAATTTCAATTTAAAACTTGTAGAGCCTAGACTTGCATAGTTATAGGAATGTTCAGTGAGATCCATTATTCCTGAACTTGTATCCTCTCCAAAGAACATGACCTTTTTTAAGTCTGAAAAAATCAAAAGGTCTATTTATTAATCAACAGAGTAAGGGGACACACAAACTTCAATACGTACAGGTATTTATTCAATATGCATGAATTAGAGTCTCTTAAGATGTTTTTTAATATTTTCAGAAGGCAGCAATGTTCACTATTGTACTGTCAATACACACTTTCCTATGAAAGTATAACCCAAAAAATATCATTTAGTACTTACTGCAATCTAAGGCCCATTTTTAAAGGAATGCTGAATGTTTCGGGAAATCCTATTGAGACTGCAGATATCATTAAAGGAGGTATGATAAGAATTCAGATCCCAGATGCCTTGCAAACTATGATTTAATTGTGGTTTTAGGTTTAGAGGTCATCTCATCCTCCTCTTATCATGAACTGAAAGTGTCCTCAGTGAATTTTCCTCAGACCTTGGGGCTATCATGTGAGAACTCAGAAATGTCTTCCAGGCCTCTACAATCAAAAAGCTACACCGATACAGGTTTTAGATATCAGCAGAAAGTGAGTGCAGGAAAGAGTCCGAGAAAGCAGCATGACTATTAATCCATCCAAAAGATGTTGTGTCGTACTCCTGATGGGTACCATGCTTTCCATATTGAAGAAGCTGCCTTATGAGTAGGTGTTTGTTCTCACCCTTAGAAAATCAGTGGGTTCAGTGTCATGCTACAACATTGTAGGGCCTTTCATAACTTCTGGAAGACTCGAAGGAGTCCCTGGCTTGAGGACAAATTTTTGAAGACTGAAGAGATTGCATTTCTCCTGTTGCTGAATAATGTTGGATAGTCAAGACAAAGATATAGACATACATTTCTTCATGTTAGCTTGTTTGGAGTCTTTGACCCACATACAGATTGAAAGACTGCTGTCTGAATCAGGATTGTTCCTCGAGTTATTGCTCAAGAACAAAAAGTGAAAATAGCAGTGTTTTACTTTATAGTACTCAATTGTATTATCACCAGTCAAACCTTTATGCTGAGGAACTATGAGAATTAATAGCAAGCAGTAGAAAAGAGCAAAATATGGAGGATCTTTAACTGAGCAAAAGTAGTACCCATTTAGTCTCTAAGTATGAAAGCACCTCCATCTTCACATGGAGTCAGAACTTCAAGTGACTCAGGTTGCTCAGATCAAGGTGTTATATGTGCATGTGCTGTGGTTTTCCTCTCTTTGAACTGTAGTTAGGACAGTTAAAACCATGAAATCTTATGTTTTAATTCAGTGAAAATGGTTATGATAAATTGTTCTTTTATAATTATTTGAGTGAACTAAAAATCTGTTTCTTCTCTGTTGTATATTCCCTGTCAGCAGGATATTCTTCTATATTACAGTAGTGTATATTTGAAATATACTATGCAAAATGAAGACTACCTACATTACAAATGTCATGTATTTGGAAAGAAATTCTTATTCTGGAGACATAGAAATGTTTTGACCTCAGGTGTCTGGGGACATTAGTCTTTTGCCAAGTCCTGAGATGAATAAGCCTTGCAGTCATAACCAGCAATATCTGGTTCCCAATAATTTGCATGTCTTCACTGCACAGTCTTGGGGACTTCTTCATATACCATCACACACTGTGCCATTGTCATTGCAGTCAAGACTCAGCATGGACATGAGGGTCCCTGCTCAATTCTTGGGATCTTGTTGCTCTGATTTCCAGGTAAAATTAATTAAAATGGAAATTTCACTGTGATTAGTGTTGACAGGCATTTGGGGACTGTTCTCTTTTGTCATACTTACCAATGTAGATATTGATTATGTTTCTACTCCTAGGTATCAGATGTGACATCCAGATTACCCAGTATACATCCTCTGTATGTACCTCTCTGGGAGACAGAGTCAGTCTCACTTGCACGGCAAGTCAGCACATTGGGAGTCATTTAAGCTTGATCCAGAAGAAACCAGGGAAATCTAAGCCCCTGATCTATGGTGCAACCAACCGGATAGATGATGGAGTTTCATCAAGGTTCAGTGCCAGGGGATCTAAGATAGATTATTCTCTCACCAACAGCAGCCTGGAGTCTGATGATGCAGGAATCTATTTCTGTCAACAGGCTAAGGAGTCTCCTCCCACAGTGATAGAAGCCATAACATAAACCTAATGAAAACATAAGTGATAGGCTTGGCTGCCCCATTTGCTTCTCCTCCTGAATCACCCACTCTAAGTATTTCTCAGATGTCACAAGCAACATTTGATAATACATCAAGAAGGAAATACTTGAGAAAATCTACTACTGAAAGACTGGGGGATTTGCTCATTAAAGCAGAATCATTAGAATGATGAGATCTTTGAATTTCACCATAGCTAGGGGGAAAATTACTTTAAAAATACAGAAGAATATCCCAAAATACTTACTTTAATTTTCATAGAGGTAAAGTTTGAAGCAAAGGGATATTATCAGGACTTTTGTGAAAGGTAGATATTTAGTGGTTTCTAACTTTTGTCAACATGGATAACCAAGGACAACTAAATTCAAAAGAAAAAGTGGGAAAGAACACTGAAGATCTTTGAGGAGGTAGTAAGAAGAGCTAGAGAGATGGAAAAACAGTTAGCAGTACTGGCTGGTCTTGCAGAGGACATGGATTCTCTTCTTAGCATGCACTTGGTAGTTCACAACCATTTGTAACTCCAGTTTTATGGATCTGCTGACTCCTTTTGACTTTCCAGGGCATAGGCATGCACATTGTCATGTGTAAACCCAAGTAGAACCACTCTTATCCATAAAATTAAATAAAAAACAACCTTAAAAAACTAAAAAAAAAAAGCAGATTAGCAAGAGGAAGCTGAAATAATACAGAATAGAAGTATAAAACAACCTGTTATTCAAGCAAGACCGCTATTGGTGGGACTCAGTGATGGGAGCACCATAGGCTAAACCAGACAGCTTTGCATCCCTACCCACAGGAAAACGTATACTCCTTAACACCATTGATGGCACTAAATGTTTCAGTGATTCTTCTTGCTTGGCAAGCTGGAACTTGAGGAAAAGCATACTCAGAGACTATTCTAGTCTGTAGAACTAGAGAAAGGAAACAAAACAAATCAGGGAGCCAGAATCAACTATCCACTGATAGTCTCCTGGACAGCAAAACAGCTAGATTTGGATATGCTGAGTAGTGTCAGCAGAAGGATCAGGTCATGGATGACACAGAGGTTAGGGGCATCATGTACCCTGAGAAAGATTAAACACTTGTATTGAGCATGAGTGTAGAGACTAATATAATAGCCTTAGTTCAATGAACTGCTTAGCTTCTACTGCTCAATCCCAGGGGTGTGCTGTCTGCAGGAATGTTAACCCAAGTACAGAAAATTACCTGATTCATGCAATATTGTCTTTCTTACATTGTGCTGTGCTTTTGGGAAAGATTTGGAAGCTTTGAGACCCTATGGCACATTTTTTAGGTACATTAAGATATACCATTCTAGTGTAGATATTTTTTTAACTTGTACCCCAAATCCTTTGGACTGGTATGGTATGTGTGTATCATACTGTGGGAGGAAATTGTCTATAGTAAACTAAATACTTTGTGGCAGCAGACACTTGACTGACCAGAACTTTATAACAGCAAAAGATAAGAGTTTTTTAAAAGTTCACCACCCCAAATAGGAAGATTCCATTATGAGAACTGGAAAAAAATCCCTCCAAATTTTTGTCTCTTTTTATTCTACCTTTTAAATATATTTTAATATTATATTTACTTTTATATTGCTAGCTTTTTCCTTTTTTGTTCTCTCATGTGATACATCACAACTACAATTTTCACCCCTGCCCTCTCACCAGCTTCTCCACAGACCCTCTCTTCCACATCCAGTGCTCCACTTCCCCTAGAAAAGAACAGCACCTCCAATATGAATCAAAAAATGAAATAAAATAATGCAGTGATACTAGGTTCAATACCTCATATTAATGTAGGATGAGGCAATTCAGTAGGAGGAAAAGAGTCCCAAGTGTAGACGATGGAGTCAGAGACATCCATACTACTTCTGTTAGGAGTCCTCCAATACTTCAAGCTAAACAAGCATAACATATATGCAAAGAATCAGGTGCATACATGTATTCAGACTTTGTGATTGCTGCTTCATCTCTGTGAGCCTCTATGAGGCCCTGCTTAGTTGATTCTGTGGGCCATGTTCTCTGGATTCCTTGCTACCCAGTCTTCCTCAATACTTTCTCTCTTCAGCCAGGTTCCCCAAGTTCTGCATCATGTTTGGCTCTCCATCTCTTGTGCTTTTATAATCTGCCATAAGAAATCTCTCTAATGATGATAGGCTATGCACAGATCCATGAGTATAGCAGAATATCATTAGAAATCATTTCATTTACACTTTCCTTTTGGACCAGTAATTTTTGGTTGTGTTCTAGCTTTCTTGTCTATCTAGCTTCCCTTCCTGTTGTTCCAGACAGTATTAGGTACAGAATTCCTTCTGTGGCATTGATCTTAATGGAGACTAGTCATTAGTTGGTCACTCTCACATGTTCCAAGCCATCATTGGGTCATCATTGCATATTTTGTAGTCATGGCATGTTTTAGGTAAAATACTTTGTGGAGGGTTGGTGTCTCACTTTACCACTGAAAGTTTTTCCTGGTTACAAAAGATGGCAGGCTCAAACTCCATATACTCCATTACTAGGAGTCCTTGCTATGGTCACCCTTATATGTTCCAGAAAGTTTCCTTTGCCCTAGATTTCCATATGGCCTCCCAAGGATGTGACTTTTCCATCTATTTGCTTACAAATTTCATGAAGCTATCTTGTTATTTACATTTGAATAATACCCTGTTGTGTAAATGTGACACAATTTCTTTATTCTTTCTTCAGTTGATGGGCATCTAGGTTGTTTCCAGTTTGTGGGTATTATGAATGATGCCACTGTGAGCATAGTTGAGCCAGTGTCCTTAAGACAGGATGGAGCATTCCTTTATGTATGTTGATCAGTGGTATGTATAGGTGGGTCTTTTGGTAAGTTTTATTGCCAATTTTCTGAGAAGCTACCATATTGATTTCCATAGTGGCTGTTTAAGTTTGTACTCCCACCAGTAACAGAGGAGTGTTCTCCTTTCCACATTTTCCCCAGCATGAGTGGTACTTGTGTAATTGATCTTAGTCATTCTTATAGTTATAAGATAGAACCTCAAAGTAGTTTGGATTTGCATTTCCCTGAACAATAAAGACATTAAACATTTCTTTATGTGTTTGTTAGTCAATTTTATGACTCAATGAAAAATTTTGTTTAGATCTGAACCCCATTTTTATTCATATTGCTTGGTTTGTTGATATCTAGTTTCTTGAATTCTTTTGGCTTTTTTGAGTTATTAGTTTTCTATTGGATGTGGAGTAGATAAAAACATTTCCCCAGTACATAGGCTGCTGTTTTCTGTCTTATTAATAGTGTCCTTGCCTTATAAAAGCTTTTCAGTTTCACAAGGTCCCACTTATTAATTGTTGATATTAGTGTCTGTGCTATAGGTGTTTATTTAGGCACTTAACCCCTGTGCTGATATATTTAGGCTATACCCTACTTTCTTTTCTGTCAGGTTCAGGGTATCTGGACTTATGTTGAGTTCTTTCTCTATGTGAATTTGAGTTTTTTCTGGGTAATAAATAGATCTATTTACATTCTTCTATATATAGATATAGAATTTGATAAGCATAATTTGTTGAATATGCTTTTATAATGGATTTTTGGCTACTTTTAAAAAATGTAGGGTGTTTGCACTTACATTTGGGTCTACACACATATTTTTAGATTATAGTCGAAGAATGATTCTACTGAGTAGCTGTGATGCACCATCATAGTCTAATTTAATATGTCCAAATGAATACCAGGAAATTGAGGCTTATAAAAATGTATTTCTCTATATATATTGGATATTAGTCCCCTGTCCGATTTGGGATAGGTAAAGATCCTTTCCCAATCTGTTGGTGATCTTTTTGTCTTATTGATGGTGTCTTTTGCCTTGCAGAAGCTTTGCAATTTTATGAGGTCCCATTTATCGATTCTCGATCTTACAGCACAAGCCATTGCTGTTATATTCAGGAATTTTTCCCCTGTTCCCATATCTTCGAGGCTTTTCCCTACTTTCTCCTCTATAAGTTTCAGTGTCTCTGGTTTTATGTGGAGTTCCTTAATCCACTTAGATTTGACCTTAATACAAGGAGATAGTACTGGATCAATTCGAAATCTTCTACAATATAACAGCCAGTTGTACCAACACCATTTGTTGAAAATGCTGTCTTTTTTCCACTGGATGGTTTTAGCTCTTTTGTCAAAGATCAAGTGACCATAGGTGTGTGGGTTCATCTCTGGGTCTTCAATTCTAATCCATTGGTCTACTTGTCTGTCGCTATACCAGTACCATGCAGTTTTTATCACAATTGCTCTGTAGTACATCTTTAGGTCGGGCATGGTGATTCCACCAGAGGTTCTTTTATCCTTGAGAAGAGTTTTTGCTATCCTAGGTTTTTTGTTATTCCAGATGAATCTGCGGATTTCCCTTTCTAATTCTTTGAAGAATTGAGTTGGAATTTTGATGGGGATTGCATTGAATCTGTAGATTGCTTTTGGCAAGATACCCATTTTTACTATATTGATCCTGCCGATCCATGAGCATGGGAGATCTTTCCATCTTCTGAGATCTTCTTTAATTTCTTTCTTGAGAGACTTGAAGTTCTTCTCATACAGATCTTTCACTTCCTTAGTTAGAGTCACGCCTAGGTATTTTATATTATTTGTGGCTATTGAGAAGGGTGTTGTTTCCCTAATTTCTTTCTCAGCCTGTTTATCCTTTGTGTAGAGAAAGGCCATTGACTTGTTTGAGTTAATTTTTATCCAGCTACTTCACTGAAGCTGTTTATCAGGCTTAGGAGTTCTTTGGTGGAATTTTTAGGGTCACGTATATATACTATCATATCATCTGCAAAAAGTGATAATTTGACTTCTTCCTTTCCAAATTGTATCCCCTTGATCTCCTTTTGTTGTCGTATTGCTCTGGCTAGGACTTCAAGTACAATGTTGAATAGGTAGGGAGAGAGTGGACAGCCTTGTCTACTCCCTGGTTTTAGTGGGATTGCTTCAAGCTTCTCATCATTTACTTTGATGCTGGCTACTGGTTTGCTGTAGATTGCTTTTATCATGTTTAGGTATGGGCCTTGAATTCCTGATCTTTCCAAGACTTTTATCATGAATGGGTGTTGGATTTTGTCAAATGCTTTCTCAGCATCTAACGAGATGATCATGTGGTTTTTGTCTTTGAGTTTGTTTATATACTGGATTACATTGATGGATTTCCATATATTGAACCATCCCTGCATCCCTGGGATGAAACCTACTTGGTCAGGATGGATGATTGTTTTGATGTGTTCTTGGATTCGGTTAGCAAGAACTTTATTGAGGATTTTTGCATCAATATTCATAAGGGATATTGGTCTGAAGTTCTCTATCTTTGTGGGGTCTTTTTGTGGTTTAGGTATCAGAGTAATTGTGGCTTCATAGAATGAGTTGGGTAGAGTACCTTCTGTTTCTATTTTGTGGAATAGTTTGGGAAGAACTGGGATTAGATCTTCTTTGAAGGTCTGATAGAACTCTGCACTAAACCCATCTGGTCCTGGGCCTTTTTTTGGTTGGGAGACTATTAATGACTGCTTCTATTTCTTTGGGGAATATCGGGCTGTTTAGATCATTAACCTGATCTTGATTCAACTTTGGTACCTGGTATCTGTCTAGAAACTTCTCCATTTAATCCAGGTTCTCCAGTTTTGTTGAGTATAGCCTTTTGTAGAAGGATCTGATGGTGTTTTGGATTTCTTCGGGATCTGTTGTTATGTCTCCCTTTTCATTTCTTTTTTTTTTTTTAAGATTTATTTATTATATGTAAGTACACTGAAGCTGTCTTCAGACACTCCAGAAGAGGGCGCCAGATCTCGTTACGGATGGTTGTGAGCCACCATGTGGTTTCTGGGATTTGAACTCCTGACCTTCGGAAGAGCAGTCGGGTGCTCTTACCCACTGAGCCATCTCATCAGCCCCCATCCCTTTTCATTTCTGATTTTGTTAATTAGAATGCTTTCCCTGTGCCCTCTAGTGAGTCTGGCTAAGGGTTTGTCTATCTTTTTGATTTTCTCAACTCCATAAAATCAAATAACCCCATTAAAAAATGGGGCTCAGAACTGAAAAAAGATTTCTCACCCGAGGAATACCTAATGGCAGAGAAGCACCTGAAAAAATGTTCAACATCCTTAATCATCAGGGAAATGCAAATCAAAATAACCCTGAGATTCCACCTCACACCAGTCGGAATGGCTAAGATCAAAAATTCAGGTGACAGCAGATGCTGGCGAGGATGTGGAGAAAGAGGAACACTCCTCCATTGTTGGTGGGATTGCAAGCTGGTACAACCACTCTATGAATCAGTCTGGCGGTTCCTCAGAAAATTGGACATAGTACTACCGGAAGATCCAGCAATACCTCTTCTGGGCATATATCCAGAAGATGCCCCAACCGGTAAGAAGGACAAATGCTCCACTATGTTCATAGCAGCCTTATTTATAATAGCCAAAAGCTGGAAAGAACCCAGATGCCCCTCAACAGAAGAATGGATACAGAAAATGTCGTACATTTACACAATGGAGTACTACTCAGCTATTAAAAAGAATGAATTTATGAAATTCCTAGCCAAATGGATGGACCTGGAGGGCATCATCCTGAGTGAGGTAACCCAATCACAAAGGAACTCTTACAATATGTACTCACTGATAAGTGGATATTAGCCCAGAAATTTAGGATACCCAAGATATAAGATATAATTTGCTAAAAACATTAAACTCAAGAGAACGAAGACCAAAGTGTGGGCACTTTGCCCCTTCTTAGAATAGGAAACAAAACACCCATGGAAGGAGTTACAGAGACAAAATTTGGAAGTGTGACGAAAGGATGGACCATCTAGTGATTGCCATATCCAGAGATCCATCCCATGATCAGCTTCCAAACGCTGACACCATTGCATACACTAGCAAGATTTTGCTGAAAGGACCCAGATATAGCTGTCTCTTGTGAGACTATGCCGGAGCCTAGCAAACACAGAAGTGGATGCTCACAGTCAGCTATTGGATGGATCACAGGCCCCCCAATGTAGGAAGTAGAGAAAGCACCCAAGGAACTAAAGGGAACTGTAACCCTATAGGTGGAACAACAATATGAACTAAGCAGTACCCCGAAGCTCTTGTGTCTAGCTGCATATGTATCAAAAGATGGCCTAGTCAGCCATCACTGGAAAGAGAGGCCCATTGGACTTGCAAACTTTATATGCCCCAGTACAGGGGAATGCCAGGGCCAAAAAGGGGGAGTGGGTGGCTAGGGGAATGGGGGTGGGTGGGTATGGGGGACTTTTGGTATAGCATTGGAAATGTAAATGAGCTAAATACCTAATAAAAATGGAAAAAAATATATTTCTCTGAGTTACTAAGAGAGTATATCTAGTTTGTGTTCACCTACATGGATTCCTCTGTGAACTTGTATTCCATTGTTTTATAAATGTATCACAGAGGCCTAAGTGGGAAAAAGATTCTCATTCAAAGGCAGCAAGAATACAACATAATGTAATTTTCCTTATTGAGGAAAACTATGAATGGAAATAGGATTCCTAACACTTAATAAGGTAAAAATGTGAAACTTCCTGTTAACTTTTTTTCTATCCTCCCCGACGAGCCTTTCTTAAGCAGCCTTTCTTACTAATCGTGTATAGGAAGCAAGGGATAACTCTGAGGGTAGTCAGATTATTTTCTATTGTGATAAAAAAAAATACTGTTTTCTCATATGAGAAAAACCATAATCCAAAGCAACCTGAAGAGAAAAGGAAGTCAGTTTACAGTTCTACCTCCCATGAAGGAAACTAAGGACAGGACATACAGCAGGACAGGTTCTAGGAGGCAGGAAATAAAGCAGAGGCCATAAAGAATGCTGCTTATTGCCTTACTCTCCATGATTTGCTCTGCTTAATTTCTTTCTTTTTTATTAGATGTTTACTTCATTTACATTTCAAATGTTATCCCCTTTCCTAGTTTCCTCCCGAAAATCCCCTAAGCCCTCCCCACTCCCCCTACTCCCCAACCCACCCACTCCCACTTCCTGGCCCTGGCATTCCCCTATACTGGGCCATATAATCTTCACAAGACCAAGGGCCTCTCCTCCCATTGATGGCCGGCTAGGCCATTTTCTGATACATATGCAGCTAGAGGCACAGCTCTGGGAGGTACGGGTTAGTTCATATTGTTGTTCCACCTATAGGCTTGCAGACCCCTTCAGCTCCTTGGGTGCTTTCTCTAGCTTCTCCACTGGGGGCCCTGTGTTCCATCCAATAGCTGACTGTGAGCATCCACTTCTCTATTTGCCAGGCACTGGCATAGCCCTACAGTTGACAGATATATCAGGGTCCTGTCAGCAAAATCTTGTTGGTATATGCAATAATGCCTGAGTTTGGTGGTTGTTTATGGGATGGATCCCAGCTGCTTAATTTCTTACACTACTCATGCCGTGTGGTCAGGTGGTGCCACTGTTAACCTTATGTTGGTCCTTAGCACATTTATTACTAATTCAGACAATCTCACCACAGACATTTCAGCTACCAAGCCAAACAACCTGATGTTTTCCCTAGACCAACATGGCAGGGAGGACTGACTCCCATCAGTTGTGTCTGTCTTTCATGTGTATGCATTGGAATAAACATGCCTAAATATTCATACATACAAACACGTAATAAACAAATATAAAAATATCCTCTTACTGACATTTTCTTCCTCTTTCTAGGAAACACACAATATAAGTGTATATTCATTCAATGTAATCCCATATTCTGTTCATTCTTTTTTCTTTTCATTTATGATATACTCTGCAAGCATAGCAGAGTAACACTAATAGAGTCAGGGATTGGTGTTTGCCCATGGGATGTGTCTCGTTGTCCTGATTATTAGTTGGCCATTCTGTCAGTCTCTGATCTTGTTTTGTTTGCCATATACCATATGCTGAATCCCTCTTTAGGTCAGTCTATAAAACTCAAGTTTCTTGTTTCTTCTCAAATTGGAAATGAAGCTATTTCAGAACTTAGGGCATAACACATCTCATATTTCTCTACTGTGGCTACTTTCTTTCATTTAAATCACTGTCTCATTGATTCCATATATTAGGAGACCCTATAAACATAATACATTTAAATGGAACAAAATAAGTCAAGAAACAGGATATGGTGAATAGAGAAGTGATTATTAGGTTGTGGATGAATAACTATGATCAAAAGACACTGAAAAATTTCTCAAGGAATCAATAATGAAAAGAAAAAAGAACATTGCTTTTATTAAGTTTAGGTATGGGCATTGAATTCCTGATCTCTCCAATACTTTAACATGCAGGGGTGTTGCATCTTGTCAAATGCTTTTACTGCTAGTAAGGAGATGATCATATGATTTTTTTCTTTGAGTTTGTTTATATAGTTGATTACATGAAGGGATTTTCATATATTAATCCAACCTTGCATCCCTGGGATGAAGCCTACTTGATTATGTTGAATAATGATTTGGATGTGTTCTTGGATTCGGCTTGCAAGAATTTTATTGAGTATTTTTGCATCGATATTCATAAGCGAAATTAAAGTTCTCTTTTTTAATTGGGTCCTTGTGTGGTTTAGGTATCAGAGTAATTGTGGCTTCATAAAATGAGATAGGTAGTGTTCCCTCTGTTTCTATTTTATGGAATAATTTTAGGAATATTGGTATCAGATCTTCTCTGAAGGTCTGCTAGAATTCTGCACTAAATTCATCTGGCCCTGGGCTTTTTTTAGATGGGAGGTTTTTAATGATTTCTTCTATTTCCTTGTGAGATATGGATTTGTTTAGATAGTTTACCTGCTTGGTATCTGTCTAGAAAACCACCCATTTCATCTAGATTTCCCAGTTTTGTTGAGTATAGGTTTTTATAGTAGGATCTAATCATTTTATGAAATTTCTGTTTCTATTGTTATGCCACCCTTTTCATTTCTGACTTCGTCAATTTGAATACTGCCTCTTGGCCCTTTAGTTAGTTTAGTTAGGGGCTTATCCATCTTGTTGATTCTCTCAAAGAACAAACTTTTGGTTTTGCTGATTCTTTTTATTGTTTTGGTTTTTTCTATTTGGTTGATTTCAGCCCTGAGTTTGTCTATTTCCTGTCTTCTACTCCTCTTGAGTGAGTTTGCTTCTTTTTGTAATAGTACTCTCAGGTGTGCTGTTAAGTTGTTAGTGTAAGATCTCTCCAGTTTCTTTACCAGGGCACTTTGTGCTATAAACTTTCATCTTAGCACTGCTTTCATTGTTTGGGTATGATGTGTCAACATTATCATTAAATTCCAGGAAATCTTTAATTTCTTTTTTATTTCTTCCCTGACCAAGTATCATTGATTAAAGAGTTGTTCAGTTTCCACGTGTATGTGGGCTTTTTGTAGTTTTTGCTGTTATTGAAAATCAGCCTTAGGCCATGGTGATCTGATAGGATGCATGGTATTATTTCAATCTTTTTGTATCTGTTGAGGGTTGTTTTGTGGCCAATTATATGGTCGATTTTTGAGAAGGTACCATAAGACACTGAGAAGAAGATGTATTCTCTTGTTTTAGGGTGAAAAACTAAAAAGTGGATTTTGCCCCCCCAAAAAAAGTAAAGTAAAAGATACCCAAGATACAGTCTACAGAACTCAAAAAGATGAACAAACTGAAGGTAGGGCCCAAGTGAGGATGCCTCAGTTCCACTTAGGAGAGAGAAGAAAGCAATCACAACTGCAGAGGGAGAGTGGGACCTGGATGGGAAAGTAGACAGATGACAGCAGGGAAAGGGGAGTGGAGAGGCGAACCTGATCAGGTATTAGGTGAGGGAAAAGGACGGTTTCAATCCAGGCTCAGAAAAAATACATTGGAGTCATGATGCATAGGCATCTGCAATTCCTTGACACAAAAGAAACATATCTTCTTCAAAACTTAAGTTATCAGGTTTTTCTCACCACTGTTATTCACAGCTTAAACAATATTTTATAGCCAAGCATAACTCTGGGACTCTCTCATCTTAAAGTAAAGCTCTTTTCACAATGGCACCAACTGATAATAATTTTAGAAATGCACAGAGAAGTCAAAGACTGTTTTATATTAGTTTCTGTGGCCAAAGGCCAGTATCTTCAAAACTGATGAAAAAATATTTTCCTTACAGTTCTGGAAGGCAGCAGTCTCACAAAATAAACTCATGGACGAGGAGATTATTGGACATCCTCTATACTCCAGGTTTCAAAGTCTAATACTAACATTTATTCTTCCAAGAAACTACCATATTAACCTGAAAATTTTGATCTCCCACAATTCTGCTATCTCTTTTACTGTAACAACCACTCTGTGTATCTCAACTACTTCTCTCCCTATTAAAGAAACACATGTGCTTATATTGATCTCCCATATATTTCAGAATGTCCTTTCCATCTCGAACTCATAACTTAACTACATCTGACTAATCCTTTTGACATGCCAATTTCAATTTCAATTTCAAAGTTCTAGAGTATATACTTTGATAGTTATGGGAAGGTTCAGTGAGGTCCATTATTCCTGAATTATTAGCTCCTATGCTCTTCTTAAAATTCTATCTTTTTGAAGTTGAAAAATATCAGAGGGAATATTTATTAATTAACTGAGTAGGAACACACAAAAATCTCAAGGTGTATAAGTATTTACTCAGTATGTATGAGTTAGAGTTTCTTAAGAAGCATTTGCATGTTTATAGAAGGCTGCAATGCTTACTACAGTACCATCAACCCACACTTTCATAGGAAGTTAAAATCCAAAACCAAAGAATTTACTTAATTCAATATAAGGCCAATTGATAAAGAAAAGTTGAGTGTCTCTGGAATCCCCTTTATATTTGCACCTATCATTAAAGGAGGTGAGGTAAGAATTCACATCCCGGGTGACCTACAAACTAATGATTCACTTGTTTTAAGTTGAAAGGAACTGCGATACTTCTATTAACATTCACTGAAATTGTCCTGACTGAATCTTCCTGAGATCCTGAGACTATCATGAGAGAACTCAGAAATGTCTTCCAAGTCTTCAAGATCAGAGATATAGATAAAGATGTTAGATATCAGCAGAAAGAGAGTTAAGAGAAGAGGCAGAGAAAGCAGCATTACTATTAATCCAAAAGCTGCTTGTGTGGTACTATTTATGGGGACTGTGCTCTGTGTATTGAAGAAACTGCTTTATAACTAGGTGTTTATTCTCCCACATCACTCTGATCTAGGCCCCGAGAAAAATCAGTGGGTTTAGGCACAGGCTGCAAAAATCTCTAGTCTTTCATAGATGTTTCTAAAAGTCTCCAAGTATTCCATGGCTTCAGGAAATCCTTAGGTTGCTTTGAGCCGACAGTGGTGTTGCTGCTTGAATAAGGACAATTTCTCTAGTTACTGCTCAAGGAGGAAAGTTGAAAATATCATTTGCAGTACAAAGCAGAATCATGTATCAAGTAGCAGTGTTTTCTGTGACAGTATTCATGTCTGTCCTCACTAGTCACCCCCTTATGCTGAGGAATTTTGGGAAAAGTAGGAAATGGTAGCAAGCAACATATGGAGGATACCAAGCTGAGCAAAAAGTGCACCCATTTATCCTCTATGTATGAAAGTAACTCCATCTTCACATGGAGTCATGACTTCAAGTGACACAAGTTGCTCATATCAAGGTGTTATATGTACATATACTGTGTGTTTCCTCTCTTTGAACTGTAGTTAGCCAAGTTAATGCTGTAAAATATTGTTTTAATTCAGTGAAAATGGTTATGATGAATTTTTCTTTTAATTTCAAGAAATGCCTACTCCAAACACTTCACAGGAGAACACATACTATTTTTTAAGCAATCAGAATTATTTGAGTGTGTTAAAGATCTAATAGTTTCTTCTCTGTTGTACATTCCCTGGCAGTAAGATATTTGTCTTAGGTTTCTATTCCTGCACAAACATCATGACCAAGAAGCAAATTGGGGGAGGAAAGTGTCTATTCAGCGTACAATTCCATACTGCTGTTCATCACCAAGGAAGTCAGGACTGGAACTCAAGCAGGTCAGGAAGCAGGAGCTGATGCAGAGGCCATGAGGGATCTTCCTTACTGGCTTGCCTCCCCTGGCTTGCTCAGCCTGCTCTCTTATAGAACCCAAGACTACCAGCCCAGAGATGGTCCCACCCACAAGGGACCTTTCTCCCTTGATCAATAATTGAGAAAATGCCTTACAGTTGGATCTCATGGAGGCATTTCCTCAATTGAAGCTCCTTTCTCTGTGATAACTCCAGCTGTGACAAGTTGACACAAAACTAGCCAGTACAATATTGTTCTATGTTACCCAGTATATCTTTGAATTATATTATTCAAAATAGAGAGTACCTACATTAGAAAAGTCATGTATAATTTTAATATTTGAAAAGAAATTTATTCTCTAGGGTAATGCAAGTGGTTTGACATCAGGTGCCTGGGGACACTGGGCTTATGCTAAGTGCTGAGATGAGTAAGCCTCGCAGCTGTTCCCCATGCTAACTGGTTCCCAATGATTTGCATGCTCTCACTGCACAGCCTTGGGGATTTCTTCATATACTAGTCACACATATACTGTACCAATGTCATTGCAGTCAAAACTCAGCATGAACATGAGGGCTCCTGTTCAATTTCTTGCATTCTTGTTACTCTGGTTTCCAGTTAAAATGAACTTACATGGGAATTTCACTGTGGTTAGTGTTGACTGGCTTTTGTAGAAAATCATCTTTTTTAATGCTTAAGTATGTAGATATTCTTTATGTCTCCACTCCTAGGTGCCAGATGTGACATCCAGATGACCCAGTCTCCATCCTCCATGTCTGTATCTTTGGGAGAAAGAGTCAGCATCACTTGCCGTGCAAGTCAGGGCACTAGCAGTTATTTAAGCTGGTTGCAGCAGAAACCAGGGAAATCTCCTAAGACCCTGATCTCTTATGCAACCAACTTGGAAGATAGGGTCCCATCATGGTTCAGTGGCAGTTGGTCTGGAGCAGATTATTCACTCACCATCAGCAACCTGGAGTCTGAAGATTTTACAGATTATTACTGTGTACAGTATGCTCAGTTTCCTCCCACAGTGATACAAGTGATAACATAAACCCCCATGGATGCAGAAGTGAGAGGCTGGGCTGCCCCAGCTGTTTCTCCTCATTAGTCACCCACTCTATATATTTCTCAAATATCACAGGCAAACTTAGTGTATAAAGAGGGAAATATTTGAGAAAATCCATGACTGAAAGCCTGGGTGATTTTCTAGTTAAAGCAAAATCATTAGAACGGTGAGAGCTCTGAACTTCATCACAGATAGGGATCAAAGATTCTTTAAAACTATAGAAGAAAACCCCCAAAATAATTACTTTCAGTTTCATAAAAGTAAAATTCTGAAACAAAAGGAGGTTAAGGGGGATTCTGTGGAAAGGTGGATATTTAGAAGTTTTGGACTTGTGTCAACATGGATGACCCATGAGAGTTGAATTCAAAGTAAAAGGGAGAAAGAGTGTGGGAAATCTTGGGAAAGGTTTTAGGAAGTGCTAGAAAGATGGCAAAACCGGCACAGTGGCTGATATTGCACAGGACTGGGGTTCAGTTCTTAGCATGAATGTGATGGTTCACCACCATTTTTAACTCCAGTTTTATGGTGTCTTCTGAATTCTTTTCACTTTCCTAGGTGCAGGCATGCACATTGTCATGCATAAATGCAAGTAAAACCACTCATCCTTAAAATTAAATAAAAACAATCTTAACTGAGAAAGCAGATTAGCAAGAGGAAGCTGAAAGAGTACAGAGTAGAAAGTGTAAAACAACCTGTGACTCAAGCAAGAGCTCTGTTAGTGGGATATAGTGATGGTTAAATCAGACCGCTCTGCCATTCCTACCCACAGAAAAAGCCCACAGTGTTTACACACCTTAACATCAATGATGTCATTTAATGTTTTAGTGACTCTTCTTTCTTTGCATGCTGACACTTGAGGAGAAGCCTATTCTATCACTCAATACATCTAGCCTGTAGACCTAGAAAAAAGAAAACAAATCAGAAATCTAGAAGCAACCTCCACAGATATACTCATGAACAGTAAGAAAGCTTGATGTGGAGATGCTGAGAAGTAGTATCAACAGGAGGATCAGGTCATGGATGACACAGAGTTCACCAACATCATGTACCCTGAGAAAAATTAAACACTATTATTGAGCATAGTGTAGAGACTAATAGCTTGAGTCCAACGAACTGCTTAGCTTCAACTGCTCCATCCCAGTGGTGTGCTGTTTGCAGGAATTTAGCCCAAGTACAGAAAATTACTTGATTTCTGAAATATTGTCTTTCCTACATGGTACTGTGCTTTTGGGAACGATCTCAAAGCTTTGAGACCATAAGGCACATTTATAGGTTCACTAAGATACACCATTCCAATGTAGATATTATTTTTTTCTGAACTTATTCCCCAAGTTATTTGGGCTGGTAGGGTATGTGTGTATTATAATGTGGGATGAAATTTTAAACACAGTTCTGTGAGAAAGCATAATCTTATCTGACCAGAGGTCAGTAATATCTCTACTGATGGAAAGATAAGAGTTTTTAAAAAGTTCACTGCCCCAAACCTGGAAGATTCCAGTTAGAGGACTGGAAAAAATTCACTCCAAGTTTTTGTCACTCAGATTAGGTCTGAGAACTAATCAAGTGGGTCTAGGTTAGCTATAAAAATAAGGATTATAATAGAAGTTAGTATCATGCTAAGCAGGTGGCCATCATTGTAACTTTTGAAGTCCACTGGTGACCTTGACATTTGATGATTTGTTGCATGCATCCTTCTTCACCTCAAAATAAAGTTTTAACACCCTATAAAGCCTCAGTGGTGCTAATGAAGAATTGTAAAATAAATTCATATATTTTAGAAAAACTATAACAAAAATTGTGTTTTAAGAACCTGACAAAGTGTCTGTTCCTTGTTCCAAACAGCCATTAATTTGTTTATTACAGAATATTGATGTTTGATCTATTGCATACCATCATTTTAAATAAAATTGATAATCGTTATCCTAAAGATAAGTTAAAAATTATTTTTATGTATCCTTCTATATCATCTATAAATTTATGCATACATGCATCCCATTTACTGTGTTTAAAAACAGCCCTTCTATGGGAGAAAAAGTATATGTTAATTGGATCACACACTTATTCTTTTGAGTTTCCTCCTGCTTCAGCACAGATAATTAAATTGTGTGCTGTAGATGGTGTTTTAAAATGTTGAACAATCAAACTTTAAGTTGTATATTAATAGTCAATATTATATCTCAGAGCTTACAATTGCTTAAAATTGTTCATCCCTTAGATGCTATTAATTAGCAAGCTTGCAATTGCTTGTGCAACTTATAAGAAAAAATACTGTTCCTTTAAGAAGACTGTTTTTGGTCAGTTAAGAAATTGTCCTGGGTTGCCTGGAAAAGACCCCCAGGATTTGCTTTTGTGCTATAGAGGTTTACATAAAGCTTTAACTGATAAAGATTACAGATAGCTCCTGAAAGGATACAAACCCAGGATCCTTATAATTATTTGGGTTTTAGACTTACTAGTCAAGCTGTTTTTCCCTAGAAGATAGTTATTCGCAGAGACAACTTAAGGACTTTGAATGATTTTCAAAAATTGTTAGGTGATATTAATTGGCTTTGCCCCTATTTAAAGTGTGCTACAAGAGAGTTAAAACCTTTGTTTGATAGTCTTAAAGGGAGTTCTGATCCAACCTTCCCTAGATCTTTAACCTCAGAAGAATTGCTGGCCTTACAACTAGTGGAAAAAGCTATTGAAGAGCAGTTTGTCACTTATATAGATTACTCTTTGCCTTTACATCTGTTAATTTTTAATATGATTCATATGCCTACAGGATTGTTGTGGCAAAAGGCTCCTCTTAATGTGGATACATTCGAGGATTTCTCCTAAACGTAATATCTTGCCATATTATGAAGCAGTAGCTCAGATGATTATCCTTGGAAAGAAGCAGGCACTAACTTATTTTGGCAAAGAGACAGATATTGTAAAACAATGTCCTAAATGTATTACATTATCTCCAGTGCCACATTTAGGAGTTAGTCCATGAGGTCTCATGCCTAATCATATTTGGCAAATGAATGTAACCCGGAATCTGGAAAATTAAAATATATACATGTTTGTATTGACACTTGTTCAGGATTTCCTTTTGCTTCCCTGCATACAGGAGAGGCCTGTAAAAATGTAATTGATCATTGCCTACAAGCCTTTAATGGCATGGGGTTGCCTAAACTTATTAAGACAGATAATGGGGCATCCTATTCTAGCAAGAATTTTACTTCATTTTGTAAAGAATTTGGCATCAAACATAAAACTGGAATTCCTTATACCCCCATGGGACAAGGAATAGTTGAACATGCTCATTGTACTTTTAAAAAAAATGGCCATATAATCTCGTTCTCCATATGTTCAAAATAGTAATTGTTTAAGATAATATTTTGGTATTTTTAGAGAACGTGCATGTCAAATTGTAAAAAAAAAAAAAATTGATATTGGTGTCCTCAGTTTCTACCTTTTTCCACATAATGGTGTTAATTCTTGAGGACCTATACTTAATCAATTGCTGCAAATAAATGCTCTTATTTCTGATTATTAAATAAGTAAATTATGCACATGTGAATGTTAATAACTTTTCAAGCATTCCAGTTACAACCGCTCTTCAAGAGAAACAATTGAAATTGGTCACTGTCCATGTTATATTAAAACTGACTATAACAGTCAAGTATTTAAGTGGTTTTGTCAACAAGTTCATAATTCTCAAAGACAAGGTATTGTACAACTTTAAAAACTCTATCTTCTTAAAAACAAAAAAGGGGAGAAATTATACCCCCATGCACATTATTTAAATCATAATTTTATTTTTAAGAATTTTGAAATTTGGATATCAAAGAACTTAATAAGTGCCTTATAGTATCTTAAAACTAGACATAATCATGTCTAGGTGAGATGAAAAGATCCACTTATTGACACATGGCATGATCCTGAACAGAAAGTTAATATGGGGAAAAGGGGGAAGTGTTTCTGTTTTTTCCACAGAATGCTACAGAAGCATGCTAGCTTCCAGAATGATTTGTGTGACAGGCTGACCTGTGAGTTCCTGAGTGCCCTGACAATAGTGACAAAAAAGCTGTGTTGAGCACACAGAGAAAGAGGAATCAGGGAGAGCAGCCACTTGCAAACAAGATGAATCTTGTTTCCTATCTCCGCCATTGGCTACAACAAGGAAAGCCTATTTCTGCAGTGACCTTGGCAATAATCCTAGACTTAGGAGTCGCAGGTGCAGGAACTAGCATTGCCTCTATGGTCACCTCCCAACAGCAATACACCCAGCTTCACCTTACTGTGGACAAGAGCTACAAAGGGGCTTGAAAATTTTAAAAGACTCCCTGGTCTCTCTGTCCGAGTTAGTATTACAGAACGGCCGAGGTCTTGATTTAGTGTTCCTAAAAGAGGGAGGACTATCTGCAGCCCTCAGAGAAGAATGTTGTTTTTATTCTGACAAGACTGGCTTAGTTCAAGATAGCATAGACAAAGAACTAGTTTAGAAGAGAAAAAACATAACAGAGAGAAACAAGAATATTGGTATCAAGATTGGTTTTCTACTTCTCCTTGGCTCACTGCCTTACTTCCCAGCCTTTTGGGACCTTTCATGGGTATTTTGTTGCTTTTGTCTTTTGGACCTTGGGCCTTTAATAGATTAACCAGTTTTGTTAAGTCACAGATTGAAGCTGCTTTAAGCAAGCCGGTTGCAGTTCACTACCATCAACTGGATAGCCGAGACTCAGACAAAGAAGATGTCCCTTCCACCAATGCAGAAAGAGCAGCTGCTGGTCTCCAATTTTCTACCCTTGCTGCAAATGCAGGATCCCCTTGGTTCCTCAGGCCGTGGAGACAATAGAGATGAGGAAGGGTGACCTCCAGCTCCTAATATAGCCTAAGAGCCACAAATTGTGGTATTACGATTGGCATAATTCTTTTAGAGGCCTTGCTGAATCTGAGGTTGACAATTCTCCTTTAGGAGCTGCACAGGACTCAGAACTGTGCATACTGGTTCGTGATAATACGAATCCAGTATGGGCACCAGTGTGGGTACGAGGCTAAGCACTGCAGGGAAAGATCTAAATAGACTGTTTCTGAGTTCACTGAAAGACACACTCGGTTTGCACGGAGGTTGGTATCTAGTTCCAGTTACAACCAAAATATCTTTCTAAGGCTCTGCCTCCCCTCCCCAAAAGATACCAAGAGCCATGATTGTGGGTCGTAACAGCACCCACGGGAGGAATCTGGTCAATGCTCCCCCAGCCATGGTTAATGCCCACTCATCCAAGGATGAGAAGATCATTTGATCAGCTCAGTTAAGTGTGGCCTTATTAAGTTTAATTCAAAGGGGGGAAGATGTTGGAGACCATACCATGAGAAAGCAAGCTTTTCACAGCTTCCTACCCTCACAAACCAAATGGTCTTGTGCTAAGGAGCTGGTCATCACCCCCTCCTTCCTATTCCCTTCCTGGAACCTGAGGCTGTAAAAAGCTGAATTATAGTCCCCTCTTCCTTATCTCTTCCTGACTTCCAAGACTTCTAAGGATATGAGTTACATGCTGAGCCCAGCCTGACACCCAAGGCTGTTAAGGAGGATTCTACATTTTGGAGACAAGACTCAGAGTGCCTCCTGCCTGCAGTCTGAATTCGGGCTTTGTGTCCCCAGATGCCCACTTCTTTGTTCTTAGTTATTCCCCCTCAACCCCTCCCTATTCCTCTCGCTGTATGCTTAAAACCTGGCATTTCAGCCGAATAAACTGAGACCTTGATAGGAACCCTTCTTGGTCTCTGCTTCTCCTTCCTTTCCTCCCATTTTCTCCTCAGGTTTTGCGGTCCCCCTCACACCCATGAATAACTGGGTCCTGCTGGTCGGGACTCTTTTATTCTGAGGTAGTGTCTGCCTTAGTCACTGAGGTGCATTTCCTGTATGCAGAAAAACACTGAGTTCTGTTTATGTTTGCAGACTATTAGTCTATGTCTTTTTATTGGGGAACTAAGTCCATTGATGTAGAGAGATAATAAGGATCAGTGATTGTTGCTTCCTGTTACTTTTGTTGTTAGAAGTGGAACTAAATTTGTGTGGCTATCTCCTTTTGGGTTGTTGAAAGAAGATTAATTTCTTGATTTTTCTTTAGTATAAGCACCTTCTTTTTCTTGGAGTTTTCCTTCTAGAATTCTCTGTAGGGCTGGGTTGGTAGATAGGTATTGTTTGAATTTGGTTTTGTCCTGGAATATTTTGCTTTCCCCATGTGTTAACTGAGAGTATTGCTGGGTATACTAGCTTGGGCTGGCATTTTTGTTCTCTCAGGGACTATATGACATCTACCCAGGATCTTCTGGCTTTCATGGACTCTGTTGAGAAGTCTGGTGTAATTCTGACAGGTCTGTCTTTATGTATTACTTGACCTTTTTTCCTTATTGCTTTTAATATTCTATCATCTCTTTTTTAGATTAGAGATGTTTTCATCTATAATTTTGTTGAAGATGTTCACTGGTCCTTTGAGTTGGCAATCTTTGCTCCTTAGGTTTGGTCTTCTCATTGTGTCCTGGATTTCCTGGATGTTTTGGATTAGGAGCTTTTTTCATTTTGCATTTTCTCTGACTGTTGTGTCAATGTTTTCTATGGTATCTTCTGCCCTTGAGATTCTCTCTTCTATCTCTTGTATTCTGCAGGTGATGCTTGCCTCTATGACTCCTGATCTCTTTTCTAGGTTTTCTATCTCCAGGGTTATCTCCCTTTGTGATTTCTGTATTGTTTCTATTTCCACTTTTAGATCCTGGATGGTTTTGTTCAATTCCTTCACCTGTTTACCTGTGTTCTCCTGTATTTCTTTAAAGGAGTTATTTATGTCCTTCTTAAAGTCCTCTGTCATCATCATGAGATGAGAACTTAGATCTGAATCTTGCTTTTCCAGTGTGTTCATGCTTGCTGTGGTAGGAGAATTGGGTTCTGATTGATGGCAAGTAGCCTTGGTTTTTGTTGCTTATGTTCTTGCACTTGCCTCTCACCATCTGGTTATCTCTGGTGTTAGCTGGTTTTGCTGTCTGTGACTGGAGTTTTCCTGCCTGTGAGCCTGTGGGCCTGTGAGCTTGTGATCTTAGGTGCATCAGCACTCCTGTGAGACAATCTCTCTCTGGGTGTGATTGGAGTGCTGTTAGCTGTGAATTTAGGTGTCTCGGCACTCCTGGGAGCTCAGCTCTCTTTGCGATCTTAGTTGTGTCAGCACTCCTTGGAGATCTGGTCTCTCTGGCGGGCATTGGCATGAGATAGTTGTGGTACAGAGTCAGCTCTGGAATGCAGATTCTGTATATTCTTTCTGAATTTTAGTTAGTTTGGTTTAATTTTGCCTATCTTGTTGATTTTCTCAAAGAACTAACTCTTTGTTTCATTGATTCTTTGTATTGTTCTTTGTTTCTATTTTATTGATTTCAGCCCCGAGTTTGATTATTCCTTGCTGTCTATTTCTGTTCTTTTTGTTCTAGAATTTCAGGTGTGTTCTTAAGTTGCTAATATGAAATCTCTACAGATTTTTATGTAGACATTTAGTGCTATGAACTTTCCTCTTAGCACTGCTTTCATTGTGCCCAAACCAATAAGTTTGGGTATGTTGTGCATTCATTTTCATTGAATTCCAAGAAGTCATTAAATTTTTTTTTTATTTTGGACTTGAACCTGATCCTTTAGTAAAGAACTGTTCAGTTTCCATGAGTCTATAGGCTTCCTGTTGTTTCTGTTCTTGTAATCCATCTTTAATTTGTGGTGGTCTGTGCTGTATCAGTGGGTTATTTCAATTAATACAATTCTTGTATCTGTTGGGACTTGCTTTGTGACCAAGTATACCATCAATGTTGGAAAGGGTTACATGAAGTGCTGAGAAGAAAATATGTTCTTTTGTGTTTAGTTGAAAGTGTTCTGTAGATATCTGTTAGGTCCATTTGTGTCATTATGTTTGTTAGTTCCTATATTTCTCTGGTTAGTTTCTGTCTGGATGATCTGTCCATTGGCAAGAATAGGGTGTTGAAGTCTCCCAGTATTAATGTATGGTAATATGGGATTTAAGCTTTAGTAATATTTCTTTGACAAATGTTGGTGTCCTTGACTTTGGATCATAGATGTTCAGAATTGAGATGTCATCTTGGTAGATGTTTCTTTTGTTGATTATGAAGTGTCTTTCCCCACCTCTTTTGATTACTTTTGATTGAAAGTCTATTTTGTTAGATATTGGAAATCTATTTTGTTATATGTAAGATTTGGTACAAAAGCAAGGTATATGGTATTCATTAGCGAGATTGGTTTGAAGTTCTCTTTTTTGGTTGGGTCCTTGCATGGTTTAGGTACCAGAGAAATTGTGACTTCATAGAACGAGTTAAGTAGTGTTCCTTCTCTTTCTGTTTTATGGAATAGTATGAGGAAAACTGGTATCAGATCTTCTTTGAAGAGCTAGAAGAATTATGAACTAAATTCATCTGGCCCTGGGTTCTTTTTGGTTGGGAGGTTTTTAAATGACTTATATTTCCTTGTGCGATATGTGCCTGTTTGGATAGTTTACCTGCCCTTGATTTAACTTGGTATGTGGCATCTGTCTAGAAAACCATTCATTTCATCTAGAGTTTCTAGTTTTGTTAACTATAGGCTTTTATAGTAGGATCTGATGAATTTTTGGATTTCCTCAGATTCTGTTGTTATGTCTCCCTTTTCATTTCTGATTTTGTTAAGTTGGATACTGCTTCTCAGCCCTTTAGTTAGTTTGGCTAGGGGTTTATATATCTTGTTGATTATATCAAAGAACCAGTTTCTGATTTTGTTCACTTTTTATAATTTTCTTTGTTTCTTTTTGGTTGATTTCTGCCCTGAGTTTGACTATTTCCTGTCTTCTACTCCTCTTGAGTGAGTTTGCTTCTTTTTGTAATAGTACTCTCAGGTGTGCTGTTAAGTTATTAGTGTAAGATCTCTCCAGTTTCTTTACCAGGGCACTTTGTGCTATAAACTTTCATCTTAGCACTGCTTTCATTGTTTGGGTATGATGTGTCAACATTATCATTAAATTCCAGGAAATCTTTAATTTCTTTTATATTTTCTTCCCTGACCAAGTATCATTGATTAAAGAGTTGTTCAGTTTCCACGTGTATGTGGGCTTTTTGTAGTTTTTGCTGTTATTGAAAATCAGCCTTAGGCCATGGTGATCTGATAGGATGCATGGTATTATTTCAATCTTCTTGTATCCATTGAGGGTTATTTTAGAACCAATTATATGGTCAATTTGGGAGAAGGTACCATGAGGTGCTGAGAAGAAGGTGTATCCTTTTGTTTTAGGGTGACTATTTTGTAGATATCTGTTAAATCCATTTGGTTCATAATCTTTCTTAGTTTCACTGTGCCTCTGTTTAATTTCTGTTTCAATGACCTGTCCATTGGTGAAAGTGAGGTCTTGAAGTCTCCCATTATTATTGTGTGGGGTTCAATATGTGTTTTGAACTTTAGTAAATTTTCTTTAATGAATGTGGTTGCCCTTGCATTTGGAGCATAGATGTTCAGAATTGAGACTTGGTGGATTTTCCTCTTGATGAATATGAAGTGTCCTTCTTCATCATACTTGATAATTTTTGGTTGAAAATCTATTTTATTGGATATTAGGATGGCAACTCCTGCTTGTTTCTTAGGAACATTTGCTTGGAAGACCTTTGTCATCGGTCTACCTTTGTATGTTACTAGTCCCTTTTCCCTTGCAGCTTTTAATATTCTTTCTTTATTCTGTGTGTATAATGTTTTGATTATTATGTGATGAGAGGATTTTCTTTTCTGGTCCCGTTCTATATGCTTCTTGTACCTTTATGGCCATCTCTTTCTTTAAGTTGGGGAAGTTTTCTTCTATGATTTTGTTGAAGACATTTTCAGGTCCTTTGAGCTGGGAATACTCGTTCTCCTCTATTCCAATTATTCTTAGGTTTGGTCTTTTCATTGTGTCCTGAATTTCTAGGGTGCTTTGGGCTAGAAATTCTTTATGTTTTGAATTTTCTTTGACAGTTTTGTCAGTCTCTTCTACAGTATTTGGGGTTTGCTTGTTTTTTGGTTTTTTTTTTTGTTTTTTGTTTTTTGGTTTGGTTTTTGTTTGTTTGTTTGTTTGTTTGGTTTGTTTTGTTTTTCGAGACAGGGTTTCTCTGTGTAGTCCTGGTTATCCTGGAACTCACTTTGTAGACCAGGCTGGCCTCGAACTCAGAAATCCACCTGCCTCTGCCTCCCAAGTGCTGGGATTAAAGGCATGTGCCACCATGCCTGGCTTCTTTTACAGTATCTTATACAACTGAGATACTCTCTTCTATCTCTTGTATTCTGCTGGTGATACTTACATTTGTAATTCCAGACCTCTTTCCTAGGTTTTCCATTTCCAGGCTTGCCTCCATTTGTGTTTTCTTTATAGTTTCTACTTCCGCTTTCAGGTCTTTAATCACTTTACTCAGTTCCTTCACCTGTTTACCTGTGTTGTCCTGTATTTTTTTTTTTCAGTGAGTTATTGATATCCTCCTTAAAAGACTCTATTATCTTCATGAGATAGGATTTTAGGTCGGCTTTCTGATTTTCAGGGTTTGCTGTGGTGGGAAAACTGGGTTCTGATGATGTCCACTTATATTGGCTTCTGTTGCTTATGGTCTTGCTCTTGCCTTTTGCCATCTGGATATCCTTGGTGTTTGTTAGTCTGGGTGACTGTCTGGAGTCTGCCTCTTTTGTCCCTGGGTTGCTTCAGGTCTCCTGGTAGGCCTGTAGCCTTGGATATATCAGACCACCTGTGGGGCCTTCCAACTGGGCATAGAAGCTGCTTATCTGTTGCCCTGGCTTCAATAGAATTCCTGGGAGGCTTTCAGACTACTGGGTCTTCAGTGGAGCAGTCAAGCTGTTGTCTGCCGCAGACCCTCTGGGCTCCTTTGTCTGCGTGAAAAGAGTTTCTCCAGCAGATGGACAAAGAGTCGGATGGGGTGACAAACAGACGTACACACAAGAGAGGTGTTGGATCTGAATGTAATGTTCCAGTCGAGCCTCAGACTTTTTATAATACAGAGTAAATTGCAAATCATAACAGAGTAAGGTACATTGAAGTTTTCCAGGTGCAAGAGGAGTGACTTCAAAAGGAACCAGATAAATGTTTACCCTAGAGATTAACACCTCTGCCTCAGGTTGGTCCTGTGTCAGGCAAGAGTTTTACACTTTAGTGTTAACAGCACCAGGGGGTTGTTAACTCTTGGCAGGCTTTAAGAATAATGTAGTATCACTGACCTCGAAATTCTCTAGGCCTTGTTAAATTATATCTAGTCTGGAGAATCCTCATTATCAGGATAGTATATTAACTTGCTCTTGGCATGGAATGTAGATAAAATTTTTATCTCAGTGAGGATTTTTGTCTCTTTCTGCAGACAACTGAGTTAATGGCTGTGATTAATTGTAGTGCTTAATTCGTTACTGAATAGGTTAAGCTCTTTGCTGCTAACTGGAATCTTGGAACACTGGGAAAGGCTTTAGCTATGTTAGAATTCAATCTTAAAGGGCATTACAATAAGGTAATACTAAATAGAGAACACGTGGATCCATACACTAGACTAATGCGGGAATGGAAAAATTAATTTTATGGTTAATATAGATTAGGGAGAGAATGCCAGACCCCAGAAAGAGAGTTTCCTTGTAACTCTTTGCTTCATGAGAAAGCTTCCAGACTTTCATCTGTCAAGCTGACTCGACTGGAGAGCGTGGCAGTTGTCCAACTGCTCTGAGTTCAGCTGAATCTCAACTACTCTAAGTGCATCCTGTCCTCAATTGCTCTGAGTGTAGCAGGTCCTCTAGAATAGGTCAGGATATGGTGTCTTCAATGGAGCAGACCAGCAGAAAGGACTGAGTGGAAGAAGCAGAAGGGATGGAAGGGGAATGGTATTCGAGAGGGTGTGGGTTTTGGTGGGTGATGGGTCTTGAGTCCACTGGGATCTCAGCAGCTTCTCTGGGACTCTGGAGGAGGGGGGGTGGTTCTTAACAACTGTTCTGAGTTTAGTAGGTCCTCTAGGATGGGTAAGGATATGGTGTCTTCACTAGAGCAGACCAGCTAAGAGTCTGCTCCAGCCAGAGCCATACTCTAAAGAGCAGATAGATTTGCAGATGTGGGTGATCCATTGTGAGCTGGGATGACAATCCAAAGGAAAACTTCTCTTGGTGCATGCATTTTTCAGTCATTTCTGACCAGATATTCTTTCATCTTTCCCCTTCTTTGCTGCATTTTACACAAAATACTTTAGTGATCATCCTCAATTTTAATTTTATCTATTCCATTCTTACCTCTCATCTTTCCATTTGGAAATACACCATAATTCCTGTACAGTAAACAACAAGACAGGAGACAAAAGTGTGACATCATCAAACAGCCATAATGTCTCTGGTTTCTATACTGTAAGAAAAGAGTCTGGGCTAATGCAAATCTACACTCTTACCTCACCAAGATGATGACACTCACAGGGAATTTTCTGTGGGACTTGTCTCCATCTAGGGGTAAAATATTTTACTTCTTCCTCATTGTTGGTCCACAGAGACCAGAAGATACACAGGACAATTACTGTCTGCCTGTCTTTAATGAGATGCTCAGGACGCCTAGCCCACTGGGAAGAATGATTCAGCAAATATCTGTCTGAGTCCCCAAACCTCCTTGCTGCATAGAAGAACAGGATGGAGATCACTCACTCTGCACTTGTTCAGAACCCTCCTAGGCTTCTAACCTTTTCTGATCCTTAGAATAAACTCAC
Source organism: Mus musculus (assembly GCF_000001635.26). Lineage (NCBI taxonomy): Eukaryota > Metazoa > Chordata > Mammalia > Rodentia > Muridae > Mus > Mus musculus. Next base: position 3,591,176 of record NC_000082.6, read on the forward strand.
AATTGCCCAGCCGTTCCAAATTAGTGAACATGGGGCAGTTGCAGCACTGAGCTGTCAGGTATTGTAATAGCAGCATAGATGCCAATTTCTTTACTAGTGATTATGCTCACTCATCCATGTTTAAGGACCAGCAGCGGTGATTATGAGTCCATGAAGTTCAATTTGAGTTGAATATAACAGTAACTAGCTATTTATCATTTAAAAATTTAATGATCATGTGACTTTGTATGCACGTGTGCAAGGATACATGTGTGTGTGTGTGTGTGTGTGTGTGTGTGTGTGTGTGTGTGTGTGTGTATACAGCAATGTGGAGGCCAGAGGACAACTTTTAAGGGAATTCTTTTTCTCCTTCTACCATATAGATCCCAGGGGCTTGGACTCAGCTCATCAGGCTTGGGTTAAGAGTCTTTACATGTTGAGCCATCTCTCTGACTACTACTGTTTTGTTTTGTTTTGTTTTTTAAATATGAGGTGCTAAGGACTAGAGGAAAAACAGAGACAAACAGAAATGTACATGATATCAGGGAAAGGCCATCTGTGCATACATTAAGACAATGTATGTATTACTGGATTTGTGAATAACTGGGTTTGGTTCTCTACATCACACACACACACACACACACACACACACACACACACAGAGAGAGAGAGAGAAAGTGTGTGTGTGTCAATTGATATTTAACACTTTTATGAGTGTTTTGGTGTCAAACTCAGGTTTTCAGGTTTAGTTCAGTAAACACCTTTACCCACTGAAACATTCTGCAGCCCATGCACTTATATTTTATGTAGTATTCAATGAAGTAGAGGGGTGAATCTGGTGTGTCCAGAACCATCTCAGATGGGGCATTGGAAGCTGAGCACTATGGGTAGGTACTAACTCAACCAATCTAAAGCAAACTTGCTTTTTTAAAGCATATATTTTGTTTTCCGATTCACTTTATTTTATATCTTTGGGTGTTTTACCTGAATGTATGTATGCTGAATGTGTTTGTGCTGAATCCAGAAGAGGGAAATAGAGCATATGGAAAAAGATTATATACATAATGCTAGCTATGCTGTTGGGGCTGGGAATTGAACTTGAATTCTCTGGAAAATCAGGGAGACTTTATGATTGTTGAAATATTTTCCCAGCCTTGTTGCAGTTTTTTTTTTAAACGTGGCAATGACTATAGTATGATTTGTTGGATTCTGCTTCTCTTCTTTATAGCTGGGCTAAAAATCTATGGGAGGCACCAACCAGTCCAGTGTCTCTGAGTTCCTCCTTCTGGGACTCTCCAGGCAGCCCCAGCAGCAACAGCAGCTCATCTTTCTACTCTTCCTCATCATGTACCTGGCCACTGTCTTGGGAAACCTGCTCATCATCCTGGCCATCAGCACAGACTCCCGCCTGCACACCCCCATGTACTTCTTCCTCAGCAACCTGTCCTTTGTGGATGTATGCTTCTCCTCCACCACTGTCCCTAAGGTACTGGCCATTCACATACTAAGAAATCAAGCCATTTCGTTCTCTGGGTGCCTCACACAGCTGTATTTTCTCTGTGTGTTTGCTGACATGGACAATTTCCTGCTGGCTGTGATGGCCTATGACCGATTTGTGGCCATATGCCACCCTTTACACTACACAACAAAGATGACCCATCAGCTTTGTGCCTTTCTTGTTGTTGGGTCCTGGATGGTAGCCAGTCTGAATGCTCTGTTGCACACACTGCTCGTGGCTCAACTCTACTTCTGTGGGGACAATGTGATCCCCCACTTCTTCTGTGAAGTGACTCCCCTGCTGAAACTCTCTTGCTCAGACACACATCTCAATGAGTTGATGATTCTTGCTGTTGCAGGGCTGATAATGTTAGCTCCATTTGTTTGCATCCTCTTGTCTTATATCCTTATTGCTTGTGCCATCCTGAAAATCTCATCCACAGGAAGATGGAAAGCCTTCTCTACCTGTGGCTCACACTTGGCTGTTGTGTGCCTCTTCTATGGCACTATCATATCCCTGTATTTCAACCCCTCATCTTCTCACTCAGCTGGGAGGGACATGGCAGCTGCCATGATGTACACAGTGGTGACCCCCATGATGAAACCTTTCATCTACAGCCTGAGGAACAGGGACATGAAAGGGGCTTTAAGGAAAGTGCTTACCATGAGATTTATATCTACACAGTAATGTTGGAAGTGTCAAACATCACAGAAGGAACTAATGTCTAAGAACTATTCATGTTTTTTCAATTATTTGAAATGGAGTACTTGTTTTTTGTAAGAAAAGCATCTACTATCTCTACCAGATACAGAGCCCAGGATACAAATCCTTTAGGTAAAAGAATGAAAAAAAAATCTCTTTACTGAAGGTTGTTACTTGGATTGTCATGCCAATACCTTGGCAGAATTCACCATGAGCACCCATCTACAGTTCTGGGCAAGTGCAAGGAATATCTATGGGACAACACTGGAAAGTGACTTGTGGTAAGCTCAAAACTGGGTCAGGTGTTGTCAGAATGGGGAATAGATTCCTCCTCCAGATGGGATGTCATTTCTAACTTGGGATAATTCTGAATGTTTTTCTTCATGTAGTTGAATACAAGACTGAGTTCTGGTTGGCCAAGCTGCAGCAGCTACATAAGTCTTCCATTTTCAGACACGTGCTGTTATTTTGTTGGCATCAGCAGACCCTATGCTCTTGTGTTCTTCTGTGCTAACAACATCTTGTGATATCACTATATCAGAGACCGATCTGCTACTGACATCCTTTGTAATGCTCCATGTTCCTCAGCAGAGTTCCAGCACCCAACAGGAGTATCCAGGCCACCTCTGGGAAGCCACAACTGTTCATTCTTTCTTACCACAGAGACCTTAGCCTAAGCCCTTCTCACAGGAATATCAGACTTGGTGGGTTGAGAAGTGAGGGTTTGGAGCTCCAGGAAACCTTACTTCTGCAGCTCATTTGGACTTACTAGTTTATTTTTGTTATCTGAGCATTATATAGTATATAACATTAAGCAAAAAATGAGCCAATTCAATAAAAATGAGCTGAACCTTCTCCAATTCTAGTGTGCAGACATGTCAGTCTCTCTGCTCTCTTTCCTGTCTGTCAGTATTTGCTGGTCTTCTTATATAGCAACGTTGTTGTTGTTGTTGTTGTTGTTGTTGTTGTTGTTGTTTTGTTTGAGATAGAGTCTCTCCATGCAGTCCTGACTCTTCTGGAACTTTAATTTAGTAAAAAATGTACATATTGGATTTAAATTTTCATTTCATAGTAAAACTTTTTTAATTTATTTATTATAAGTAAGTACACTGTAGCTGTATTCAGACACTCCAGAAGAGGGCTCCAGATCTCATTACAGATGGTTGTGAGCCACCATGTGGTTGCTGGGATTTAAACTCAGGACCTTCAGAAGAGTGATGCTCTTAACCACTGAGCCATCTCATCAGTCCCCATAGTAAAACTTTTAAAGTTAGTGCCTGTAGTTTGGTTTTGCTGATCCTGTGTATTTTTATTTCTAAGATTTTTATTTTTATTTTCTAAGATTTTGTTGTAATGAAAATTTTTATTCCTTTCATTTTTAACTTACCACCTAATTTTTCTTTGTTTCATTTATTTCTTTATTTCTCTCCTTCCCTTTCTTCCTCCCTCCCTCCCTTGATCCCCCTCTCTTCCTTCTGTTCTTTCACACTTACTAAATTTAACTTTTGTTTCCACATACTCAGATGTGTGGTCTTCACTGAACCGTGGACGAGTTAAAAAGACTATACTCAAACAAACAAACAAACAAACAAAAAACCGGACCCTTCCTTTCCTATTGCTAACACTTGTCAACAGGTCTCCAGCTAGGAGCTAGAGATGAGACTTAATACCTGCTTCCTCTAATGCTTGTGTCTAGCTTCCACTTACAAACATCTCATGTTATTGCTCAACTATGAGCCCGTGGGTGCAGCTGTGCCAAAAAGACATCTACCACCTCTAGTCCTTACATTCTTTATGATTAAAGTTGGTAAACTTCTAAGATCTACCGATTATTGTTTTTCAAAGAAATTTGAGACATCTTCAGATATTATTTTTATTGGATATTTTCTTTATTTACATTTCAAATGTTATCCCTGTTCCTGGAGTGGTATTGCTGAATCTTCCAGTAGAACTATGTTCGATTTTCTGAGGAACCACCAAATTGATTTCCAGAGTGGTTGTATCAGCTTGCAATCCCACCAGCAATGGAGGAGTGTTCCTCTTTCTCCACATCCTTGCCAGCATTTGCTGTCACCTGAGTTTTCTATCTTAGCCATTCTGACTGGTGTGAGGTAGAATCTCAGGGTTGTCTTGATTTACATTTAGGTACTTCTCAGCCATTTGGTATACCTCAGTTGAGAATTCTTTGTTTATCTTTGTACCCATTTTATAGGGTTATTTGATTTTCTGGAATCCAACTTCTTGAGTTTTTTGTATATATTGGATATTAGCCCTTTCTCAGATTTAGCATTGGTAAAGATCTTTTCCCATTATGTTGGTTGCCTTTTTGTCTTATTGACAGTGTCTTTTGCCCTACAGAAGCTTTGCAATTTTATAAGGTAACAGTTGTCAATTCTTGATCTTACAGCACAAGACATTGGTGTTCTGTTCAGGAATTTTTCCCCTGTGCCCATATCTTCAAGGGTCTTCCCCACTTTCTCCTCTATAAGTTTCAGTGTCTCTGGTTTTATGTGGAGTTCCTTGATCCACTTAGACTTGAGCTTTGTACTGGAGATAAGAATGGATCAATTTGCATTCTTTTACTTCTTACCTCCAATTGATCCAGCACCATTTGTTGAGGATGGTTCTTTCCACTGGATGGTTTTAGCTCCTTTGTCAAAGATCAAGTGACCATAGGTGTGTGGGTTCATTTCTGAGTCTTCAATTCTATTCCATTGATCTACCTGTCTGTCATTGTACCAGTACCATGCTGTTTTAAATCACAATTGCTCTGTAATACAGCTTGAGGTCAGGCATGGAGATTCCACCAGGGGTTCTTTAATTGTTGAGAATAGTTTTTGCTACCCTAGGTTTTTTGTTATTCCAGGTGAATTTGGAAGTTGCTCTTTCTAACTCTGTGAAGAATTGAGTTGAAATTTTGATGGGGATTCCATTGAATCTGTAGATTGCTTTCAGCAAGATAGTCATTTTTACTCTATTAATCCTGCCAATCCATGAGCATGGGAGATCTTTCCATCTTCTGAGATCTTCAATTTCTTTCTTCAGAGACATGAAGTTCTCCTCATACAGATCTTATCATATTTGCTTAGTTAGAATCACACCAAGGTATTTTATATTATTTGTGACTATTGTGAAGGATGTTGTTCCCTAATTTCTTTCTCAGCCTGTTTATCATTTATGTAGAGAAAGGCCACTGATTTGTTTGAATTAATTTTATATCCAGCTATTTCACTGAAGTTGTTTATCAGGTTTAGGAGTTCTCTGGTAGAATTTTTAGGGTCAAGTAAGTATACTATCATATCATCTGCAAATAGTGATATTTTTACTTTTCCCCAGGAATGTTTCCCCAAAATATCACTATTCCTGGGGAAACATTTTGTATCCCCTTGATTTCCTTTTGTTGTCTAATTGCTGTCTAGGACTTCAAGTACTATATTGAATAGATAGGGAGAAAGTAGGCAGCCTTGTCTAGTCTCTGATTTTAGTGGAATTGCTTCAAGTTTCTTTACATTTAGTTTAATGTTGGCTGCTGTCTTGCTGTATATTGCTTTTAATATGTTTAGGTATAAGCCTTGAATTGCTGCTCTTTTCAAGACTTTTATCAAGACTTTGTTTTGTGCATTTGGTGTTTTGATTATTATGTGACAGGAGAAACTTCTTTTCTGGTCCAAACTATTTGGAGTTCTGCAGGCTTCTTATATGTTCATGGGTATCTCTTTCTTTAGATTGGGGAAGTTTCTTCTTTAATTTTGTTGAAGATATTTACTGGCCCTTTAAGTTGGGAATCTTCACACTCGTTTATACCTATTATCCTTAGGTTTGGTCTTCTCATTGTGTCCTGGATTTCGTGGATGTTTTTGCACTTCAGATTTTCTTTGATTATCGTGTCAATGTTTTCTATGGTATCTTCTGCTCCTGAGATTCTCTTTTGTGAGAATCCTATTCTGTTGGTGATGCTTTCATCTATGGCTACTGACTTCTTTCCTAGGTTTTCTATCACCATAGTTGTCTCACTTTGTGATTTCTGTATTGTTTTCTACTTCCAATTTTAGATCCTGTATAGTTTTGTTCAATTCCTTCACGTGTTTGGATGTGTTTTCCTGTAATTCTTTAAGGGATTTTTGTTTTTCTTCATTAAGGGCTTCTACCTGTTTACCTGGTTCTCCTGTCTTTCTTTAAGGGATTTATTTATGTCCTTAAAGTCCTCCATTATCATCATGAGAAGTTACTTTAGATTCATATCTTGATTTTCTGGTTTGATGGTGTATCCAGGACTTACTATGATGGGGTAATTGGGTTCTGATGATGGAAAGTAACCTTGATTTCTGTTGCTTCTGTTTTTATGCTTGCCTCCCACCATCTAATTATCTCAAGTGCTCCCTGCTCTTGATATATCAGATTGTAACCTGTCCTTCCTGTAATCCCAGTTGTATCTGATCTCCTCAGAGTCCAGGTTTCTCTGTGATCCTGTGATTCCAGGATCCTGTGATCCAGAGATTCTGGGTGTGTCAGAGTTCCTGGGATTCAAGCTTCCTCTGAGACCCTGAGATCTGGTGTGACCAAGCTCCAGGGATCCTGGAATCCTAAGATCCTGGGTGGATGTGTGAGAGTGCCTGGGAGTGGTACCTCCTCTGGAGACCATGGGACTTTTTGCTGAATTCCAACCAAGGTAGACTGGCAGGAACCGGAGCCATTGGTCAGGTGGGGTTCCTGCATCCCTGGCTCCTGCTGGTCCCAGTCATTCCAGTGGTGTTGGAATAGATGTTGTGTTCTACAAACTGGCGATCCTTAGATTCTGGGCATGCTAGGGTGCCTGTGGAGTGGAGGGTCCTGTGGGGACCATAGGACTGTCTGCCACATTTGAGCCCTAGGTCGCCTGTCCCAGACATTATTTTTAAAAGCAGTTCCTCCACTCTTTTCTTCCTTTCCCTGTAGAGTCTTGCCCTGTCATGTATCTGGCAGCACCACCTGCATTCACCTTCCCTCCGTTGTCCTTGGCTCTTCTGTCCTCTCCATGTCTCAGTTTGCCCTATCCCTCACTCTGTCTTCTGCTTTGCTCACTCTTTCTTCTTCCAGGTTAAGTCTGCTGAGGGCCTCTGATGAGCTGCTTATTTTGATCAGGACCTTCCCTGATTCCCAAATCTCCACCTGATCCTTCCTTTTCTCAGTTTTCCTCTTTCCTGAGTCTCTATTTAATGTGTCATTTTGTCAAGCTATCCTTTAGTTCCATTTTACACTTGCTTGCTTGTTGCTTGTTTACTGTGCATGATTTCTGGTCAGGGAGCATGCCTGCCAGCTTGGGCTACATATTGAGTTCCAGGACAGTGGGACTTTGTGAAGACCCTGTCACAGAAAGTGTGATATATATTTAAGATGGGAATCTTCACTCTCTTCTATACCTATTATCCTTAGGCTTGGTCTTCTCATTGTGTCCTGGATAGATAGATAGATAGATAGATAGATAGATAGATAGATAGATAGATATCATAACATTGATGGTACAAATAGGGAAAATTATTTGAAGCAACAGAAAAACAATTCTACGACTGATTTGATATGATATTTAATCTTGGCATACAATATTAAAGCAAGAAAATGGTTATTTACAAAGAAAATGCTTTCTACAATCCCAGTTTCCAGCATGTCAGCCAATTGCAGTTTATCCCTTTCTGTCATGTTTATGTAGATGGGCTCAAATAATTTTACTCAAATAGTAGTCTACATATAAGCTCCCAACAGTTATTTTATAAAAGAGATTTTCTAAACTACTGCAAGTCCTTATTCTTTTATTTTTATTGCTTTTATGTATGTATACTCCTTAGCAATTCTGTATCTCCTTTAAAACATAAAAATGTACAGTATGTATTGAATTTATTTCTAAACTGACTAATAAAGCTGCTGTGGTATCACAGGCCTACAGTACCAGCACCAGGGGGCTGAGGGAGGAGGATCACAAGTTTGTGGTCACCCTAGGTTATATTATGGGTTCTGGGTCATGGACTACACTGTGAAATTCTGTTCCAATAAACAATTAATTTGAAATATATGAAATATTTTCTCCTCATTTTTTACTGTCTTTTTTGTTTGTTTTGCTTCTTTATTTTTGTTTATTTTTTATTGGATATTTTCTTTATTTACATTTCAAATGTTTCCCCCTTTCCAGGTCTTCCCTTCAGAAACCCCTTATCCCATTCTCTCTCCCCCTACCACTATGAGGGTGACCCCCCCACACACACACACCTACTCCCCTCTTCTGTCCCTGGAATTCCCCTATACTGGGGTATCGAATAACCTCAGGCCCAAGGCCCGCCCCTCCCTCTGATGTCTAACAAGGCCATCCTCTGCCACATATGTGGCCAGAGTCATGGGTCCCTCCATGTATTCTCTTTGGTTGGTGGTCCAGTCCCCAGGATTGTTGAGATGATCGTGTTGTTTCTTTTTCTTTGAGTTTGTTTATATAGTGGATTACATTGATGGATTTCTGTATATTAAACCATCCCTGCATTCCAGGGTGGAAGCCTACTTGATCATGGTGAATGATCATTTTGATGTGTTCTTGAATTTTGTTTGTGAGAATTTTATTTAGTAATTTTACATCAACATTCATAATGGAAAATGGTCTGAAGTTCTCTTTCTTGGATCTTTTTGTGGTTTAGGTATCAGTGCAATTGTGGCTTCATAGAAAGAATTGGGTAATATTTCTTCTGTTTCTATTTTATGGAATAGCATGAGAAGTATTGGTATTAGGTCTTACTAGAAGTTCTAATAAGGCCAGCGGAGTCGCCCGACACCCGCAAGGGCCCACACAGGATTGCCTACGGGATCCTAAGACCTCTAGTCTGCTTATAGAGGCTAACAGAGTCACCTGAAGAACAAGCTCTTAACAGAGACAACTATAACAGCTAGCTTCAGAGATTACCAGATGGTGAAAGGCAAACGTAAGAATCCTACTAACAGAAATCAAGACCACTCACCATCATCAGAACGCAGCACTCCCACCCCACCTAGTCCTGGGCACCCCAACACAACCGGAAATCTAGACCCAGATTTAAAAACATTTCTCATGATGATAGAGGACATCAAGAAGGACTTTCATAAGTCACTTAAAGAATTACAGGAGAGCACTGCTAAAGAGTTACAGGCCCTTAAAGAAAAGCAGGAAAACACAACCAAACAGGTGGAAGTCCTTAAAGAAAAACAGGAAAACACATCCAAACAGGTGATGGAAATGAACAAAACCATACTAGAACTAAAAAGAGAAGTAGACACAATAAAGAAAACCCAAAGCGAGGCAACCCTGGAGATAGAAACCCTAGGAAAGAGATCATTGAGGATGTCCCCATGCTAGGTTTCTATGTCTTGTCAAGAACCCTCTCTGGAGAATGGATGGGGAATATATGAAGCTGTTGGAGCTGCAGTCAAGAGTCTATATGATTTCAGAAGTGCACACATCACTGTGGGCTGGGAAGACACCATGCTCACGGATGTGGGTTCTGAGCATGGGTTGCCTTCAGTCATGGAGGAATACACACTCTCCCATCTAGCTTTACACTCATTGAATGTTACACTGGATATTTTACAGGATCGATACTGACCCTGTAAGCCAGTAACTCCCAGGGCTGCCTATAAGCAAATGGGCTACAAGCCCTATGTGGTAAGTGATCAAACGTGAGGAAGAGAGGACTTTCCCTAGGATAGTGCCATAACCTCATTTTCTGTTCTGAGAGGAAGAAGAGTGGGGGACTGATTCTTCAACCCCACAGGCTTAGATCAGTCTCAGGGAATTCTCTATGGAACAGGACTCCACACAGATGGCTTCATTGCCAAGTTCTGACTGCAATCTTAGATGATATGTTCCATTTTTGTTGGTCAAGAGGGACCAAGAGCTGGCTTACAACTACTTTCTGCTTTTGTTTAATGAGATACTCAGGGAGACTATGCCCTGTGGGACTTCATGCTGCAGTAAATACCTGTCTAATTCTCTCAGACATCCTCTGACATAGAGTGCTGTGAAAGGGATCATCCACTGTTCACCTTCTCAGAACCTTCCTATATCCTCAAGACTCTCCAATCTTTAGAATAAAGAAAACTATTGCCCAGCAACTCAAAGGTAAAAATCAATAGAACTGGCCTGTCCAGATATTTTCAGAGTAGTAGAGATGCCAATTTTCTTCTGCAATATGTGTTACTTACTCTCTCCCATAGAGGGTTAGCAGCAGTAGTCATATGTTTACCAGTTAGAGCTTAAGATTAATACAATAACTGACTGTTTCTCTTTCCCTTTAAGCTTCAAAGGAGTGGGAGGAAGACTGGAAGTCTTACCAGATACAGGTAAGAGCAGCATGTATGCAGGAATGCTTTTATGTTATATCCAAAAAAAAAAAAACTAAATAAGTGACTCTGGGGAACCAACACAACCTAACATTAGGATTTGTGAATTGAGTATCTGAAAAATAGTTGTGCATCATAATTCAGAAACACTAATGCCAGATTAATGTGAACCAGGTTGTAGCATCCAAATCTGAAGACAGTCTTCTGACCTCTTCTTCTTTCTGTAGCTGGGCTGACTCGTGAGCAGCACCAATCAATATAGTGTCTCTGAGTTCATCCTCCTGGAACTCTCCAGGCAGCCCCAGCAGCAGCAGCTCCTCTTCCTGTTCTTCCTCATCATGTACCTGGCCACTGTCTTGGGAAACCTGCTCATCATCCTGGCCATCAGCACAGACTCCCGCCTGCACACCCCCATGTACTTCTTCCTCAGCAACCTGTCCTTTGTGGATGTATGCTTCTCCTCCACCATTGTCCCTAAGGTACTGGCCATTCACATACTCAGAAATCAAGCCATTTTGTACTCTGGGTGCCTTACACAGCTGTATTTTCTCTGTGTGTTTGCTGACGTGGACAATTTCCTGCTGGCTGTGATGGCCTATGACCGATTTGTGGCCATATGCCACCCTTTACACTACACAACAAAGATGACCCATCAGCTGTGTGCCCTTCTTGTTGTGGGGTCAGGGGTGGTAGCCAACCTTAATTGTCTGTTGCACACACTGCTCATGGCTTGACTCTCCTTCTGTGAGAACTACATCATCCCCCACTTCTTCTGTGATGCGACTCCTCTCCTGAAAATCTTCTGCTCAGATCCACATCTCAATGATCTGATGATTCATACAGAAGGAACTATGATCATTGTTACCCCATTTGTCTGCATCCTGATCTCCTACATACACATCACCTATGCAATCCTGAGAGTCTCATCCCATAGGGGAGGATGGAAAGCCTTCTCCAGGTGGCTCACACCTGGCTGTTGTGTGCTTCTTCTATGGCACCATCATCACTGAGTATTTTAACCCTTCGTCCTCTCACTCAGCCAGGAGGGACATGACAGCTGCCATGATGTACACAGTGGTGACCCCCATGCTGAACCCTTTCATCTACAGCCTGGGGAGCAGGGTCATGAAAAGGGGCTTTAAGAAAAGTGCTTACCATGAAATTTATATCTAAGCAGTAATGTTGGAAGTGTTGAACATCACAGAAGGAACTAATGTCTAAGAATTCTTCATGTCTTGTCCAGTATCTGAAACTTAACACTTACATTTTATAAGAAAAGCATCTCATATCTCTACCAGATACAGAGCCCAGGATATAAATCCTTTACATAAAAGAATGAAAAAAATGCTTAACAATGGTTGTTACTTGGATTGTTATGTCAATGTCTTGGCAGAATGCACCATGAGCACTCCTGCACAGTGTTGGGAGAAGAGTGAGGAGTCTCAATGGGACAACACTGGAAAGTGACTAATGGTAAGCTCAAAACTGGGTCATGAAGGGGAATTGATTCCTGCTCCATATGAGATGTGGTTTCTGAGTTGGGATCATTCTGAGTGGATGTCTTCATGCAGTTCACCACAAGACTGAGCTCTGATTGGCCAAGCAGCAGCAGCAGCCACACACACTCACTATTTTCAGGGCAAAGGGCATGCTGCTATCTTGTTGGCATCAACAGATCCTCTGTGCCTGTGTTCAGTTGTGCTTACATCTTGTGCTAACTCTGTATCAGAGACCTATCTGCTACTGACATACTTTGTAATGCTCCACATCCCTTAGCAGAATGCCTGCACTCAACTTGGAGTGTTCGGGTCTCCTCTGGGAACCACAGCTGTTCATTCTTTCTCACAGCAGAGGCCTCAGCCTGAGCCAATCTCACTGGAAGATCAGACTGGTGGGTTGAGAATGGAGGGTTGGGAGCTCAGGAAAACCCTAATTTTGCAGGTCCTTTTGACTTACTATGTTGTTCATATATATATATATATGAAGGAAAACTTTTAACTTGGTTTTGCTGATCTAGCGTATTTTTATTTCTAGGATTTTTACTTTTCAGTTGTAATGAAAATTTTCATTCATTTTATTTTTATCTTCTCATTATTTCTTTGCATCTTTTTGTTTCTCTCTCTCCCTCCCTCCTCCCCTCACTCCCCTTCCCACCTCTCTCCCTCTCTTCTTTCCTTCCTTTCTTTCATTCCCACCAAATTTAACTTGTGCTGCCATATACTCCAATGCATGGCCTTTACTGTGGTCTAGTTAAAGAGGTTACACTCTTAAAGAAAACTGAATCTTCCTTTCCTATTGCTAACACTTGGCAACAGCTTTCTACCTAGGTGCTAGCAGTGAGATTTCATACCCACTTCTGCTGCTCTTTGTTTCTAGGTTCTGCTCACACAAGTCTCATATATGTTGTCTTCCACTGAGAGCCGTGTGTGCAGCAGGCCCCAAAAGACATCTATCACATCTAGTTCTTACATGCTTCATGGTTAAAGTGGTAGGACTTCTGAGATGTATAGATTATTGTTTTCAAAGAAATTTGAGACATCTTCAGCCATTATTTATGAAAGCAATGTCCTCACTCCTTCCTTTTTTCCCCTGGAGAGTCCTGCCCTGTCATGTGTCTGGCAGCACTGCCTGCATTCACTTTCCCTCTATTGTCCTTGGCTCTTCCTTACTCTCCATGTATCCGCTTGCCCTATCCCTCCCTCTGTCTTCTGCTTTGCTCACTCTTCCTCCAGGTCAAGTCTGCCGAGGGCCTCAGATGAGCTGTTTATTTTGATCAGGGCTTTCCCTGATTCCCAAATCTCCACCTGATCCCTCCTTTTCTCACATTTCCTCTGTCCTGAGTTTCTGTTTGATGTGGCATTTTAATCTAACTATCCTTTAGTATTTATAGTGTCTTTCAAGTCAGTGGAACTATGTGGAGACCCTGTCTCAGAAAGAGAGAGACAGAGAGACAGAGAAATCATTACATATATGTATATTTGGAGCTACAGAAAAACAATTCTACTCCTCCTTTGATCTGATGTTTTATCTTCTTATGAACATGTGTGGCATACAATATTAAAGCAGGAAAGTGGTTAATTAAAAGGGAACTGCCTTCTATAATCCCAGTGTCCAGCATGTCAGTCAATTGCTCTCTTTATCCCTTTCTGTCATGTTTATGTAAATGGGCTCAGATATTTCTCACAATGTACTCTATATCTAAGCTCTCACCAATTATTTTATAAAAGATGTTTTCAGAATTACTGCAAGCCTTTATACTTTTATTTTTATTTTATGTATGTCCAGTCCTTAGTAATTTTATTTATCCTTTAAAACATAAAAAGTACAGTATGTTTCTAAATTTATTTTGAAAATGATGAATAAAGTTGACATGGTATCACAAGCCTACAATTCTAGCACAAGGGGGCTGATGGAAGAGGATCACAAGTTTTTGACCAACCTAGGTTATATTATGGGTTCCAGGTCATAGACTATACTATGAAATTCTGTCTCAACAAACAAAATTTTAAAAAATTAATTTGAAAGGTATGAAATATTTTCTCCTCATCTTTTACTTTCAGCATATTTGATATAACTCCTGACTCTGTGATGTAATTGCAATCAGTTGAACTTCCAGTGTTCATAGGTCATTTTTAAAATTAGTTTTCATCCATTATTTCTTCATAGTTTGCCTTTCCCTTTCTCTCCCCAAAAAGTGCTTACTGTATGTATTTACTGTAAGAAAACTGTTGACACAAGTCCCTTCCGGTACACTCCAGCACCGGGATTCCTTGCCCACTGAGTCTCCGGACACCTTCAAGGACCCACACAGGATCCCCCACGGGATCCTAAGACCTCTGGTAAGTGGAACACAGCGTCTGCTCCAATCCAATCTCGAGGGACCTGAGAATGCATTAACAAGGGAAGCAGATAACCCGGCCTGATCAGGGGCACAAGTCCCTTCCGGTCCACTCCAGCACCGGGGTTCCTTGTGTGCGGAGTTTCTGGACACCCCCAAGGTCCTCACAGGACCCTCCACGGGATCTTAAGACCTCTGGTGAGTAGATGTCTTCTGCCAGGAGGCAGGTTCGAACACCAGATATCTGGGCACATTCCCTGCAAGAGCAGAGCTTGCCTGCAGAGTACTCTGACCACTGAAACTAAGGAGAGAGCTAGTCTCCCAGGTCTGCTGATAGAGGCTAACATAATAACCTGAGGATCAAGCTCTAACCAGAGACAACTATAACAACTAGCTCCAGAGAATACCAGATGGTGAAAGGCAAACGTGAGAATCCTACTAACAGAAATCAAGATCACTCACCATCATCAGAACGCAGCACTCCTACCCCACCTAGTCCTGGGCACCCCAACACACCCGAATAGCTAGACCTGGATTTAAAAGCATATCTCATGATAATGGTAGAGGACATCAAGAAGGACTTTAATAACTCACTTTAAAAAATGCTGGAGAACACAACTAAACAGGTAGAAGACCTTAAAGAGGAAACACAAAAAAATCCCTTAAAGAATTGCAGGAAAACACGATCAAACAGGTGATGGAAATGAATAAAACCATCCAAGACCTAAAAAGGGAAGTAAACACAATAAAGAAAACCCAAAGTGAGGCAACGCTGAAGATAGAAATCCTAGGAAAGAAATCTGGAACCATAGATGCGAGCATCAGCAACAGAATACAAGAAATGGAAGAGAGAATCTCAGGTGCAGAAGATTCCATAGAGAACATTGGCACAACAATCAAAGAAAATACAAAATGCAAAAGGATCCTAACTCAAAACATCCAGGAAACCCAGGACACAATGAGAAGACCAAACGTACAGATAATAGGAGTTGATGAGAATAAAGATTTTCAACTTAAAGGGCCAGCAAATATCTTCAACAAAATTATATAAGAAAACTTCCCAAACCTAAAAAATGGCAAGTTCATGAACATACAAGAAGCCTACAGAACTCCAAATAGACTGGACCAGAAAAGAAATTCCTCCCGACACATGATAATCAGAACAACAAATGCACTAAATAAAGATAGAATATTAAAAGCTAAGGGAGAAAGGTCAAGTAACATATAAAGGCAGGCCTATCAAAATTACTCCAGACTTTTCACTAGAGGCTATGAAAGCCAGAAGAGCCTGGACAGATGTGGTGCAGACACTAAACGAACACAAATGCCAGCCCAAGCTACTATAGCGGGTCAAACTCTCAAACACCATAGATAGAGAAACCAAAGTATTCCACGACAAAACCAAATTCACTCATTGTCTTTCCATGAATCCAGCCCTTCAAAGGATAATAACAGAACAATAACAATACAAGGATGGAAATCACGCCCTAGAAAAAGCAAGAAAGTAAACCCTCAACAAACCAAAAAGAAGACAGCCACAAGAACAGAATGCCAACTCTATCAACAAAAATAAAAGGAATCAACAATTACTTTTCCTTAATATCTCTTAATATCAATGGACTCAATTCCCCAATAAAAAGACATTGACTAACAGACTGGCTACACAAACAGGACCCAACATTCTGCTGCTTACAGGAAACCCATCTCAGGGAAAAAGACAGACACTACCTCAGAGTGAAAGGCTGAAAAACAATTTTCCAAGCAAATGGTCAGAAGAAACAAGCTGGAGTAGCCATTCTAATATCGAAGAAAATCAACTTCCAACCCAAAGTTATCAAAAAAGACAATGAGGGACATTTCATACTCATCAAAGGTAAAATCCTCCAAGAGGAACTCTCAATTCTGAATATCTATGCTCCAAATGCAAGGGCAGCCACATTCATTAAAGACACTTTAGTAAAGCTCAAAGCACACATTGCACCTCACACAATAATAGAGCAATTCGACAACAAAAGGAGATCAAGGGGATACAAATTGGAAAAGATGAAGTCAAAATATCACTTTTTGCAGTTGATATGATAGTATATATAAGTGACCCTAAAAATTCCACTAGAGAACTCCTAAACCTGATAAACAGCTTCGGTGAAGTAGCTGGATATAAAATTAACTCAAACAAGTCAATGGCCTTTCTCTACACAAAGAATAAACAGGCTGAGAAAGAAATTAGGGAAACAACATCCTTCTCAATAGTCACAAATAATATAGCATATCTTGGCATGACTCTAACTAAAGAAGTGAACGATCTGTATGATAAGAACTTCAAGTCTCTGAAGAAAGAAATTAAAGAAGATCTCAGAAGATGGAAAGATCTCCCATGCTCATGGATTGGCAGGATAAATATAATAAAAATGGCTATCTTACCAAAAGCAATCTACAGATTCAATGCAATCCCCATCAAAATTCCAACTCAATTCTTCAAAGAATTAGAAAGGGAAATCCGCAGATTCATCTGGAATAACAAAAAACCTAGGATAGCAAAAACTCTTCTAGGATAAAAGAACCTCTGGTGGAATCACCATGCCTGACCTAAAGCTTTACTACAGAGCAATTGTGATAAAAACTGCATGGTACTGGTATAGTGACAGACAAGTAGACCAATGGATTAGAATTGAAGACCCAGAAATGAACCCACACACCTATGGTCACTTGATCTTCGACAAGGGAGCTAAAACCATCCAGTGGAAGAAAGACAGCATTTTCAACAATTGGTGCTGGCACAACTGGTTGTTATCATGTAGAAGAATGCAAATCAATCCATTCCTATCTCCTTGAACTAAGGTCAAATCTAAGTGGATCAAGGAACTTCACATAAAACCAGAAACACTTTAACTTATAGAGGAGAAAGTAGGGAAAAGCCTCGAAGATATGGGTACAGGGGAAAAGTTCCTGAATAGAACAGCAATGGCTTGTGCTGTAAGATCGAGAATCGACAAATGGGACCTCATAAAGTTGCAAAGCTTCTGCAAGGCAAAAGACACCGTCAACAAGACAAAAAGGCCACCAACAGATCGGGAAAGGATCTTTACCTATCCTAAATCAGATAGGGGACTAATATCCAATAAATATAAAGAGTTCAAGAGGGTGGACTCCAGAAAATCAAATAACCCCATTAAAAAATAGGGCTCAGAGCTAAACAAAGAATTATCACCTGAGGAATACCGAATGGCTGAGAAGCACCTGAAAAAATGTTCAACATCCTTAATCATTAGAGAAATGCAAATCAAAACAACCCTGAGATTCCATCTCACACCAGTCAGAATGGCTAAGATCAAAAATTCAGGTGACAGCAGATGCTGGCGAGGATGTGGAGAAAGAGGAACACTTCTCCATTTTTGGTGGGATTGCAAGCTTGTACAACCACTCTGGAAATCAGTCTGGCGGTTTCTCAGAAAATTGGACATACTACTACCAGAGGATCCCGCAATACCTCTCCTGGGTATATATCCAGAAGATGTCCCAACCGGTAAGAAGGACACATGCTCCACTATGTTCATAGCAGCCTTATTTATAATAGCCAGAAGCTGGAAAGAACCCAGATGCCCCTCAACAGAGGAATGGAATCAGAAAATGTGGTACATTTACACAATGGAGTACTACTCAGCTATTAAAAAGAATGAATTTATGAAATTCCTAGGCAAATGGATGCACCTGGAGGGCATCATCCTGAGTGAGGTAACACAATCACCAAAGAACTCAAATGATATGAACTCACTGATAAGTGGATATTAGCCCAGAAACTTAGTATTCCTGAGATATAAGATACAATTTGCAAAACACATGAAACTGAAAAAGAACGAAGACCAAAGTTTAGACACTTTTCCCCTTCTTAGAAATGGAAAAAATCACCCATGGAAGGAGTTACAGAGACAAAGTTTGGAGCTGAGACAAAAGGATGGACCATCTAAAGACTGCCATATCCAGGGATCCCTCCCATAATTAGCCTCCAAACGATGACACCATTGCATACACTAGCAAGCGTTTGCTGAAAGGACCCTCATATAGCTGTCTCTTGTGAGACTAGGCCGGGGCCTAGCAAACACATAAGTGGATGCTCACAGTCAGCTATTGGATGGATCACAGGGCCCGCAATGGAGGAGCTAGAGAAAGTATCCAAGAAGCTAAAGAGATCTGCAACCCTGTAGGTGCAACAACATTATGAACTAACCAGTACCCCAGAGCACTTGACTCTATCTGCATATGTATCAAAGGATGGCCTAGTCGGCCATCACTGGAAATAGAGGCCCATTGGACACATAAACTTTATATGCCCCAGTACAGGGGAACACCAGGGCCAAAAAATGGGAATGGGTGGGTATGGAAGTGGGGGGGGAGGGTATGGGGGACTTTTGGGATAGCATTGGCAATGTAACTTAAGAAAATACGTAATAAAAAAAATATTTTAAAAAAAAAGAAAATTGTCTACACTTGACCCTGTATTCATTATTTTCCTCATGATTTTCCTTTACTTCAACATCTACAATCTGTATATGACAATTTATAAATTTGCCATATACATACACACACACATACACACACACACACACACACACACACACACACACATATATATGTGGTTTAAATTTGTAGAGCCCTTTAGTGAACAATTCATATCAATTTCTACTTTACCAGTCCAAAATTCCATTTAACATTTCCCTAAAATTTTCTTCTCTTCATTCACTATTTGATTGACATTGTCTTCATACTTTTGTTTACTGCTTCAATCATGCTCTTCTTTCCATCTGCCAACATTTTTACAAGGCTACTTGGAGATTTTTTGTTAAAGATGGCTTCTGCTCTTTCCAGAGGACATATCTGCTGCTTGTTATTCTTCTGTAAAGATCATACATATATATACATGTAAAGGCATGTTTCTTTGAAATCTTTCAGTTTGTTGTCGAAAACTGGATATTTTGGAATGATATCATTGCATACTGAGGTTCCAGTTCCCCCTACTGTGTTTGTTCTTGCTATTGTTGTTTGCTTATTATTGGTTGGGTTACTTTATGTAGTCTCTCCCTGTAACACTATGAATTCTTTGATGAGGTATCTTATGAAAAACAGCTTTCAGTTAGCCTGTCATTACCCTGGCATGGCTCTAAAGTTAGTAAAACTCTCTTCCATTTTGTTGACCAATTAGCTGATAAACTGTAGTAATTTACACCACACTGATTTACTCTATTTGTAGAAATAAAATCCACTAAAGCATCTTATCTAGAGGGGTGGTTTAGAGGTCAGAGCAGTGATTGCTTTTTCAGAGGACCAGAGTTTGATTCCCAGCACCTACATGGCAACTTAAAACCATCACTAACACCATTTCCAGGAGATCTGCATTATCTTCTGGTCTCCATGGGTACCAGGCATGCATGTGATGCATATGTATGCATGCAAGCCAAACACTCACATAGGGGTCTCTGTGACCTATTTATGACCCAAGGCCAGTAGAGCAGCAATCCAAGGAAGATTTCAAAAAGGCAGTTCAAAAGAATTCAACATGACTCAGAAGTAGGTGTTGGTACAACAACCTTTGAGAGTCTGATAGCAAGTAGTTTACTTTAAGCAAATTTAAGAAAAGAAACTTGAAGAAGAGTTTTCTGGGTATAACTAACACAATCCCATGTGCACAACAAAGCTTAAGACATGAGTACATGGAAACTCAAAGTACAAGTGACATCTTCTATAAAGATAGCATCCATAGTGAGGAATCAGGCTAAAGATAAGCAAGCTCATGATGAGGGCCTGGGAGAGGCCAGTACTTAGATGCAGACACGTTCAAGATAAGGGTCTGGGTGACAAATGTGGCCTGGCCATACATCCTCTCTCAGCTTTCTGGTTGAAAAACAGCTTATAGGTCTCTTCTTTTCCAGGGACAACCTTATATGTTTAATATTTCTTTCTTCTTGGGGCTTATGTGTTAGCACAAGGACCTCCTACACACTCATACCAATAAAAATTTTTAAAAATTAAAAATCCAGTAAGATTGTATAGCACCTTTACAAAGAATAGTTTCTGAGGTCTTTGTTGGTGTGTGTTCTGACCCTGTGCAAACCTCTCCCAGGTAGTACGTGTGTGTGTGTGTGTGTGTGTGTGTGTGTGTGTGTGTGTGTGTGTAGCCCAGGATGACCTTGACTCTGGATCATCCTTCCTCAGTCTCCCTGAAGAGACCTAGACATGTAAAAACAAGCATTGTACCACTTCAGTGAACCACTTAATATTATTCTCAAGCAGGTCGGGAGGTCATCTTTTGTGTCACCCTCAGAAGTTCTGATATTCCTCTTCTTTAAATTTTAGTAATTAATGAATAAAATTTTAGGGATATGTGTGTGTGAGTGAGCATGTGTGCATACAATGTCCATGCATTTATGAATGTATGTTTCTGTATGTGTACACAGGTGGAGTGCATGTCTGTGCACACACATGTAGAAGTCAGATATTGGTGCCAGGTATCCTCTTTGATCTCTTCTCACATTCTGTATGGAGGCAGACCCTCTCACTGGACTGCTGACTCAGCCACTTTCCTCCAGGATCTCTTCTCAGCCTCTTGCACTGAGATTACAGGCTGACTATGCACTTGTTTGGTATATATGTGGGTGCTGGGATCTGAACTGTGATATTTAAGCTTATACAGAAAGTACTTTCCCTACTGAGCCACCTTCCAAGTTTGTAAAGGTAATGATTTTTTGTTTCTTTCTTAAGACAGGTGTCACTGTGTAGTCCAGACTGGCTTCAAATTCACAGGGACCCACTTGCTTCTGTTTTCCAAGTGCTGGGATTAAAAGCATGCATCATTCTGGCCATCAAATGTTCTGATTTTAAACTAAGAACTTTATTGTAGATAATTTCAGTATACAGTAAGAGCACACAGCACAGATATTTAAATAGAAGTTTTCAAGTATTAACTAACAGCTAATATCATTTCATCTATACCATTAAATTTTGTTTTCTTATTTTATTTTTTTGTTTGTTTGTTTGTTTGATTGTTTGTGGGGGTGATCTTTGAGACAGCGATTCACTGAAAAGCTCAGGATTTCCTGTTACTTGATCTGTAGGCCAAGCTGATATAGAACTCAAAGATATCTACCTGTCTCTGTTTCCCTAGTGCCGGAAAGAAAGAAATAAGCCACCACTTCCAGCTACCTTTTCCATTACTATTATTATTATTAATGTTTTGATTATTTCTTTTTGTTTGGTTTGTTTTGTTTTATGGTGAGACTAGCCTATGTATCTCAGACTACATAGCCATTATCATTTTTTCTTTCTTTTTTAAAACACATATTTGTATGTGATTTGCCAGCATATACATGCATATATACCAGGTGCATGTATCCCGAACTTTTGTCCCCGCCGGCAAGAACACACTCAGGACAGCCAGAATCTTCTGCAGCAAATCTTTTATTGCTTACTTATCAGGAGGGAAGAACCCAAACCGGGAAAATGACGCTGCTTATATAGCCCGCAGCGTGACGTTTCAGCACCTCATGTGGCGTGACAGCTCCTGATTCGTTGCTCGCCTATCACCCCATTACTACGCCGCGAGATGGGCAGTGACTAGGCGTGAGTTCACTCTTGCACTTGCGCATGAGGCTTGTTTACTAGTTAGGCACAGTGGAAGCCAGCGCCATCTTATAATGGCGATTGCTCACTGCACGCATGCGATTGCTCACTGCACGGCTCTCCACAAAGACTCTTGTTTACTAGTTAGGTGCAGTGGAAGCCAGTGCTATCTTATAATGGTGATTGCTCACTGCACACACGCGATTGCTCGTGGCATGGCTCTCTACATCTCCCCCTTTTTATTTTATTAAAATTTGAGGCTGGTCTAGGCCTCTGCAGTCATGTCCATCTGCTGTGGCTCCTGTCTTAGCTCATTCTTCCAATGTCACAGCCTTTCCTGTCATAGTGTAACCCTATCGCCACCGGGTCCTGTGTCTTAGGTTGGTCTGTGCATGAGGAAAGTTGCCCATCTCTGTATACCACAGTACTGTGTGACAGTAACTGCTAAATGACCTAGGGCGAACACTATAAAAAAGGCCAGCCAAAAAACGAATTAGTAAACCTCAGTGAGGTGTAAATACTGATCAATGAGCGTTGAGTCTCTTACATCCCAGTGCAATGTATCCACAAACCCATGGGACGCAATAGCAGAGAACTCAGATGCCATTTAGGTCTTAAGCATGGACAGCCAAATTTCAGGGGAGGCCCCTTGTTCAATGGCTGCAAGTGCTTGAGCAATCACAACCTTGTCATTTGTTTCTTGGGTTCTGAGCTTGCAAACTAACCAGAGCATAAACACAAGTCCACAGCAGGTGGCAACACCAAATAAACCTACCCCCACCCATTCCTTAAAATAAGAAAAAGCAGATGAAATCCAGGAAGAGAGACCCTCTGTCAATGACAGGTCCACTCGTGTCGAGTTGATCCTGAGAACAGCCGCTCTCAGGGCCTCAAGGTTCTCATCGAATCTTTCAGACCAATTACCTGCAAGATACAAAGAAATCTGCCTAGACAGAATAGCAAACATGTAAATATTGATTTTTCCCAAAGGAGGAAATATGTGTGACATCCATTTGCCAGCTCAAAGAAAGGGAGCTAATAGTGGAGCAGGACTGATAGCCTAGCCCTTGTAAAGAGTGTGATGACTGAGTTACGGGCCAGGTTTTTGGCCACCAGTGAGAAGAAATAATACTTTTGTCTGCTCCTGTATCTAAAATTCCCTTAAATTGTTTCCCTTCTATAACTAGCTCCAAGGATGGCCTGGAATCTAAAGGCATTATTAAGTAAGCAGAATCATTTCCAGTAGAACCAATCCCTCTGGCAGCTCGAGGAATACCAGAGGAAGGAAAACAGCCACGTAGGCTTGTCAAAATTATTAGTTGAGCTATTCTGTCACCTTGTGATATAGAAAAGACACCTTGAGGGCAAGAACATAGAACCTGAAGTTCCCCTTTATAATCCTGATCTACAACTCCAGGGTGGACAATAAGACCTTGTAGGCTGCAAGAGCCTGCCTCGTATATCTCTAATTGAATGACAGTCCTTAGCCCAATGATATCCTTTTCCACATTTAGTACACAATCCTGGTGCTGTTCTTTTTATAGGGGCTCTGCAGTCCTTTTTTAAATGTCCTGGTTTGCCACAATTAAAGCAAAGTTTGAGCTCAGTTGAATCTGAGCACCTCCTCCCCTACAGAATGGCTGCTGCCAATCCAGCATTAGTAAGCGGCCCTCCAAGCTCACGGCAAACCTTTAACCAGTCCTGTAACCCCTTACTCTTTCTAGGTGTAATTGCTGATCTGCATTCCTGGGTAGCTTGTTCATAAACCAATTGTTCAATTAAAGGCATAGCTGCTTCTGGGTCTCCAAATATCCTCCCTGCTGCCTCTGTCATTCTGGCCACAAAGTCTGAGAAGGACTCCTGTGCACCTTGAGTAATCTCGGTCAAATGCCCACTTGCCTCTCCCTTCTTAGAGAGTGCCTTCCATGCCTTAACAGCGGCAGCTGAGATCTGAGCGTATGCTCCACAATGATAATGTTTGGTTAGCAGCATGCTGTCATTGACCTGTAAGTAATTCAAACGTCCACGTTCTTTGGTCCCCTTCCATGGTGGCATTGGCCCTGTCCAAGGAGACTAGTGAATTGTGTCAGATCTCAGATTACCTGAAACTGGTGTTAGGGATGGTTGAGGAACACTATCCGGGTGCCGCAGACCAGCCTCAGTTGGCTCCCTCAATCTGCAGGAGAAATCAGGGATCCAGTTACAGGTGGGCAAGAGTTGGCAAGAAAAGGGTGACAAACAGACACGGATACAAGGGAGTGTGGTATCTGAATGTAATTTTTCCAAGCAAGCGCCAGACTTTTAATACAGGATAAAACAAAGAAGTAGGGTGTCACAGCAGGCAAAGTACATTGAAGTTATCTGACACAAAACAGAGGAATGCCTTCAAAGGACTGGCAGGAACCAAGCAAGGTTTACAGTTAAGATAAAAGCAGCCCTACCTAGAATCGGCTAATGGCAGCGGCCAGGAGAGGATTTCATACCCTAGTCATAAATTATGCTATTCCTTTGAGCCTTGTGAAAGCTTGCACCAAGGGGTTCTGCTCTAGCAGACCTTTTCATGAATAATGCAATACTGTCATTCTTCCTTAAACCACAACCCTCCTTCTTCCTAGGCCATAGTAAATCCTTGCATATGGGAGTAACTTAGCTGCTCTTTTAAGTGTCTGTAGGCAATCTCCATTTGTCAGAAGAACTCACCAACTTTCTTCTAATATGCAATGTAGTCTGCCATACCTGACTGTAATGAAGATTCTAAGTATACTTTGCTAAGCTTGCCCTGAGATTTCTAACTCTTATCTAGTAAAATACTGTAAGAAAGCATGCAAGACCATCCAGACTAACACAGGGACAAATCTGGGGCATTCTTACTATAGGAATGCCAAGGTTCCAGGAGACTAAGTTTCTGTGAACTTTTCACCTTGGGACTGTGTCCAAATTTTTAGGCCTCTCACGTGTGTCACTACTGGAGTGGGTATAGCATACAGGTGCTGGGAGTCAAACCTGATCCCTCTACAGAAGGAACAAGTGCCCTAAACCACTAAGCCATCTCTCCAGCTTCTAATGTCTCTTTTCCTTTGTGCTCTTTTTGTTTTTATAAGACAATGCCTGGTATAATAGATAAGGCTAGCCTTGAACATGACAGCAATCTTCTTGCGTCAGACTTCACTGTGCTGGATGAAAGGTGTAAGCCAGCACAAGCTCACATTTCTATCAACTCTTTTCCAGGCTGAGCTGAGAAAGTCTTGGCTTTTACTGTTTGACACTGACTGGGAATGACAGCCTCATCTATCTGGTTGTGAGAAGTACCCCAAATCCTGAACTCAGCAGCCAGTAGGACTGTGCTTAGTTTCCTTCCACTCCTCCCTGTGTGTTTGGAAGTTTTGTTTTCACCTCTTAGAATTTTGCTTGTACATCTGTCAATCAAGTTGGAAAAGGTTGTAAGTTTCAGAAAGTACATGGGCAGGACAAGTCACATTGAGGATGTCCCCATGCTAGGTTTCTATGTCTTGTCAAGAACCCTCTCTGGAGAATGGATGGGGAATATATGAAGCTGTTGGAGCTGCAGTCAAGAGTCTATATGATTTCAGAAGTGCACACATCACTGTGGGCTGGGAAGATACCATGCTCACGGATGTGGGTTCTGAGCATGGGTTGCCTTCAGCCATGGAGGAATACACACTCTCCCATCTAGCTTTACACTCATTGAATGTTACACTGGATATTTTACAGGATCGATACTGACCCTGTAAGCCAGTAACTCCCAGGGCTGCCTATAAGCAAATGGGCCACAAGCCCCATGTGGTAAGTGATCAAATGTGAGGAAGAGAGGACTTTCCCTAGGATAGTGCCATAACCTCATTTTCTGTTCTGAGAGGAAGAAGAGTGGGGACTGATTTTTCAACCCTGCAGGCTTAGATCAGTCTCAGGAAGTTCTCTCTGTGACTTGTCTTCACACAGATGGCTTCATCCCCAAGTCCTGTGAAATCAGATGATATGTTCCATTGTTGTTGGTCAAGAGGGACCAAGAGCTGGCTTACACAACTACTTTCTTCTGGTCTTTAATGAGATACTCAGGGAGTTTATCCCCAATGTGTCTTCATGCTGCAGTAAATTCCTGTTTAATTCTTCCAGACCTCCTTCTAACACAGAAGGCTTAGATACTGATCATCCACTCCTCACCAGCTCAGAACCTTCCTATAATCCCTAAAGTTTCCAATCCTTGGAATAAAGAACGCTATTGCCCAGCAACTCCAAGGTAAAAGCAATAGAGCTAGCCTGTCCAGGTATTTTCAGAGTGGTAGAGATGCCAATGATTCTTCTGCAGCATGTGTTGCTCACTCTCTCCCACAGAGGAGGCAGCAGCAGTAGTCACAAGTCCATGAGGTGGAGCTTGAGATTAATACAATGCCTGGCTTCTTCTCTTCTCCTTTAAGATACTAAGGAGTAGAAGGAAAACTAGAAATGTAACCATAATACAGGTAAGAGCAGTATGTGTGCAGAAATGCTTTTATGTTATATGCAATAAAAGTAAACAGGTGACTCTGGGGAACCAACATGACCTAAAACTGGGATTTGTAAGTTGAGTACATGGAAAATACTAGTGGATCTTAATTCAGAAACTCTAATCCAGGATTAATGTGAACCTGATTGGACCATCTAAATCTGAAGACAGTCTTCTGATCTCTGCTTCTCCTTTCTGTAGCTGGGCTGACTCGTGAGCAGCACCAATCAATCTAGTGTCTCTGAGTTCATCTTCCTGGAACTCTCCAGGCAGCCCCAGCAGCAGCAGCTCCTCTTCCTGTTCTTCCTTATCATGTACCTGGCCACTGTCTTGGGAAACCTGCTCATCATCCTGGCCATCAGCACAGACTCCCGCCTGCACACACCCATGTACTTCTTCCTCAGCAACCTGTCCTTTGTGGATGTATGCTTCTCCTCCACCACTGTCACTATGGTACTAGCCAAACACATACTCAGGAGTCAGGTCATTTCCTTCTCTGGGTGTCTCACACAGATGTATTTTCTCTGTGTGTTTGCTGACATGGACAATTTCCTGCTCGCTATGATAGCCTACGACAGATTTGTGGCCATATGCCACCCTTTACACTACACAACAAAGATGACCCATTATCTGTGTGCCTTTCTTGTTGTGGGATCATGGGTGGTAGCCAACCTGAATAGTCTGTTGCACACACTACTCATGGCTTGACTCTCCTTTTGTGGAAACAACATTATCCCCCACTTCTTCTGTGATCTGACTCCCCTCCTGAAACTCTCCTGTTCAGACAAACACTTCAATGACCTGATGATACATACTAACAGAAGGAACTATGATCATTGTTACCCCATTTGTCTGCATCCTGATCTCCTACATGCACATCACCTATGCAGTCCTGAGAGTCTCATCCCATAGGGGAGGATGGAAAGCCTTATCCACCTGTGGCTCACACCTGGCTGTTGTGTGCCTCTTCTATGGCACTATCATATCCCTGAATTTCAACTCCTCATCTTCTCACTCAACTGGGAGGGACATGGCAGCTGCCATGATGTACACAGTGGTGACCCCCATGCTGAACCCTTTCATCTATACCCTGAGGAAGAGGGACATGAAAAGGGGTTTAAGCAAAGTGCTTACCATGAATATTCATCTACTAATAAGGCTAAGAAAAATCATTTATATATTCCAAAATATCATGTTATCAGTCTACTGTGTGAAACTTAGAATTTTCTGTTAGGAAAGCATCTGCTGTTTCTCTTGGGAGAATAAAACCCATGTTATACACAACAGGTGAGAGGTTTAGACACTCAGAATGAAGCTCAATTTTAGAGTTCTTCCTGGGCCCATGCAAGGTGCAGGTTTGATTCCCTAGTCATGCCAAAATAAATATAAAAATTCTCTTTTAACAATTTAAAGTGTGTCTGTGTGTTCCACATGTGTGTGTGTACCATCTGTATGTGGGTGTCCAAGGAGTGTGGAAGAGGACTCTCTAGAGTTGGAGTTACAGGTATATGTCAATCACCCAGTGTAAGTCTGGAAACCAAATCTGGGTCCTCTGGCAGAAGAGCAAGTGAATGCTGAGCCATCTCTCCTGCTCAAAAAATATTTCAATCAAATCACTTTATTTCAATCATGAATGCCCTACCAACAGAAGATACCACAAACACAGCTACTCTTACTTCTGATTACAAAATGGGAAAACAGGCATGTTTGGGGTCCAGAGGGGTGTTTCAGTTGGAAGCAGCTAAAAGGAAATTATGGTAAGCTCTGAGTTTTCTTTGGGTGGTGTTGGAAAGAAACTGGGGTTTACCTGCTCCTTCAGATGAGATGCTGCTATTCAGGATGCTGGTGATTGGCTCTTTTAATGTACCAAGCTGGAAGAAAGGAACAGATAAAGCTTGAGCTCTGAATGGCCACTCATGTCATCATTCTGGAGCACACAGTGTGGGTCATTTTGTGGCTAGGACAATACTTTTGTTTATGTGCTCTGTGGTCATTCCATAATAGCCTTTTGTGTCTTGTGATGTCACAATCCTAAAGACTTTTCTTATTATGGCTGTTCTATGACATTCTCTTGTTCATCTTGAAAACTCTAACCTGTACACACCCAGCTCCTTCATGCCAGTGCTAGGCTTCCTTTCTTACAACATAGTCCTTGATATGAGTACATCTGCATAAAAGACCCAAGCTGGCAAGGTGATTACATCTGTTCAGATTATTTCTTCCTCGATAAGGATCTGTATACATTATGTCTTTAAAAGAACTGGTCTGGGGGCTAGAGAGATGTCTCAGGTTTAAGAGCATTGGCTGTTCTTCCAAACGAACCAGGTTCAATTACCAGCAGCCACATGGTAGCTCATAAGTATCTGTAACTCAGGTGCAGTGGATCCTATTCCCTCATACAAACATACATGCAGGACAAATACTAGTGTACATGACATAAAAATGAATAAATTTTTTATTTATATTTTTATTAGATATTTTCTTTATTTACATTTCAAATGTTATACCCTTTCCTAGTTTTCCTTCAAACATCCCTTACCCACTCCCATTCCCAGTCCTGGCATTCCCCTATACTGGGGCATAGAACCTTCACAGGAAGAAGGGCCTCTCCTCCCATTGATGATCGACTCATCCTCATCTACATATACAGCTAGAGCCACATGTCCCACCATGTATTTTCTATGATTGGTAGTTTAGTTCCAAGGAGCTCTGGGGGACTGGATAGTTCATATTGATGTTCCTCTTATGGGGCTTCAGACCCCTTAAGCTCCTTGGGTACTTTCTCTACCTCCTTCATTGGGGACCTTGTGCTCTATCCTATGGATGACTGTGAGCATCCACTTCTGTATTTGCTAGACACTGATAAAAGGCCCTCAGGAGACAGCTATATCAGGCTCCTGTCATCAGGTTCTTGTTGGCATCGGACATAGAGTCTGGGTTTGGTGGTTGTTTATGGGATGGATCCCCAAGTGTGGCAGTCTCTAGATGGTCATTCATTCAGTCTCTGCTATGAACTTTGTCTCTATAATTCCTTCCATGAGTATTTTGTTCCCCCCTCTAAGAAGGATTCTGAGCTTCTGGGCTAATATCCACTTATCAGTGAGTGTATATCATGTGTGTTCTTCTGTGATTGGGTTACCTCACTCAAGATGATATCCACAAGATCCATCTATTGTCTAAGAATTTCATAAACTCATTGTTTTTAATAGCTGACTAGTACTCCATTGCGTAAATGTACAACATTTTCTGTTGAGGGACATCTGGGTTCTTTCCAGCTTCTGGCTTTATAAATAAGGCTGTTATGAACATAGTAGAGCATGTGTCCTTATTACATGTTGGAGCATCTTCTGGGTATATGCCCAGGAGTTGTATTGCTGGATCTTCTGGAAGAACTGTGTCCAATTTTCTGAGGAACCACCAAACTGATTTCCAGAGTGGTTGTACCAGCTTGCAAACCCACCAGCAATATAGGAATGTTCCTCTTTCTCCACATCCTCAACAGCATCTGCGGTCACCTGAGTTTTTGATCTTACCCATTCTGACTGGTGTGAGATGAAATCTCAGGTTTGTTTTGCTTTGCATTTCCCTGATGATTAAGGATGTTGAACATTTTCTAGGTGCTTCTCAGCCATTCGGTACTCCTCAGTTGAGAATTCTTTGTTTAGCTCTGTACCCCATTTTTTAAATAGGGTTATTTGGTTTTATGGAGTCCAACTTCTTGAGTTCTTTATATATATTGGATATTAGCCCCCTATCAGATTTAGGATTGGTAAAGATCATTTTCCATTATGTTGGTTGCCTTTTGGTCTTATTGACAGTGTCCTTTGCCTTACAGAAGCTTTGCAATTATATGAGGTCCCATTTGTCATTCCTTGATCTTACAGCACAAGCCATTGGTGTTCTTGTTCAGGAATCTTTCTTCTGTGCCCATATCTTCCAGGCTCTTCCCCACTTTCTCTATAAGTTTCAGTGTCTCTGGTTATATGTGGAGTTCTTTGATCCACTTAGACTTGAGCTTTGTACAAGGAGATAAGAATGGATCAATTTGCATTCTTCTACATGCTAACCACCACCTGACCCAGCACCATTTGTTGAAAATGCTATCTTTTTTCCACTGAATGGTTTTAGCTCCTTTGTCAAAGATCAAGGGTGTGTGGGTTCATTCTGTTCCATTGTTCTACCTGTCTGTCACTGTACCAATACCATGCAATTTTTATCACAACTGCTCTGTAGTACAGCTTGAGGTCAGGGATGATGATTCCATCAGAGGTTCTTTTATTTTTGAGAATAGTTTTTGCTATCCTAGGTTTTTTGTTATTCCAGAAAATTTGCAAATTGTCCTTCCTAACTCTGTGAAAAATTGAGTTGGAATTTTGATGGGGGTTGCATTGAGTCTATAGAGTGCTTTTGGCAAGATAGCCATTTTTACTATATTGACCCTGCCAATCCATGAGCATGGGAGATCTTTCCATCATCTGAGATCTTCATTGATTTCTTTGTTCAAAGACTTGAAGTTCTTATCATACAAATCTTTTACTTCCTTAGTTAGAATCACACCAAGGTATTTTATATTATTTGTGACTTTTGTGAAGGTTGTTGTTTCCCTAATTTCTTTCTCAGCCTGTTTATCCTTTGTGTAGAGAAAGGCCACTGATTTGTTTGAGTTAATTTTATATCCAGCTACTTCACTGAAGTTGTTTATCAGGCTTAGGAGTTCTCTGGTGGCATTTTTGGGGCCACTTACATATACTATCTGCAAATAGTGACATTTTGACTTCTTCCTTTCCAATTTTATTCCTTTGATCTCCTTCTGTTGTCTAATTTCTCTGGCTAGGACTTCAAGTACTATATTGAATAGGTAGGGAGAGAGTGAACAGCCTTGTCTAGTCCCTAATTTTAGTGGGATTGCTTCAAGTTTCTCGTCATTTAATTTGATGTTGGCTACTGGTTTGCTGTATATTGCTTTTATTATGTTTAGGTATGGTCCTTGAATTCCTGATCTTTCCAAGACTTTTTATCATGAACTGGTGTTGGACTTTGTTAAATGCTTTCTCAGCATCTAACGAGATGATCATGTGGTTTTTGTCTTTGGGGTTTTTTTTTAATATGGTGAATTACATTGATGGTTTTCCATATATTGAACCATCCTTGCATCCCTGGGATAAAGCCTACTTGATCATGATGGATGATCATGTTGATGTGTTCGTGGATTTGGTTTGCGAGAATTTCATTGAGTATTTTTGCATCAATATTCATAAAGAAAATTGGTCTGATTTTCTCTTCTTTGTTGGGTATTTGTGTGGTTTAGGTCTCAGAGTAATTGTGACTACATAGAATGAATTGGGTAGAGAACCTTCTGTTTCTATTTTGTGCAATAGTTTGAGGAGTATTGGAACTAGGTCCTCTTTGAAGGTCAGATAGAACTCTGTACTAAACCCATCTGGGCTTTTTTTGGTTGAGAGACTATTAATAACTGTTTCTATTTCTTTAGGTGATATGGGACTGTTTAGACTGTCAGTCTGATCCTGATTTAACTTTGGTACCTTGTATCTGTCCTGAAAATTGTCCATGTCAACCAGGTTTTCCATTTTTGTTGAGTATAGAATTTGTAGTAGGATCTGATGAATTTTTGGATTTCCTCAGATTCTGTTGTTATATTTCCGTTTTCATTTCTGATTTTGTTAATTAGGATACTGTCTCTGTGCCCTCTCCTTAGTCTGGCTAGGGGTCTATCTATCTTGTTGATTTTCTCAAAGAACCAGCTCCTGGTTTGGTTGACATTTTTGTATATTTATTTTTGTTTCCACCTGGCTGATTTCACCCCTGAGTATGATTATTTCCTGTCTGGGGAATTTGCGTCCTTTTGTTCTAGAGCTTTCAGGTGTGCTGTCAAGCTGCCAGTGTATGCTCTCTCCATTTTCTTTTTGGAGACACTCAGAGCTATGAGTTTTCCTCTTAGGACTGCTTTCATTGTCTCCCATAAGTTTAGGTATGTTGTGGCTTCATTTTCATTAAACTCTAAAAAGTCTTTAATTTCTTTCTTTATTTCTTCTTTGACTGAGATATCATTGAGTAGACTTGTGTTTGTGGGTTTTCTGTTATTTATGTTGTTATTGAAGATCAGCCTTGTCCGTGATGATCTTATAGGGTGCATGAGATTATTTCAATATTTTTGTATCTGCTGAGGCCTGTTTGGTGACTGATTATATAGTCAGTTTTAGAGAAAGTACCATGAGGTGCTGAGAAGAATGTATATCCTTTTAGGATGAAATGTTCTATAGATATCTGTTAAATCCATTTGTTTCATAACTTCTGTTAGTTTCACTGTGTCTTTGTTTAGTTTCTGTTTCCAGGATCTGGCCATTGATGAGAGTGGGGTGTTAAAGTCTCCCGTTATTGTGTGAGGTGTACTGTGTGCTTTGAATTTTAGCAAAGTTTCTTTAATGAATGTGTATGCCCCTTCATTTGGAGAATAGATGTTCAGAATTGAGAGTTCATCTTGGTAAATTTTATCTTCAATGAGTAAGAAGTGTCTCTCATTGTCTTTTTTGAGAACTTTAGGTTGAAAGTCAATTTTACTCTATATTAGAATGTCTACTCCAGCTTGTTTCTTTGGACCATTTGCTTGGAAAATTGTTTTCCAGTCTTTTACTCTAAGGTAGTGTCTGTCTTTGTTCCTGAGGTGGGTTTCCTGTATGCAGTAAAAAGTTGGGTCCTGTTTACATAACCAGTTTGTTAGTCTATGTCTTTTTATTGGAGAATTGAGTCCATTAGAGAATTGACATTAAGAGATACTAAGAAAAAGTCGTTATTGCTTCCTTTTATTTTTGTTGTTAGAGTTGGAATTCTAGTTCATGTGGCTATCTTCTTTAGGTTTGTTGAAAGATTACTTTCTTGCTTTTACTCGAGCTTAGTTTCCCTCTTTGTGTTGAAGTTTTCCCTTTATTACTCTTTGAAGGGCTAGATTTGTGGAAGATAGTGTGTAAATTTGGTTTTGTCATGGAATATCTTGGTTTCTCCATCTATGGTAATTGAGAGTTTTGCTGGGTATAGTAGCCTGGGCTGGCATTTGTGTTCTCTTAAGGTCTGTATGACGTCTGCCCAGGATCTTCTGGCTTTCATAGTCTCTGAGGAGAAGTCAGATGTAATTCTGATAGGTCTCCCTTTATATGTTACTTGATCTTTTTTCCCTTACTGCTTTTAATATTCTTCTTAATTTAGTGCATTTGTTGTTCTGATTATTATGTGACAAGAGGAATTTCTTTTCTGGTCCAACCTATCTGGAGTTGTGTAGGCTTCTTATATATTCATGGGCATCTCTTTCTTTAAGTTAGGGAAATTTTCTTCTATCCTGAGCTTTGTCCCCGCCCGCAGTAACACACACAGGACACACAGATCCTTCCATGGTTACTTTATTTCACAACATAATGAGGTAGACAAATAAGGCTCAGAAACGTGTGTGGCTTATATACCCTAAGGTGTGACGTGTTTAACTAGGACTGGTAGCTTAACTCAGGATTCTCATGCACCCTGGGGACAGGATATAGCCCCCAGGGGTTGGGCTAGTGCCCTGGGAGATGGACTGGTGACTTTTTGGCGGGCTTTTGCTCTTTGGACCTGCGCACAAGAGCCCGATCTAGACAAAGAGATCGGTTTGGCACGATGGAGGTTTAGCACCATCTAGTGACCGCACGTATATTGTGGCTTTCCACATCTCCCCCTTTTTAATATAAAATTTAAAATGCAAGCTACTCTTTAATGGATGAAGATAGAGGTCGAATCCCTAGTGTGCAGAAATAGGGGCCATGTACAGGATTAGCTCTTAGGCTCACAGGTTTTTTTCCCAGAGTAACCCTGACCTGCTCCCGTGCCATTTTTCCTAGGGGAGGGACACTTGGACACTCAACCCTCTTGCAAATCGACTTGTCTTCTAGGAGCACTCGAATCTCTGAGCAACTCCTATGTGGTGCTTAGCCCAGCAATCCATAAGAGTCAGAAACTTACTCACTTTATCCTGTGCAATGAGACTAGCCTCTAGGAGTGCAAGAGCTGAGCAGTCAAGTGCTTGTGAGGTCATTTTAGCATAGATAACCAGATTTTAGGGGAGGTGCCTTGCTCTATGGCAGCAAGTGCTTGAGCAATTACCACCTTGTCACGTCTCTGCTGAGATCTGAGTTTGCACACCAGCCAAAGAATAAACACTAGTCCACAACACAGGGTTGTGCCAAACAGGCCCACTCCCACCCACTCTTTAAAATGTGAGAATGCAGAGGACATCCAGGAAGAAAGTCCTTTGATTCCATCAACCAATGATGGGTCCACGCACGTAGAATTAATGGTCATCACTGCTGCACGTAGCGCCTCAAGCTTTTCGTCAAATCCTTCAGACCAGTTTCCTGTAAGAAACAAAGACAATTCTTTAGATAGATTAGCTGCACGTGTCCAATTTTCATATTGGACACTAGTAATACATAAGGCTCCTGATTTCTTATCACAGCCAAGCTGGGCCAATTGGAGCAGAATTTCCATCCTTTCCTCCACCAGATCAATGCGCTGGTTCACTATCATTAGCCCACCTTTTAATTGGGCACTGAGCACTGAATGTTGATCGATCGCCTCTGCCACAGAGGAGGACAACTGCTCGACAGTTGTGCTTGACTGGACTGATGTTGCCATAGCAATTCCAGCAGCTGTAGCTGCCACCGCATTGGCAGCCATTACCACCACAATGGCTGCAGTGATACCAAAGTCTCATTTTTGCCTGTGTAAAGTTATGGTGGAAGGGATCTCCACGGGGACAGGAACCCATCGTGGAATCTTGGCAAGCATAGCACGGCTGGCCCACTTAAGGTTCCAGCATTGTGACATCCAGCAGGTTTCATTAGTACAGGATTCAAAGGAACCGTTAGAAAGAATAAACAAGAAAGGAGTGTACACACAAACTGGAGTAGGTGAATAATTAGTCTGCTTTATCAGGGTCTTATTAAATCCAGTGATTTCAGTGGTAGAATTTTGATAAATGGTTCTATCAGGTAACAGAACTTGATGAAACTGAGCAAATTTTGAAATACCATTAAAAATCGCTTTTCCAGCAGCTCCTCCTTGGAGGAAAACCAAGGGATTAAGATCTGTACAGCTACCATTAATCCCACAAAGTACCCATTTATGAAAAGGATACATTCTAAAGTCCTGTATGAAAAGTCCCTTTTTCATAACAAATTTCTCCTCTGGGTCATCCATCATGTTGGGAGAAAAGGAAAAGGTTTTACTCTGATCTGCCCAACGAGTTACGGAGGATTGACAATCAGACCAAGGCAGGATCAGCCCTTCATCTTCCAAGCTACAATGAGGAGCCATTTTTGGTTGATTGGGGCGTTCTTTGTCTGAAAAGTTAGGTGGTAGAAATGTACCATTAACCCAAATTGCCTCCTGCCAGAAGGTCTGATTTGTAAAGGTTATATCTCTGTTGGAAGTGTCTTGGGTTATTTTCACCAAGCCTCCTCCATACTTAATAAACATTCCCAAAGCCTGGCAGGTGAGTCTGATACAATCTCCCAATTCATAAATTTGGAAACAGAGAGAACCTCGTTCCCTTATAGAGTGTTTTTCTCCCAGTGGTGCCCAGATAGGGTCAAATGGTAGGTATGGTAGGCCTAAAATTTTATTGGTCGTAAAAAACTTGGGAAAAACAGCTGTATTATGACGAACAGGCATGGGCTTAGGGAAAGCAGACAGAATTGCCCATCTATATTCTCCAAATATACTAGGAACCCAAATCCACAGAGGTAGCAAGAGGACTAGAGGTAGTTTCCAAGGGATCCATCCGGGAGTCATCTTCAGGTGTCAGAATTCTTCACGTCAGTCGTTCCGGCAGCCAGAATGGGTTGTCTTCTTCCTGTGGGAAAACACAAACAGCTCCCCTGGATCTTATTAATATAGGATCCGGGCCTTTCCAGGGACCAGTCAAAACATCTTTCCATTTTACCATCTCTTTTGGCCTGTCAGGCTCTGAACAGTGACGTTCAGCCGCAGTATGGCCTTGAGCATCAAGATTTTAAAAATTAAGAGTGAAGAGTGCCTTAAAAACAGCTACTCTTGGTACTGGGGGTAGAGCTTCCTCGAATCTCCCCTTTTGTTTAATTAAGTAGGACTTGAGGGTGCAATGGGCACGTTCCACAATGCCTTGTCCTTGAGGATTATATGGAAGACCAGTCAGATGAGTCACTTCCATCTGGCGACAAAACTGTTGAAATTTTTGAGAGGTATAAGCTGGTCCATTGTCTGTCTTAAGGAGTTTGGGTTTTCCCCAAGCACTCCATGCCTCGAGGCAATGTTGTATAACATGAGAGGCCTTTTCACCTGTTAAAGGTGTGGCAAACATTACACCAGAGCAGGTGTCAATAGAAACATGTAAATATTGATTTCTCCCAAAGGAGGAAATTTGCATGACATCCATTTGCCAGACCTGTAATGGCCTGATGCCACGAGGGTTTATTCCCACATGAGGGACAGGTAAAAATTCACAGCAATTCTGACACTGAGTAACAATTTCTCTAGCTTCTTTTCTAGTTAATGCAAAGCGGTGACGTAAAGTCTCAGCTGTCACATGAAAGCGCTTATGAAATTCTTTTGCTACTGTTGCCTGGGAAGACAGAGCAACAGCCATAACCTTAGGTGGCTTTGTCTGCCAAATCATTTCCCAGAGACATAGGGCCAGGGAGGCCCGAATGTGCCCTGACATGAGAAATATAAACAGGGAATCTTCTATTTAATAAGACAAATTGTATTTGTCGAAAAATATTGGCAACTCTGCTGGAGGGTTTTATTACCCCAGCTGTCTCGAGAATGTTAACTGCATTAACTACATAGGAGGAATCTAATACGATGTTAAGTGGTCCTGGGAATGCCTTAAGAACCTCCAGTACCACTAAACATTCCACAACTTGAGGTAAGGTCTCATTATATTGTTTAGTTACTATCTCATTATTAACCACATAAGCTCCTATACCAGTTTTTGATCCATCAGTATACACCACAATCCCATCTGTGAGTGGGTCCTTAGCTGTTACTTGTGGAAACACTATAGCCTGATTCAGGGCAAACTGTAAAATTGGATGTTTTGGATAATGGTTGTCAATCTGTCCTGAAAAGGAGGTGACTAAAACTGCCCAATCATCAGATGTAGCTGCCAAGGTCTGAACCTGTGCAGCAGTATAAGGTACAATTAGGATTTTAGGATCTTGTACAAAATAAGTAATAGCTGCTTTTATTCCTCGAAGCGCAAGTTGTGCAACTGCATTAGGATACCAATCTAGTATTTTAGCAGGAGATGCATATGGATGAACCCATAATAAAGGTCCATTTTGCCACAAGACTGCGGTTGGCAACTGGGCTGGCTGTCTTAAAGACACACAAATCAAAAGGTTGTGACTCATCAATGCGTTGTAATTGAGCCTTTTGCAAAGCCTTTTCTACTGTTTGCAAGGCCTGATTGGCAGCAGGAGTAAGGACCCTAGG
This sequence comes from Mus musculus, assembly GCF_000001635.26. Classification (NCBI taxonomy): domain Eukaryota; kingdom Metazoa; phylum Chordata; class Mammalia; order Rodentia; family Muridae; genus Mus; species Mus musculus. The sequence goes on from NC_000082.6 coordinate 3,629,156, forward strand.
GGAGGAGATATGAGACTCTCCTTCCAAAATGTCAAATAAAGGTTTTAACTCAGCAGAGGAAATCTTCAAAAATGGTCTCAGCCAATTTATATCTCCCAATAATTTTTGGAAATCATTTAAAGTGTGTAAATTATCTCTGCAAATCTCTAATGTTTGAGGAACAATTTTGTCAGGATAAATGAGTGACCCTAGGAAGGCTCCTATTTGCGCAACTTGCACCTTTTCAGTGGCCACCTGCAGTCCCCATTGCCCTAACGTTTTTATTAATATAGGATATGCTTCTTGTAATAACTGTAAATTTTTATGACATATCAGTATGTCATCCATATAATTTATTACAAGTATCGATGGAAAATGATTTCTAACTGATTTAAGTGCCAATTGCACATACAGCTGACACATAGTGGGGCTATTTGCCATCCCCTGAGGTAGGACCTTCCATTGGTATCTATGATCAGGGTCTAAATGATTAATGGCTGGGATGGTAAATGCAAATCTTTGCCTATCTTGAGGACATAAAGGTATAAAGAAAAAACAATCTTTAATATCTATAATTATAATTTCCCAATTTTTAGGTAGAGCAGAGAGCAATGGAAGCCCTCGCTGAACTGATCCAAACAGGCGCATTTGTGCATTAATTGCTCTAAGATCATGTAATAAACGCCATTTGCCAGATTTTTTCTTAATTACGAAAATAGGTGTATTCCAGGGTGAGGTAGAGGGCTCTAAATGACCTAAGCGTAGCTGTTCAGAGACCAGTTTTGTGGCTGCTTCTAATTTTTCAGAGGATAGAGGCCATTGAGGAACCCATACAACTTCCTCTGTAAGCCATGGTATGGACATGGAACCCTCAACGGCTGATCCTAGAAAAAACCCAAGCCTTGTCTTCCCTTATTACCCTCTTGAGGAATAGGTTCAAGTCTACCCTGCTCTCTTTTCCCTAATCCCTTTCCCTCTTTATAGCCCATTTTCTTCATCATTTGAACAGCTTGTGGTGAGTACTCATTAGTCAAGGTTATTCCCATTGCCTGTAAAATGTCTCTCCCCCAAAGATTAACTGGGAGTGGTAAGACATATGGAGTAAATCTTCCCGTTTGACCTTCAGGTGCCTGCCAGCTCAAGGCACGAGAACTGATAGTGGGGCACGACTGATAGCCGAACCCTTGTAAAGGATGTGATGACTGAGTAACGGGCCAAGCTTTTGGCCACCAATGGGAAGAGATGATACTTTTATCTGCTCCTGTATCCAGAATTCCTTTAAATTGTTTTCCTTCTATAACTAACTCTAAGGATGGCCTGGAGTCAAGAGGCATTATTAAGTAAGCAGAATCATTACCAGTAGAGCCAATCTCTCTAGCAGCTTGAAGGACACCAGGGGAGGGGGAGTAGCCATGTAGGCTTGGCAAGATTATTAGCTGAGCTATTTTATCTCCTTGTGCTATATAAAAAACACCCTGAAGACAGGAACAAAGAACTTGAAGTTCCCCCTCATAGTCTTGATTTACGACTCCAGGGTGGACAATGAGGCCTTGTAAAGCCAGGGAGGCCTGGCCCAGTATTAGGCCAACACTTCCTGATGGCAGAGGCCCTTTGTAGTCAGTGGGAACGGGCTGCATCCCCATTGGGGGTGTCAGCAAGAATCGAATTGTGGAACGGAGATCCACTCCTGCTGAGACTCCTGCAGCTCTGTGGACTGTAGTGTCCGCCTGTTGTGAGCTGGGATCCCATATGTTTTGGGGCCCTGAGACCTGGGGCCCAGAAACTCGTTTTTTGAATTGTCTTCACTTCTTTCTGCCTGAGGTCCAGACTGAATAAATCTGCCTCTGACGTCTTTAATTGAGTGACACTCACTGGCTCGATGATAGCCTTTTCCACACCTGGTACATAGTCCTAACACTTTCCCTTTTATGAGGGCCTGGCAGTCCCTTCTCATATGCCCTGGTTTGCCACAGTTATAGCAGACCCTGTTATTATTATTTGTATCTGAACACCTTTGGCCCTGCAGGGTGGCAGCCGCTAACCCTGCATTAGTTAAGGGGCCTCCAAGCTCACGACATACCCTTAACCAATCTTGCAATCCTTTGCTCTTTCTGGGTGTAATTGCTGCTCTGCATTCTTGAGTGGCTTGCTCATAAATCAACTGTTCCACTAAAGGCATTGCCTGTTCAGAGTCTCCAAAAATTCTGCCTGCTGCCTCCATCATTCTAGCTACAAAGTCTGAGAATGACTCCTGGGGATTTTGTATAATTTTTGTCAAGTATCTTCCAGACTCTCCCTTTTTGGAAAGTGCTTTCCACGCCTTAATGGCAGCAGCGGAGATTTGAGTGTATGCTCCCCAATCATAATTCGTCTGATTATTAGCATATTTCCCTTGTCCTGTTAATAATTCAAATGTCCAATTTCTCTGATTGCCTTCAGCAGTGGCATTGACCTTGGCCTGCGCCTGAGAAGCATCATGCCACAAGGCTTTCCACTCCATATATTGTCCCATGTTAGGGAGTGCAGCCTTCACTGTTGTCTTCCAGTCTCCTGGAGTCATGGCTAAAGTTGTAAATCTTTCAATTTGGGAGATAGTGAAATTGGCACTAACTCCATAATTGCGAACCTACTCAGCAAGTTCTTTTATCTGAATATACTCCACAGGGGCGTGTACTCGCCCTACATCTGCAGCTTCAAAGACAGGAAATGCCTGATATAATTTTTTCTTTTCCTCCTTTGAAAGAAAAGAATCAGAATAAAATTTCTCCACATAAGGTGGAGGAGTATTGAGACTAGAAGGCCTAGAGGTGGCCTGCTCTGTGTCTCCAGTAACTTTAATTTTTGTCTCTGATTTTTTCACTTGCCTTTCATCTGGATGGTATCTTTCTTTTTTATAGTGAGCTGCCTCATATTCTAACTCCTCTTCCTCAGAGGAACTAAGCTCATCTGATTTTAAACTATCAAGCCTCAAAGCCTCTAGTTCCTTTACCGGATAAAGGCTTTTCTTTTCCTGAACTTTCTCCTTATCTCTTTTCTCTCCCTGGGAATTTATTCCCAAATTTTTCACTTCCTCAGACTCAAGGTCTTTGGAAGGGCTTTGCTTCTTGTGCACATTTTTCCTTTTTTGAGCTCTTAACCTATCACACTGCTCCGTTTCTGGCATACTGTCTTGTAGTTCTTCCAATACCCCTTGTCCTGTTATTATTGCTGGACGGCATCTCTCATCCTCCAGGCACGATCTTACCAGTTTCCATAACGGCATGGTCCCTGCCTTTAATTTCCCATTCTGTTGTTCCTTAGCTAAGTCTTCCCTTAATTTCTCCCAAGAGGAAAGAGTTAACGACCCTGAACACTCGTACCAAGGTGATATACGTTCAATTTCCCTGATGAATGTTTCTAAGGTTCTTGTAGAGATTTTTATCTCACGCTGCTTTAACACAGACCGGAGCGCTGTAATCACAGAATGTGAAGTTCCCATACTGCTCCTTTATCTACAGGAGAGGCTTAAATATGGGACAAGCACTGCGGCTTATATACGTCCATCTGACCGTGCTTAACAACAGTCAAAATTTTTCAGCACCATTTCTGGTGAGCGCAGGATAAAACCAGAAGAAATAGGGTTAACACAGCCAGCACGAGAACAAAAGGCTTTCAGTGCCACCTTCAAGTTAAGAGGAGGGATTAAGAAGGATTAAAGTCACGTACCAGTATCCTCTCGGAGCTGAATCCACCAAGGTTCTGAATCTGCTCCGGTTGGTCGGAGGGTCTTCTCTCTGGGCGCATTGGTAAGGCGTATTCCCGGGTTCCAAGCACCAACTATCCTGAGCTTTGTCCCTGCCCGCAGTAACACACACAGGACACACAGATCCTTCCGTGGTTACTTTATTTCACAACATAATGAGGTAGACAAAGAAGGCTCAGAAACGTGTGTGGCTTATATACCCTAAGGTGTGACGTGTTTAACTAGGACTGGTAGCTTAACTCGGGATTCTCATGCACCCTGGGGACAGGCTATAGCCCTCAGGGGTTCGGCTAGTGCCCTGGGAGATGGACTGGTGACTTTTTGGCGGGCTTTTGCTCTTTGGACCTGCGCACAAGAGCCCGATCTAGACAAAGAGATCGGTTTGGCACGATGGAGGTTTAGCACCATCTAGTGACCGCACATATATTGCGGCTTTCCACATTCTTCTTTAATTTTGTTGAAGATATTTACTGGCCCATTAAGTTGGAAATCTTCCTTCTCGTCTATACCAATTATCCTTAGGTTTGGTCTTCTCATTGTGTCCTGGATTTCCTGGTTGTTTTGGGGTAGGATCTTTTTGCATTTCACATTTTCTTTGATTGTTGTGTCAATGTTTTCTATGGTATCTTCTGCACCTGAGATTCTCTCTTCTATCTCTTGTATTCTGTTGGTTATGCTTGCATCAATGGCTCCTGACTTCTTTCCTAGGTTTTCTATTTCCAGAGTGACTTCCCTTTGTGATTTCTTTATTGTTTCTACTTCTATTTTTAGATCTTTCATGGTTTTGTTCAATTCTTTCACCTTATTGGATGTTTTCTCCTGTATTTCTTTAAGGGAGTTATTTATTTCCTTCCTAGAGTACTCCATCATCATCATGAGAAGTGACTTTAGATCCATATCTTGCTTTTCTGGTGTAATGGTGTATCCAGGATTTGCTATGGTGGGAGAGGTTGGTTCTGATGATGCCAAGTAACCTTAGTTTCTGTTGCTTCTGTTCTTATAATTGCCTCCTGCGATCTGATTATCTCAAGTGCTCACTGCCCTCAGTATATCTGATTGGAGCCTGTCCTTCCTGTAATCCCAGTTGACTCAGAACTCCTCAGAGTCCAGCTTTCTCAGGTTCCCGGTATCCTGTGAACCTGAGATTCTGGGAGTGTCAGAGTTCTTGGTAGTCAAGCTTTCTCTGAGACCCCGAGATCCTGGTGTGACCAAGCTCCTGGGATGCTGGGATCCTGGACTCCTAAGATCCTGTACATGTTACAGCACCTGGAAGTGTTACCTTCTCTGGGGACTGAGGGCTGTCCATTGTGTTCAAAACCAAGGTAGACCAGCACTGACAAGAAGGAACCAAGCCTCTGGATGGGTAGGTTTCCTGTGTCCCTGATCCTGCTGGCACAGGCCCCTCCCGGTTGCATTCAAACAGATGTTGTGTTCCACTTACCAGTGATCCTAAGATCCTGGGCATGCTAGGACGCCTGCTTAGTGGTGAGTCCTCTGGGGAACATGGGACCATCCACAGGGTTCATGCGTAAGGTGTCCAGGGGCTGGCACTGACTGGAAGGAACTGAATAAAACTTTTTAAAAGGGACTGGTCTCTTTCACATAGATTTTTTTAATTTGTGAGAAGATTTCTTCATAGTATTTCTTTATTATTCTTTAATTTTTTGAGATTTTTTTTATTTAAGTGTATGAATGCTTTGCTTGTATGTTTGGCCATGTACTATCTGTGTGCAGTTCCTGTGATGACTAGATAACTGCACTGCATCCTCTGGAATTGGAGTTATAAACTTTAGGTGCTACATGAGTGTTGGGAATCAAACCAGGTCCTCTGGAATAACAGCCAGCCTTTTAACCACTAAACCAGCTCTTGATATCATTCTTTTAATGCCAATGGGATTAGTAGTAATGCTTACTCAGGGATTTCTGATACATGTGTTTCAGGTTCATGTGTTACAAGTTTGGTTGGTATTTAGGATATGGTGGGATGTCTGGGGGTAAGGGTGAGCCCGAAGATTTTAGGTTATAAGGAGATCTTTAACGAGATTTTGGACTCTCAACCTCTTTCCTGTGCTCTACTTTGCTTTCAGGATACCATGAGGTGAACAGACCCATGTCCATCATGTGTCCTTCTTGATATGTGGAGCTTAATAGCAAGGGCATGCAAAAGTGAACTGAGATGTCAGACACCAAGTCTCTTTGAATTTTCTCAGGTATTTTCTTACAGAAATGGGTAGCCAAATACCTTAGTTCCAGATCTCTTTGTTCAGACATGCACTAGAGGACACAGAGTTCCTGCTCACCTCTCTTGGTTTATCTGGAAAATTTTAGTGAGCTAATTTTATTTACATGTTTTCCAATGTCTAACATTTTTCAAGACATTTTTTCTTTGGCTCATTTATATGGAAATATTCTTTGATCCCAAAATATTTGGAATTCATTTTTTCTGAAACTTTTCAGGTAGAGACAGGACCTTTACTGATCTTATTTCTGCTCCTGGGTCTTATAAAATGAGTGAATTCTCTCTTGTGACTAAATCTTTTTCCATGCTGTTTTGTTTGGTTGGTTAGTGGATTGGTTTTTGTTTTATTCCTCCCACAATGGTATTGTCTCTCAGCCTCATGGACTCTGCAGATGAAGCACAAATTCTTCATTTGGGGGAAAGATTTTCCCACATTCTGGACACTCAAATATTTTTCCCCTTACATAGATATCTTCATGGTCAATCTGATGAAAATTCTGATGCAGTTTTTCCCCACACTGAGAACTGGGAAAAGGTTGCTCCCTGTATGGACTCCGTTGTTGTTGGTCTTTCTGCTCAGATAGAAAGGTGTCCTGGTACTCGGTAGTCCAGGAACCAAACAGCTCGGAGGTGGGACAGTGTCCCAATGGAAGGGCATTCTCAGACATGAGAGCCAACTCAAACAGTTCTGAGGTGGGACAGAGTCCCAATGGAAAGGCATCCTGAGACACAGGAGTCCAGGAACCACACAGCTCTGAGAATAAACCTCCCTCCTCAGCAGAGGTGTTGCAGCTCCCAGGAGGAGGGTATCCCCAGCTGAGCTCAGGAGCTCAGGAGCCTCAGTCCCACTCCTTCTCTTCACTCCTGCCCTTCTTTGCTTCATTGCTTCTTGTCTTCTACCAATGAGAGTCACAGAAGGCAGCAAATCTCATAAGAGATTTTTTGGAGTATTCTGGGAGAGGAGGGACAACTCCATGGGGTGGCTCCCTATTCTCCCAGTAGGGAGCAGACAGCAGGGAATTGGACTAAGTGCAGTGCTTATATAGGGGTTCTTGTGGGGTGGCACTTTCTATAGTTATTTCCACAGAGAGGAGTGATGGTATTTCAAGTCCTGAGCTTATGGAAGCTCAGGGGTTAGTGGATTTTTGTACTCAGGAATTGGTGTCTTTTGTTCAGATTTTTCACCTAAAATTAGCATAATCAAGGGAGGGTCCTGTTGAGAGGTCAGAGACTAGAAAGGCCAGTTATGGAGATCTGGGGAAGGGTCTGGCTGCTGGAGCTCCTCATGCAGGAGCCCTGGCCACTTTCCTGACTTGAAGGTCTACAAATTTTATAAAGGGAGTCCACAGCAGGAAAAGCCTTTCCTGCCACTTGAGTGGCATGACTACCTAACACTTGTACTTATTTAAACTTTGTTTTATGATTGAATCCTTTCCCACAGTGGCTCAGTCATAGGGATTCTCACCAGTATGACCTCTCTGGTGGAAAATAAAGTAAGACTTTCATGAACCTACTTTCCACTTGGGCCATGTGTACAACCTCCTTGTTTTCTCATCTTGAGAATGTGTGGTAATATTGATGTCCAATTATTTTGAGAGATTTTTTTTTTAGTGGAACATTATTTTCAGTTGTAACTAGAATTCTTCTCAATTTTCTCTTCTGTGAGTTTATCCTTCTTTCCTTTCTTTCTTTCTTTCTTTCTTTCTTTCTTTCTTTCTTTTTTCAAGCTGATGGTTGAGCAGAAATCCAGGAACAGCTCATTGCATCAGTATCTGAAGACTTATCTCTGCAGCCTTGTTTCTGAAGATCTTCACTCCCAAGATTACTTCCATTGACTGCATAGATAGAGAATGTTACACTGTTGAGTTATGACAGAATTGGCCAGGGAACATTAGGTTTCTTATGAAACAATAACCTTGATAAGTCAGGTCTCATTTTTGTAGCCAGTCTGCACTACATAGCAAGTGCCAGAACAGCCAGGGCTATAAAAAAGCAATAAACTAACCAAACATGATTTTAAAGTCAGAAATCTCAGGAATAGTAGGCAATCACTCCATTTCAATTCTTATTGAAAATGGGATAATGACTAATAAATCTTCCTACCTCCACAGGGGGGAAAACATGCTTTTTCTAAAAATAATAATGATAATAATAATAATAATAATAATAATAATAATAATAATAATAATAAAGTTCTGAACAATTTCACGCTGTTCTGTAATAGGCACAAATTACAAATACGTTCTTACGGACTTCCTCTGTGGAGCACTACCTAAGTACTAAGTACTCTTAAGTACTAGGAGTTGAAGGGCATCACTCATAGTCATCTGGAGTCTAGTGATAAGACACTTGTAAGATAGACTTCATCCAGACTTGCACTACACACTGCACAACAGCAAGGAAAAGCTAGAAACAACATTCAAGAAAGTTTGGCACATTCACGCATGTCTTTGGCCAACTGAAGAGATTTCTATCACAGATACAATAAAGTTATTGCATTAAAAGTCAACAGTGCTTTTCTTCAACATGAGTGATGACCAGATTGTAACACTGAATAATTCCAGAGGTGCTCAGTACAGAAATTTTGAATGGTAGTTAAATAAGTACATACATTTTGTGAAAACTTTATCTTTTATTATATATAGACTTTTTTGTATTTATCTTATACTTCACAATGAAATCCTAGCCTAAGGAGGTGGTTCAGTGGGTAAAGTGTTTACAAGGTAAGCATGAGGGGCTGAGTCTAAATGTCAGTGCCCATGTAAAGCCAAGCATGGTGGCATACACCTGTAACCACAGAGAGAGGATGCAGACGGTATGCTCACTGGCCAGCCAGTCAAACACAAACAGCACTAGCTTTAGTGACTAGTAAGTCTTCAAAAAATAAGATGGAGCTGGGCATGGTGGCCCACATTTTAATTCTGGCACTTGAAGGCAAAAGCAAACAGATCTTCACATATATGGCCAGCCTGGTCAACACAGCCAGTTCCAAGTCAGCCAGGGCTCAACAGTAATAGCTTGTCTCTAAAACAAACAAAAACCTATCACCATCCACATCTCAAAAATATGCTAGTGGCTCTACTTAGTTTTTTGAAGCATAAACCACACTTTGTTTTATAATATTTCTAATATTTATTTCTCTTAACCCAATTTTCTTATCTCACTATTGTATAAGACTTATTTAGTAGGTTTAATAAATGTTATATTTCTGTTTTGTTTTCAACTTCAATAAATTACTAGCAGGTATTTTTCTTTACCACCAACTCTTGAACATTAGGGAGACTGAAGATATAGCTGTTGATAAGGTGCCCTTTGGCATTCACAGTGTGCTGGGTTTGCTGCTCTAGCTGTCTCAACCTGGCACGGTGGGGCATGGCTACAATCCCAGCACTTGGGAATTGTAGGAAGGTGCTCAACTCAGGGAGAAATGGCTTTCTTATAATGTTAAGATGTCATAGTTAAAGTTTCTTTCCAGTCATTCAAAACAAGTTTTTTTATCCTTTTAATTTTATTACATGCAAGAAGTTTATTCCTAGACATTTAATAAACTAGTAATATTTAAATTAATGTTACTATTTCATTGGGATTTTCTTTGTCCTTTTTAAGTGTGAAATCTGTTTGCATATATGAGAACTACTTTCTGTTTGTCAATTTTATATCCCATTAACTTATTGAATGCTCTGTGTTTTCAGACATGCTGCAGGGTTTCCCAGCTACACAATTAAGTCATACATAGAGATTTTCTCTCAAATCCTCATGACATGTCATGTCATGAACACATGACAGAAAGGGATAAAGAATGTAATTGACTGACATGCTGGACACTGGGATTGTAGAAGGCATTTCCAATAAATGAACTATTTTCTTGTTTTAATAATGTATGCCACCCATGTTCATGAGAAGATAAAACATCATATCAAATGAGTGGTAGAATTGTTTTTCTGTAGGTCCAAATAAGTTTTCCCTATTTGCACCATTAATATTAATACATGCACGTGCGCGCGCGCGCGTGTGTGTGTGTGTGTGTGTGTGTGTGTGTGTGTGTGTGTGTGTGTCTCCTGACTCTGTCTCTCACTTTCTGAGACAGGGTCTCCACATAGTCCCACTGTCCTGGACCTCACTGTGTAGACCAAGCTGGCAGGCATGCTCCCTGACCAGAAAATACTTACAGAAAACAAGCAACAAGCAAGCAAGTGTAAAACAGAACTAAAGGAAAATTGGACAAAAGTGCCACATTAAACAGAGACTCAGGAAAGAGGAAATGTGAGAAAAGGAGGGATCCGGTAGAGATTTGGGAATCGAGGAAGGTCCTGATCAAAATAAACAGCTCATCTGAGGTCCTCAGCAGACTTGACCTGGAGGAAGAGTGAGCAAAGCAGAAGACAGAGGGAGGGATAGGGCAAGCTGAGAAATGGAGAGGAAGGAAGAGCCAAGGACAATGGAGGGAAAGTGAATGTCAGACACATGACAAGACAGGACTCTACAGGGAAAGGAAGGTAGGAGTGAGGGCACTGCTTTCATAAATAATGGCTGAAGATGTCTCAAATTTCTTTGAAAACAATATTTGATACATCTTAGAAGTTCTACCGACTTCAATCATAAAGAGTGTAAGGACTAGCAATGGTAGATGTCTTCTTGGCACAGCTGCACCCATGGGCTCAGTGGAGCAACAACATAAGATGTGTGCAAGTGGAAGGTAGACACATGCAGCAGAGGAAGCAGGTATTAAGTCTCACCTCTAGCCCCTAGAGGTGGCAATGTTAGCAATAGGAAAGGAAGGGTTAGTTTATCTTAAGAGTGTAGTCTCTTTAACTCGACCACAGTCCAGTGGAAGGCCACATATATGAGTATGTGGCAGCAAAAGGTAAACTTGGTGGGTGTGAAAGAAAGAAAGGAAGGAAGGAACAGAGGGAGAGGAGGAGGGAGGGAAGGATAGAAAACAGAAAAAAGAAACAAAGAAAAAAATGAAAGAAAAGATAAAAGTAAGATGAATGCAAAATTTCATTACAACTGAAAAATAAAAATCTTCAGAATAAAAATACACAGGGTCAGCAAAGGCAAGTTCTAAGCACTGACTTTAAAAGATTAGTATGAAAGGAAAATGGAAAGCTTACAAAGTTTTTACTAAGTGAAAGTTCCAGAACAGCTAGGCCTACATAGTGAGACTCTGTCTCAAGCCAAAAAACAACAAGAATAACAATAAAATTGTAGCTACATGAGAACACCAGTAAAGACCGAAAGAGGCAGGTAAAGACATGTCTGCACACTACAATTGGAGAAGGCTCAGTTCTTTTTATTAAATTGACATATTTCCTGCTTAATCTTATGTGCTATATAATGCCCAGAAAACAAGAATAAAATAATAAGTCCAAATAAGCTGCAGAAGTAGGGTTTCCTGGAGCTCCAAACATTATTTTCTCAACCCACCAGTCTGATCTTCCAGTGAGATTGGCTCAGGCTGAGGCCTCTGCTGTGAGAAAGAATGAACAGCTGTGGTTCCCCAGAGGAGACCCAAACACTCCAAGTTGAGCGCAGGCATTCTGCTAAGGGATGTGGAGCATTACAAAGTATGTCAGTAGCAGATAGGTCTCTGATACAGAGTTAGCACAAGATGTAAGCACAACTGAACACAGGCACAGAGGATCTGTTGATGCCAACAAGATAGCAGCATGCCCTTTGCCCTGAAAATAGTGAGTGTGTGTGGCTGCTGCTGCTGCTTGGCCAATCAGAGCTCAGTCTTGTGGTGAACTGCATGAAGACATCCACTCAGAATGATCCCAACTCAGAAACCACATCTCATATGGAGCAGGAATCAATTCCCCTTCATGACCCAGTTTTGAGCTTACCATTAGTCACTTTCCAGTGTTGTCCCATTGAGACTCCTCACTCTTCTCCCAACACTGTGCAGGAGTGCTCATGGTGCATTCTGCCAAGACATTTGACATTTATAAATCCCAGTTTTAAGTTGTTTTGGTTCCCCAAAAGTCACCTGTTTAATTTTATTAGATATAACATACAAGCATTCATACACCATCTTACTTGGATCAGGTAGCATTTCCAGTCTTCCTTTCCCTCCTTAGAAGCTCAAAGTAAACAATAAGAACCCAATTAATGTATTGATCTTAGGTTCCAATTGGTAGAACTGTGACTCCTGCTGTTGCTGCCACTATGGGAGAGTGTGAGCAACACTTGTTGCAGAAGAAATATTGGCATCTCTACTACCCTGAAAATACCTGGGCAGGACAGTTCTAGTCCTTTTACCATGGAGTTGCTGGACAATAGCATTCTTTATTCTAAGGATTGGAAAGTGTTGGGAATATAGGAAGGTTGTGAAAAGGTGAAGAGTGGATGAGCAGTCACAGCCCTGTGTGTTGGAAGGAGGTCTGGGAGAATTAAAGAGGTATTTACTTCAGCATGAGGTTCCACTGGGCATAGACTCCCTGAGTACCTCATTAAAGACAAGCAGAAAGTAGTTGTATAAGCCAGATCTTGGTCCCTCTTGACCACCAACAATAAAACATATCATCTAAGCTCACAGTCAGAAGTTGGGGATGAAGCCATTTGTGTGGAGTCAAGTCACAGAGAGAACTCCCTGAGACTGATCTAAGCCTGTAGGGTTGAAGAATCAGTCCCCACTCTTCTTTCTCTCAGAACAGAAAATGAAGTTGTGGCACTATCCTAGGGAAAGTCCCCTCTTCCTCACATTGGTCACTTACTAAATAGGGCTTATGGCACATTTGCTTATAGGCAGCCTGGGAGTAACTGGCTTACAGGGCCAGTATCGATCCTGTAACATATCCAGTGTAACATTCAATGAGTGTAAAGCTAGATGGGAGAGTGTGTACTCCTCCATTGCTGAAGGTGACCCATGCTCAGAGAACCCACATCTGTGAGGATGGTGTCTTCCCATCCCACAGTGATTTGTGCACTTCTGAAAATCTTTAGACTATTGAGTACAGCTCCAACAGCTTTGTTTATATTTCTTATCCCCTCTCCAGGGAGAATTCATATCAGGAGGTAAAAACTTAGCATGGAGACACCCTCAGAGAGATGGAGACTCTCAACATGATGGAAACCCACAGTGTGACTTGTCCTGTCCAAGACAGCCTCAGCATGACTTGTCCTGTCCATGACACTCTCAGCATGACTTGTCCAGTCCATGACACCCTCAGGATGACTTGGCGAGTTCATGACACCCTCAGTGTGATAGAGACGACCTCAGCATGATGGAGACACCCTCAGTGAGACTTGTCCTCTCCATGACACCCTCCGCATGACTTTTCCAGAACATGACACTCTCGGCATGACTTATCCTGTCCATGACACAATCAATGAGACTTGTCCTGCCCACTCAGCATGACAACTCAGCATGACTTGTCCTGTTCATGAAAACCTTAGCAAGACTTGTACTCTTCATGACACCCGCAGCGTGACTTCTCCTGTACCAGACAACCTCAGTGTGACTTGTCCTGTCATGACACCCTCAGCATGATAGAGGCACCCTCAGCGTGATGGAAAAACCCTCAGTGAGACATGTCCTGTTCATGACACCCTCAGGGTGACTTTTCTTGTCCTGAATTTTCAGGGTGACTTTTCCTGTTCAACACCCTCAGTGAGACTTGTCCTGTCCATGACACCCTCAGTGTGACTTGTCCTGTCCATGACACTCTCAGTGTAATTGTCCTGTCGACGACACCCTCAACATGACTTGTCCTGTGCATGATATCATCAGTGTGACTTGTCCTCTTCATTACACCCTCAGCGTGATTTTTCCTGTCCATGACACCCTCAGCGTGATGGAGACACCTTCAGTGAGACTTGTGCTATCCATGAAACCCTCAGTGTAACTTGTCCTGCCCATGACACCCTCAGAGTGACTTGCCCTGTTGATGAGACCCTAGGCATGATGGAGATACCATCAGCGTGATAGAGACACAATCAGTGAGACTTGTCCTGTCCATGACACGTGCAGCATGACTTGTCCTGTCAATGACAACCTCAGAGTGACTTGTCCTGTTTATGACATTCTCAGCATGACTTGTCCTGTCAATGACAATCTCAGAGTGACTTGTCCTGTTTATGACATTCTCAGCATGACTTGTCCTGTCCATGACATGCTTAGCGTGACTTGCCCTGTTCATGACACCCTCAGTGAGACTTGTCTTGTCCATGAAACACTCAGCAAGACTTGTCCTCTTCATGTCACCCGCAGTGTGACTTCTCCTGTACCAGAAAACCTCAGTGTGACTTGTCCTTTAATGACACCCTCAGCATGATAGAGGCACCCTCAGCGTGATGGTAAAACCCTCAGTGTCCATGTTCATGACATCCTCAGGGTGACTTTTCTTGTCCTGAATTTTCAGCGTGACTTTTCCTGTTCATGACACCCTCAGCGTGACTTGTCCTGTGCATGATACCCTCAGTGTGACTTGTCCTCTTCATGACACCCTCAGTGTGACTTGCCCTGTTGATGACACCCTAGGCATAATGGAGACACTATCAGCGTGATGGAGACACTCTCAGTGAGAATTGTCCTGTCCATGACACGTGCAGCATGACTTGTCCTGTCAATGACAACCTCAGAGTGACTTGTCCTGTTTATGACATTCTCAGCGTGACTTGTCCTGTACATGACTACCTCGGGGTGACTTGTCCTGTCCAGGACACGCTCAGAGTGATTTCTCCTGTTCGTGACACCCTCAGAGACTTGTCCTGTACATGAAACCCTCACCATTACTTGTCCTCTTCATGACAACCTCAGCGGGACTTCTCCTATACCAGACCCACTCACTGTGATGTGTCCTGTCCATGACACCCTCAGTATGACTTGTCCTGTTCATGACACCCTCAGGGTGACTTTTCTTGTCATGAATTTTCAGCTTGACTTGTCCTGTTCATGACAACCTCAGAGAGACTTGTCCTGTCCATGACACACTCAGCAGGGCTTGTCCTGTCCATGATAACCTCATCGTGACTTGTCCTGATCAAAACACCATCAGCATGATGGAAACACCATCAGCATGATGGAGACACTCTAAGCATGACTTGCCCTGTTCATGACACCCTCAGTGAGACTTGTCCTGTCCATGACACCCTCAGTATGACTTGTCCTGTCCATGACACTCTCGGGGTGAATTGTCCTATTCATGATACCTTCAGCATGATGGAGGCACCCTCAGCATGATGGAGACACTCTCAGTGAGATTTATCCTGTCTATGAAACACTCTGATTGACTTGTCCTGTCCATAACACCATCAAAGTGACTTATCTTGCTCATGACACCATCAGTGAAACATGTCCTGTCCATGACAACCTCAATGTGACTTGTACTGTTAATGACAACCTCAGAATGATGGAGATGCCCTCAGCGTGCTGGAGACACTCTCAGTGAGATTTATCCTGTCTATGAAACACTCTGATTGACTTGTCCTGTCCATGACACCGTCAACGTGACTTGTCCTTTTCATGACACCCTCAGTGTGACTGTCCTGTCTATGGTACCCTCAGCATGGCTTGTCCTGTTCATGACACCCTCAACATGATGGAGACACCCTCAGTGATACTTGTCCTGTCCATGACACGCTCAGCATGACTTGTCCTGTCAATGACAACCACAGAGTGACGTGTCCTGTTTATAACATTCTCAGTGTGACTTGTCCTGATAATGACACCCTTAGTGAGGCTTATCCTGTCCATGACAACCTCAGGGTGACTTGTCCTGTCCAGGACACGCTCAGAGTGACATGTCCTGTACATGAAACCCTCAGCATTATTTGTCCTCTTCATGACACCCTCAGCATGATGGAGAAACTCTCAGTGTGATGCAGGCACCCTCAGTGAGACTTGTCCTATCCATGACACCCTCAGTGTCACTTGTCCTGGTCATGACACCCTCAGCTTAACTTGTCCTGTCCATTACATCCTCAGCATGAATTCTCGTGTTTATGGACCCCTCAGCATGATGGCAAAACCCTCAGCATGATGCAGAAACCCTCAGTGAGACTTGTCCTGTCCATGACAACCTCAGCGTGACTTGTCCTGTTCATGACACCCTCAGCATGATGGAGAAACCCTCAGCATGATGGAGACACCCTCAGTGAACTTGCCCTGTCCATGTTACCCTCAGTGTGACTTTTCCTGTGCATGATACCCTCAGTGTGACTTGTCCTGTCGATGACACCCTCAGCATGATTTGTCCTCTTTGTGACACCCTCAGCATGATTTTTCCTGTCCATGACACCCTCAGCTTGATGGAGATACCTTCAGTGAGATTTGTGCTATCTTGAAACCCTCAGTGTAACTTGTCCTGCCCATGACACCCTCAGAGTGACTTGCCCGGTTGATGAGACCCTAGGCATGATGGAGATACCATCAGAGTGATGGAGACACCCTCAGTGAGACTTGTCCTGTCCATGACACGCTCAGCATGTCTTGTCCTGTCAATGACAACCTCAGAGTGACTTGCCCTGTTTATGACATTCTCAGCATGACTTGTCCTGTCAATGACAGCCTCTGGGTGACTTGTCCTGTCCATGAAACCCTCAGCAAGAATTGTCCTCTTCATGACACCCGCAGCATGACTTCTCATGTACCAGACACCTTCGGTGTGACGTGTCCGGTCATGATAACCTCAGCATGATAGAGGCACTCTCAGCATGATGGAAAAACCCTCAGTGAGACTTGTCCTGTCCATGACTCCCTTAGAGCGACTTGTCCTCTTCATGACACCCTCAGGGTGACTTTTTTTATCATGAATGTTCAGCGTGACTTGTCCTGTTCATGACACCTTCAGTGGGACTTGTACTGTCCATGACACACTCAGTATGACTTGCCCTGTCTTTGACACACTTGGTGTAATTGTCCAGTCGATGATACACTCAGCATGACTTGTCCTGTTCATGACACCTTCAGAGAGACTTATCCTGTGCATGGCACCCTCAGCGGGACTTGTCCTGTCCATGATAACCTCAGTGTGACTTGTCCTGATCATGACACCCTCAGCATGATGGAGACACCATCAGTGTGATGGAGACACTCTCAGGGAGACTTGTCCTGTCTATGACACCCACAGCTTGATTTGTCCTGTTCATAACACCGTCAAAGTGACTTATTCTGTCCATGAAACCCTCTGCATGACTTGTCCAGTCTATGACACCCTTAGTGTGACTTGTCCTATTCATGACACCCTCAGTGTGACTTGTCCTCTCCATGACACCCAAAGGGTGACTTGTGCTGCTCACGACAACCTAAGAGGGACTTATCCCGTTCATAAAACCCTCAGTGTGACTTGTCCTGTCCATGACACCCTCAGCACGACTTGTCCTGTCCATGATACCCTCAGCCTGACTTGTCCAGTTGATAACACCATCAGTGAGACTTGTCCTATCCATGACACCCTCAGAGTAACTTGTCCTCTTCATGACACCCTCAGTGAGACTTCTCCTGTCCATGACACCCACAGCATAACTTTTCCTATTCATGACACTCTCAGTGTGACTTATCCTGTTTATGACACACGCAGGGTGACTTGCACTGCTCATGACAACCTTAGAGTGACTTATCCGGTTCATGAAACCTCACTGTGACTTGTGCTGTCAATGACAACCTCAGTGGGATGGAGACACACTCAGTGAGACTTATCCTGTCCATGACACCCTCAGTGTGACTTGTCCTGTCCATGGCACCCTCAGCATGACTTGTCCTGTTGAGTGACACCCTCAGCATGATGGAGACACCATCAGCGTGATGGACATACCCTCAGTGTGACTTCATCTGTCCATGTTACCCTCAGCGTGACTTGTCCTTTACATGGAGACTTGACCTGTCCAGTTACCCTCAGTGTGACTTGTCCTGTCCATGACACCCTCAGTGTGACTTGTCCTGTCCATGACACCCTCAGTATGACTTGTCCTCTTCATGACAAACTCAGCATGATTTGTCCTGTCCATGACAAACTCGCTGTGATGGAGACACCCTCAGTGAGACTTGTCCTATCCATGACACCCTCAGCTTGATGGAGACACCTTCAGTGAGACTTGTGCTATCTTGAAACCCTCAGTGTAACTTGTCCTGCCCATGACACCCTCAGAGTGACTTGCCCTGTTGATGAGACCCTAGGCATGATGGAGACACCATCAGAGTGATGGAGACACCCTCAGTGAGACTTGTCCTGTCCATGACAACCTCAGAGTGACTTGTCCTGTTCATGACACCCTCAGCATGATGGAGAAACCCTCAGCATGATGGAGACACCCTCAGTGAACTTGTCCTGTCCATGTTACCCTCAGCGTGACTTGTCCTGTGCATGATACCCTCAGTGTGACTTGTCCTGTCGATGACACCCTCAGCATGATTTGTCCTCTTTGTGACACCCTCAGCATGATTTTTCCTGTCCATGACACCCTCAGCTTGATGGAGATACCTTCAGTGAGATTTGTGCTATCTTGAAACCCTCAGTGTAACTTGTCCTGCCCATGACACCCTCAGAGTGACTTGCCCTGTTGATGAGACCCTAGGCATGATGGAGACACCATCAGAGTGAAGGAGACATCCTCAGTGAGACTTGTCCTGTCCATGACACGCTCAGCATGTCTTGTCCTGTCAATGACAACCTCAGAGTGACTTGTCCTGTTTATGACATTCTCAGCATGACTTGTCCTGTCAATGACAACCTCAGAGTGACTTGTCCCCTCAGTGAGACTTGTACTATCCATGACACCCTCAGTATGACTTGCTCTGTCCATAACACTCTCGGTGTAATTTTCCTGTCCACGACACCCTCAGCATGACTTGTCCTGCCCATGACACCCTCAGTGGGATAGAGACACATTCAGTGAGACTTGTGAGATGGAGACACTCTCAGTGAGACTTGTCCTGTCCATGAAACCCTCAGCATGACTTTCTTCTTCATGGCACCCTCAGCTTGACTTCTCCTGTACCAGACACCGTCAGTGTGACATGTACTGTCATGACTCCCTCAGCATGATGTCGGCACCCTCAGCCTGATGGAGAAAACCTCAGTAAGACTTGTCCTGTCCATGACACTCTCAGCGGAACTTGTCCTATTCATTACACCCTCTCGGTGGCTTTTTCTGTCCATGACACCTGCAGGGTGACTTGAACTGCTCATGACAACCTAACAGTGACTTCTCCGGTTCATGAAACCCTAAGTGTGACTTATCCTGTCCATGACACATTCAGTGTGATGGAGACACCCTCAGAGAGACTTATCCTATCCATAACACCTGCAGTGTGACTTGCACTGCTCATGAAAACCTCACAGTGACTTATCCGGTTCATGAAACCCTCAACTTGACTTGTCCTGTCCATGACACCCTCAGTGTGATGGAGACATACTAAGTGAGACTTGTGTGATGGAGACACTCTCAGTGAGACTTGTCCCGTCCATGACATGAGCAGCATGACTTGTCCTGTCCATGATACCCTCAGCCTGACTTGTCGAGTTCATAACACCATCACTGAGACTTGTCCTGTCCATGACACCCTCAGAGTAACTTGTCCTCTTCATGATACCCTCAGTGAGACTTCTCCTGTCCATGACACCCACAGCATAACTTGTCCTATTCATGACACCCTCAGTGTGAATTGTCCTGTTTATGACACCCGCAGGGTGACTTGCACTGCTCATGACAACCTAAGAGTGACTTATTCGGTTCATGAAACCCTCACTGTGACTTGTCCTGTCCATGACACTCTTGGTGTAATTGTCCAGTCCATGACACACTCAGCATGACTTGTCCTGTTCATGACACCCTCAGAGAGACTTGTCCTGTGCATGGCACCCTCAGTGGGTCTTGTCCTGTCCATGATAACCTCAGTGTGACTTGTCCTGAACATGACACCCTAGGCATGATGGAGACACCATCAGCATGATGGAAACACTCTCAGGGAGACTTTTCCTGTCTATGATACCCTCAGCTTGACTTGTCCTGTCCATGACACCGTCAAAGTGACTTGTCCTGTCCATGACACCCTCAGCATGATGGAGAAACCCTCAGCATGATAAAGACACCCTCAGTGAAGTTGTCCTGTCCATGTCACCCTCAGTGTGACTTCTCCTGTGCATGATATCGTGACTTGTCCTGTGCATGGCACCCTCAGTGGGTCTTGTCCTGTCCATGACACCGTCAAAGTGACTTGTCCTGTCCATGACACCCTCAGCATGATGGAGAAACCCTCAGCATGATAAAGACACCCTCAGTGAAGTTGTCCTGTCCATGTCACCCTCAGTGTGACTTCTCCTGTGCATGATATCGTGACTTGTCCTGTCCATGGCACCCTCAGCATGACTTGTCCTATTCATGACACCCTCAGCATGATGGAGACACCATCAGCGTGATGGACACACCATCAGTGAGACTTGACTTGTCCATGTTACCCTCAGCACAACTTGTCCTTTGCATGACACCCTCAGTGTGACTTATCCTGTCCATGATACCCTCAGCGTGACTTGTCCTGTCCATGGAACACTCAGCATGACTTGTCCTGTTCATGACACCGTCAGCATGATGGAGCCTCAGAATGATGGAGACACCCTCAGTGAACTTGTTCTGTCCATGTCACCCTCAGCATGACTTGTCCTGTGCATGATACCCTCAGTGTGACTTGTCCTGTCCATGACACCCTCAGCATGATTTGTCCTCTTCATGACACTCTCAGCGAGATTTTTCCTGTCCATGACACCCTCAGCGAGATGGAGACACCTTCAGTGAGACTTGTGCTATCCATGAAACCCTCAGTGTAACTTGTCCTGTCCATGACACCCTCAGAGTGACTTGCCCTGTTGATGAGACCCTAGGCATGATGGAGACACCATCAGCGTGATGGAGACACTCAGTGAGACTTGTCCTGTCTGTGACACGTGCAGCATGACTTGTCCTGTCAATAACAACCTCAGAGTGACTTGTCCTGTTTATGACATTCTCAGCATAACTTGTCTTGTCAATGACAACCTCAGAGTGACTTGTCCTGTTTATGACATTCTCAGCATGACTTGTTGTGCACATGACAACCTCAGGGTGACTTGTCCTGTCCAAAACACGCTCAGAGTGACTTGCCCTGTTCATGACACCCTCAGTGAGACTTGTCCTGTCCATGAACCCCTCAGCAATACTTGTCCTCTTCATGACACCCGCAGCATGACTTCTCATGTACCAGACACCCTCAGTGTGATATATCCTGTCATGACACAGTCAGCATGATAGAGGCACCCTCAGCATGATGGAAAAACCCTCAGTGAGACTTGTCCTGTCCATGACACCCTTAGCACGACTTGTCCTCTTCATGACACCCACAGTGAGACTTGTACTATCCATGACACCCTCAGCGTGACTTGTCCTGACCATGACACCCTCAGTGGGATGGAGACGCACTAAGTGAGACTTGTGTGATTGAGAAACTCTCAGTGAGACTTCTCCTGTCCATAACACCCTCATCGTGACTTGTCCTGCTCATGACACACTTAGCGTGACTTGTCCTCTACATCACACCCTCAGTGTGACTTGTGCTGTCTATGACACCCTCAGCATGATTTGTCCTCTTCATGACGAACTCAATGTGATTTGTCCTGTCCATGACAACCTCGGTGTGATGGAGACACCCTCAGTGAGACTTGTCCTATCCATGACACCCTCAGTATGGTGTAACTCGTCCTGTCCATGACACTCGAAGCCCGACTAATCCTGTTCATGACACCCTCTGAGAGACTTGTCCTGTCCATGACACACTCAGTATGACAAAATCAGCGAGATTTGTCCTATCCATGACAACCTCAGCGTGATGGAGACACCCTCAGTGGGACTTGTCCTATCCATGACACCCTCAGTGTGGTGTAACTTGTCCTGTCCATGACACACTCCGTATGACTTGTCCTGTCCATGACACTCTTGGTGTAATTGTCCAGTCCATGACACACTCAGTATGATGCAAATACCCTCAGCATGATGGACACACCCTCAATGAGACTTGTCCTGTCCATGTCCCCCTCAACGTGACTGTCCTGTGCATGACACCCTCAGTGTGACTTGTCTTGTCCATGACACCCTCAGCATGACTTGTCCTCTTCATGACACCTTAACGTAATTTGTCCTGTCCATGACAACCTGGGCATGATGGAGAAACCCTCAGTGAGACTTGTCCTATTCATCACACCTTCAGTGTGGTGTGACTTTTACTTTCCATGACACCCTCAGTGAGACTTATCCTGTCCATGACACCCTCAGTGTGACCTGTCCTGTTCGTGATACCCTCAGTGAAACTTGTCCTGTCCATTGCACCCTCAGCATGATGCAGACACCCTCAGCATGACAGACACACCCTCAGTGAGACTTGTGTTGTCCATGTCTCCCTCAGCAAGACTGTCCTGTGCATGACACCCTCAGTGTGACTTGTTTGTCCATGACACCCTTAGCATGACTTGTCCTCTTCATGACACCCTAAGTGTTATTTGTCCTGTCCATGACAACCTTAGCGTGATGGAGACACCCTCAGTGAGACTTGTGCTATCTATGACACTCTCAGCGTGACTTGTCCTGTTCTTGACACCCTCAGTGAGACTTGTGCTATCTATGACACTCTCAGCGTGACTTGTCCTGTTCTTGACACCCTCAGTGAGACTTGTCCTGTCCATGAAACCCTCAGCATGACTTCTCCTGTACCAGACCCTCTCAGTGTGACATGTCCTGTCATGACACCCTCAGTGTGATAGAGGCACCCTCCTCGTGATGGTGAAACTCTCAGTGAGACTTGTCCTGTCCGTGACACTCTCAGTGCAACTTATCCTGTTCATTACACCCTCAGGATGGCTTTTCCTGTCCATGACACGTGCAGGGTGACTTGCACTGCTCATGACAACCTAAGAGCGACTTCTCCAGTTCATGAAACCCTGAGTGTGACTCATCCTGTACATGACACCCTCAGTGTGATGCAGACACCCTCAGTGAGACTTGTCCTGTCCATGACACTCTCAGTGCGACTTGTCTTGTTCATGACACCCTCAGCATGGCTTTTCCTGTCCATGACACCTGCAGGGTGACTTGCAATGCTCATGACAACCTAACAGTGACTTCTCCAGTTCATGAAACCCTAAGTGTGACTTGTCCTGTCCATGACACCCTCAGTGTGATGCAGACACCCTCAGCATGATGGACACACCCTCAGTGAGACTTGTCCTGTACATGTCCCCCTCAGCGTGACTGTCCTGTTCATGATACTCTCAGCACGATGGAGACACCATCAGCTTGATCGAGACACTCTCAGTGAGACTTGTCCTGTCTATGACACCCTCAATGTGATTTGTCCTGTTCATGACACCCTCAGTGAAACTTGTCCTGTCCATGTCACCTTCAGTGTGACTTGTCCTCTTCATGACATACTCAGCGTGATTTGTTCTATCCATGACAACCTTGACTGGATGGAGACACTCACAGTGAGACTTTTCCTATCCATGATACCCTCAGGGTGGTGTGATTTCTCCTGTCTATGACACCCTCAGTTTGACTTGTCCTGTTCATGACATCCTTAGCATGATTAGTCCTGTCTATGACTCCCTCAACATGATAGAGGCACCCTCAGCATGATGGAGAAACCCTCAGTGAGACTTGTTCTGTCCATGACACCCTCAGCGTGACTTGTCCTGTCCATGTCACCCTCAAAGTGACTTGTCATGTTCATGACACCCTCAGCGAGATATTGTCCTATCAATGGAAGCTTCAGAGGACTTGTCTTGTCCTTGATAACCTCAGCATGTCTTGTCCTGATCATGACACCCTCAGCATGATGGAGACAGTCTCAGTGAGACTTTCCTGTCTATGACACCCTCAGTTTGACTTGTCCTGTCCATGACACCCTCAGCATGATGGAGACACCATCAGCATGATGGAGACACACTCGTGAGACTTGTCCTGTCCATGTCACCTTCACCATGACTTATCCTGTGCATGACACCATCAGGTGAATTGACCTGAATGTGATACCTTCAGCATGACTTGTCTGGTCCATGACACCCTCAGTGTGACTTGTACTGTTCATGACAACCTCAGTGTGATGGAGACACCCTTGACATGATAGAGACACCCTCAACAAAACTTGTCCTGTTCATGAAACTCTCGGGGTGAATTGTCCTGTCCATGACACCCTCAGCTTCACTTGTTCTGTTCATGATACCCTCAGTGAGACTCGTACTGTCCATGACACCCTCAGCATCACTTGTCCTGTTTATGACACCCTCACCATTAAAAAGTCACCCTCATCATGATGGAGACACCCTCAGTGAGACTTGTCCTATCCATGTCACAATCAGCGTGACTTGTCCTGTGCATGATACCCTCAGTGTGACTTGTCCTGTCCATGACACCCTCTTTGAGACCTGCCCTGTTGATGACACCCTAGGCATGATGGAGACACCCTCAGTGAGACTTGTCCTGTCCATTACTCGCGCAGCATGACTTGTGTTGTCAATGACAACCTCAGAGAGACTTGTCCTCTTTATAAAATTCTCAGAGTGACTTGTCCTGTCCATGACACCCTCAGCATGACTTGTCCTGTTTATGACACTCTCAACATGATAAAGACAACCTCAGCATGATGGAGACACATGCAATGTGACTTGTCTTGTCCATGACACCCTCAGTGTGACTTGTCCTCTTCTTGACACCCTCAGCGTGATTTGTCCTATTCATAACACCCTCAGTGTGACTTCTCTTGTCCATGACACCTTCAGCATGACTTGCCCTGTTGATGATACCCTAGGAATGATGGAGAATCCATCAGCATGATGGAGACACCCTCAGTGAGACTTGTCCTGTCCATGACACGGGCAATATGACTTGTCCTGTCAATCACAACCTCTGAGTGACTTTTCCTGTCCATGACAATTTCAGCATGACCTATCCTGTCCATGACCCCCTCATTATGACTTGTTCTGTTAATAACACCCTTAGTGAGACTTATCCTGCACATGACACACTCACCATGACTTCCTGTTCATGATACCCTCAATGAGACATTTCCTGTCCATGAAAACCTCAGCATGATTATTCCTCATGACACCCTCAGCATGACTTCTCCTGTACCAGACAAACTCGGTGTGACATGTCCTGTTCATGAGACACTCAGCATGATGTAGACACCCTCAGTGTGATGGAGAAACCCTCAGTGAGACTTGTCCTGTCCATGACACTCTCAGCGTGACTTGTCCTGTTCCTGACACCCTCAGTGTGACTTGTCCTGTCCGTGACACCTGCAGGGTGACTTGCACTGCTCAAGACAACCTAAGAGTGACTTGTCTGGTTCATGAAACCCTCAGTGTGACTTTTCCTGTCCATGACAACTTCAGTGTGATGGAGACACCCTCAATGAGACCTTTCCTGTCCATGACACCCTCAGCGTGACTTGTCCTGTCCCTGACATCCTCAGTGTGACTTGTCCTGTCTGTGACACCCTCAGGGTGACTTGCACTGCTCATGACATCCTAAGAGTGACTTGTCTTGTCCATGAAAACCTCAGTGTAACTTGTCCTGTTCATGAAACCCACCGCGTGTTGGAGTCACCCTCAGCAAAACTTGTCCTGTCCATGAAACTCTCGGGGTGAATTGTCCTATCCATGACACTCTCAGCTTCAATTGTTCTGTTCATGAAACCCTCAGTGAGACTTGTACTGTCCATGACACCCTCAGCGTGACTTGTCCTGTCCATGACACCCTCAGTGTGATAGAAAGACACTAAGTGAGACTTGTCCTGTTCATGGCACCTTCTGCAGGTCTTTTCCTGTCCATGATAACCTCAGCATGACTTGTCCTGATCATGACAACCTCAGCATGATGGAGACACCATCAGCATGATAGAGACACTCTCAGTGAGATTTGTCCTGTCTGTGACACCCTCAGCTTGACTTGTCCTGTCCATGACACCCTCAGCGTGAATTGTCCTCTTCATGACACACTCAGTGTGATTTTTCCTGTTCATGACAACCTCAGAATGATGGAAACACCCTCAGTGAGACTTGCCCTGTCCATGACATTCTCAGAGTGACTTGTCCTCTTCATGACACCATCAGCATGAATTTTCCTGTCCATGACACCCAAAGGGGAACTTATACTGCTCATGACAACCTACTAGTGACTTGTACGGTTCATAAAACCCTCAGCATGACTTATTCTGTCCGTGATAACCTCAGTGTGATGTAGATACCCTCCGTGAGACTTGTCCTGTCCATGACACCCTCAGCTTGACATATCCTGTTCATGAAACCGTCAGCATGACTTATCCTCTTCATGACACCCTCAGCGTGACTTCTCTGTACCATAACCCCTCAATGTGACTTGTCCTGTCATGACACTGTCAGCATGATAGAGGCACCCTCAGCGTGATGGAGAAATACTCAGTGAGACTTGTCCTGTCAATGACACTCTCAGCATGACTTCTCCTGTTCATGACACCCTCTGTGTGACTTGTCCTGTCCATGACAACCTCAGCGTAATTAGTCCAGTCAATGACACCCTCAGCATGATGGAGAAACCCTCAGCATGATGGAGACACCTTCAGTGAGAATTGTCCTGTCCATGTCACCTTCATTGTGACTTGTCCTGTGCATGATACCCTCAGTGTGACATATCCTGTCCATGACACCCTCAATGTAACTAGTCCTCTTCATGACACTCTCAGCGTGATGGAGACACCCTCAGAGAGACTTGTCCTACCCATGAAACCCTCAGTGTGACTTTTCCTGTTGATGACACCCTAAGCATGATGGAGTCAACATCAGCATGATGGAGACACCCTCAGTGAGACTTCTCCTATCCATTACATGTGCAGCATGACTTGACCTGTCAATGACAACCTCAGAGTGACTTGTCCTGTTTATGACATTTTCATTGTGACTTGTCCTGTCCATGACACACTCAGCGTGACTTGTCATGTTCATGACACTCTCAGTGAGATTGTCCTTTCCATGAAACCCACAGCGTGACCCTCAGTATGACTTGTCCTGTCCATGACACCCTCAGTGTGACTTGTCCTGTCCATGACACCCTCTGTATGAAGGAGACACCCTCAGCATGATGGAGACACCCTCAGTGAGACTTGTCCTGTCCATGAAACCCTCAGCGTGATTTGTCCTGTTCATGATACCCTCAGTAAAACTTGTCCTGTCCATGACACCCTCAGCATGATGCAGACACCCTCCGCATGATGGACACACCCTCAGTGAGACTTGTCTTGTCCATGTCCCCCTCAGCGTGACTGCCCTGTGCATGACACCCTCAGCGTGGCATGTCCTGTCCATGACACCCATTGTGCGAATAGTCCTGTTCATGACACCCTCAGGGTAACTTTTCTGTCATGAATTTTCAGTGTGACTTGTCCTGTTCCTGACACCCTCAAGAAAACTTGTCCTGTCCATGCCACCCTCAGGGCGACTTGCACTGCTCATGACAACCTCAGAGTGTCTTATCCTGTTCATGATACCCTCAGCGTAACTTGTACTTGTCCATGACAAGCTCAGCATGATTTGTCCTGCTCATAGTGATGGAGACGCCCTCAGCAAAGCTTGTTATGTCCATGAAACTCTAGGGGTGAATTTTCCTGTCCATGACACCCTCATTATGACCTGTCCTGTCCTTGACACCCTCAGGATGACTTGCACTGCTTATGACAACCTAAGAGTGTCTTGTCCTGTTCATTAAAACCTCAGCTTGACTTCTCCTGTCCATGAAACTCTCAGTGTAATAAAGACACCCTCAGTGAGACTTATCCTGTCCTTGACACCCTCAGTGTGACTTGTCCTGTCGATGACACCCTCAGTGTGACTTGTCCTTTCCATGACACCCTCAGCGAGATTTGTCCTGTCCATGACAACCTCAGCCTTAATTGTCCTGTCCATGACAAACTCGGCATGATAGACACACTCTCACCATGACTTGTCCTGTCCATGACACCCTCAGTGTGACTTGTCCTGTCCATGACCCCCTCTGCATGAAGGAGACACCCTCAGCATGATGGAGACACCCTCAATTAGACTTGTCCTGTCCATGACACCCTCAGTGTGACTTGTCCTGTCCATGACTCCCTCTGCATGAAGGAGACACCCTCAGCATGATGGAGACACCCTCAATGAGACTTGTCCTGTCCATGTCACCATCAGCGTGACTGTCCTGTTCATGACACCCTCACCGTGATTTTTCCTCTCCATGACACCCTCAGAGTGATGGAGACACCCTCAGTGAGACTTGTCCTATCCATGAAACCCTCAGTGTGACTTGTTCAGTCCATGAGACCTCAGCGTGACTTGCTCTGTTGATGACACCCTAGGCATGATGGAGAAACCATCAATGTAATGGTGACACCATCAGTGTAATGGAGACACCCTCAGTGAGAATTGTACTGTCCATGACATGCGCAGCATGACTTGCCCTGTCCATGAAACCCTCAGCGTGACTTGTCCTGTTAAGGACACCCTTTGTGAGACTTGTCCTGTACATGACAACCTTGGGGAGACTTTTCCTGTCCATGACACGCTCAGCGTGACTTGTCCTGTCCATGACACCCTCAGCGTGACTTGTCCTGTCCATCTGACCATCAGGGTGATGGAAACACTCTGAGACTTATCCAGTTCATGACACCCTCAGGGAGATGTGTCCTGTCCATGGCACCTTCAGCAGGACTTGTCCTGTCCATGATAACCTCAGCATGACTTGTCCTGATCATGACACCCTCAGCATGATGGAGACACCATCAGTGTGATGGAGACACTCTCAGTGAGACTTGTCCTGTCTATGACACCCTCAGCTTGACTTGTCCTGTCCATGACACCGTCCAGTGACCTGTCCTGCACATGACACCTTGAGCATGACTTGTCTGGTCCAGGACACCCTCAGTGTGACTTGTCCTGTTCATGAAACACTCAGCAAGATTAGTCCTGTCCATGACACCCTCAACATGATGGAGAAATCCTCAGCATGATGGAAACACCCTCAGTGAGACTTGTCCTGTCCATGTCACCATCAGCGTGACTTGTCCTGTGCATGATACCCTCAGTGTGACTTGTCATCTCTGTGACACCCTCAGCGAGATTTGTCCTCTTCATAACACCTTCAGTGTGATTTTTTTCCTATCCATGTCACCCACAGCGTGATGGAGACACCCTCAGTGAGACTTGTGCTATCCATAAAACCCTCAGTGTGAATTGTCCTGTCCATGACACCCTCTTTGAGAACTGCCATGTTGATAACACCCTAGGCAAGATGGAGACACCATCAGCATGATGGAGACACCCTCAGTGAGATTTTCCTGTCCATTACATGTGCGGCATGACTTGTGTTGTAAATGACAACCTCAGAGTAACTTGTACTGTTTATAAAATTCTCATTGTGACTTGTCCTGTCCAAGATACCCTCAGCATGACTTGTCTTCTTCATGACACCCTCAGCCTGACTTCTCCTGTCCCAGAGACCCTCGGTGTGACCTGTCCTGTCATGACACCCTCAGCATGATAGAGGTACGCTCAACGTGATAGAGAAACTCTCAGTGAGACTTATCCTGTACATGACACCCTCATTGAGATTTGTCCTGTTTATGACACACTCAGCTTGATTTGTCCTGTCCATGGAAGCTTCAGCAGGACTTGTCCTGTCAATAACAACCTCAGAGTGACTTGTACTGTGAATGACACCCTTAGTGAGACTTGTCCTGTACATGACAAGCTCAGCGTGACTTGTCCTGTTAATGACACCCTCAGTGAGACTTGTCCTGTCTATGAAACCCTCAGCATTACTTGTCCTCTTCATGACACCCTCAGCGAGACTTCTCCTGTACCAGAAAATCTCACAGTGATGTGTCCTGTCATGACACCCTCAGCAAGATAGAGGCACCCGCAGTGAGATAGAGAAACCCTCAGTGAGACTTGTCCTGTCCATGGCACACTCACTGTGACTTTTCCTGTTCATGAAACCCTCAGTGTGACTTGTCCAGTCTATGACACCCTCAGCGAGACTTGCCCTGTTGATGACACCCTCACCATGATAAAGACCCCCTCAGCATCATTGAGAACCCTCAGTGAGACTTGTCCTGTGCATGATACTCTCAGTGTGACTTGTCCTGTCCATGACACCCTCAGTGTGACTTGTCCTCTTCATGACACCCTGAGCATGATTTGTCCTGTCCTTGACACCCTCACCGTGATGAAGACACAATCATTGAGACTTTTCCTGTCCATGAAACCCTCAGTGTGACTTGTCCAGGCTATGACACCCTCAGCGAGATTTGCCCTGTTGATGACTCCCTAGGCATGATGGAGACACCATCAGCCTGATGGACACACTCTCAGTTAGACTTGTCCTGTCCATGACACTCGCAGCATGACTTGTCCTGTCGATGGCAACCTCAGAGTGACTTGTCCTGTTTATGACATTCTCAGCGAGACTTCTACTGTTAATGACACCCTTAGTGAGACTTGTTCTGTACATGACACTTTCAGCATGACTTGTCCTGTTCATGATACCCTCAGTGAGACTTCTCCTGTCCAGGGAAACCTCAGCATGACTTTTCCTCTTCATGACACCCTCAGCATGACATCTGTATCAGACACACTCAGTGTGATGTGTCCTGTTCATGACACCCTCAACATGATGGAGGCACCATCAGCTTGATGGAGAAACCCTCAGTGAGACTTGTCCTGTCCATGACACTCTCAGCGTGAATAGTCCTGTTCATGACACCCTCAGAGAGACTTGTCCTATCAATGACACCTGCACAGTGACATGCATTACTCATGACACCCTCAGAGTGACTTGTCCTATTCATGACACCCTCAGCATTTCTTTTCCTGTCCATGACACCCTCAGTGAGACTTGCCCTGTCTATGACACCGTCAGGATGACTTGTCCTGTCTATGACACCCTCAGTGTGACCTGTCTTATTAATGACACCCTCAGTGAAACTTGACTTGTCCATGATACCTTCAGCGTGAATTGTCCTGTCCATGACAATCTCAGCATGAATTGTCCTGTTCATGACACACTCAGCATGATAAATACATCCTCACCATGACTTGTCCTGTCTTTCCCTCAATGTGACTTGTCCTGTCCATGGCACCCTCAGCGTGATTTGTCCTGCCCATGACACCCTCAACATGATGGAGACACCCTCAGCATAATGGAGACACCATCAGTAAGACTTGTCCTGTCCATGGCACCCTCAGTGTGACTTGTCCTGTGCATGATACCCTCAGTGTAACTTGTCCTGTCCATGACACCCTCAGCGTGGCTTGTCTTCTTTATGACACCCTCAGTGTGACTTGTACTGTCCATGACACACTCAGCATGACTTGTCCTGTCCATGACACCCTCAGCCTGACTGGTCCTATTCATGACATGATCAGTGAGACTTGTCCTGTCCATGACACCCTCAGCGAGACTTGTCCTCTTCATGACACCCTCAGTGAGACTTGTCCTGCCCATGACACCCTCAGTGTAATTTGTCCTGTTCATGACATCCTAGGCATGATGGAAACTCCAAAAGTGTGATGGAGACGCACTCAGTGAGACTTGTCCTGCCCATGACACCCTCAGCATGACTTGTCCTGTCCATGACACACTCAGCAATACTTATCCTGTCCATGACACCCTCAGCCTGACTTGTCCTCTTCATGACACCCTCAGTGAGACTTGTCCTGCCCATGACACCCTCAGTGTCACTTGTCCTGTTCATGACATCCTCAGTGGGAATTGTCCTGCCATGACACACTCAGCAATACTTGTCATGTTCATGACACCCTCAGCATGATGGACACATCCTCACCAAGACTTGTCCTGTCCTTGACACCCTCAGTGTGACTTGTCCTATCCTTGACACCCTCAGTGAGATTTGTCCTGTTCATGACACCCTTGGCATGATGGAGACACCCTCAGCATTTTGGAGACACCCTCTGAGAGTCATATCCTGTCCATGTCACCCTAATCGTGACTTTTCCTCTTCATGACACCCTCAGTGAGACTTGTCCTGTCCAAGACACCCTAAGTATGACTTGTCCTCTTCATGACACCCTCAGTGAGACTTGTCCTGTCCATGACACCCTCAGTGTTACCTGTCCAGTTCATGACACCCTCAGCGTGACTTGTCCTGTTCATGACATCCTAGGCATGATTGAAACTCCCAAAGTGTGATGGAGACGCCTTCAGTGAGACTTTTCCTGTCCATGACACCCTCAGCATGACTTGTCCTGTCCATGACACACCTAGCAATACTTGTCCTCTTCATGACACCCTCAGTGAGACTTGTTCTGTCCATGACACCCTCAGTGTCACTTGTCCTGTTCATGACATTCTCAGTGGGACTTGTCCTACCCATGACAACCTCAGCTTGACTTGTCATGTTCATGATACCCTCAGCATGATGGACACATCCTCACCAAGACTTGTCCTGTCCTTGACACCCTCAGTGTGACTTGTCCTGTCCTTGACAACCTTAGTGTGACTTGTCCTGTCCATGACACCCTCAGTGAGACTTTTCCTGTCCATGACACCCTCAGCATGACTTGTCCTGTCCATGACACACTCAGCAATACTCGTCCTGTCCATGAAACCCTCAGACTGGCTTGTCCTTTTCATGACACCATCAGTGAGACTTGTCCTGTCCATGACACCCTCACCGTGACTTGTTTTCTTCATGACACCCTCAGTGAGATTTGTCCTGTCCATGACACCCTCAGTGTCACCTGTCCTGTTCATGACACCCTTGGCATGATGGAGACAACCTCAGCATTTTGGAGACACCCTCAGAGAGTCTTATCCTGTCCATGTCACCCTAAGCGTGACTTGTCCTCTTCATGACACCCTCAGTGAGACTTTCCTGTCCATGACACGCTAAGCGTGACTTGTCCTCTTCATGACACCCTCAGTGAGACTTGTCCTGTCCATGACACCCTCAGTGTCACCTGTCCTGTTCATGACATCCTCAGTGGGACTTGTCCTGCCTATGACAACCTCAGCTTGACATGTCATGTTCATGACACCCTCAGCATGATGTCACATCCTCAACATGACTTGTCCTGTCCTTGACACCCTCAGTGTGACTTGTCCTGTCCATGACACCCTCAGCGTGATTTGTCCTGTCCATGACACCCTCAGAATGATGGAGACACCCTCAGCATAATGGAGACATCCTCAGTAAGACTTGTCCTGTCCATGTCACCCTCATCGTGACTTGTTCTGTGCATGATACCCTCAGTGTGACTTGTCCTGTCCATGACACTCTCAGCGTGACTTGTCCTGTCCATGACACCCTCAGTGTCACCTGTCCTGTTCATGACATCCTCAGTGGGACTTGTCCTGCCTATGACAACCTCAGCTTGACATGTCATGTTCATGACACCCTCAGCATGATGTCACATCCTCAACATGACTTGTCCTGTCCTTGACACCCTCAGTGTGACTTATCCTGTCCATAACACCCTCAGGGTGACTTGTCCTGTTTAAGGCATCCTAGGCATGATGGAAACTCCATCAGTATGATGGAGACACCCTCAGTGAGACTTGTCCTGTCCATGACACCCTCAGCATGACTTGTCCTATCCATGACACACTCAGCAATACTTGTCCTGTCCATGACACCCTCAGCTTATCTTGTCATGTTCATGACACCCTCAGCATGATAGACACATCCTCACCATGACTTGTTCTGTCCTTGCCACCCTCAGTGTGAGTTGTCCTGTCCATGACACCCTCAGTTGATTTGTCCTGCCCATGACACCCTCAACATGATGGAGACACCCTCAGTAAGACTTGTTCTGTCCATGTCACCCTCATCGTGACTTGTTCTGTGCATGATACCCTCAGTGTGACTTGTCCTGTTCATGACACCCTCAGTGCGATTTGTCCTGTCCATGACACCCTCGGCATGATGGAGACACCCTCAGCATAATGGAGACACCCTCAGTTAGACTTGTCCTGTCCATGTCACCCTCATCGTGACTTGTCCTGTGCATGATA
The DNA here is from genome assembly GCF_000001635.26 of Mus musculus. Lineage (NCBI taxonomy): Eukaryota > Metazoa > Chordata > Mammalia > Rodentia > Muridae > Mus > Mus musculus. The sequence goes on from NC_000082.6 coordinate 3,663,118, forward strand.
CCCTCAGTGTGGTTTGTCCTGTCCATGACACCCTCAGCGTGACTTTTCCTGTTCATGTACATACAGAAGCTTATAAGCTTTCTACTTGATTGACAGATGAACAAGCAAAATGCTAACTGATGACAACAAAACTACAAACTTACAGAGAGGAGTGGAAGGAAGCTAGGCACATTCCTACAGGCTGTTGAGTTCAGGATTCTGGGTACTTTTAATGACCAGGTAGATGAGGCCTTCATTTCCTTTCCACTTTAAACAGTAAAAGTCATTTCTTACTCAGCTTAGCCTGAGAAAGTGTTTATAAAAACGGTAGCATGTGCTGGCTTGCACCTTTCATCCAGACACACTTATGTCTTAGGCAAGAAGGTTGCTGCCATGTACAAGGCTAGCCTTATCTATAATACCAGACCCTTTCTCATATAAACAAAAACAATACATAGAAAAAGAGATATAAGAATCTGGAGCGATGGCACTTGTTCCTGCTGCACAGGGACTAGGGTCCACTCCCAGAACTCATATAGTGTTTCTCAACCATCCCTAACACCAGTTTCAGGTAATCTGAAATCTGACACCATCACTAGTGTCCTTTGACTTGCACATGGTATATATTCATGTATATTTGGGCAAATCACAAGCAAATATGTCTTTTTTAAATGAAAGAAAAAATGATAATGGCTATATAGTCTGGGCTACATAGGCATGTCTCACCATAAAACAAAACAAACAAAAACAATAATCAAAAACGGAATGATAATAAAATAGAAAAGTTATCCAGGCAGTGGTAGTGCCTTTAATTCCAGCACTTGGAAGACAGAGACAGGTTGATCTCTGTTAGTTCTATGCCAGCCCGATCTACAGATTGAGTATCAGGAAATCCAGGGCTTTTGCAGTGAAACTTGTCTCAAACACCACCCCATGAAACAAATAAATAAATTAAAATAGGAAAACAAATTTTAAGAGTATAGATGAAATTATATTAGCTGTTAATGCTTACATTCATATGCTTAAGCAACTGTGCTTTCAGCTTTGAATGTATGTTTGAAATTGTTTACAATAAGGTTCCTAGTTTAAAATCAGTACTTTTGCTGGCCACGGTGATGCATGCCTTTGATCCCGGTCCTTGAAAAAATAGAAGCAAGTGGATCCCTGTGTATTCAAAGCCAGTCTGTACAGTGAGACTTGTCTGAATGACAAACCAAAAAATCATTACTTCTGCAAACTTGGAGAGTGGCTTAGTAGGGAAAAATACTTGCTGTACAATCTTAAGGACCACAGTTCAGATCCCATCACCTGCATATATACCAAACAAGTGTGGTAGTCAGCCTGTAATCTCACTGCAAGAGGCAGAGAAGACATCAGGGGGAAATCAGTTAGGTAAACTGTCTGAGTCAGCAATCTCTGGGTTCAGTTAGTTCCATACAGAATGGTGAAAGAGATCAAAGAGGATACCTGGCACCAACCTCTGACTTCTACATGTGTGTGCATAGACATGGTCCCTGCCTGTGTACACACACAGGAGCACACATGTGTGGGTTGGGTACCAGAGGTTTTCCACAGAGATCTCTGTTCAGGCCGGGTGCGAGGGTTCATGCAAATGAACAGAAGCAAGTGCAGGCAGGAAGACTGTTTTTGCTATGCCTTCCAGGTGCTGGGTAACTCCAAGCTGTTCTGAACTGAGTCGGGTCTGGGTGGGTGGACGAAAAGCCTTCCAGTGAGGAGTGCAGTGGGAGCTCAGGTGTCTCTTCGGGAGAGAAGACCTCTTCCCAAGTGTTACCTACAGCTCTTGGAACAAAAGACTCAGATGAAGGAATAGTTCTCGAGTACCTTTAATTCCCTGGATGGATTTATATACAGTTCTGGGGGTAATTCAGGGTTCGACAGCAGGTACCTCTCATTGGCTTGGACTGAGAGTTTGGGGGAAATCTTATTTGCATGTGGAAAGGCTTGGTGCTGTTCATACCTGACTGATAGCCACATGCTCCTCCTGTGGGGGCTGTGGGGATGGTAACTTCGACAGGAGCCAGGGGTCCAGGAGATATGATCAAACACCTTCCGTCCCATGTAGGTAGAAATTACCACACACCTGGTCCCACCGGGATTCAAGACCTAAGCTCAACTGGAGACCAGGCTGTCTGTGTGTAGCCCATTGCCCCACACACATGCATAAATGAATGGACGTTGCAGGCACACATGTGCACTCACAAACACACATATCCATACAGTTTTACTTGTTGATTACTAAAATTTAAAGAAAATTATTATCACAACTTCTGAAGATTAAAGCAAAAATAAAGGAGGCCTTATGACCTCCTTGAGAATAATTTTAAGGGGCTGTTTGAAGTGATACAGTGCCTGTTTATACAAGTTTGAGTCTCCTCAGAGAGACTGTGGAGGGATGAATCAGAGGTCAAGGTCAGCCTGGACTACACACACACACACACACACACATACACACTACTGAGGGGAGTTTTCTTTTCTGTTTTTTATTAGATATTTTCTTTATTTACATTTCAAAGTAATGTAAATCCTAGTTTCTCCTCCAAAAATCCCCTATCCTCTCCCTCCCCCTGCTCCCCAATCCACCCACTCCCGATTCCTGGCTCAGGCATCCCCCTATACTGGGGCATAGAACCTTCATAGAACCAAGGGCCTCTCCTCCTATTGATAGGCCATCCTATGCTACATATGCAGCTAGAGCCATGAGTCCCTCCATGTGTTTTCTTTGATTGGTGGTTTAGTTCCAGAGAGCTCTGGGGTTACTGCTTAGTTCATATTATTGTTCCTCCTAGGGGGCTGCAAACCCCTTCAGCTCCTTGGGTACTTTCTCTAGCTCCTTCATTGGGGACCCTGTGCTCTGTCCAGTGGATGACTGTGAGCATATACTTCTGTATAGTCAGCCACTGGCAGAGCCTCTCAGGAGACAGCTATATCAGGATCCTGTCAGTAAGCTCTTGCTGGCATCTGCAATAGTGTCTGGGTTTGGTGGTTGTTTATGGGATAGATCCCCAGGTGGGGCAGTTTCTGGATGGTTATTCCTTCAATCTCCACTCTATACTTTGTCTCTGTAACTCCTTCCATGTGTATTTTGTTCGCCCTTCTAAGAAGGATCAAAGTGTCCACACTTCAGTCTTCCTTCTTCTTGAGTTTCATGTATTTTGAAAATTGTATCTTGGGTATTCTGAACTTCTGGGCTAATATCCACTTATCAGTGAGTGCATATCATGTGTGTTCTTTTGTGATTGGGTTACCTGAGGAGAGTTTTCTTTTTTTTTTTTTTAATTTTATTTTTTTATTAGGTACTTTCTTCATTCACATCTCCGGTGCTATCCCAAAAGTCCCCCACACCCTCACCCACCCACTCCCACTTCCCAGCCCTGGCTTTCCCCTGCATTGAGGCATATAAAATCTGCACAAACAATGGGCCTCTCTCTCCACTGATGGCCAACAAGGGCAACCTCTGATACATATGCAGCTAGAGACATGAGCTCCAGGGGGCACTGGTTAGTTCATATTGTTGTTCCACCTATAGGGTTGCAGATCCCCTCAGCTCCTTGGGTACATTCTCTAGCTCCTCCATTGGGGGCCCTGTGATGAATCCAATAGCTGACTGTGAGCATCCACTTCTGTGTTTGCCAGGCCCCAGCATAGTCTCACAAGAGACAGCTATATCAGGGTCTTTTCAGCAAAATCCCGCTACTATATGCAATGGTGTCAGCATTTGGAGGTTGATTACGGGATGGATCCCGGATATGGCAGTCTCTAGACGGTCAATCCCTTTGTCTCAGCTCCAAAATTTGTCTCTGCAACTCCCTCCATGGGTGTTCTGCTTCCAATTCTAAGAAGGGGCAAAGCGGCCACACCCTGGTCTTCATTCCTTCTGAGTCTCATGTGCTACTCAAATTGTATCCTATATCTTGGTTATTCTAAGTTTCTGGGCTAATATCCACTTACCAGTGAGTAAATATCATGTGAGTTCTTTTGGGTTTTTTTTGTTTGTTTTTTTTAAATATTTTTTTATTACGTATTTTCCTCAATTACATTTCCAATGCTATCCCAAAAGTCCCCCATACCCTCCCCCCCACTGCCCTACCCACCCATTCCCACTTTTTGGCCCTGGTTTTCCCCTGTACTGGGGCATATAAAGTTTGCATGTCCAATGGGCCTCTCTTTCCAGTGAAGGCCGACTAGGCCATCTTTTGATACATATGCAGCTAGAGTCAAGAGCTCCGAGATACTGGTTAGTTCATAATGTTGTTGCACCTACAGGGTTGCAGATCTCTTTAGCTCCTTGGATACTTTCTCTAGCTCCTCCATTGGGGGGCCCTGTGAGCCATCCAATAGCTGACTGTGAGCATCCACTTATGTGTTTGCTAGGCCCCGGCCTAATCTCACAGGAGACAGCTATATCAGGGTCCTTTCAGCAAACGCTTGCTAGTGTATGCAAAGGTGTCATCGTTTGGAGGCTAATTATGGGATGGATCCCTGGATATGGCAGTCTCTAGATGGTCCATCCTTTTGTCTCAGCTCCAAACTTTGTCTCTGTAACGCCTTCCATGGGTGATTGTTTCAAATGCTAAGAAGGGGAAAAGAGTCCACACTTTGGTCTTCGTTCTTCTTCAGTTTCATGTGTTTTGCAAATTGTATCTTATATCTCGGGTATACTAAGTTTCTGGGTTAATATCAACTTATCAGTGAGTACATATCATTTGAGTTCCTTTGTGATTGTGTTACCTCACTCAGGATGATGCCCTCCAGGACCATCCATTTGCCTAGGAATTTCATAAATTAATTCCTTTTAATAGCTGAGTAGTACTCCATTGTGTAAATGTACCACATTTTCTGTATCCATTCCTCTGTTGAGGGGCATCTGGGTTCTTTCCAGCTTCTGGCTATTATAAATAAGGCTGCTATGAACATAGTGGAGCATGTGTCCTTCATACCGGTTGGAACATCTGGATATATACCCAGGAGAGGTATTGTGGGATCCTCTGGTAGTACTATGTCTAATTTTCTGAGAAACTGCCAGACTGATTTCCAGAGTGGTTGTACAAGCTTGCAATTCCACCAACAGTGGAGGAGTGTTTCTCCACATCCTCGCCAGCATCTGCTGTCACCTGAATTTTTGATCTTAGCCATTCTGACTGGTGTGAGATGGAATCTCCAGGTTGCTTTGATTTGGATTTCTCTAATGATTAAGGATGCTGAACATTTTTTCAGGTGCTTCTCAGCCATTCGGTATTCCTCAGGTGAGAATTCTTTGTTTAGCTCTGAGCCCCATTTTTGATTGGGGTTATTTGATTTTCTAGAGTCAACCTTCTTGAGTTCTTTATATATATTGGATATTAGTCCCCTATCTGATTTAGGATAGGTAAAGTTCTTTTCCCAATCTCATGGTGGCCTTTTTGTCTTATTCATGGTGTCTTTTGCCTTGCAGAAGCTTTGCAGTTTCATGAGGTCCCATTTGTCAATTCTCGATCTTACAGCACAAGCCATTGTTGTTCTACTCTGGAAATTTTCCCCTGTGCCCATATCTTTGAGGCTTTTCCCCACTTTCTCCTCTATAAGTTTCAGTGTCTCTGGTTTTATGTGAAGTTCCTTGATCCACTTAGATTTGACCGTACTACAAGGAGAGAGGAATGGATCAATTCGCATTCTTCTACATGTTAACCACCAGTTGTGCCAGCACCATTTGTTGAAAATGCTGTCTTTCTTCCACTGAATGGTTTTAGCTCCCTTGTCAAAGATCAAGTGACCATAGGTGTGTGGGTTCATTTCTGGGTCTTCAATTCTATTCCATTGGTCCACTTGTCTGTCACTATACCGGTACCATGCAGTTTTTAATCACAATTGCTCTGTAGTAAAGCTTTAGGTCAGACATGGTGATTCCACCAGAGGTTCTTTTATCCTTGAGAAGAGTTTTTGCTATCCTAGGTTTTTTGTTATTCCAGATGAATTGGCAGATTGCTTTTTCTAATTCGTTGAAGAATTGAGTTGGAATTTTGATGGGGATTGCATTGAATCTGTAGATTGCTTTTGGCAAGATAGCCATTTTCACAATGTCGATCCTGCCAATCCATGCGCATGGGAGATCTTTCCATCTTCTAAGATCTTCTTTAATTTCTTTCTTCAGAGACTTGAAGTTCTTATCATACACATATTTTACTTCCTTAGTTAGAGTCACACCAAGATATTTTATATTATTTGTGACTATTGAGAAGGATGTTGTTTCCCGAATTACTTTCTCAGCCTGTTTATTCTTTGTGTAGAGAAAGGCCATTGACTTGTTTGAGTTAATTTTATATCCAGCTACTTCACCGAAGCTCTTTATCAGGTTTAGGAGTTCTCTGGTGGAATTCATAGGGTCACTTATATATACTATCATATCATCTGCAAAAAGTCATATTTTGACTTCATCTTTTCCAATTTGTATCCCCTTGATCTCCTTTTGTTGTCTAATTGCTCTGGCTAGGACTTCAAGTACTATGTTGAATAGGTAGGGAGAAAGTGGGCAGCCTTGTCTAGTCCCTGATTTTAGTGGGATTGCTTCCAGCTTCTCACCATTTACTTTAATGTTGGCTACTGGTTTGCTGTAGATTGCTTTTATCATGTTTAGGTATGGGCCTTGAATTCCTGATCTTTCCAAGACTTTTATCATGAAGGGGTGTTGGATCTTGTCGAATGTATTTTCCACATCTAACGAGATAATCATGTGGTTTTTGTCTTTGAGTTTTTTATATAAAGGATTACATTGATAAATTTCCATATATTAAACCATCCCTGCATCCCTGGAATAAAACCTACTTGGTCAGGATGGATGATTGCTTTAATGTGTTCTTGGATTCGGTTAGCTAGAATTTTATTAAGTATTTTTGCATTGATATTCATAAGGGAAATTGGTCTGAAGTTCTCTATCTTTGTTGGATCTTTCTGTGGTTTAGATATCAGAGTAATTGTGGCTTCATACAATGAGTTTGGTAGAGTACCTTCTACTTCTATTTTGTGGAATAGTTTGTGCAGAACTGGAATTAGATCTTCTTTGAAGGTCTGATAGAACTCTGCACTAAACCCATCAGGTCCTGGGCTTTTTTTGGATGGGAGACTACTAATGACTGCTTCTATTTCTTTAGGGGATATGGGACTGTTTAGATCCTTTACTTGATCCTGATTTAACTTTGGTACCTGGTATCTGTCTAGAAATTTCTCCATTTTGTCCAGGTTTTCCAGTTTTGTTGAGTATAGCCTCTTGTAGAAGGATCTGATAGTGTTTTGGATTTCTTCAGGATCTGTTGTTATGGCTCCCTTTTCATTTCTGACTTTGATAATTAGGATGCTATCCCTGTGCCCTCTAGTGAGTCTAGCTAAGGGTTTATCTATCTTGTTAATTTTCTCAAAGAACCAACTCCTCCTTTGGTTAATTCTTTGAATAGTTCTTGTTTTCACTTGGTTGATTTCACCCCTGAGTTTGATTATTTCCTGCCATCTACACCTCTTAGGTGAATTTGCTTCCTTTTGTTAGAGAGCTTTTAGGTGTGTTGTCAAGCTGCTACTGTGTGCTCTCTCTAGTTTCTTTTTGGAGGCACTCAGAGCTATGAGTTTCCTTCTTCTAAATGCTTTCATTGTGTCCCATAGGTTTGGGTATGTTGTGGCTTCATTTTCATTAAACTCTAAAAAGTCTTTAAATTCTGTCTTTATTCCTTCCTTGACCACGGTATCATTGAGAAGAGTGTTGTTCAGTTTCCACGTGAGTGTTGGCTTTCCATTATTTATGTTGTTATTGAAGATCAGCCTTGGTCCATGGTGGTCTGATAGGATGCATGGGACAATTTCAATATTTTTGAATCTGTTGAGGCCTGTTTTGTGACCAATTATATGGTCAATTTTGGAGAAGGTCCCGTGAGGTGCTGAGAAGACGGTATATCCTTTTGTTTTAGGATAAAATGTTCTGTAGATATCTGTTAAGTCCATTTGTTTCATAACTTCTGTTAGGTTCACTGTGTCCCTGTTTAGTTTCTGTTTCCACTATCTGTCCATTGATGAAAGTGGTGTGTTGAAATTTCCCACTATTATTGTGTGAGGTTCCATGTGTGCTTTAAGCTTTACTAAAGTGTCTTTAATGAATGTGGCTGCCCTTGCATTTGGAGCATAGATATTCAGAATTGAGAGTTCCTCTTGGAGGATTTTACCTTTGATGAGTATGAATTGTCCTTCCTTGTCTTTTTTGATAACTTTGGGTTGGAAGTCGATTTTATTCGATATTAGAATGGCTACTCCAGCTTGTTTCTTCAGACCATTTGCTTGGAAAATTGTTTTCCAGCCTTTCACTCTGAGGTAGTGTCTGTCTTTTTCCCTGAGATGGGTTTCCTGTAAGCAGCAGAATGTTGGGTCCTGTTTGTGTAGCCAGTCTGTTAGTCTATGTCTTTTTATTGGGGAATTGAGTCCATTGATATTAAGAGATATTAAGGAAAAGTAATTGTTGCTTCCTTTTATTTTTGTTGATAGAGTTGGCATTCTGTTCTGTGGCTGTCTTCTTTTTGGTTTGTTGAGGGATTACTTTCTTGCTTTTTCTAGGGCATGATTTCCGTCCTTGTATTGGTTTTTTTTTTCTGTCATTATCCTTTGAATGGCTGGATTCGTGGAAAGGTAATATGTAAATTTGATTTGTTGTGGAATACTTTGGTTTCCCCATCTATGGTAATTGAGAGTTTGGCCGGGTATAGTAGCCTGGGCTGGCATTTGTGTTCTCTTAGTGTCTGTATAACATCTGTCCAGGCTCTTCTGGCTTTCATAGTCTCTGGTGAAAAGTCTGGTGTAATTCTGATAGGCTTGCCTTTATATGTTACTTGACCTTTCTCCCTTACTGCTTTTAATATTCTCTTTTTATTTAGTGCATTTGTTGTTCTGATTATTATGTGTCGGGGGGAATTTTTTTTCTGGTCCAGTCTATTTGGAGTTCTGTAGGCTTCTTGTATGTTCATGGGCATGTCATACTTTAGGTTTGGGAAGTTTTCTTCTATAATTTTGTTGAATATATTTGCTGGCCCTTTAAGTTGAAAATCTTCATTCTCATCAACTCCTATATCCGTAGGTTTGGTCTTCTCATTGTGTCCTGGATTTCCTGGATGTTTTGAGTTAGGAACTTTTTGCATGTTGTATTTTCTTTGATTGTTGTGCCGATGTTCTCTATGGAATCTTCTGCATATCCCTGAGTTTCTCTCTTCCATCTCTTGTATTCTGTTGCTGATGCTTGCATCTATGGTTCCAGCTTTCTTTCCTAGGGTTTCTATCTCCAACGTTGCCTCACTTTGAGTTTTCTTTATTGTGTCTACTTCCCTTTTTAGGTCTTGGATGGTTTTATTCAATTCCATCACCTGTTTGGTCATGTTTTCCTGCAATTCTTTAAGGAATTTTTGTGTTTCCTCTTTAAGGTTTTCTACCTGTTTAGCTGTGTTCTCCTGTATTTCTTTAAAGTCCTTCTTGATGTCCTCTACCATCATCATGAGATATGCTTTTAAATCTGGGTCTAGCTTTTCGGGTGTGTTGGGGTGCCCAGGACTAGGTGGGGTGGGAGTGCTGCGTTCTGATGATGGTGAGTGGTCTTGATTTCTGTTAATAGGATTCTTATGTTTGCCTTTCGCCATCTGGTAATCTCTGAAGCTAGTTGTTATAGTTGTCTCTGGTTAGAGCTTGTTCCTCAGGTGATTAAGTTAGCCTCTATCAGCAGACCTGGGAGACTAGCTCTCTCCTTAGTTTCAGTGGTCAGAGTACTCTCTGCAGGCAAGCTCTCCTCTTGCAAGGAATGTGCCCAGATATCTGGTGTTTGAACCTGCCTCCTGGCAGAAGTTGTGTTCCACTCACCAGAGGTCTTAGGATCCAGTGGGGGATCCTGTGTGGGTCCTTGCGGGTGTCCAGAGACTCCGCGGGCAAGGAACCGCAGTGCTGGAGTGGACCGGAAGGGACTTGTGCCCCTGATCAGGCCAGGTTATCTGCTTCCCTAGTTAATGCAGTCTCAGGTCCTGCACGATTGGATTGGAGCAGACGCTGTGTTCCACTCACCAGAGGTCTTAAGATCCCATGGGGGGTCCTCTGTGGGTCCTTGCGGGTGTCTGGAGACTCCGCTGGCAAGAAACTCCGGTGCTGAAGTGGACCGGAAGGGACTTGTGAGTTCTTTTGTGATTGGGTTACCTCACTCAGGATGATGCCCTCCAGGTCCATCCATTTGGCTAGGAATTTCATAAATTCATTGTTTTTAATAGCTGAGTAATACTCCATTGTGTAAATGTACCACATTTTCTGTATCCATTCCTCTGTTGAAGGGCATCTGGGTTCTTTCCAGCTTCTGGCTATTATAAATAAGGCTGCTATGAACCTAGTGGAGCATGTGTCCTTCTTAACGGTTGGGACATCTTCTGGATATATACCCAGGAGAGGTATTGCAGGATCCTCTGGTAGTAGTAAAGTAAAAATTGATATAAACTGTTCACTAAATGGGCCCTATTAATTTGAACCAAATAATTAAATAATTTGCTAATTTGTAAATAGTCATATAGAGGTTGTGGTTGTTGAAGAAAAGGAAAAGAATGAGGAAAAATAAATTCAGGATCAAGTGTATACAATGTTCTTCTAGCAAATACATACAGTAAGCACTCTCAAGGGAGTGCTTACTCTATGTATTTGAAATAATGGCTGAAAACTCATTTTAAAAATGACCCATGAGTACAGTAAGTTCAATTGAATACAACTGCAGTTACAATTACATCACAAATAGAGTCAGGAGTCCTATCAAATGCACTGAAAGTAAAAGATGAGGAGAAAATATTTTACATATTTCAAATTAGTTTTTTCTCTTTTATTTTGTTTAATGAGACAGAATTTAACAGTATAGCCTATGACCTGGGATCCATAATATAACCTAGGCTGGCCACAAACTTGTGGTCCTCCTCCCGTCAGCCCCTGATGCTGGTACTGTAGGCCTGTGATACCATGGCAGCTCTACTACTCATTCCCAAAATAAATTTCTAAATATACTGTACATTTTATGTTTTAAAAGAGAAATGAAATGACTAAGGAGTATACATACATAAAATCAATAAAAATAAAAGTAAAAGACTTGCAGCAATTTAGAAGACCTATTTTATAAAAAAAAAAACTGGTGAGAGCTTAGATGTAGACTACTGTTTGAGTAAAATTATCCGAGCCCATTTACATAAATATGACAGAAAGGGATAAAGAGTTTAATTGACCGGCATGCTAGATGCTGGATACTGGGATTGTAGAAGGTATTTCCCTTTTAATTAACCATTTTCCTGCTTTCATATTGTATGCCACACACATTCATGAGAAGATGAAACATCAGATCAAATGAGTAGAATTGTTTTTGTGTAACTTCAAATAAATTTTCCTATTTGCACTATCAATAATGTGATATTCGCATATATTGATATCAAATCTCTCTCTCTTTCTCTCTCTCTCTCTCTCTCTCTCTCTCTCTCTCTCTCTCTCTCTCTCTCCTAGACAGGGTCTCCATAGAATCCCACAGTCCTGGATCTTACTATGTAGACCAAGCTACAAATATAGTCAAATTTAGGCAATAAGAATCTTTAGTATCCATCCAGAGACTGCCCCACCTGGGAATCCATCCCATAAACAGCCATCAAACAGCCATCAAATCCAGACACTATTGCATATGCCAGCAAGATTTTGCTGATATATATGTCTCTTGTGAGGCTATGCCAGTGCCTGGCAAATACAGAAGTGGATGCTCACAGTCATCTATTGGATGGAACGCAGGGCCCCCAATGGAGGAGCTAGAGAAAGTATCCAAGGAGCTGAAGGGATCTGCAATCCTGTAAGAGGAACATCAACATGAACTAAGCAGTACCCCAGAGCTCGTGTCTCTAGCTGCATATGTAGCAGAAGATGGCCTAGTCAGCCATCATTGGGAGGAGAGGCTCTTGGTCTTGAGAAGATTATATGCCCCAGTACAGGGGAATGCCAGGGTCAGAAAGTGGAAGTGGATGGGCTGGGGAGCAAGGCATGGAGAGGGTATAGGGAACTTTCCGGAGAGCATTTGAAATGTAAATGAAGAAAATATCTAATAATAAAAAATGGGGAAATTGTCAATTGGAAGGTTCACCTGTAATCCTAATCTGGAGGCTGGGAAATACAAGTTTCCTACCTAGATCTTTGCATGGAGATCTTGAGGCATAGTGGCTATGAATTCCAGAAGATTAAGACAGAGAGATGTCTGAGTTCAAGATCATCTGGGACAGAGCAAGTCCCAGATCCAGGCATGGTGGCACACACCTTTAATCTGTGCCACACCTTCTGCTGGAGACCTACATAAGGACATTGGGAGAAGGAAGAGTCATTCTCTCATCTACACCTACTTGCCTCTTGGACTGAGCAACTGCTAGATCTGTGGACTTCCGTTTGCAGTTGCTGCTGACCATTGTTGGGGAGTTGGACTACAGACTATAAGTCATCAACAAATACCCTTACTATATAGAGACTGCCCATAAATTCTGTGACTCTAGAGAACCCAACTAATACATTCAGCCATCTTGCAGCTTAACTGACAAACAGCATATGAGGAAATGTTCACAGGGCCCAAAGGAATCAAGAAAGAGCATTGAGCCAGGCTCTCATAACAAACCACTCTGTGAGACAAGTGTAGCCACACACACCTGGGGTCTCAATGTTCAGGAGATAGAGATAAGGGAGTCAGGAGTTCAAAGTCATCTGTAGTCCCTGTAGTCAAGCCTCAAGCTTCTGCTGTAGCCAGTCATTCAGTCAACGTAGGAATCTCTACTTGAAGTGAGCATGATTATAGGAAAGGCAGAAAGAAAATGTAAGAGAGAAAAATGGAAGGGCTGCAGGTCAATACCATGTCAACAGCAAGTATATTTTCTGTGTCTTTTAAAGGGAAGCAACACAAAGTGTGATCAATTCCAGGGATATAAACAATGACCCCCCCCCCAAACCCTTACATGGCAAGTTTATGGCACATAGTATCTGACTAAGGTTGTTTCCTCCAGGCAACGGTAGTATCTCAAGAACATATGTATAAGCAGAGGAAATTGCCATATATAACTCACATCTTAACTAAAACCAAGGCAGATGTCAGTAGACTCATTCTTAATTAATCATAAGCAAGAAGTCAGCCAAAGTTAATTCCAGAAGTGTTCCCCACAATCTCCTCAGTTTCATATGTCCAACTCCCTCTGTGTCAGGTGGTGGATCTCCCTGTGTCTGACTCTGAGAGTTCCTTTGTCAAATGTCTCACCTTCTATTCTACCTTCTGTTAAAGGTCATAAACATTTTATTATGATTATGAACCATTCCATTTGTTTGCATCTCAAATGACATCTCACTGCCCAGTTACCCTCAACAAATCTACTGTCTTAGATATTCCATCACTACCCTCCACTTTGCCTCCATAAGGGTGCTCCCCCATCCACCCAACCTCACCTGCCTCACTGATCCAGTACCCCCTATGCTGGGGCATCAAAGCTCCAGAGGGACAAAGGACTACCCTCCCATTGATGTCAGACAAGTCTATCCTCTGCTGCATATGTATCTGGAGCCATAAATCACTCTGTGATAACTCCAGCTTGTGTCAAGGTGACATGCAAAACCAGTCAGTACAATGCCTTACAAGGCCATCCTTTGCTACATGTGCAGCTGGAGTCATGGTCCTTCCAGATGTACTCTTTAGTTTGTCCTTTAATCCCTGGGAGCCCTGGGGTGTCCGGTTGGTTGATACTGTTGTTCTTCCTATGAAGATGCAAACCCCTTCAGATCTTTCAGTCGTTTCTCTAACTCTTCCATTGGGGCCCCCATGCTCAGTCCCATGGCTGGCTGGGAGCATCTGCCTCTGTATTTGTCAGGCTCTGGCAGAGCCTCTCAAGAGACAGCTATATTAGGCTCCTGTCAGCATGAACTTCTTGGCATCCACAATAGTGTCTACATTTGATGACTATATATGGGATGGATCCCCAGGTACGACAATTTCTGGATGACCTTTCCTTCAATCTCTTCTCTACACTTAGTCTCCATATTTCCTCCTCTAAGTATTCTGTTCCCCCTTCTAAGAAGGAACAAAGCACACACACTTTGGTCTTCCTTTTTCTCAAGCTTCTTGTGGTCTGTGAATTGTATCTTGGATATTCCGAGCTTTGGGGTTCCAATTATCAGTGAGTGCATAGTAGCATGTGTGATCTTTTATGGTTGGGTTACCTGACTTAGGATAATATGTTCTAGTTCCATCCATTTGCCTAAGAATTTCATGAATTTTGTTTTTAATAGCTGAGTAGTACTCCATTGTGTAAATATATCACATTTTCTGTATCCATTCCTCTGTTGAAGGACATCTGGGTTCTTTCCAGCTTCTGACTATTATAAATAAGGCTTCTATGAACATAGTGGAACATGTGTCCTTGTGATATGTTGGAGCATGTTCTGGGTATATGCCCAGGAGTGGTATAGCTGAGACCTTAGGTAAAACTATGTCCAATTATCTGAGGAACTGCCAGACAGATTTCCAGAGTGGCTGTACCAGTTTGCAATCCAAAATCAGGGACTAGACAAGGCTGCCCACTGCCTCCCTACCTATTGAATATAGTACTCAAAGTCCTAGCCATAACAATTACACAACAAAAGGATGTCAAAGGGATACAAATTAGAAAGGAAGAAGTCAAAATATTACTATTTGCAGATGATATGATAGTATACTTTAATGACCCCAAAAATTCCAACAGAGAATTCCTAAACCTGATAAAAACAAAAAACAAAAACAAAAAAACTTCACCCAAGTGGCTGGATATAAAATCAACTAAAAAATCAGTTGCTTTCTTCTACTCAAAGGATATATGGGCTGAAAAAGAAATTAAGGAAATGACACCCTTTACAATAGTCACAAATAATATAAAATACTTTGGTGTGACTCTAACCAAGCAAGTGAAAGATCTGTAAAACAAGAACATCAAGTCTCTGAAGAAAGAAATCGAAGATCTCAGAAGATGGAAAGATCTCCCATGCTCTTGAATTGACAGGATTAATATAGTAAAAATGGCCATCTTACCGAAAGCAATCTACAGATTCAATGCAATTCCCATCAAAATTCCAACTCAATTCTTCACAGAGTTAGAAAGATCAATTCTCAAATTCATTTGGAATAACAAAAGACTCAGGACAGTGAAAACTATTCTCAACAATAAAGAACTTCTGGGGGAAATCACTATCCCAGACCTTAAGCTGTATTACAGAGCAATAGTGATAAAAACTGTTTGGTACTGGTACAGAAACAGGCAGGAAGATCAATGCAATAAAACTGAAGACCCAGAAATGAATCCACACACCTATGGACACTTGATCTTTGGCAAAGGAGGTAAAACCATCCAGTGGAAAACAAGAGCATTTTCAACAAATGGTGCTTGTTCAACTGGTGGTCAGCATGTAGAAGAATACAAATAGATCTATTCTTATCTCCTTGTACAAAGCTCAAGTCCAAGTGGATCAAGGATCTCCACATGAAACCAGAGACACTGAAAGTAATAGAGGAGAAAATGGGGAAGAGTCACCTGTGGTTTTGATCTTAGCCATTCTGATTGGTGTAAGATGGAAAGGTCAAGGTCATTTTGATTTGCATTTCCCTGAAGACTAAGGATTTTGAATATTTCTTTAAGCACCTCTCAGGTGAGAATTCTCTGTTTATCTTTGTACTTCATTTTATAAATTATTTTAATTGTATTATATTTTCTCAACAATTTTATTTATTTATTTAACACTCCAGATTTTATTCCCTTCCCCCTCAACTCTCTGACTGTTCCACATCCCATGCCTCCTCCCCAACCCACTGTCTACACAAGGATGTCCCCACCGTCCACCTGCCACCCAACCTGACCTATAAACTCCCTAGGGCCTCCAGTCTCTTGAGGGTTAGGTGCATCATCTCTAATTGAACACAGACCAGGCAATCTTCTGCTGTATATGTGTTGGGGGTCTCAAATCTGCTGGTGTATGCTGTCTGGTTGGCGGTCCAATGTCTGAGAGATTATGGGGGTCCAGATTAATTGCTGATCCTCCTACAGGGTTGCCCTGCTCCTCAGCTTCTTCCTACCTTTCCATAACTCAATCACAGGGGTCAGCTGCTTCTGTCCATTGGTTGGGTGCAAATATCTGCATCTGACTCTTTCAGCTGCTTGTTGGGTCTTTCAGAGGCAGCCATGATATATCCCTTTTTGTGATCACTCCATAGCCTCAATAATAGTGCCAGGCCTTGGGACCTCCATTTGAGCTGGATTCCACTTTGGGCCTGTTTCTGGACCTTCTTTTCTTAAGGCTCCTCTCCATTTTCATCCCTGCAGTTCATTCACACAGGAACAAATATGGGTCAGAGTTTTGACTGTGGGATGGCAACCCCCTCCCTCATTTGATGCCCTGTCTTCCTGCTGCAGGTGTGCTATATAAGTTCCCTGTCTCTACTGTCTGACATTTCACCTAAGGTCCCTCCCTTTGAGCTTTTAAACAGAGATAAGTAAGGATAAATTTGCTTTCTTTTTCATGCTGACTGCCAATTGACCCAATACCATTTGTTTAAAATGCTGTCGTTTTTCCACTGGGTGTTTTTAGATTTCTATGTCATACACCAAGTGAACATTGGTGTGTAGGTTCATTTCTGGGTCTTCAATTCTATTCTATTGATCTTCCTTATTGCCCGAGCTTTTGTCCCCGCCAGCAAGAACACACTCAGGACAACCGGAATCTTCTGCAGCAAAAGGCTTTATTGCTTACTTATCAGGAGGGAAGACCCCGAACCGGGAAAATGGCGCTGCTTATATAGTCCGCAGCGTGACGTTTCAGCACCTGATGTGGTGTGACAGCTCCTGATTCTTTGCTCGCCCAACACCCCATTACTACACCGCGAGATGGGCAGTGACTAGGCGTGAGTTCACTCTTGCACTTGCGCATAAGGCTTATTTACTAAATAGGCGCAGTGGAAGCCAGCGCCACACGTCCTGTTTGTCTCTATGTCAATTCCATGTCACTAGTGATCTGTAGTACAACTTGAGTTCAGGGATAGCGCTTCCCCCAGAAGTTCTTTTATTGAGAATACTTTTTGCTATTCTGGGCTCTTTTGTTATTCCAAATGAATTAGAGAATTGTTCTTTCTAGCTCTATGAAGAATTGAGTGGGAGTTTTGATGGGAATTGCATTGAATCTGTAGATTGTTTTCAGTAAATGAACATTCTTTCTATATTAATCCTGCCAATCAATGAACATGGGAGATCTTTG
Source organism: Mus musculus (assembly GCF_000001635.26). Lineage (NCBI taxonomy): Eukaryota > Metazoa > Chordata > Mammalia > Rodentia > Muridae > Mus > Mus musculus. The sequence continues at coordinate 3,680,407 of NC_000082.6, forward strand.
CATCTTCTGCGGTCTTCTTTGATTTCTTTTTTCAAGGATTTGAAATTCTTGTCATACAGATTTTGTGCTTCCTTGGTTAGAGTTACACCAAGATATTTTATATTACTTGTGACTCTTATGAGAGGTGTTGCTTTCCTAATTTCTTTCTCAGACCATTTATCCTTTGAAAGGAGGAAGGCTACTAATTTGTTAGAGTTAATTTTATATCAGCTGCTTTACAGAAGCTGTTTATCTCAGACGCTATTGCATATGCCAGCAAGATTTTGATGAAGGGACCCTGGTATAGCTGTCTCGTATGAGGCAATGCCAGTGCCTGGCAAATACAGAAGTGGATGCTCACAGTCATCTATAAGATGGAACACAGGGCCCCCAATGGCGAAGCTAGAGAGAGCACTCAAGTAGCTGAAGGGGTCTGCAACGCTACCCCTTCCAACCAGTAGCCAACATCAAACTAAGAGAGAAACATGAAGCAATCCCACTAAAATCAGGGACTAGGCAAATCTGTCCACTCTAGGAACAACAATATGAACTAACCAGTACCCCCAGAGCTCATATCTCTAGCTGCATATGTAGCAGAAGATGGCCTAGTCAGCCATCATGGGGAAGAGAGGCCCCTTGGTATTGCAAACTTTATATGCAGGGGAATGCCAGGGCCAAGAAGCAGGAGTGGGTGGGTGGGTAGGGGAGCAGGGTGGGGGGGAGGGCATGGGGAACTTTCGGAATAGCATTTGAAATGTATATAATATCTAATAAAAATAAATAAATAAATAAATAAATAAATAAAAAGGAAAAAAAGAAGTTATCAGCTGTAGGAGTTCTATGGTGCAATTTTTTGAGTCACTTTTGTATAATATCATATCATCTGCAAGTAGTGATATCTTGACTTGCTCCTTCCCAATTTGTATTCCTTTTATCTCTTTTTGTTGTCTAATTGCTCTGGCTAGCACTTCAAGCACTAAATTAAATAGGTAGGGAGAGAGTGGACAGATTTGCCTAGTCCCTGATTTTAATGGGATTGCTTCATGTTTCTCTCCATTTAGTTTACCTTTTTTTTTAATTGGGGAATTGAATCCATTGATGTTGAGAGATATTAAAGACCAATGATTGTTGCTTCCTGTTACTTTTGTTGTTTTAGGTGGAATTATGTTTGTATGATTCTCTTCTTTTTGGTTTGTTGTGAGAAGATTAATATCATGCTTTCCTTGGGTGTAGTTTCACTCCTCTCCTTGTGTTGGACTTTTCCTTCTATTATCTTTTTAAGGGTTGGATTTCTGGAAAGATATTGTATAAATTTGGTTTTGTCATGGTTTCATGCAAGAATATTTTGGTTTCTTTATCTATGGTAATTAAGAATTTTGCTGGGTATAGTAGCCTGAGCTGGCATTTTTGTTCTTTTAGGGTCTGTATGACATCAGCCCAGGATATTCTGGCTTTCATAGTCTCTGGTGAAAAATTTAGTGTAATTCTGATAGGTCTGCCTTTATATGTTACTTGACCTTTTTCCCTTACTGCTGTTAATATTCTTTCTTTGTTTTGTGCATTAGGTGTTTTGACTACTATGTGACAGAAAGAATTTCTTTTCTCATCAAATCTGAAGTTCTATAGGCTTCCTGTATGTTTATGGGCATCTCTTTCTTTAGATTAGGGGAGTTTTCTTCTATAATTTTGTTGAAGATGTTTATTGGTCCTTTAAGTTGGGAATCTTCACTCTCTTCTATACCTATAATATACATTTCAAATACTATCCCGAAAGTTCCCTATACCCTCCCTCCGCCCTGCTCCCCTACCCACCCACTCCTGCTTCTTGGTCCTGGCATTCCCCTGTACTGGGGCATATAAAGTTTGCAATACCAAGGGGCCTCTCTTCCCTGTGATGGCTGACTAGGCCACCTTCTGCTATAAATGCATCTAGAGATATGAGCTCTGGGGGTACTGGTTAGTTCATATTGTTGTTCCACCTATAGGGTTGCAGACCCCTTCAGCTCCTTGGGTGCTCTCTCTAGTTTCTCCATTGGGGGCCCTATGTTCCATCTTATAGATGACTGTGAGCATCCACTTCTGTATTTGTTAGGCACTTGGCATAGCCTCATATGAGACAGCTATAACAGGGTCCCTTCAGCAAAATCTTTCTGGAATATGCAATAGTGTCTGGGTTTCGTGGCTGATTATGGGATGGATCGCCAGGTGGGGTAGTCTCTGGATAGTCCATTCTTTTGTCTTAGCTCCAAACTTTGTCTCTGTAACTCCTTTCATGGGTATTTTGTTCCCTATTCTAAGGAGGAATGAAGTATCCACTCATTGGTCTTCCCTCTTCTTGATTTTCTTGTGTTTTGCAAATTGTATCTTGGGTGTTCTATGTTTCTGGGCTAATATCCACTTATCAGTGAGAGCATATCTAATGACTTCTTTTGTGATTGGGTTACCTCACTAAGGATGATATCCTCCAGATACATCCATTTGTCCAAGAATTTCATAAATCCATTGTTTTTAATAGCTGAGTAGTACTCCATTTTGTAAATGTACCACATTTTCTGTATCCATTCTTCTGTTGAGGGACATCTGGGTTCTTTCCAGCTTCCGGCTATTATAAATAAGGCTGCTATGAACATAGTGGAGCATGTGTTCTTATTACAAGTTGGAGCATCTTCTGGGTATATGCCCAGGAGAGATATTGCTGGATCTTTCGGTAGTATTATGGCCAAAAAATTTTATTTTTTATTTAAATTTAAATTACTAACAGATTTGCTTTCATTTAAGGGGAAAACATTAGTCTTTTCTACAGAAAATTCTTTTACATCATTAAACTTAAGAAAATTCAAATCCATGAATAAAAATATTCCCATATAGAAAAAAAAGAAACTTTACAATTTTTTTTATAAAATTGCTGTAATAAAATGCTGAAAACTGGCCAGACACTAGTGGCTCATACCTTTAATCCCAGTTTTCAGGAGGCCAAAGCAGGCAGATCTCTGTAATTTCAAGGGCATTGTGGTCTACAGAGTAAGTTCTAAGACAGCCAGGGATACACAAAGAAACCCTGTCTCAAACAAAACAAAACAAAAAACAAACCAAGCCAAGCAAAACCAAAAATTGAAACCTGAAAACTTACTGTCTAAATCAAAGATTTATTCCATGAGTGCAAAGTACAACTTAATAGTCATTTAAGGACAGAAGTTATACTAAAAATTCTTCTAATTGGATCAAAATAAAAGAAACTCTTTCAGTCAATTTTTAAAATCAAGAAAGGGAGCTATAGAGATGGCTCAACAGATAAGAGCATTTGTTCTTTCAGAGGACCCAGGTTTGACTCCCAGCACCAACATGGTAGCTCATGACCATCCATAACTCCATGTCTAAGGGATTTGATGCACATGGTATACAAAAATACATGTGATCAAAATACCCATACACATTGTCTTAGTCTCTGTTCTATTGAGGTTAAGAGACACCATGATTAAGGCAATTCTTATTTAAAAAAATATTTAATTGGGGGGCTGCTTACAGTTTCAGAGATTTCATCCATTATCATAATGGTGGGAAGCCTGGTGACATGCAGGCAGGTGCTGAAGCAATAGCTGAGAGCTGTATCTTGATCCATAGGCAGAGAGAGTCTGGACCTGGTGTGGGCTTTTGAAATCTAATCTCATCCCCAGTGACATACTTCCTTCAACAAAGCCACACATGCTTCAATAAGTCATACTTCGTAATGCCTATAATCTTTTTCAAATAGTACCATTCCCTGGTACTAAGCAGTCAAATGTATCAGTCAATGAGAGCTATTCTTACTCTAACCACCAGAAACATAACATAAAATATATTTTTAAAACACTTCTACTAATATCTTACAAAAAAATAAAAATGTTGTGGTTGTCCTTCTAGTTACTTAAAGGAGAAAATTCAAATAGTTTTGTCATAAGAATATACAATCCAATCCATAAAATACAATACAATAAAATACATACAATACTATACAACTCATACAATACAATACGTAAGAATATTCAATACAAGTTTTTCAATCCCTTCAACCAGTGTTGAAGTGCTTTTTTTTCTGTGTTGGGGTTCAGAACCAGTATGTGGTCAACAAGTACTTTATCACTGAGCTACAGATTCTGATTTAAAAAAATTACCCCCAAAAGTTTCATGACTAACTTGGAACTTCCGAGATTGTGGGCATGTGCCACAGTTTATGTGGTGCTGGAGATTAAACCCAGGAGTTTCTTCATGCTAGTCAGGCATTCTACCAATGGACCTTTATCATCAGTCCTTAAAATGTCTTCTTCACAGAAGTCTGGATGAAGTCTATCTTACAAGTGTCTTATCACTAGACTCCAGATGACTATGAGTGATGCCCTTCAACTCCTAGTACTTAGGTAGTGTTCCACAGAGGAAGTCCATAAGAACTTATTTGTAATTTGTGCCTATTACAGAACAACATGAAAGTGTTCAGAATTTTTTTTTTAGAAAAGGATTGTCTTCTTGTCCTGTGTGGGTAGAAAGATTTATTAGGCATTATTCCATGTCCAATAAGAATTGAAGTGGAGAGAGCCTCTGCTCTGGATGGGATGAGAAAGAGGTACAGACATTAGAAGCTGGAGAGATGGTTCAGTGGTTTAGAACACTTTTCACTTCTGTAGCAGAGTGGGTGGTGAAAGGGATGAGGAAATGGAGATAGCCACTGGAGGATCCCAGATACCAGAAAAATGAGAAAGGTATAAAAATAGGAAATATTTCATACTCCCTCTACATGTTATTATTATTTCAAAGTTCATAATTTTAACATTGATCAGTGGAGTTCTGATAATTTAATGGAACACTGCCAGTTTACAGTTCAGACACAAGCTTAAGATTTTAATTCTCCTTTGGCTGTCTTCTAAATATATGCTTAAATATGCTTCTCACCAGGCTAAAACCATCTCTGTTCAATCTGTATATCTAGCCCTCTAGATTGAGGGAAAAAAAATTCTGTGCCTTTTTACACAAACCTATATAAATTGTATAAGCTTTTACTAGGTCTTGAAGGCATGAGTCTACTCCTGTTGCCTAACAGACATCTGTTAACTATATTTCTAAAATATGAATTTCAATACAATGGTAAATACTAGTGTACATGTTTTTAAAACTAAAATTCACATAACCTTCAGAAAATCAAGATTCCTAAGACTTGGACCTGCTTGTCACAGATTCAATGAACTCCAAATAAGTACATCTGCTTGTTCTGATCCAATCCAGCAGGTGGCCCTAAATATAATTTACATAAACTAACATACATCATAGAAGTTAGAAAAAATATACATTGAAACATGTATATAATAGCTATATGCATATTTGCACATGTATGTGTATATGTATAAACTATCCACTTTAAATATAAATTGTGCAAGTTAAATATAAATTATATACATTGAATGTGATTTATATATGTTAATATATCATATATAGCAAATATAAATCATATGCAGTAAACATTAATTATATACTTTAAATATCACTCATATATGATAAAATACAAATTAAATAGGAGTTAAACCTATAAAATATAAGTTATAATCTATGTAATATGCATAATTTCACATGTCCTCAAGGACAGGGAATTATGGAATGAGCCCATGGAACTCTAAGATATCAGTTATGAATTTTTTGACCTTGGATGCCAAAGGACTCTCTGCTGCTAAGTGTCTGTGACACCCTACAACTAGGCATACTTATGTCCAGGTAAAATGAAAGGATCTACTTACTGGCATATGGCATGGTCCTGATCCAGTACTGATAGGGGGAAGAGGGCATGTTTGTGGTTTTTTGCAGAATACTGAAGGAGAACAGTGGCTGCCAGAGCAATTGGTGAGACATGCTGGTGCTAGAACAAAGAATGATGCTGACTGTGATCTTGCTGAGTGTCTTGACAATGGTGACAGGGAAGCTGTTCTGGGCATACATTTCTGACCCACCTTTGCTAACATCCTTCTGTGTGGTCAAGGCCAGAAGTACTTGCAACCTCTAGTAATACTCAGCTGTTAGGATTCTCTTATTCTGAGAATAAAATATATTCCAAATTAGTGAATTATACTGCTATGGGTCAGGACCTACCTATTTGTTTTACTAGAAATAGTATCAATACTGGATATTTCTGTGGACACTGGACTTGGAAGAATAATATCTCTAAGACCGTAGTGCAAAAACGTTAATATAGGAATAACCATGTCCCAGACTGGACAAGCTACCTTGCCTCAGGCTTCTAGACCTTGCAGGACAGAGGACATGGAAACTTTGGAGTCTGCCTTGGAAAAATCAATCAAATGGAGAAGGTGTTATAATGACTCTCCTCTTTTCTTTAATATAACCAGCTATCCCGGCTCAATTATGGACTGCTCTGGAAATCAATTTGATATTGGACAAAAGGAAATAACAGAGAGAATTTGGAAAGCTAGTTCTGGACATTTTCAGAGACATATTTGGAAATTGGCAGCTGCCTTGTATGATGTTATGTTTGCTGTGGATAAAAATAGAACAGGTTCTGGGATTTAGGTAAATATGACTTCCTGCATTACCTCACCTACTCTTTTTACCAGAATGTCACCTTGATTATTGGCTATGATAATGAGTTTAATGTTTCTTGTTTTAGTTGTCTTTTGTCCAATTGTGTTTCTGCACTGTGTGATGGTCAGTCTGTAATAGTAGTGCATCAACCAGCTTCTACTATGATTCTTGTACATGATCTGAACCCTGGTATTCTGACAAATGCTTAGAAGTATTAAAAGAATTAGATGACTCTCTGGCAAGGAGAAAACATATGATTGGGTTGATCATTGCCAGTGTTGCTGCTCTCATAACACTTATAGCCAGAGCTACTACTTCTTCATTAGCTTTAGCACAAGAGGTACAAACAGCTAGTTCTGTTAATCATCTTGCAGAAAATGTAACCAACGCCCTGAGTATAGAAGAGGATTTGGATAGATGGCTAGAACAAAGAATTGATGCATTATATGATATACTGCAGTTCATGGGAGATGAGGTAAAGGAATGAAAGTCAGGAACCATTTGGATTCATGCTCAATATCTATGAATTTGTATTATTCCAAAAATGTATAATGAGAGTCAGCATAATTGAACCAGAGTAAAAAGTCACCTTCAGCCTATTTAGCATACTACTAAAACTTCTTTAAATTTATTAGCCCTGTATAAGAAGATTGTAAATTTAAGAAATTAAAAACCTTTGTCTTTTGACACTGATAGCATTGCAAATGATATTCTGGAAAAGCTACAGGCTGATTTTCCTTCATGGTACTCACTTAGATCTCTCTTACTGGGCATAGCAGGACTTGGCTTTATGATCCCTTCTTATGACATTCCCATTACCTGTTCTTTTGAGAGGCATCATCAGAGATTTTACAGTTGTCAAAGCAGAGGTGCATAAGTTCAACCTCCAATATCTTCCCTAGCAGATGTTTGTAGTCAATGATGGGTAAATTGTCTTGAAAACCTTCTCAACCTAAGACAGGTCACAAATACAAGATAATTTGCATGCCAATTATGAGATGTGGTTTCAGATGGCAACCTAAGACAGGCACAAGTTTCTGCTCCGTGACTGATAAAATGCCTCTTATAGACAAAAGGTCAGGTAAGAGTATCTTAGAGGTGGATCAACCTAAGGCAGGGCATGAATGCTACATGAATTCATGTATCAATGATGGGTAAGGTTCATACCTCTTGAGGGGATGCCTAAGACTGGCACAGTCTTTCTGCACCAATAGCTGAGACAGTTTTGACTTGTATAGTTTTTAAAATGGGGGACATGTGGGGAGCACATCTAGAGTTAACTTTGACTGACTTCTTGATTGTGATTAATCATGAATGAGTCTGAAGATATCTGTTTTTGTTGTTAGTTAAGCATGCCTTTATACTCTGCCAAGTTCCTCCACTTAAGCATATGTCCTTGAGAGACTGTCCTAGCCTGAAGGAAACAGCCTTAGTCAAACATAGATACTGTGTGCCATAAACTTGCCATGTAAAGATTTGTGTCATTGTTCATCTTCCTGGAACTGGTCATGCTTTGTGTTGCTTGCCTTTAAAAGACACTGAGAAAATACACATGCTGCTGGTGTGGTATTGACCTGCAACCCTTCCATACCTGTCTCTTGCATCTTCCTTCTGCCTTTCCTAAAATAATCCTCACTCCCCCAGTCCTGGTTTTCTCATTAACTGACCAGCCAGCTCTGGCAGGAGAGCTAACCAGCCATGTGGCTCAAATTAGTATAAACAGGTTAATATAAGTTAAGAGCTAGTTGGAGAGCAAGCCATAAGCATTGTAAATAAAAATAAGCCTCCATGCTATTATTCAGGAATTGAGGATGGGCTTATAATATATGCAAGTGGTCACAAATGCCATCCAACATACATAAGGACTCTTAAAATCCAAGCTTAGTGTCTGAGAATAAGCCCTGTGTGGAAACCCAGGGAACAAACACTTTCCAGGGCCAAAAGCAGTGTCCTAGCTATGTGGAAGGCTAAAGCCCTTTAAGTGAGACTGGGTGGAAGCCTATGAGCAGTAGATAGAGAGCAGAGAACTGGAGTCACAGCCCTTCAAGCAAGCAATTTACCAAAGCTATGGCTGTACCTGGGTGGGTAGGTGCAGTTCCCAGCCAATGCTTGAGGGCACAAGGCTTAGCTTTCACAGAAGGGCAAACAGCAGCTCGAGCTCCCAAACAGACAAGGGCTACCTACTGAAATGAGCAGAGAGAGTGGAGCCAGCTGCCAGCATGTTAACAGAAGGAACCTGCAGACAGGACAAAGTGGCAGAAGGAACATTTTCCCAGAGCCATGGTGGGAATTATGTTTGAAAACAGTAAAAGAGAAACAAATAAATAGCTTGAAAACAATACAATGAAGGAAGAGGGGAGAGAAATTAAAAAGAAAATATTTTCTATATTAAAAATGGAGAATAATATAGCAGAGGGCATTTGGATCCAAACAACTTTGTTTTGACAGCAGGCATAAAAAAATAATTATATGTTCATAATGATTGTAGTTGTATATATCTTCTTTAAGAAAGATCAGGTCCAATCCAATAGCGCGGGACCTAAGACTGCATTAGTTAGGAAAGCAGAAAACCCGGTCTGAGTAGGGGCACAAGCCCCCTTCGGTCCGAGCAGCACCGGGGTAGCTAGGGCGCACAGTCGTCTGACTACCCGCCAGCTACCCACAACACCCACAAAGCGATCTTAAGACTTCTGGTGAGTGGAACACAGCATCTGCTCCAATCCAATTGCGCGGGACTTGAGACTGCATTAGTCAGGGAAGCAGAAAACCCGGTCTGAGGCGGGGCACAAGCCCCTTCCGGTCCGAGCAGCACCGGGGTAGCTAGGGCGCACAGTTGTCTGACTACCACCAGCTACCCACAACACCAGCCACGCGATGTTAAGAATTCTGAGGATTGGGATCTGCCTGGCGCGGGAACGCTTTGCCTGAGTATCGGCAGCAGACATCTCATTTCCGGGACCCCACCGAGTGTATCCTGCACAGACAGCTGGCCATTTTCCGGGCCAGAGGATAGAGATCTGCCCGGCGTGGGAGCATTTTGCCTGAGTATTGGCAGCAGACATCTTGGTTCCGGGATCCCACAGAGTGTATCCTGCACAGGCAGGTGACCATTTTCCCGGCCAGAGGATAGGGACCTGCCCGGCGCGGGAGCACTTTGCCTGAGCATTGGCAGCAGACATCTTAGTTCCGGGACCCTACCGAGTGTACCCTGCACAGACATCTTGGTTCCAGGACCCTGCCGAGTGTATCCTGCACAGCTCCAGAGAATACCAGATGGCGAAAGGCAAACGTAAGAATTCTACTAACAGAAATCAAGACCACTCACCATCATCAGAACGCAGCACTCCCACCCCACCTAGTCCTGGGCACCCAAACACAACCGAAAAGCTAGACCCGGATTTAAAAGCATATCTCATGATGATGGTAGAGGACATCAAGAAGGACTTTAATAACTTACATAAAGAAATACAGGAGAACACTGCTAAAGAGTTACAAGTCCTTAAAGAAAAACAGGAAAACACAACCAAACAGGTAGAAGTCATTATACAAAAAAACAGGAAAACACATCCAAACAGGTGATGGAAATGAACAAAACCATACTAGACATAAAAAGGGAAGTAGGCACAATAAAGAAAACCCAAAGTGAGGCAACGTTGGAGATAGAAACCCTAGGAAAGAAAGCTGGAACCATAGATGCAAGCATCAGCAACAGAATACAAGAGATGGAAGAGAGAAACTCAGGGATATGCAGAAGATTCCATAGAGAACATTGGCACAACAATCAAAGAAAATACAAAATGCAGAAGGATCCTAACTCAAAACATCCAGGAAATACAGGACACAATGAGAAGACCAAACCTACGGATAATAGGAGTTGATGAGAATGAAGATTTTCAACTTAAAGGGCCAGCAAATATATTCAACAAAATTATAGAAGTAAACTTCCCAAACCTAAAGAAAGAAATGCCCATGAACATACAGGAAGCCTACAGAACTCCAAATAGACTGGACCAGAAAAGAAATTCCTCCTGACACATAATAATCAGAACAACAAATGCACTAAATAAAGAGAGAATATTAAAAGCTGTAAGGGAGAAAGGTCAAGTAACATATAAAGGCAAGCCTATCAGAATTACACCAGACTTTTCACCAGAGACTATGAAAGCCAGAAGAGCCTGGACAGATGTTATACAGACACTAAGAGAACAAAATGCCAGCCCAGGCTACTATACCCGGCCAAACTCTCAATTATCATAGATGGAGGAACCAAAGTATTCCACAACAAAACAAAATTTACACATTATCTTTCCATGAATCCAGCCCTTCAAAGGATAATAACAGAAAAAAAAAACAATACAAGGACGGAAATCACGCCCTAGAAAAAGCAAGAAAGTAATCCCTCAACAAACCAAAAAGAAGACAGCCACAAGAACAGAATGCCAACTCTAACGACAAAAATAAAAGGAAGCAACATTTACTTTTCCTTAATATCTCTTAATATCAATGGACTCAATTCCCCAATAAAAACACATAGACTAACAGACTGGCTACACAAACAGGACCCAACATTCTGCTGCTTACAGGAAACCCATCTCAGGGAAAAAGACAGACACTACCTCAGAGTAAAAGACTGGAAAACAATTTTCCAAGCAAATGGTCTGAAGAAACAAGCTGGAGTAGCCATTCTAATATCGAATAAAATCAACTTCCAACCCAAAGTCATCAAAAAAGACAAGGAGGGACACTTCATATTCATCAAAGGTAAAATCCTCCAAGAGGAACTCTCAATTCTGAATATCTATGCTCCAAATGCAAGGGCAGCCACATTCATTAAAGACACATTAGTAAAGCTCAAAACACACATATTGCACCTCACGCAATAATAGTGGGAGACTTCAACACACCACTTTCATCAATGGATAGATAGTGGAAACAGAAACTAAACAGGGACACAGTGAACCTAACAGAAGTTATGAAACAAATGGACTTAACAGATATCTACAGAACATTTTATCCTAAAACAAAAGGATTTACCTTCTTCTCAGCACCTCACGGGACCTTCTCCAAAATTGACCATATAATTGGTCACAAAACAGGCCTCAACAGATACAAAAATATTGAAATCGTCCCATGCATCCTATCAGACCACCATGGACTAAGGCTGATCTTCAATAACAACATAAATATTGGAAAGCCAACATTCACGTGGAAACTGAACAACACTCTTCTCAATGACACCTTGGTCAAGGAAGGAATAAAGAAAGAAATTAAAGACTTTTTAGAGTTTAATGAAAATGAAGATACAACATACCCAAACCTATGGGACACAATGAAAGCATTTCTAAGAGGGAAACTCATAGCTCTGAGTGCCTCCAAAAAGAAACTAGAAAGAACACACACTAGCAGCTTGAGAACACATCTAAAAGCTCTAGAAAAGAAGGAAGAAAATTCACCCAAGAGGAGTAGATGGCAGGAAATAATCAATCTCCGGGGTAAAATCAACCAAGTGGAAACAAGAAGAACTATTCAAAGAATTAACCAAACGAGGAGTTGGATCTTTGAGAAAATCAACAGGATAGATAAACCCTTAGCTAGACTCACTAGAGGGCACAGGGACAACATCCTAATTAACAAAATCAGAAATGAAAAGGGAGACATAACAACAGATCCTGGAGAAATCCAAAACACCATCAGATCCTTCTACAAAAGGCTATACTCAACAAAACTGAAAAACCTGGACGAAATGGAGAAATTTCTAGACAGATACCAGGTACCAAAGTTAAATCAGGATCAAGTAAATGATCTAAACAGTCCCATATCCCCTAAAGAAATAGAAGCAGTCATTAATAGTCTCCCAGCCAAAAAAAAAGCCCAGGACCAGATGGGTTTAGTGCAGAGTTCTACCAGACCTTAAAAGAAGATCTAAAACCAGTTCTGCATAAACTATTCCACAAAATAGAAGTAGATGGAACTCTACCCAACTCATTCTATGAAGCCACAATTACTCTGATCCCTAAACCACAGAAAGATCCAACAAAGATAGAGAACTTCAGACCAATTTCCCTTATGAATATAGATGCAAAAATCCTCAATAAAATTCTCGCTATCCGAATCCAAGAACACATAAAAGCAATCATCCATCCTGACCAATTAGGTTTTATTCCAGGGATGCAGGGATGGTTTAATAAACGGAAATCCATCAACGTAATCCATTATATAAACAAACACAAAGACAAAAACCACATGATCATCTCATTAGATGCGGAAAAAGCATTCGACAAGATCCAACACCCATTCATGATAAAAGTCTTGGAAAGATCAAGAATTCAAGGCCCATACCTAACCATGATAAAAGCAATCTACAGCAAACCAGTAGCCAACATCAAAGTAAATGGTGAGAAGCTTGAAGCAATCCCATTAAAATCAGGGACTAGACAAGGCTGTCCACTCTCTCCATACCTATTCAACATTGTTATTGAAGTCCTAGCTAGAGCAATTAGACAACAAAAGGAGATCAAGGGGATACAAATTGGAAAAGAGGAAGTCAAAATATCACTTTTTGCAGATGATATGATAGTATATATCAGTGACCCTAAAAATTCCACCAGAAAACTCCTAAAACTGATAAACAGCTTCTGTGAAGTAGCAGGATATAAAATTAACTCAAACAAGTCAATGGCCTTTCTCTACAGAATAAAATAAACAGGCTGAGAAAGTAATTAGGGAAACAACACCCTTCTCAATAGTCACAAATAATATAAAATATCTTGGCGTGACTCTAACTAAGGAAGTGAAAGATCTGTATGATAAAAACTTCAAGTCTCTGAAGAAAGAAATTAAAGAAGATCTCAGAAGATGGAAAGATCTCCCATGCGCATGGATTGGCAGGATCAACATTGTAAAAATGGCTATCTTGCCAAAAGCAATCTACAGATTCAATGCAATCCCCATCAAAATTCCAACTCAATTCTTCAACAAATTAGAAAGAGCAATCTGCAAATTATTCTGGAATAACAAAAAACCTAGGATAGCAAAAACTCTTCTCAAGGATAAAAGAACCTCTGGTGGAATCACCATCCCTGACCTAAAGCTTTACTACAGAGCAATTGTGATAAAAACTGCATGGTACTGGTATAGTGACAGACAAGTAGACCAATGGAATAGAATTGAAGACCCAGAAATGAACCCACACACCTATGGTCACTTGATCTTCGACAAGGGAGCTAAAACCATCCATTGGAAGAAAGACAGCATTTTCAACAAATGGTGCTGGCACAACTGGTGGTTAACATGTAGAAGAATGCGAATTGATCCATTCCTCTCTCCTTGTAGTACGGTCAAATCTAAGTGGATCAAGGAACTTCACATAAAACCAGAGACACTGAAACTTATAGAGGAGAAAGTGGGGAAAAGCCTCGAAGATATAGGCATAGTGGAAAAATTTCTGAATAGAACAGCAATGGCTTGTGCTATAAGATCGAGAATCGACAAATGGGACCTCATGAAACTGCAAAGCTTCTGCAAGGCAAAAGATACTGTCAATAAGACAAAAAGGCTACCAACAGATTGGGAAAGAATTTTACCTATCCTAAATCAGATAGGGGACTAATATCCAATATATATAAAGAACTCAAGAAGGTGGACTCCAGAAAATCAAATAACCCCATTAAAAAATGGGGCTCAGAATTGAACAAAGAATTCTCATCCGAGGAATACCAAATGGCAGAGAAGCACCTGAAAACATGTTCAATATCCTTAATTATCAGGGGAATGCAAATCAAAACAACCCTGAGATTCCACCTCACACCAGTCAGAATGGCTAAGATCAAAAATTCAGGTGACAGCAGATGCTGGCGAAGATGTGGAGAAAGAGGAACACTCCTCCACTGTTGGTGGAATTGCAAGCTTGTACAACCACTCTGGAAATCAGTCTGGTGGTTCCTTAGAAAATTGGACATAGTACTACCGGAGGATCCAGCAATACCTCTTCTGGGCCTATATCCAGAAGATGTCCCAACCGGTATGAAGGACACATGCTCCACTATGTTCATAGCAGCCTTATTTATAATAGCCAGAAGCTGGAAAGAACCCAGATGCCCCTCAACAGAGGAATGGATACAGAAAATGTGGTACATTTACACAATGGAATACTACTCAGCTATTAAAAAGAATGAATTTATGAAATTCCTAGGCAAATGGATGGACCTGGAGGGCATCATCCTGAGCGAGGTAACCCGATCACAAAGGAACTCACACAATATGTACTCACTGATAAGTGGATATTAGCCCAGAAACTTAGGATACCCAAGATATAAGATACAATTTGCTAAACGCATGAAACTCAAGAAGAACAAAGACCAAAGTGTGGACACTGTGCCCCTTCTTAGAATTGGGAACAAAACACCCATGGAAGGAGTTACAGAAACAAAGATTGGAGCTGCGACAAAAGGATGGACCATCTAGAGACTGCCTTATCTAGGGCTCCACCCCATAATCAGCTTCCAAACGCTGACACCACTGCATACACTAGCAAGATTTTGCTGAAAGGACCCAGATAGAGCTGTCTCTTGTGAGACCCTTAGCCAGGCTAACCCAAGGACACAGAAACAGTATCCAAGGACCTCCACATTAACTCAGATACACTGAATCTAATAGAAGATAAAGTGGGAAAAAGCCTCAAATACTTGGGTACAGAGAAAATTTTCCTGAACAGGACACCAGTGGCTTATGCTCTAAGATCAAGAATCAACACATGAGACCTCATAAAATTGCAGAGTTTCTGTAAGGCAAAAGACACTGTCAATAGCGCAAAATGGCAACCAACAGATTGGGAAAAGATCTTTACCAATCCTAGATCCGATAAAGGACTAATATTCAATATATACAAAGAACTCAAGAAGTTAGACTCCAGAAAACCAAATAACCCTATTAAAAATGGGGTACAGAGCTAAACAAAGAATTCTCAACTGAGGAATTTGAATGGCCAAGAAACACCTAATGAAATGTTCAACATCCTTAATCATCAGGGAAATACAAATCAAAACAACCCTGAGATTCCACCTCACACCAGTCAGAATGGCTAAGATCAAAAACTCAGGTGACAGCAGATGCTGGCAAGGATGGAGAGAAAGAGGAACACTCCTCCATTGCTGGTGGGATTGCAAGCTGGGATTGCAAGGGTTATTTGGTTTTCTGGAGTCCAACTTCCTGAGTTTTTTATATATATTGGATATTAGCCCCCTATTGGTTTGCTTTACAGAAGCTTTGGAGCAGAGACTGAAGGAATGAACATCAGAAACTGCCCCACCTGGGGATCCGTCCCATAACAACCACCAAACCCAGACTCTATTGCAGATGCCAATAAGAGCTTGCCAACAGGAACCTGATATAGCTGTCTCCTGAGAGGCTCTGCCAGTGGCTGAATATACAGAAGTATATTCTCACAGTCATCCACTGGACAGAGCACATGGTCCCCAATGAAGGAGCTAGAGAAAGTACCCAAGGAGCTGAAGGGGTTTGCATCCCCCTGGGAGGAGCAACAATATGAACTAACTAGTAACCCCAGAACTCCCTGGGACTAAACCACCAATCAAAGAAAACACATGGAGGGACTCATGGCTCTAGCTGCATAGGATAGCATAGGATGGCCTAGTAGGTCATCAATGGGAGGGAGGCCCTTGGTCCTGTGAAGGTTCTATGCCCCAGTATAGGGGAATGCCAGGAAGCAGGAGTGGGTGGGTTGGGGAACAGGGGGAGGCAGGAGAGGATAGGGAATTTTCGGAGGGGAAACTAGGAAAGGGGATAACATTTGAAATGTAAATAAAGAAAATATCTAATAAAAAATGCAATGTGATGTTCTAGTCCTTGAAAGTTGCTGCTACAAACAATTTAGGATGATTTAAAGATGTAAATTAGTAGTTAGTCCATTAAACCTATGGTCATTTTAGATATTTAGTTAATTACAGAAATAAGCTTTATTTAACTTCCTGTAGGTGTTTTCAAAGTTGAACAGATAGTGGATAACTAGAAACAAGTAATCTGAATATCTGAATATCTGCCTATTTAGATATACTATAGATAGATAGGTGATCTTCAAAAACCCCAGAGATCTACAAAATATGGCATTAATGATGTTTTATTAATAAAACATTGAGATGTCTGCTCCTGGTAGCACCCCCATTCTATTTCAAAGAAGATGATAAGCATCAAAGAACCTCCATATGGGGTTTGTTTCAAATGCTAGCAAATGGCAAAGCTATTCACCAGGCAAAAAACTTCCCTTGCTTCAACTGCTGACAGAATGCTGTTTAAGCTGTGGACAAGCAGGAGACAAAGGAAATAGACTGTTGAGCTTTGCTGAGACAAGATGGTCAAGTTCTTCAACATCTGCTTCACAGAAAAGTCTGTCAGATATTCTGGGCCAGAACGCTGAAGATGGTACTTCAACAAGCAGAGAAACATTGACTCCCTAGATAGCCAGCAACCTCCATCATTCTCTGCACTTCCTGTTTACTCGGTCAGTATTTATCTTTCTCAGGTCTCTGATGGGGTTGAAAACTATAGTTAGTTAGTTAGTTTGTTAGTTAGTTAGTTAGTTAGTTAGTTATAGTCTCACAATTAACTTTAAGTTGATTAGAATTTAAGTAATATTTTAAAGTCTAAAACGATATTTATAGGTTGGCAAATTCAAGTTATGTTAGAAAATAATTTAAGTGGAGAAATTTGAACTCATCAAGATAAAATAGATAGTACTTTTTTTCCAAGTTTGCCAAATACATATGGACTGGACACTGTGAATGTAATTCTTACCTGATAATTTTCACAATTGTTCTTATTGTATATAGTTTATTGTTGTTAGAGATAGAGCCTTTTATTGTATGTGGGAGTGGTGATTTTGCACATTGAGTGAAGTTGTGTCTCTGTCTTTCTTTGCCAGTCTAAGGCACCTTCTGATTGGTCAGAATAAAAAGCCTATGGCCTATAGCAAATGAGAATAGGAAGGCAGGACTTCTGGGTAAAGAACAAAGCTCCGGGAAAGAATCTAACACAGGAAGACCCACCACTGAGATGAGGAGAAAGTCAGATATCAGAAACCGAGGAGAGGTAATTCACTAGACACAGAGCAGTGTAATATAAATTAATTAGAAGAACAAGCCTAAGCTAAGGCCTAGGCATGATTAAATAAATAAGTCTCTGTGCTATTATTCAGGACCTGGGGTGGACATAGAAAAGGTGCAAATGGTTCAAACTGCTTTACCTTTGTGGCTAAAAGAACCATTTTTGTAGTCATCATGATTTTTAATAACAAAAGTAAAATAAAATAAAATAAAATCACACTCCTTTCTGGAAGCTTCAGGAGCCACCTCTTTCACTGAAGGAAATTCACCAGATAGCCTGAACTCAGACAGAGAAACTAGAAATTACCTTCAAGACTAGGTAGGGCATGAGTACACTGCCAATACTCAAGTTAGGTGCTGTGTACATTTGAGGTCTGAACCAGAAAGATATGATAGCTTGCTAAGGCAGGATGCCGAAATTGAAAGGGAAGATCTCTGATTAGGAGACTCTGAACGGAATGCCCTGAGCCAAACAGGAGAAGAATGACAGCTGGCAGACTGTTAAGAACCATCTTCCTTGAAAATGTGAAGTGCAATATCCACGTGATGATGGTGGCGGTACAAGACTTTAATCCCAGCACTCAGGAGGCATAGGCAGGTGGATATCTGTGAGTTCAAGGCCAGCCTGGTCTACAGCATGAGTTCCAGGGCAGCCACGACTACAGAGGAACTCTGTCTCGAAAAGTAAATTTAAAGAATAATTAAGTGCAAATCCAATATAGGAGTTGTAGTTTATTTCATGATTTCACAAAGAGAAATGGGCTAGAAGACAAGAAACCCAGGGTTCCCACTTTGTACCGTCAGGAAAAGTTGACTCCAGGGCAGAGGAAACACTCGAGACCGCTGAAGGTGTCCACACAAAACCCTTTCTTGCCGCTGTTCAGAGGCAGGAGACATCTAAGGCCCACTGGGTCAGAGCCACTAATCAGCCTAAGGTAAACCTTCGAACTCTTGGGGGTATACATAATACCCTAACTGCTCTAGCATCTCAGTAAGGGATGATGGTCACCCTCCCATTAGCCGTCCCAGCCTGGTTGTTTGTCTTCACTACACTATGCCTTTGGCATTCACAGCCTTCAGTGTTAAAACCTGGATTCTGAAAATGATCCTGAAAGCTAGGCGTGGATCTCTTGTCCTGACCTTCTGAGTGCCCTTAAAGATTAAAGACTGTCAGCAATCACTAGGAACTTGCCACCTTCAGTTTCAAGGACATCAAGCCCCGGTTTCTTCAGGGAGGCTCACTGTCTCTGCCTCTGTGAGATCACATCCGTGAGCCATTTTCAGTATGGAAGCCTCAACTCTTAGAGCACGTACTCAGTGCCTGAAAAGACGAGGCTGACTGCTGGTTGATAGATCTCTGAGGGCCCAAGGGAGGCCTGACAGGCAAAAACCACACTTGTGACTCACTAGAGAAACAGGAACAGGAAGCTAGTTCTGGTCCTCCCTAGTGGGCCTGCGTATCACCGTGAGCGGCCAATCTAGTGTCCAGTGCTCACTGGGAAATGTAGTTCCCTCCAAACTGCTACAGGGAGACCACCAGGAGGAGGGGGTGGGAGTGATTGGCCTTGGCTTCCTTGGCAGCACACCTGAGAGTCCAGGACCTCCTGGGCATGCCCGCTGGGTGTGTTCAGTGCGGTGTCCTCTCTGCCTTGAGGCATCAGCAGAACCTGCATGCTGGGCGGCACTTGGGTTCCAGTTTACTAATGCGGTCATATTTTAAAAGAGTTTTCATTTCTCTATTCGTTTTTGGCCTCTCACAGACTAGTGATCCTTTCTGACCTGTAAGTCATGGTGGTCTCCTACCTCAGCCTCCTGAGTGCCGGGAAACCAAGTGTGACCCACCAACTCTATTTCTTTATTTATTCTTTACAGTGAAGTACTGATGAGGGTTAGACAAGTCATGGGCACAGATTCCCTTAATCCTCTGTTGTGGCATTCAAATCCACTGGGAGAAACTAAAGACTCGGGCACTTTCAAATTTAGATTAAATGAATCTAATCTTACTGCCAGCAGGAGGAAGCAGCCTTAGAGCAGGACAGCATACAGAATGGCAAGGGGTTTAAGGTGAGGTTTTAAGGCAGACATCAGAAAGGAGTGTTTCCACGAATCCACAGCTGGGCAGAATTGTTTCATGTCCTCCGTTGTTTCTTACTTTCCTGCTATATTGTAGTAAAAATACCATTTCAACCCTTTCCCATGGCAACAAGCATGTTTTCCAGAAGCAGAGGCAGCTGTTCACACCCCACAGGCCTGTTCTTATCTCACACACAGGTGACTAGGATCTCCTGGCATTCCAGGGCTAGTGGCCCTTATGTGTGGCTATGTGTTACCTCTCTTTAGTCATCACGGGGGACCCACCCATGCAAATTATCACTCAGTCTGAGCACTCCATGACTGGGTTAGTGCAGGTCATGACAGAGAAAACACAGTGCACAGGTTAAGGGTAGCTGTCATATCACCACACTTCCATGAATGAAATGCCAGCCTCCAGTCATAGAAAATATGACAATGTAGACGTAGTAAACTTTTCTCTTTTTAAGTGTGTCAACACCAATAGTAGCCAACTCATTTAACCATGGCTTAAAATATAGAGTATGAAAACTGTGTAGTTTTCATATAGACTTTGAAAACAGGCAACAAAAGTTTTTGGAAGGTATCCACTTACATACAAAAGTTTACTATACAGAACTTAAATGAGTGAACAGTAGAAAACATGTTTTATTGGTTTGGTTTGGTTTGGTTTGGTTTGGTTTTTAAAAGGCCAGGCATAATTCCAGTGCTGATGAGGTAGAAATTTGGGGACTCCCTGGAGCTTGTAGGCCGGCCAGTGGTGGTGACAGTGGGAATGTGTCCCAGCTTGTCATCTAGTAATGACTTATCCTGCTAACTCTGGTCCCTGTGGCAGGTGGTGGAGATGCCTAGTTGCTAACATTCCTCCATTTTGTATATTATAAAAAGGAGGAACTAGAAAGGGATGACTGAGGCTGAGGCGGGAAGGAGAGCATCCTGCTGTTTGGCCCACTTCCTGCTGTCTGGGGGTGTTGTCATCCTCACCATCAGGACACACCAGTGTGTGTGGCTCACACCTCAGACTCTGTGGCTAGTGGGCTGGTGGTCCTGTAACAGTAACTGATTAGTTGTTAGACTAGAGAGTTTTTTAATTTGTCATTGGAAAACTGCAGAGAGGAAATTGATAAGGCAGGGTATGATTGGTAAAAGCAGAAAAATGAGAAGAAATGGGGTCAGTAAAGGCAGATGGGGTTTCGCAAAGGCCCATATTGGAGGCATTGAGCTGTTCTTTACATTTCTGGAAGTCTGTTTGAAATTGTTGAATTTTGTTTTTTACTATACCTGATTGGTTGACATAGAAGCAGCATTCCCCTTGGAGGAAGAGGCAAAGGCCACCTTTCTCAGCTGTAAGAAGATCTAGTTCCCATTGTTTTTGGAGTACCACTACAGCCAGTGTGTCAGTTTGTCCTGAATAATGAACAAGGTTTGAACCACCTACTGGAGGTCCTGGAAAAACTGGGAAGGAAACTTGACGTTACAAGGTTAGAGAGGTGGCCAGTTCTGATGGTGACACCCAGTTATTCCTGCAACAGCCAAGAGGGGCAAGATTTGAACTGTCCTTTTATTATGTCAGGCAGCTATTGAGTCCACGATGGGAACCAGTAGGGGTTCTTCTCCATGCATCACCCCCAATTTGGGAAAGAGAAATACTAGCATGCAAACTCCTGACTAACTGGCAGGTAGGTAATGGTAGACTTCAGTACCAGAAAGAATCAAGGTGTATGGACTAAAGCACTAGGGCTGAGATGAGCTCAAGGGTTATGGCTTGGGTGCAATCTAGGGGATTTAGCACCCCTATAGAATGTGTCCCAGATGCCTTAAAACAGTTTTCCAGGAAATGGAGAGATGGCTCAGCACTTAAGAGCACTGACTGCTCTTCCAGTGGCCCTGAGTTCAAATCCCAGTAACCACATGGTAGCTCACAACCATCTATCATGGGTAAAGAAAGCAACAGTGTACTCACCTACATAAAATAAATTTTAAAAACTTTACGCACATAAGACCAGCTTACCATACCAAAGAAGGTGATATGAAAAAGGTGGGAAGTTATGGCAACACAGGGCTCAGGGCAGTTGATAAATGTCGAGGTAAGGTTATTTGACAGAGTGATCACAGGAGAAGCTGTAAGTAGCAATTGTGAGCTAGTCCCAAGAGGAACACACAGCCAGCAATCTCCAAAGCAGACAGACTGGGTGAAATTAAGGAGCCAGTAGGTCAAGATCAGAATCTGAAGCAGGAGATGAAACAACAGATTTGTATTATTTTATAAAGGGGGATGTCAAAGAGGAGTGTTTAGTTACCCCTGGTACTTCCCCAACACTAAGGGTTGGGTACCTGGGACATATTTTCTCTGTATATTAATTGTGCTTATTAGAAGTCTGGGTTTAAAATGACCATAGAGTTTACCAGTGGTACTCATTTCTCACCCGCAGTTCTATGAGTCAGATAGAGAGGTAGAGTGGTCTATCTCATAGAAAGAAGAGGGAATTAGGGTGAGGTTGTTTGCTTGTTTGTTTGTTTGTTTGTTTTTTAAGATTTATTTATTATTATATGTAAGTACACTGTAGTTGTCTTCAGACACACCAGAAGAGGGTGCCAGATCTCATTACAGATGGTTCTGAGCCACCATGTGGTTGCTGGGATTTGAACTCAGGACCTTTGGAAGAGCAGTCAGTGCTCTTAACTGCTGAGCCATCTCTCCAGCCCAGGTTGAGGTTTTAAGTATGGCAAATGGTACTGGCAAGACCAGTATAGGCAGTTTCCATGTATGTCTGGCCGCTCTTTACAATAACTTCTGTCTGGTCAAAGAGGAAGCTGGCAAAAAGTTGTTAAATGAAGAAGGAGGGATGGATATATGCATGATGAGAATATTATTTGGTTCCTGACAGCCTTTTATGGAACAATTTCCCAATCCTGTTTGAAGAGACAGTTAAGTGAGGGTTTCTTGAACCTCAAATCTCCATGTGTATGACTCACCCTGGTCAAAAAGAGGGAAAGGAGGAAACATCTATGTTCAGTCCAGCACAACTGAGGAAGTGCAGCCTCTTCCTTCTGGAACTGGGGACAAGTTGATTTATCTCAGTGTCCTTCAACTCCAGGACTGAGAAATGGGAGTGTCCCTAGGGGACAGATAATGGGAAGGAGTGTGTAAGGGTTAGCTATGACAGGGTAGAGGGGACCACTGCATAATTTACAAGGTGATGATTTTTCAACCAGGCAGAGATTCCATTGGTCTTCTTAACTGTAAATATACAGGTGTGAAAGGGGGAAGATGTGGGGTGAAGGAACTTAGGAGGTCGGAGATAATAGGCTCCCCTGAGACACTGGAGGAAAAGAAGGTACTGACCTTCGGTAATTACTGGGTTGGGTTCTGTAACTGGATGACAACAGGGAAATGCTGTTTGCAGCAGACTTGGGGGTCCATCTGGGAGGCTGGCAAAGGAAATGGCATGTTGGAACCCAATAGGCTGGGTGACCAGAAGAAGGGCAAGAAGGACTGCTGGCGACCTTGGGGATAAGGTGACTAGGGAAGGCTCCCACATTGGCTAGAAGGTCCCTTCTCAATAAGGGTATGGGACAGGTTGGCACCACCAGAAAAGAATGGGTCAGAGGAACACTCCTGAAGATGCAATGTGGGCTGGGGTCTGGCAAGGTTTGTCCCCCTACCCTGATAATAGGGAAATGAGGAAAGTGGGTCCCCAAAACTCCATAAGAACCAAGTAGGTGGCCCCAGTGTCCAGAAGAAAAGATATGATACTGTGACAAAGCTCCCTGTTAGAGATGACAGTAGTCAGGCCAAGGAGGTCAGCAGAAGGGCAATCTGGGAATGATGTCCCTGTACCAAGAGGGACATGAGGACAATCAACAGTCCAATGTCCCTCTTAATGGCACTTTGAACATGGCCAGGGTGGCTTGCAGGGGTTTGGGCAGGCCCTTCTGACCCTCCTGACCACATTTGAATCAGGGGCCAAGTCCTGGAGCCTTAGGAAACAAGGGAACCTGGACAGTTGATGAAGCTGGTTGAACAGCTTTGGCCAACATTTGGTATTTTTGCTTGTGGGCTTTTTCATTTCTCCCATGGTACATGTAATGGTTTGTGTATTCTTGGACCAGGAAGTGACACCATTAGGAGATGTGGCCTTGTTGGAATAGGTGTGACCTGGTTAGAATAGGTGTCACTGTGGTTGTGGGTTTAAGACCCTCACCCTAGTTGCCTGGAAGTCAGTCTTTCACTAGCAGCCTTTGGATGAAGACATAGAACTCTCAGCTCTGCCTGTGCCATGCCTGCCTGGATACTGCCATGCTCCCACCTTGATGATAATGAACTGAACCTCTGAACCTGTAAGCCAGCCCCAGTTAAATGTTGTTATTTTATAAGACTTGCCTTGGTCATGGTGTCTGTTCACAGCAGTAAAACTCTAACTAAGTACACCTTAAAGGCCAGAGCGAAGACTTTTGCCTGTGGGAGTTACGGGTCTTCTCTCCAAGCACATAAGCTTGACCCTAATGACAGGGAAACTCTGGGAAAAGAAATAAACCATGAGAAGTTGTTTACCCTCTGGGTTTTCAGGGTCTAGCCTGATATACTACTGTAAGAGGGCCTTTGTGAGGCATTCTAGGAATTGAGAACAGTTTTCATGTTTGTCCTGGATGACCTCATGGAGTTTCTTAAAGTTACTGGTTTAAGGGCAGCCTTACAGAGACCAGCTAGGAGACAAGTTGTAAACTGATCTCTAGCTAGAATGTTTCCCTAGGGTTTTGTAGTTCCATTGGGGATCCTGGTAGGGGACCACCTCAGCCCTGGTGCATTAATTTGGTGGATTTCATCTGCATGTGCTCCAGCCTGTTCCCAAACTTGCCTGCCCTCATTGGGGAGTAGATTGTTAGTTAGAACCATACATATATCATAGAAGGTGAGACTATAGCATTGGGTAATATGTTGAAATTCTTTAATGAAGTAGAGGAGCTAGATGTATAGGACCCCAGGGTTTTGGGGGGTGTTGTTGTTTTCTATTTGAGAAAGTTCACTTAATGAAAAAGGGACGTTTATTTTGACCAGGCCATCCACCCTGGCAACCTCCTGCAAAGGGAGAACTGGGTTAGGCTTGGTGGGGAGAGACAGAGGGTGTACCACTAAGTTAGCTAAGGGGTATTGGGGCCAAGTTTGGCCACAAAATTTAGAAACCTTTAAGTCAGGAACTATGTGACTATGTAGAGGTCTAAGGTTCTCCAAAAGTCATCCCAGTGGGGAGATTGAATGTATGGTAGAAGACACAGTTCCCACGGGTGAAGAGAGGAGTCACAGGCCTGAGCTCAAAGGCATCCCAAGGACACAAGGGGGGCAGAAATGGGATGGCAAAAGCTATCCAGAATGTTGTCACATTGCTGGATAGGGGCCAGGGCTAAAAGACCGGACACAGTTCACCTAGTACTAGTATTTATGAAAGAGAGAAAAGAGAGACAGAGAGAGACAGGGACAGAGACAGAGACAGACAGAGACAGAGACAGAGACAGAGACAGAGACAGAGACAGGGGAGGGGAGGGGAGGGGAAGAAGAGAAGACTGTGCTGGGTGGTGGTCAGCAAAGAAGGTGAACTGTAGCCTGAGAGACTATGGCTGGGGTTACTTCCATTTCTAAGAATACCAGAGAAACGCTGGACACTCAACAGTCACTCCCTCAAATCCGGGGAAGTGTTTATGCTGACCAGGAGGGGGGACTTAACAACTGTGTTGCATGGAGTGTCTAATCAATTAGCCAGGAAGTAGCCTGTTGCAGGTGAACTGGAACTAGGGTCCTGGTGTGAGGCTTTGTCCCACAAAAAGGAGCACAAGCACCAGAAGAGTCTACTGAATCCTTTGGCATCAATGTTATCATCTAAGCAAGTGATGGATGCCATAAAGTCACAGCATCTGAGAGATCTCACATGGGAGGTTTATTGGGGAGGGAGTACACAGAGGCTACCTCTGGGGGAGGGTGGAAGGAAAGAAAGCAGGGAGAGGAGGGACTGGCCTTTTGTAAGGAGCTACAGCACAAGCTCAGGGGAAGATATGTGACAGTGGGAATGTGTCCCATCTTGGCAGCTAGTAATGACATATCCTGCTGATGCTGGGTCTCTGGAGCCTAGTGGTGCAGATGCCTAGTTGCTAACAGATGGCATCTGAGAAATAGCCTAAAGTTGATCTCTACTCTCCATGTGCTGTATACACCCACATTCACACACATGTGAACAACCATACATGCAAACAGGCACACACACAAAAGTAACATTGTTATCCAGTAAAATGTGTGCAGCCTGCTTTCATAGATATGTTTAAACCACTATGTGTTAATGTAATACAATATAGTACAACAAATAGAATGAATTAAAAGACAAGTTGCAAAATGGTATTTTATAATGATAAGAAGAGCAGCAGACTGCCTGAAAGGAAACTGATAAATAATTCCCTTCAGGTATGAGATTGATTAGATTGGTCTCTAAGAGTCTCTAGACCATGATTGGGCCTGGAGATGGCAGGGAGAGCATTGGACGGACATGCAATACATAATATGGAGAGCTAAATGTGGTGGTTCCTTTAAAGGCACGGAGTCTGCTCATATTTCTTTTCTGTAGGTTTTATGTGTCCTCAAGACCAGGGCAGACAGAATGATGAATATATTCTTCCCTAGAGAGGGAACGTGAAATGGTATCCTGTCTCAAGAACATCCGAGTACTCATTCTTGCTGTATTACGCAATAACTATGCGCTTCCTCTTCTAACCACCACTGTATGTCATTATGGGCAGTCCCTTCACCTTTGATTGACAGTATTTGAGCACCTCTGCTAGGGTTTGGTGTGCTTCTTGTATACTGTATTGGTTAATATTGTCAACTTGTCAGGATTTAGAATCGTGCATGGGACAAGCCTCTGTGCATGTGTGTGAGAGTATATCTTGAGTGGGTTAACTGAGGTGGGAAGATCCACCCTATAAGATGGAGGATGCACTGTGACCATCTGCCTCAAGTCCTGCCTGCCATTGTGGCTGCTCTGCCAGGATGCACTAAACCCTTGAACTATGAATCCGAATAAGTGCTTTCTCCCCCAAGTGCTTTTATCAGGGTATTTTATTACAACAATAGTAGTACTAAATAATACAAGTACCAGTATTATTTTCTTTCATTTTGTATGGAGCCTGGACCACAGTCAAGAGTAACCTGAAATCCATCAGGCTAGACCCAAACTCACAGGCATCATCCTGTCTCAGCCTCCCAGGTTCTTAGGTGTGCACCTCCACACCCAGCCTAATATTGTTTTCCTATCCATTACATCCCTTATGCCAGATGACACCTTGTTGATGACTTCTGAGTGCATGAACATGAGGCACAAGACCAGAAGCCAGAATGTTGGCACAGTGTTGGGCACTCAGTGAAGTATCTGGTCACTGACAGGACTGATGGTCAGAAGAGCTATGTTCTTCATCATATGGCCCAGGGTTAAAGGCAGGTTGATGGGAACTGGAGGGGAGAAGCCAGTGACCATGTATATGCCATGTTGCTCCTAGCTGTGTAGTTTAGGAAGCTGCCCACTTCCTTTGTGGCATCCTCATTCACAGGCTGGAGAAAAGTGTCTTCCTGTTATGTTGCTATTATTACCACCCAGGAGCCATTCTCCGAGGAGTTATAGTCTCCTTCCTGCTCACCAGTGCTTTGCATGTTCCCAGGACCTGAACTGTCTTATCTTCATATTCCACATCCCAGTGATGGTAGCTGGAGTCAAAGCTAGGAGTCCCCAGGGTAGTGATTGAACTCTAGAACCTCTGGAGACTGTCAGGCAGCAGGTACACCTTGTTTCCAAATCTCACACTATTCATATCATCGAGAAGATGAGGTTGGGGTGAGCAGCTGCTTGGTCCAAATCACGGTAACTGCAGGAAGAAGAATGCCTAGCTGGGAGTGCGGATCTGTGGGCTTCTCCCAAGGTGCTCCCAATCTAAGGAAGAGGGAATTTATTGAGATTGTGATAGGGGATAGGAACATACAGGGACCCAATATACCAAGGCCACTACTTGCCTTGATTTAGGCATTTACCAGCATGTTCTTAAGCGCCAGTCAGTTCTGGACTACAGAGGGGAGGAAAGAAAGATTGAATAAAGTTTGTAGTATACCAACTCAGGGGGTCTGAATTACACTCTCCCCACAAGGAAAGATCAGGATTCTCCTGCTTGGACTCTGCATCCTACGTCATTCAAGGCCCCCCAGGCATCCTAAACACTGAAGCTACTACTTCAATCAACAAGGCAGAACTCTGGGGCCTTTTATGACCTGTTTTGTGCTTCCATTCTAGGTGTATTCCTCCCTTTTCTGAATGGCTCCCCTAGAGCAAGAGATAAAGGATAATTACAAAAATCCTTGCTTAGATTGTTACCACCAAACTTACGAATGAAGGTTTCCATTTCAGGAAAGATTTAAATTTTCTTTTGTTGTTCCGAGAATGGATCTCATGTAGCTCAGGTGTGTCTTGAGCTGGCTGAGGATGAAGGTAATCTTTAGGTTCTGATCCTCCAGCTTCCCGTTCTGGGTAAAATACTACATCACAGTCCTGTGTGTGTGCACCATCACACTTTAGGTGAACGGTGGGAACCAAGCCCTGGACCTGTGTGGCGCTAGGCTGGCGCCCTTCCCATTTTGCTACATCTGAAGCGCTGAATGCCATTTCAGAGCTCAGCATTTCTAAAATTAAGAAAGAAAAACAGAAGAAACTGAGTTAGCTGAACGAGTTGGATCAGAAGAAAGCGGGGTCATAAAGGTTTTGCTGTGTAGGGAAGTGACCGAACAGGCTCTGAGCTGCCTGAAGCCCAGGGAGGAGATGAGCAAGGGCTTGCCATTTCCATCCAGGCTCACTGACCTGAGAAACACTGCATATTCTTCTCCACAGACTTTGACTTCTGGTAGAGCAGATGAAGCTTTTCTTTAACACCTGGAGGAGTGTCCAACAGCTCAGAGGCAGACATCATCTTAGCCCTAGAGACAAGAGATTGTCGGCCAGAGAAGATACGAGCAAGATGTTGTCTGAGGCCCTGTGAGGTGACAGACCGTCCCAGTATGGGTGATGCAAAGAAGTCTTTCCTAGACTCAAAGCTCTGGCACTGGTC
The DNA here is from genome assembly GCF_000001635.26 of Mus musculus. Classification (NCBI taxonomy): domain Eukaryota; kingdom Metazoa; phylum Chordata; class Mammalia; order Rodentia; family Muridae; genus Mus; species Mus musculus. The sequence continues at coordinate 3,709,260 of NC_000082.6, forward strand.
CTCAACCTCAGCTGTACATCAGCATCACTGAACCACCGTTATAGAAATCACAATGAGTTTAAGTGGCAGCTTTAAAACCGAGTTTAGTCTTGCTATCAGAGTTCCCTATGTCAAATTATACTATTTCTATTGAAAGAAAAAGAACAACAAAATGCTACTTCACTCCTATTAGAATGGCCATTATAACAGCAAAAACAAATGAACAAATAATATGTGATACCTGCATACAAAGGGGTGTCACTTGGCAATTAAACAGAGTGGGATTCTGAAACAGCTACAATGTGAAGGAGCCGTGAAAATGTGCGGAGTGAAAGTAAGCCAAAGGCTAAAGGACAAACATTGAATGATTCTGATAATATGGGGTATTTAGAACAATCAAACTAATAAACAGGGAGAACAGACTAGTGGTTGCCAGGCAGCAGGGGAGGGAGGATGAGGAACTAGTACTTAATGGTACAGAGTTCCTATGTGGGAAGACAAAAAGGTTCTGGAGTTAGACGGTGCAAACAGGTGCACACCAATGTAGCCATATTAACATTAGTGAACTGTAGGCATAAAATAACTGATATTTTATGATATTCATATTTTTATGGAAAAATAACTTTTAAAACCCCACTAACCCCCAACTCTCAACCTCAACACTGAGACTCAGTTGGGGCAGCAGTGGCTTGGAAACCAGGACTTTGTAAAGTTCCTAAGTAACTCCTTTTCCAGTTCACCTCTCTTTCCCCTGCCTGCTGGGCTTAATCCACCTTCATATTGATCCCTAAGGACATCCCCACCCCCACCCCATCCCAAAGTGCTTGAGACCAGAGGCAGTTCTAAGAACTCTGTAGTAAAACAAATGGCATCCATTTGAGAGGTTTCTTGGGAAAGTACCGCTTGAATTCGGCAGGCCTGGGATAAATTCCTTCTCAGCAGTCCATTCCTGCCCTCCCCACTGCCCATACATTTTGTTCTTCCCACTCAAATCCAGGAATGACAGTCTCAGGAAGCTTTAGGAAACAGGAGTCCTGGGTTACAGATCCAGCTCCTTTGTAGGACTGTCTCATCCAAATGCTTTCTGCAAGACACCCAAGGGGACACCATGGGATCTCTCAGTACCTGTGCAAGGTGATTCCAATGTCCTAGGAGAGAAAAGAGGAAAGCTCTCTATTAACAGTCTCCAAGAGCTATGACTCCCCAGCAGCAAGCTGCTCTCTGACTCCCAGTCCTAGGGTGCCAGTAAACAGGATTGTTTCTCCTTCATGGTAATTCTAATCACAAAGATGGAAGGAAGCCTTGCCTGAGCCCACAGTGCAACCACCCTCTAGTTCTTCTCGTCTTTTCTTGGGTGATGCCAGGGGCATCCTACATGTTAAGACGTTCTGGGCTCCTGAGAGATCTCATCAAAAAGACACTGTGGGTCACTGAGACCAAGTCCCATTCCAGGCCTTAATGGCCATGCTTCCTGGCTTGGGGGTGGGATTTCAAGAGCCCAAGTCATGCCATTGCTCACAGAAGGCAGGCAAAGGCTAGGCACACTCACACTGACCTGCATGAGGTCCCACTCTGGCTGGTCTTGCTTGGCCTCTAGTTCTTCAATCATCTCATCCAGTAGGGAAACCCGGGTGTAGTATGTCTCTCTGACCTTGCTGATGGTCTGGCTTAGCTCCTGTAGCCAGGTCACAAAGAGTTGTTCTTGCTTCTCCAGGAGTTGGTATAGCTTCTCAAGTGGACATGAAATCTTCTGCTTCTGGATTTCTGTTTGTTTCTGGGGAACATAGGATTGGGAGATGTGTGGGTGTGTGCTGTGTGCTGGAAGTATGTATCTAGGAATGCCCTCCAAGATCATCTGATAGAGATGGATGAGAGGCAGGCTTTCTCAGTGTGACATTTGAACGAGAATGGCTCCTATAAGGCTCATATATTTGAATGTTTGATCCACAGTTGGTGGAACTGTTGGGGAAGGATTAGTAGGTATGGTCTTTGGAAGAGGTATGTCACTGAGGTTGAGCTTTGAGGTTTCAGAAACCCACACCCTTTCCAATTTTCTTTCTCTGTCTCTCCCCATCTCCATCTCCTCTGTCTCTCTGTCTCTTTCTGTCTCTGTCTCTGTCTCTCTCTTCTCTCTTTGACCCCCTCTTTCTTGGCCTAATGCATATAGATTAGATGTAAGCTCTCAGCTACTGCTTCAGCACCAAGCCTGCCTGCCTGGTGCCATGCTTCCAGCCATGATGCTCAAGGACTCTAACCTTCTAGAACCATGAGGCCCCAATTAAATGCTTTCTGTCATAAGTGTCTCTTCACAGCAATTTAAAGTTTAACTATCTTAAGATTTAACTATTTTTATGTGAACAATATTTTGCCTGAATGCATGCGTATATGTACCACACATGTATCTGGTGCCCTCAGAAGTCAGAAGAGGGCATCAGATCCCCTGAAACTGGAATATGGGTGGCTGTGAGACACCAAGTAAGTGCTGTGAATTGAACGCAGGTCCTCTACAAGAGCAACACGTGCTCTCAACTGCTGAGCCATCTCTCTGGCCCCCATCTTCACAGCAACTTAAATGTAACTAAGACTCTTCGCCTCTTACAGACATGGACTCCAGAATGGGGAGCAATCTGTGGAACTTCCCAGAACAGGCAGCATAAGAGGAGCTGACTCTTGGGAAAACCTATTGAGCATGGTACTATGTTCATCAGTTTTCCCTCTATAATTTCCATGTTGAAGTCCCCAGTACCTCAGAGTATAATCCTATCTGCAAGGATACTTGAAGGTGTACTTGGATAACTTGAGGCATTCTAGAGTCAGTTGACATCCAGGCAATCTAGGAGTATATAACAAGATCTAGTCTCAAAAAGCCAAAAAGGGGGGCTTGGGATTTCACTCAAGGATAAAACCCTTTCCTAACAAGTACAAAGTCCCAAGTTCTGTCCCTAGAACTGAGGGAAAGGCCTCCAAGAGTCAATATAATTTTTATAAAATTTATAAATAAAAAAGTAAATAATTATTCAATAATTAGTTAAATAATTAAATAATACATAATTTTTAAATTAAAAATATATATTATAATTCTAAGACAGGATCTTACTATGTAGCCCTGGCTGGCCTGGAACTTATAGACCAGGCTCTCTCAAACTTGTCACCTGTCTCTGTCTCCTGAGTGCTAGGATTACAAGTATATGTCAATATTCCCAGATATTTTGGTGTATGTGGGTCTAATGTAACACAGGCTGGTTTTGGACTTGCTAGGTAGCTAATAGTGAACTTGAATTTATTCTCCTGCCTCTACCTTCCAAATTCCAAGGCTATAGGTGTGTGCCACCATATCTAGTTTTTGTCATACTGGGGATGGAACTCAGGGCCTAATTGATTCTAGGCAGCTATTCTACCAACTGAGCTACATCTCTGGCTCCAATTATAATTATAAAAACAATCCAGAGAATTTTTCAAGTGACAGCTGCTACCTCTAGTTTCTCTGACCTGTTTAATTGTAAGGAGAAAGTGAGCAGGTCTTTAGAGATACCCTCCTCCCAGACAGGGAGCTACAAGGATGAGCTCACCTTAGGCCTTCCTACCATTGCCACTGAGAGTCAACAACAGGTGACCGTCTCTGCTGCCCTGTGAATGGGAGCAGACCCTCTGGAACCTGTCTTCACTCTCAGTTCCCTCACGTTTTCTGCAGGTGTCAATGGGCGAGGACTGGCCCAGGGCCTCACCAGGAAATCGTCTGTTTTCTTGTCTCCCTGTAGCCTGTGCTCCTCCACATATCCCCTCATCTCCCGCAGGCGCTCCAGCTGCTCCCGGATCTGCTCCTGGAGAAGAGTACTAGTTAAGGTGCTCCCACTTGACTTGCCATTTTTAACCTGTACTAATTCTAGAGGAAAGACTCAGCTACTAGGAGCAGAGCCAGGCAAGGGGGAGCTGCAACTGAAAGCAAGAGATGGGGGTGCAGGTTCTAGGAAAGAAGAGGTATGAATTCATCACCAAGGGAAACAGAGCCATGCAGAGCACCGATGATCAATGAGGGAGAATCCAGACTTCATACTGAAAACCAATGCCCTTGGTCTGCTGAACAATATAAGTTATCCATTCCTTCTTTGCCATCCCAGTTTATCTTGTGTTTTTACCATTTGGAGCCCAGGAATCCTGACTAATGCATCCCCATCCCAGAGGGGTTGGATAAAGAACACAAGGCCAATTCCCAGAGAGAGATGGGGCCAGGCAACGGATTACCTCACCTTGTACTCTAGTGCAGCCTCCTCTATGGGGCGCACTCGATGTCCTTGATGCTCCAGGCTCAGCCTGCAGATGAGGCAGATGGGCTCCCTGTGGTCCTCACAGAAAAGCAGCAGCACCTGCTTCATGTGACGAGGGCACTGTGGTAGGGACTGGGGGCTCTGGGCTTCGCAGCTCTTTCTGGCAAGTAAGCCTTGGCACTGAAAGCATATGGAGCATCTGCCGGAGGCCTTGGGATCCCCAGGAGCAATGGAGCAGCTACAGGAACTTTGCACACAGGTATCACCACGCAGGTCTCCTTCCTGGGTGTGGCAAAGAGGGCACACAGCCTTGTCCTGTGACCTTCCTGGAGACACAACAGTGGGAAAATTTCCTCAATGGAAAACTCAAGATTCTTACAGGAGAGCAGTTATTCATAGGGCACACATATTCTCAGATCTGGCTACTTCCCAACATGCTCTTCTCTGACTTCCATCCAAACGAGGTTGTCACCAGGTTACTGAGGCTGAGGGTAAAACTTTCTGCTTTTCTGGGCCTGGCGTTCTTGCACATTTATTCTGTGAGATGCCAGTGACCCTTTGGTACAAATCCTATGCTTTCCCCTAGACACAGATCTAGCCAGTCATATGAAAGAAAGCAAAACATGCTGACAGCATTTGCTTTCTTACATCAAACTATCACAGATTGCCCACAATTCAAGTCAGCTCCTGGGGCTGGTCACTGTGTGCCACATGTATTGACAGATCCTCACTCCTAGAAAAAAAAAAAAAAAACTGGCCAGAGAGCATGGCAAGCATTTGGAACCTGTGTGCTAGGTGAATCCTCTGCTTCCATTCAAGGATCACAAATAAAAGCAAAGAAAGAGACTTTATAAAGCCAACGGGTGAATCTCACATCGAGGACAGAACAGTTCTGCAAGTTCTGCTCCAAGGCTACGGGCAGTCTCTCTAATATGTCAGAAGTGAGAAGAGACGCAGAAGAAATAGAAACACACCCTCCATTAGCTCTTCCTTCCTTCTCCCTCCCTGGCCCAGGAATTTACCTCACAAGCAAAATCATAGTGTCCCATAAGAAACCATTCTCATGACAGAATCAATAGTTCACCTAGAGGGCTGCTCCTTCCAGCTCATTCCAAATGGAAACTCTCAGCCTCCTGTGCTATTACCAGAAGTCATTTGATCAAATTCTAGTCAAAGGGAAGTGAGCAAGGACAGACAGCTTCTAGAAACATTTAAAAGTCTTCTTTGTATCATGATGTCTCCTTTGACCCTCTATACCCCCTACTCCCTTCTCTACATCATGATGTCCCCTTTGACCTTCCATACTCATGAGTGGAACCAGGCAAGGTTATGAATTTAAGAAGAAGAAGAAAAAAACTTGAAGCGGTAAAACAGCTCAGCAAAAGTCTTAGTTGCGGTCACACAAACATAAGTCATTTGTGTGAAAGAGGAACAAGCTGTGTTGTTCACCTAAACTGGTGGTTTCTGACTCTCACAGACAAACATAATCCTGATGACTAATTTCCCAGTAAGAGAGCTTTGGTCAACATCTTTTCCCTGCCCAGAGAAAGGTGATTAGTGGAATCTCTGGCCCAAGACCTACCCTGTGGGGTCACTGTGAGAAAGCAATATTGTAACCCATTCCTTTCTATATTCTTAACCTAGCCTGTGATTCTCTACACAAGAACATCTGAGGGCTTAAGCACTAACCGAAATTTGATGCAACCTGTAGTGCAAGATGTGTAAATGTGCATTTTTCTGGGCCTGCATCACATTTTCTTGAGACCTGAAGGAGGGTACCTTCACAAGCGGCCTGTCCTAAGGATGCTGGGTCTTCTGGAGTTTTAGCTGGTTTTTCACATAGTGACAAAGGCACTTCTGGATCAGAGAGTATGCTGCCAGCCGTCTCTCCCGAGGACTCTGTGGTTTCTGGACTCCCATTTCCATTTTCCGTCCATGATGTAGGGCATCTCTCCTCCCCAATCAACGATGTTTTGGAAGACATGTTTCTGAATGTTTTTTCATCCAGCACCATGGAATGCTCTGGAATCCCTGTGCCCTTTTCTAAAGCCCCCGTAGTCCTTCCATTCAGAGTAGCTGTTCTCATGCGAATGAGACTCCCATTTCTTGTTTCCTCTTGAGTTGGAAGAACTTCTGAATTTGGGGGTTCTCCTTCTCTTGAATAAGTGGTAATTTCAAGACTCCTGGGTCGCTTCTTTCCTGAAGGCAAATATACATACACTTCGGCTTTCTTGCTTTCTCTCCTCCCTGGGGCATTGTTGTAAAGTCCTTGAAGCCTCCCTGCAGAGCTGACATTCCTGCGGAGCTGGGCACTTGCTGTGCTCTCCTTATCCCCTGGGGACTGGGTGCCCTGGGTTCTCCTATAGAGAGGCGCTGTGCTCCTTGTCCATGGCTTGGTCTGTGAGTCCAGGCTCTCGGGGCCCCTCTGATCCTTCCTTTTGGTCAGTGACTTCTTCTGGGGTCCCTTCCCCACTTCAGCCTGGCTGGATGGAAGGGTGTCTGATTCATCATTGTTTTGCTGTGTCCCATCACCTTCAGGGACATCTGGTACCTTCACACTCTTGGCTTTATTCTCTACAGAAGACTGGACAGAACCACCAACTCTATTTTCTTCAATTAAATGTTCTAGAAAGACAATAAGATACAGTCATGAAGCTGTGCTATATTCAAGGCTGGGGTTGGAGGAAGGGAGAAACTCCTTAGAAGTTAATAAAAGCAAAGAACTGAACATTCTAGACAACAGATGTCCATTACACAGAACCATAAAATACATAGTAAATAAAAACTGGGTTACTGTTATAGATGCATGCATGACTGTACCTGTGACATTTGACTTATAAAGCAAAGCAAATAGGAAGGGATGAAAGCAACCAGCTCAGTAAGTAAAGGCACTTGCCAACAAGCTCAGCCTCCAGAACCACAGAGGAACGAATCAATTCCTTCAAGTTGTCCTCTGACCTTTATGCCAGAGCACACTAACACTCACTTACATATGCAGACAGACACAAAATACATAAGCAAAGTAAAATTAAAATAGGAGCCTGGAGAGACAGAGAGGTGGCTCAGCAGTTCAAAGCATTGGGGTGCTCTTCTACAGCCCCCAGATTCAGTTCCCAGAATCCACACAGTAGCTCACAACCATCTGTAACTCCAAATCCAGGGAATCTGATTCCCTCTTCTGGCTTTTGTGGACATCAAGATTGCAAGTGGTACACACACATATCCAGACAAAACACCCACACACATAAATTTAATTTAAAAAGGAACATATAGAAATGAATCATTTTCAATCATGGCACAAACTGAAGAAAACCTCAAGTCATAAATGTAAACGTAGATGGTGTTTGAAAACAAGTTGAGGGAACTGGAGAGATGGAGCACTGACTGCTCTTCCAGAGGTGCTGAGTTCAATTCTCAGCAACCACATGGTTGGTGACCCACAACCATCTGTAATGAGATCTGATGCCGTCTTCTGGTGTGTCTGAAGAGAGCAATGCTGTACTCATATACATAAAATAAATAAATAAATCTTTAAATGAATTAATTAATTTTTAAAAAGAAAGGAAACTCGTTGGAACAGGTATGGTGGTGTAGTTTCTAACCTCAGACACAGAGGCAGGAGCATCTCTAGAGTTTGAAGCAAGTGTAGTCTATATAGTGAGGCCCTGTCTAGAAATCAAAGCCAAAAAAATAACAAAAACAAAAACAGCAAGCAAACTTGCCTGCAATTTCAGGATATTGACAGATAAGGTTTAATTTCAAAGTCTACATAATGAAGATAACCCATGATTAACAACTTAGGTTTTCATTTGAAGAAACCTTTCATTAAAAGCAAAGAATGTTTAAATACCCTTGTAAAGTATCCCAAGGAAGAACTCCAATTGAAATTGGGTGGTTAATGAGATTCTCAGACATGTGAGTATGGTTGAATTTCAAGCCTTTTCTGCTAACCTGATGATAGTCTGGGCTTGCTTATTACTTGAAAACATGGAGTAAAGACTTCTCTAGGTTTTGCTCCATTCATGATCCACCTGTCCTGAGTCTCACCCACAGCTGAAATATCAGTTTTTATTATTAATGTCTTGGGGGGTGGGGGGGGAGCCTGGGAGCTTCACTAAACAGGTTACAAGGGCCAGAGAGAAGGATGAGGCATGCTAGATTCACACTACTCGGACTGAAGTGGACAGGGGCTTTCTAACCCTTAGCTAGTGTCTGAGCATTCCTCTCATCCACCACCAGTAGCTAGCATCCATCCCCACTGGGAAGAGGCTTGGCAACTTACCTGTGCCTGTGGCTTTGCGAAGCTCCTCTGCTAGTTGGCGCTGGTTGGTGGCCCGCAGGATCTGCAGGGTCAGCCTTACAGCATACTCCTCCCCGTAGTAGGTTATCAGAAGGCTGGCCAGCTTTACTGGCCTGGCCATCTGCATATGGCCCCGGGGGATCTTAGAGTGGCCCTTCTCCAGGCTGGTGTTCTGTAGCTTAAACTTGAACTTCTCAAAGTCATAGGGCAGCAGCTCCTCCAGGGTGTTTAGCAGATGATCACCAAGGGTCTTGGCCATGGTGCGGGCCAGGAGGGACTGCAGCCAGCTATGTGGCTTCTGGCAAACGATAATGACCTCTCTCGTGCAACTTGAGAACAAGCAAGAAATAGCTTGTGAAATAACGGACAAGGCGCAGGAAGCACATCAGCTTTGGTGGGAACTGAGAGTAAAAATGAGGGCGTGTCCAGGGTCTAGCCTGCTGCATACTTTCTTTGAGGATTCAGAGTCTTTTCCAGTGGGGAGGTCTCCACCTTGCCAGCCTATGTCCTGATTAAACAACAGGCAGGCCAGACTCTAAGGGTAGCTCTGGGATTGACAGCCAGACCTTCCAGCTGCTCCTGAGCTCTTGCTTGCTCTCAGGACCCTAGGCTGTGGAAGAGGGAGATGATCTTACGTGGAGTTGGTCCCCTCTGGCCAACTGCTCTCTTTGGACTCTTGAGGTTTATAGACCTCCAGGGCCAATGGCAGGGGAAGGAACAAACAGCAAATAATCCCTATAGGCTTTGCCTGGGCCTTCTCAAGAAAGCAGAAGCCAGAAAGGTACTGCAATGCATGTCCAGTCTGTCTGGTCCATGTCTAGTCTATCCAGCAACGTAAAGTGTTCACACGGGACCTGCGGACCACCTTTGTTGCCAGCATTCTCATGCATCTATTCCCACAGCCAACTTGGCCCTGGCTTCCTAGGTCCACTAACTGCTTCTGGGTTAAATTTTCTGTGGCCTCCTTTACTTTTGTCTTAACCATTGGAGAATAAATAAAAAGCATTATTATCTATCATTCTAAATACCCTAGATATCTGTGAAGGCTGACATTGATTGTCAATCTGACATGCTTGGGAAGAGGGAACCTCAATTGAAAAAATGCCTCCATCAGAATGGCCTGTAGGCATGTATGTGGGGCTTTTTCCTGATTGATATCCAATAGAGGAGTGCCAAGCCCACTGGGGGTGATACCATCCTAAGCAGGTGACTTTGGCATGTACAATAAATGTGACTGAATCCAGGTGGTGCTGGAGGCACACACCTTTACAACCAGCACTTGAGAGACAGAGGCAGGTGGATTTCTGTGAGTTGGAGGGCAGCCTGGTCCACAAAGTGAGTTTCAGAACAGCAAAAGAGAGAGAGAGAGAGAGAGAGAGAGAGAGAGAGAGAGAGAGAGAGAGAGAGAGAGAGAGAGAGAGAGAATGTGAGCCTAAGAGCAAGCCAATCACTGCTCCTCCAGCATTTCTGCCTCAAGCTCTTGCTTTATTTCCTGTCTTGGCTTCCTTTGACCATGCATTGTAACCTGGAAGATGAAACAAACCCTTTCCTTCCCAAATTGCTTTTGGTATGGATCACGACAACAGAAAACAAACTAGAACAAGACCCTAATTACTTCTAATAATATATTACCTTATTGTGTATGTGTTGGTGATGTGTGTATGCACACATGTTCAGGTGGATGCATGTGAATGTGTGCTTTATAGAGGCCAGAGACTGACACTGTGTTGTCTTCCTTTATCGATTTCCATCTGATTGATTGATTGATTGATTGATTGATTTTTATTTGAGACAGGGTTTCTCACCTAAAGCTCTCACCTGGAGCTCACCAATTCATCCAGACTGAGTGGTCTAGAGCCTCCAGGATTCTCCATCTCTCTGACACTGGGATTAAACAAGTGTCCCAGCATACCTGACTTTTTACATCAGTGCTGAAGATCTGAACTCGGGTCTTAATCATTGTGTGATAAACAAGCACCAAATCCACCTCACTGGTCCCCCAGAGGTGCAACACTGAGTAAGCGCAGTGCAAGCTTTATGCTCAGGGAAGCAGCGCCACAGTAGAACAGCTGTGAGGAAGCCCCATTGTCCCAGAAGTGTCTGTGCTCCCTTTGCTTGTCTTTCATTTGAGATATTCACTTTTTTCCACTTTGATGTTGGTGTTTTATTCATATAAACATTTTAAACTAATTAGTTAATTTGCATTGATGTATATCCACTGTCTATAGTTCTGGTTTAGACACGGTCATTTCATACAACTATACAATAGACTTAGAATAGATTTCTCCCATACCTCCTGCCACCTCCCTCTCTTGGTCCCTTTTGTTCCCCCAGACAATGTTTTTTTCTACGTTAATGTCACATATACATACATGATTTTAAGTATCTATCCAAAAACTAGAAACCATAAATGAAAGAAAATATGTTACCTTTCTAAGATTGACTTAATTCATTTAATATGCTCACCCTCACTTGCATCCATTTTTTGAAAATGGTTTATAATTTTATTCTTCTTTATTACTGAGAAAAATTTCAAATATATATTACATATATTACATTTTCTACATCCATTCTCCATCTTTTAAAGTATCATTTTCTAAATACAATGTCAGTCTAATATTTTACATTTGGGTCAATGTTGAATGTTTTATAATCTAAATAGTTCAACTTGATTTTCATTTCCCAAAGTACAAGTGTATTTTTTACAAATCTGAGCCCGTGTGATGACAATTAGATTTGGAAATGTTTTATAGATAAGACAATATTTTTTAATTGAGTATTTTCCTCATTTACATTTCCAATGCTATCCCAAAAGTCCCCCATATCCCCCCCCCACTCCCCTACCCACTCACTCCCACTTTTTGGCCCTGGCGTTCCCCTGTACTGGGGCATATAAAGTTTGCAAGTCCAATGGGCCTCTCTTTCCAGTGATGGCCAACTAGGCCATCTTTTGATACATATGCAGCTAGAGACACAAGCTCAGGGGTTACTAGTTAGTCATAATGTTGTTCCACCTATAGGGTTGTAGATCCCTTTAGCTCCTTGGGTACTTTTTCTAGCTCCTCCACTGGGGGCCCTGTGATCCATCCAATAGCTGACTGTGAGCATCCACTTCTGTGTTTGCTAGGCCCCGGCATAGTCTCACAAGAGACAGCTCTATCTGGGTCCTTTCAGCAAAATCTTGCTAGTGTATGCAGTGGTGTCAGCATTTGGAAGCTGATTATGGGATGGATCCCCGGATATGGCAGTCTCTAGATGGTCCATCCTTTCGTCACAGCTCCAAACTTTATCTCTGTAACTCCTTCCATGGGTGTTTTGTTCCCAATTCTAAGAAGGGGCAAAGTGTCCACACTTTGGTCTTTGTTCTTCTTGAGTTTCATGCATTTAGCAAATGGTATCTTATATCTTGGGTATCCTAAGTTTCTGGGCTAATATCCACTTATCAGTGAGTACATATTGTGTGAGTTCCTTTGTGATTGGGTTACCTCACTCAGGATGATGCCCTCCAGGTCCATCCATTTGCCTAGGAATTTCATAAATTCATTCTTTTTAATAGCTGAGTAGTACTCCATTGTGTAAATGTACCACATTTTCTGTATCCATTCCTCTGTTGAGGGGCATCTGGGTTCTTTCCAGCCTCTGGCTCTTATAAATAAGGCTGCTATGAACATAGTGGAGCATGTGTCCTTCTTACCGGTTGGAACATCTTCTGGGTATATTCCCAGGAGAGGTATTGTGGGATCCTCCGGTAGTACTATGTCCAATTTTCTGAGGAACCGCCAGACTGACTTCCAGAGTGGTTGTACAAGCTTGCAATCCCACCAACAATGGAGGAGTGTTCCTCTTTCTCCACATCCTCTCCAGCATCTGCTGTCACCTGAATTTTTGATCTTAGCCATTCTGACTGGTGTGGGGTGGAATCTCAGGGTTGTTTTGATTTGCATTTCCCTGATGATTAAGGATGTTGAACATGTTTTCAGATGCTTCTCTGCCATTCGGTATTCCTCCGGTGAGAATTCTTTGTTCAGCTCTGAGCCCCATTTTTTAATGGGGTTATTTGATTTTCTGGAGTCCACCTTCTTGAGTTCTTTATATATATTGGATATTAGTCCCCTATCTGATTTAGGATAGGTAAAGATCCTTTCCCAATCTGTTGGTGGTCTTTTTGTCTTATTGACGGTGTCTTTTGCCTGGCACAAGCTTTGCAACTTTATGAGGTCCCATTTGTCGATTCTCGATCTTACAGCACAAGCCATTGCTGTTCTATTCAGGAATTTTTCCCCTGTAAAGACAATATTTTGCTGGGTGAGTTTGTAGAGGAAAAGTTTAGGAGGCAGTGCATGAGGAAGAGTGTTCTCTATCCAACCATTGTGTGGAGGCTAAAGTCACAAAATGGAGGGTGCCCTTGACTAGAGATAGGTACTTTTTCTGTTCCTGGGGAGTTCACATCCTAATCATGGAAGACTGGCAGTACCAAAGAAAAGGATTCAGTAACCTTTGAACTATTTATTGTGAGAAATGTCATATAACAACAGAGACAGTCACAGACACTAGGTGGGAGAAGTCTGAGATGGCTTCTGGCTTGTTTGGTTGAGGCCACGTGTTCTCATTTAGAAGTGTGTGTGGAACTCCTTATGTAGGATGATGGCTGTGAACTCCTGACCCTCTGCCTCCACCTTTCAATGTTCACATTAGTGCTTGGATGCCACACCAGGCTTTTTGAGGTTTTCGTTTGTAATGGGCTTTCATATAAGTCGGGGTCTCCCTGAGCTTTCTATGTACCTAAGAATAGCCTTGATCTCATCATGCCTCCTAAATGCTGGGACTTACAGGCATGCACTGACACCTCAGGCTATTTGATTTTTGATGAAGGGATAGTTTCTTTGTTTTGAAATTGGTTCTCAAAAATTGAGGGATGTGTGTAATAGCCCAGAGTCTTGAAATGCTGGAAAATTACCCTTTGTAAGAAACTTTCCTGTAGGTTTACATTACTCAAAGAAAATAGCTCCCCTTGCAAAGTAAATTAAGGCAAACCAATCAGAACTTTTCCAAATGCCAGGGCCAAAAAGTGGGAGTGGGTGGGTAGGGGAGTGCGGGGAGGTTATGGGGGAGGGTATGGGTTTTGGGATAGCATTGGAAATGTAAATGAGGAAAATACCTAATAAAAATATTTTTAAAAAGTACACGGAAAAAAAAGAAAGAACTTTTCCAAGCCCTTGTTGAAAAATATTGAGTTTACTCAAAACGTCAAATAGAACAACAACAACAAAAAAAGTCCATGTCCTCTTTTACACAGGGTTCCTATCGCTGTGATAAACACCATGATCTAAACCAAGTTGGGGAAGTAGGAATTTATTTGGCTAAACTTCCACATCACAGCCTACCATCAAAGGAACTTGAGGCAGGAACTGAAGAAGCCACAGAGAAATGCTCTCTGGTTTGTTCACTCCACTTGCTTTGTTATACACCCCAGGACCACCTTCCCAGGGATAACCGGCCCACAGTGAGCTCAGATGGTTCACATTGACTGAGGTCTCCCTGAATGCCAGGCAGCTGTCTGCTTCTGGTGTGAGAAGTGGTGAGGATTTGTGGCATGAAGGCTGGTGCAGGTTCCTCCCATCTGTGACTCCTTCTTGACTCATCAGGAAACTCCTTCGAGCACCTACCACAGAATGGGGCTGGGAAGGGGGATTTCCAGCCGCATAGTTTGCCATTGCAACCACTTCTTTTGTAACACAGGCAATTCTGAGTCAGAGACTTCTGGAAGGCAGTGTTTTGATGTGGCTAGGGTATTCCTAGGTCAAGAGAGACTTGCAAAAGTTTCATTTTTAGGGGCTTCTGATAAAATGAGAAAATAGGATTAAAGCCGTGGTGATATTTTTTTTGGCTTCTTTTTTTCTCACATTTTTATTAGATATTTTCTTTATTTACATTTCAAATGTTATCCCCCTTTCCTAGTTTTCCCTCTGAAAATTCCCCAACCCACCCACTCCCACTCCTGGCCCTAGCATTCCTCTATACTGGGGCATAGAACCTTCACAGGACCAAGGGCCTCTCCTCCCATTGATGACCGAAGCCATCCTCAGCTACATATGCAGCAAGAGCCATGAGTCCCACCATGTGTTTTCTTTGATTGGTGATTTAGACCCACGGAGCTCTGGGGTACTGGTTAGTTCATGTTGATGTTCCTCCTATGGGGCTGCAAACCCCTTCAGCTCCTTGGGTACTTTCTCTAGCTCCTTCATTGGGGACCTGTGCTCCGTCCAATGGATGACTGTGAGCATCCACTTCTGTATTTGCCAGGCACTGGCAGAGCCTCTCAGGAGACAGCTATATCAGGCTCCTGTCAGCAAGCTCTTGTTGGCATCTGCAATAGTGTCTGGGTTTGGTGGTTGTTTATAGGATGGATCCCCAAGTGGGGCAGTCTCTGGATGGTCATTCCTTCAGTGACAGCAGATGCTGACGAGGATGTGGATAAAGGGGAATACTCCTCCAGTGCTGGTGGTTTTGCAAGCTGGTACAACCACTCTGGAAATCAGTTTGGTGGTTCCTCAGAAAATTGAACATAGTTCTACCAGAAGATCCAGCAATAAGAAGATCCAGCAATACCACTCCTGGGCATATACCCAGAAGATGCTCCAACTTGTAATAAGGACACATGCTCCACTATGTTCATAGCAGCCTTATTTATAATACCCAGAAGCTGGAAAGAACCCAGATGTCCCTCAACAGAGGAATGGATACAGAAAATGTGGTACATTTATACAATGGAATATTACTCAGCCATTAAAAACAAAGAATTCACGAAATTCTTAGGCAAATGGATGGAACTAGAAATTATCATCCTAAGTGAGGTAACCCAATCACAAAAGAACACACATGATATGCACTCACTGATAAATGGATACTAGCCCAGAAGCTCATAATCCTTCTTAGAAGGGGGAACAAAATACTGATATAAGGAGTTACAAAGTGGTAATATATTTTAAGTGTTTAAAAGTTAAAATTGAATGGTAGTGAGTTTTTCCTTTGGTTTTGTTTTGGTTGTTTTGCTTTGTTTTGTTTTGTGGTAACCTTTGTGTTACTCCTTGGTAATTTTATACATATATACAATGATCATAACTGCCCCTTCCTATTTGCTCAATACACTCTCCCAATACATCACCCTGCCATCTTTGGGTCTTTACTTTTTAGAACAAGCAAACAAACAAACAAACTTACTGAATCCAATTAGCGCTGCCTGGGGAACACTGACTAACCTTGTTGGCTTGGTTATTGGATCATGTGCAGGTGAACACAGCTTCAGTGAGTTTATGAATGCAATGAGTACATCGTGACCAGAAGACAGCATCTCACAGCACACCTTCCCAACCCCCAGCTCCTTCATCCTATTTTCCTCTCCTCCAGGGTGTTCTCGAGGCTATGTTGGAGTTGATACAGCCTTTCTCTTTCAAACTTCTGAAATCAGATATGTGACTTTATTTGATGTCAGTAATTTATCTAAACCTAACTTAGATGCTTAAAGGATGCACTCTCAGCTCTCATTCCGAGTAATGCACAGCTCAGGTGCCCGGGCCCCTGACCCACTCCTTGTTATCAGATGTTTCATAATTTGCAATGTGAAGGATCAAACTCAGGGGATTATGCATGTGAAGGAAAAATTCTCTCACTGAAATGGAACCCCACCTCTATTTTTGGATTTTAAAAAACAAAAATACAATCTTGTATTACTTTTACAGTAAGAAAAGGACAGTCTTTTAAAATATTTTATTTAAATATTTTATGTGTGTGTGCTTGTTTGTATGTGTGCATATCTGTGTGTTGAGGTGTGCAAAAAGAGGTCAGAAGAGGCTGCCAGATCCCCTGGAGCTAGAGTTACAGGTGGATATGAATTGTTCGGTGTAGGTATTGGGAATCAAACTTGGTTTCTGTGGAAAAGGAGCAAGTGCTCTTAACTACTGGGTCATCTCTCCAGTTCCAAAAGGTTGTCTTGAGGTCATTTGTATGCAATGAGCTTAGCCCCTAAAGGAATATCTAGCCTATCTTCCAAAACATTAAGATAAAGGATGGTATTTAAATGTGTCTGTTATTGAGTTATTGTTAAGGAATGGCTGGGAAGCTCATGGAAGATTTCTTATGTTGGTCTGGAGTTGAAAATAATGCGTCTCTGATGTGTTTATGTAAAGATAAAGAGAAAGGGGATATGTTCTATGGGGGTGTGGTGAGGTATGGGGAAAGGGGGTGCCTCAGCAGACCCATTCAGAGACATCTCTTTCTCTGGGGACCAGTTTATTTAGGGCATGGGAAAGGGAGTCAAGAGGGAGAGAGAGAGAGTGGAGAAATAGAGGCCGCCCATGAACATAGAGAGAAGGGTGAGGAAGTGAATGGGAAGAGGGGGAGAAGGGAAGCAGAGAACCAAGAGAACAAGAGGGCAAGAGAGGGAGGAGGGGCCAATCAGCCCCTTTTATAATGGGTTGCCAGGTAACTGTGGGGTAGAGTTTAGACAGAATGCTAACAGTCTTCCATCCACAAAACCTTCAACCCAAAATTTGTCCTGTCTACAAGAAGTGCAGGGACAAAGATGGAGTAGAGACTGAAGAAATTCCAGCCAGTGACTGGCCCAACTTGAAAACCATCCCATCAGCAAGAACAAATTCCTGACACTATAAATGATGTTTGCAGATGGGAGCCTACCATAACTGTCCTCTGAAAGTCTCCACCCTACAACTGACCAAAACAAATGCAGAGACCCACAGGCAAACATTAGAGAGAACTCTGAAAGTCTGTGGACAAGCTGAAGAAAGAGTTGAGGGATCCAGAGGGCATAGGGACTCCACAAAAAGACCAACAAAAGTCAACTAACCTGGATCCTTGGGGGCTCCCAGAAACTGAACCACCAACCAAAGAGCATGTGTAGGCTGCATCTAGGCCTCCAGCACATATGTAGTAGATGTGCAGCTTGGTCTTCATGCAGATCCCCCAACAACTGGAAAGGGGGCTGTCCTTGACTCTGTTGCCTTCATGAGCTGCCTCAGTGGGAGAGCATGCACCCAGTCCTACAGTGGCTTGATGTGCCAGGATTGGTTGGTATGAGAAGGGGGTGCTCCCCCTTATCAGAGGAGAAGGGAAGAGGGGATGGGGAGAGAGGCTATGGAGGGCTGGGATCAGGATATAAAGTAAATCAATAAATAAGTTAATGAGGAAAAAAGAAAATAATGGGTCTCATTGTGAGCCAAACGTCCATTCTCCCTGCCTCTGCTATATTTTTATCCTTTTGTTTTGTTTTCCAGGTCAGTCTTGAACTCACGAAGTAAACTTAAAGTTCTGATCTTCCTATCTCCTCCCTTGTGTGAGGACCATAGGCTGTCATGCCTGCTTGTCCTTGGTATACTTAATGTTAAGGGACAAGTCTGAGACATTGCCTGTGCAATCATTCAAGTCTGAAGTGAGATCCGGGCCTTTGCTCGGTTGCTCTGCAGCCTTTTCCCATAAGGAATCTGGTAAACAGTCCATGGCCATTGATACTTTGTTCAGTGGTTCCCAACCCTTAATCCAGGCCTTGGCTTTAGCATTGACCCTGTGCTTCCGACAGGACTTTATACATAAAATTTTATACATTTTGAAACCTGAAATGTGAATGATTTATAGGAAGCCAAAATATAAATGTACCTGTGACAAACAGGATTTGTTAAAAGTCACAACACACTTTGATATACAAAACCAACCGGGAGCTGGAGTGATGGATTCTCAGTGTTTACTCCTCTATGGACAGTGGGACTTGGGAGAGTGGAACCTAAAAATGAGACAGACTAAAGTCTCATGTAACAACCAACTTTATTCAGAGCATCAGACAATGAATACTTAAGGGTTAAGAGGAGCCACATGAGTAAAGTGTACAACCACAGGGGCAAGCTACACATGAAGGGTAAGCTGCACATGTCTAAACCATGTCTAAACGTTGGAGGGGCAGGAAAGCATAATCCAAGAACAATAGTGTGCTTTAGTAAAAGCTGAGATCACAAGGTTCTTGTCTTGGTGTCTTAAGAGTTTCTTCACAAGCACTCAGAAATCTCAAATGACTCCACTCTTGGACCATCTTCCAGTATCTCCGCAGTTCTTTCAAAGGACTCTCACATTTGGTTTACAGCACCAATGCTGGGCAGTTTAAAAATGCCTGTAACTCCAGCTCCAAGAGAGGTCATGCTCCCGCCTGGCCTCTGTGGACACACACATGTGTGTGTGGCACATACATATATACACACAAAGAAAACTTTAAAAAAAAAATCTTCTTTTTAAGTGACCAAAACTAAATGAAGGCTTGAGTATCTAAAGTTGATGATCAGCAACGTGAGGCTCTGGAGTCAGAAGGGGTGACAGCTGTCAAAACAGGCCTGCAGCTCACTCTGGCAGAGCTTGGAATGTGTTCATTTTTTTTTACTTTTTATTGACTTTTTGTGTGTTTACATCATGCACCCCAGTCCCACTCATCTCCCCATTCCTTCATATCTGTTTACCCTTGCAACCTCCCTGCCCCAAATAAAACGCATACAAAATAAAAGGCATAAAAACCATCCCGTTGTGGAAACTGCATTGTGTCACAGTGTGTCCCACCGTCTACCCCTCTGTCCACACATCATCACTTGCAAATGTTCACTACAATGAGTCACTGGTCTGGTTTGAGGTCTCTGACTTCTGTGACACCATCAACATTGCATTCTCACTGGGACTCCTCCTGGTTATCCTGTTGCTGCCCTGTGTCATGGAGATCCTGTGGCTTTGAAACAGCAGGACTGACCCTTTCACATGTCCCAGCCACTTGCAGATGATATAGATTTTGGGATGGGCCAGTTCAGAACTCTGGATCTGTGTTTCAGTGGTAGCTGAGTTGGTCAGCTCACTCAGCTCTCCTTTACCGCACCACCACCCCACCCCCCTGCACACCCCAACCAGTACTAGCCCAACAGCACTGTTCCAGCAAAGCCATCCAGGGCTGCCAGCGGCAAGAGATGTGGTCAGCTCTCCTGTTCTCAAGGCTAGCTCACCAGCACCCATACCTCCAGAGCCAGCTCTACCATGCTGCCCAAGGCCGGACCCACTCTCCCAAGTGCGGCAGACCGTCAGGAGCTGGAACGGCTCTCCTGCTCGCACACACTTGGGCTGGCTCACTCATGCCTTCACCATCAGGGCCAGCTCCACTGTGTTGTCCAGGTGAGATGCAGGCTCTGCTCTCTAGAGTGCTGCTGCAGCTAGCAATGGTCAGGGACAGTTCATTCACTCTCATGACTCCAGGCCCAGTTCTCCCAACTGCTGTAGGCGGTGAGGAGTGCAGGGTCGGGGAGGGTGCATCACCCCTACCCCCACACCACCTTAGGACAGATAAGTGGCAAGATCAGCTCTCTCACATTCAGGCCCACCGGGCTCACTCACGACATCCCCCTCCTTCATACTGTCACCATGGCCAGCTCCACTGTGTACCTGGGAGATGCATAGGACCTCCCAGAATTCAGGTGCTAAAGAGAGGTAGGGCCAGCTCTCCAGTTAGGGGCAGGGCCAGTTATGCACAACCTCTGGATATCCACTGGACCCCAGTGGCTGCCCTGGCTCTAGTAGTAATATGAGCCACAGACATAGACACTGACCCCTGCTGCTGTGTAGCCACGCACTCAGATGCAGCCCTCAGTGGTAGCTCAGGCTGAGACCTCACTGTGGCCCCAGGTTGCCAGACTGGACAATTACAACATACGACCCTTCTCTACCCTGGAGTCTCAGGTTCCATCTCTTCATAAATGCTCAAGCTGCCCCACTTCTCTTTCTTTCTCACCTGACCACACATTGTGGTGGCTGTCATGTGGCTGGAGGGTCCCTGAGTGACATCCTCCAACTATGCTGTGTGACTTGGCAGCAAGTGGGTTGCTGGAGTTCTTCCCCAGCTAGGTTCAGGACTGGAAGGATATGTGGAACCCTCAAAGGAAAATTGTACCAAGAAGTACCGTTCACACATTCTGGCACCAGACAGCTCAGGCCACCTTTATTTATTTTCACAGCTAAAAGGTTTTACATTCATTTTCTCACATGCAGTCTCTTTTAAGAACTTCCTTGTGGGATGAAATATTTTATGTGCCTGGCCCTTTAAATGAATCTATGCTCTACAGTGTCAATTGGCCATTGGACTTCTAGGAACAGGAGAGGATATAAAAAGTCATCAGAGGAGAGAGGAGTAGGACTGGGGAGTGGGGTCCAGGAGACAGAGGAGTAGGGCCTGAGAAGACAGTTGATGCAAGAAGAAAGAAGACTGTGTAGGGCTGGAGAAGAGAAGAGATTGAGCAGATTGAAAATAAGAGACGGTTGAAAGTGAATTGAACTGGCTGACTGAGAAGACTGTGGGTGGCAGCTGAGCCAGAAGAAGCTGAGCTGAGCCAGAAAAGATGATGGTTAGGAGACAGAAAAAAGAGGAGGATCACAAACAGTTTATAGGAAGAAGAGGCCCCATCCCCTGCTGGTCTACACGGATTTCTTGGCTGTTAACTTCCCACAGACTCTCCAGGACGGGCGCCTCTCTCATTTGGGATATCTTTCTTTTTAATCTACTGTTTTCATTTTGTGAAATTAGCCTTTGGGTGTTTCGAGAATGGCTTTATGAACTAAAGCCATCTGCTAATATTGTGTTTCTTGTCTTTTCCTCCAACGTTTTTACGAGCCGTCGAAGATGGGGTACTTCTCATCCAGTGTGGTTTTGCTTGTGGCCATTTCCAGTGTGTTTGAATTTGGACCCGTTGCTGGGAGAGACCTTGCCATCAGAGATAACAGCATTTGGGACCAGAAAGAACCTGCCGTACGCGATCGGTCTTTCCAGTTCGTGCCTTCCGTGGGGATACAGAACAGTAAGTCGCTTAATAAAACTTGCTGTCTGAATGGAGGGACTTGCATCCTGGGGTCCTTCTGTGCCTGCCCTCCTTCCTTCTATGGACGCAACTGTGAACATGATGCTCGCAAAGAGCACTGTGGGTCTATCCTCCATGGCACCTGGCTGCCCAAGAAGTGTTCCCTGTGCAGATGCTGGCACGGCCAGCTCCACTGTCTTCCTCAGACCTTTCTACCTGGCTGTGATGGTCACGTGATGGACCAGGACCTCAAAGCATCCAGGACTCTGTGTCAAACGCCGTCTGTGATGACCACTTTTATGCTAGCTGGCGCCTGCCTTTTTCTAGATATGAAAGTTTAGGTGTCATGTGAATTCCATGCCAGTGCCATAGCAAAGATGTCATTTATCTTGATGCTCACAGTGAATCCCTAATGTTACCCCTCAAAACACTAACTAGGCCTTAGCTCTGCATGGCCCCTCCTCTTTCTGGATGTTCTGGCTGTAAAAACTATGGCGTGTGTGCCAAGCACTGTAACACCGAGTTACATTCCTAGCCTAAAAGCTACTCTAAGAATGTGCTGTCTGCCATAGCCTGAGTTTCTTTTTTTGGTTTTTCGAGACAGGGTTTCTCTGTGTAGCCCTGGCTGTCCTGGAACTCACTTTGTAGACCAGGCTGGCCTCGAACTCAGAAATCCGCCTGTCTCTGCCTCCCAAGTGCTAGGATTAAAGGTGTGCGCCACCACGGCCCGGCCTGTGTTTCTTTCTTTTTTTTTTTTTTTTTTTTCCATTTTTTATTAGGTATTTAGCTCATTTACATTTTCAATGCTATACCAAAAGTCCCCCATACCCACCCACCCCCACTCCCCTACCCACCCACTCCCCCTTTTTGGCCCTGGCGTTACCCTGTACTGGGGCATATAAAGTTTGCAAGTCCAATGGGCCTCTCTTTCCAGTGATGGCCGACTAGGCCATCTTTTGATACATATGCAGCTAGAGTCAAGAGCTCCGGGATACTGGTTAGTTCATTATGTTGTTCCGCCTATAGGGTTACAGATCCCTTTAGCTCCTTGGGTACTTTCTCTAGCTCCTCCATTGGGAGCCCTGTGATCCATCCATTAGCTGACTGTGAGCATCCACTTCTGTGTTTGCTAGGCCCCGGCATAGTCTCAGGCCTGTGTTTCTTGATAGAAGTAACTCTCTTACTTTTCTTCCTAAGACTTTTAAACCGTTCTGAAGGTTATTAAGTCCCAATGTGCAACTGGAAGAAAATTCAGAGTGGATGAAAACAGCTAAATTATCTTTAAGCAGGGAGGTGGTGGTGTCTACCTTAAATCAGGCAAAGGCAGGCATATTTCTGAGTTCCAGGACAGACAGACCTATACAGAGAAACCCTGTCTCAGGGAGAAAAAAGAGAGAGAGAGAAGAAAAACTATTATCTTAAAAGAAAATTAATGGACCAGGCATTGTGGCAGATGGCTTTAATCCCAGCCCTCAGGAGGTAGGGATAGGAGGATCTCAGAGTTCAAGGCCAGCCTAGTCTATGTAGTGAACCCCTGTCTCAAAAAGGAAAAAGCATCCTGCGAGGGAGTTGAGGAAGTAATGAGGGTCTGTGCAGAGGGAGCAGCAGAAAAGTGACTAAGACTGGGGAAACAGAATGGATTATTTGATTGATGTTTACAAAGGTGCTGGGAATTTAAAAGCTAAGTTCTTTAGCCAAGCACAGTGGTGCACACTATTAAGGTCAGCTCTCAGGAGGCTACAACAGGATGACTACTGAGAGCTCGTGTCCAACCTGGGCTATGTACTGAGTACCAGGTCAACAAAGACTGAATGGCAAGACCCTCACAGAAAACTCAAACACCTGAGTCTCTTCTGCAAAAGTATGAAGGCTTTCTTCAAGCTATACAGTTGTGGAAGAAAGAAAGTGTTTATTATTGTAGTAGTAAACCAGATTATAAAAACCACGTATTGTCAAGTCAGTTTTTATAATATATTGTTCATGAATATGCACAGTAAAAATGGGAACTATGGTGAAAAAAAAAAAAAGAAGAGTCCACAAGTAGCCAAAAGAAAGAAAGGAAGAAAGAGAAACCATGAGACTGCACACACAACCCTACACTTCCTACATTTAACAATCATGTGCACACTGTACTTTCCACCTTTCTTCCTTAATCTCCACGGCTTCCCGCTAACCCACAAACTGTATCAAGAAAGAGGAAGCATAGCTTCAGCAAGCAGTTAACATCTAACCCAGCACAGCATAACCAAGTGACCTAGGTCCACAGCAACTGTACTTACAATATAGACAGGTGATAGGCTACATATCCAGGAGACTTTCCTTATCGACACCTAGCACCTCCCCACATCCTAGTCAGGAGATCTAATTCCTCTAATTCCCAGTGCTAATTGTCAGTCAGTAACCTGAATCAGTTCCTCATCCTTGCTTGGCTCTCCTTGGAATGTTCCTATTAATTCTGGGTACCAATGTTCCAGAAAGACTGCCCTAACCTTTTAATAATCATCTAGCTGCTTTTTAGAGTAGGTCAGTGGGAAAATGGTTGTCAGAACCAAGTTTCCATCAGGAGATAACATCCAGATGTTAGCTGATGTTCACAAGTTATTCTCTACCAATAAAATGAGCCCATTCAAGCCAAATTAAAGTATAAAGGTAGGTTTACTGGGGATACCAGTTCACTGATCACACAGGAGGGAGTCAGAGAAGTCTCCATGGGAGGGAGAGAGGAAGAGGAAGTGAAAGAATGTGAGCCTACAGGAACAGAGACAATGCAGGGAGAGAGAGAGAGAGAGAGAGAGAGAGAGAGAGAGAGAGAGAGAGAGAGAGAGAGAGAGGGAGAGAGAGAGAGAGAGAGAGAGAGAGGGAGAGAGAGAGAGAGAACACACACACATGCACATGCAAAATGTCTGGATTATAGGGAAAAGCTTCTTGGGGAGGGGAAGCCCAGCCCCTGGGCCGGAAAGTTCAGACCTATAACAAGTAGGGACTGGGGAATTCTAGGAGAACCTGGAGGCCAGGTCCATTTTGGTATGTTAAATATGCACCTCAGCTGCTAGTTCCAGGTCTGAAACCCAATAGATGTACCCAGTCCAGGCCCTCCTGTTGACTCAACCACAACACCTTTATTCACAAACATAGGAGTTAGTGATCTGTTCCATCCCCACAGCCCTCAGAGACAAAAAAGAATGGATCACCCCCAAGCTTTCTTTCCTGATTCTGAGAAAACATCTGTCACAAAGTAAAGTAAAAGTAAAAACTTCTAATAGCAAAACCAAAAATGCAAAGGCAAGGCAAAGCGAACCAGGCATTCCCTCAGTAAAGACCAGGAGATTCTGTATGGATATCCCCACAGGTCCTTTTCATGTCCGGACCCAGCTCCTCAGGCCTTGCCATAAGGAAAGTTGTCTGCATTACATTCGTGGTCCTTTCCAGCAGAGGCTTGGCCAGCACCAGTGGGTGTCTCTGGCCCTCCTGTTCTGCACTGGAGGATAGGTCTGTGGCTGGCATGATCCACAGGTCTGTCTCCATCTTCCTCTTCCCATGCTGCCCTGCATGGATTTGATTTGATTTTTATGAGTCCTAGGCATAAGACAGCTTTGTCCACCAAGCCAGATATGAAGCTAGAATGAACAAAGGACCACCATCTGCCCTGCCCCTGACTGATGTTAGAACACCACCAACAACAAAGGTTCTCTTTGCCCATCCCCAGGGGGATGGAATGTATAATTTTATACATATGCATTCCCTTAATCACCACTCGACTCTGTTAGAAAGACACTTTTTCTTTTCTTTCCATTCCTTTATTCCTGTTTCCTTTTCTCTTATTTATTTATTTATTCATTCATTCATTTATTCATTTATTTAGTTTTGTGGTGCAGGGATCAAAGAAGAAGCCATACAGTACTACTAAACACTCTGCCACAGAGCTACATCCTTAGCTTTTGTTGGCTTTTGTTTGGGGAATTGTTTGTTGGCTGTGTGTGTGTGTGTGTGTGTGTGTGTGTGTGTGTGTGTCACCCAGACTGCCTCAGACTTGTTAAGTAGCTAAGAATGTCCCAGACTTTCTGATCCTATTGCCTTCAGCTCCTACATGTTGTAATTATAGGTACGATTATAGGAACTAATTTACCTTGTTCTTTATAGATGAGGAAATCTTTGTTTAGAAGTAAGAGGACAGATCTGTTTGTGGGACCAAAACACAGTTTGCTCAGTTCTAGCACTGGAAATTCCCAAACAAGGTATTCTTAGAAGTCTTTCCATTCTTGGAAATCTAAGAGCAACTGGTCACCTTCTTTAGAAAAGTTATTTGACATGTTGAAAACTTAGCAAGGAAGGGGCCTCCTGAACCCATACATTTAAGTCATTGTTACTGAGCACCCAGCACACCTGAGTACCATTCTGGGTACTAGGTACAAAGATAAATCAAGTAGAGCTCCTCACAGAGTTTGCATTGTTATGGGAAAGTGTGGACAGACAATAAACAGAAATACTTGCATAGTCATGATAAGGAAATTCAGCACAACAGTAGGCTAGCTTGGCATTGTGTCATGGCACAAGTGTCATGCAAACACTGAGCTATACCCCCAACCCCTGGTATTTTAAAGGTACAGTAGAAGGCGGCCTCTGTTCTTCAACAGAGACCCAAAGTAAGTAAAGTGAAGGGTAGGGTGGAAACGTTTTGCCTACTTTCAGTGAATGCAAAGAGCTTGGGGGTGAGGGACAACCTGGGTACATAGTAAGTTCCTTTCGGGTGAGGGACAGCCTAGGGTACATTGTGAGTTCCAGGGCAGCTTCAGACGAATTGTGATACCATGTTTCCAAAACCAAAAGAAAAGGAGGATCTGGCACCAGATCAAATACAGCTTCTGGATCACTGTAAGAATTTCATTATTTTCTGAGATGAGAAGCTATTGGAGAGTTTGCTCACTGACATGAGCTGACTTGGTTTGGTTTTGTTTTTGATATTGTTGTGGGAAGCTCACCAGAGATGACCACTCAGACACAGTTTATAGCCAATTGAAAGTCTTTATTAGAACTGAGACTATAACCATGTTGTCCTGAATTTCCAGGTTTTTTGAAGGCAGAATCCACAATCTGGTATCTCACTTGGCAGCTTTGTGGGGTGGAGAGTGTCCTAGTAAGCAAGTACTTTGGCAGAAGCCAAGATAAATGGCTAGCTGGAGGGAGAGGTTGGTGCAAGCAGGCAGTTTAAGAGAAGCTAACATAAGCTAGCTAGGACATCCTGGTCTTGAATAGAGTTGGGTAACTTTCTATGGGATTTTCCCATAGAAATTGGTATTTGTGATGGTTTGTATATTCTTGAACCAGGGAGTGGTACCATTTTGAGGTGTGACCTGGTTGGAATAGGTTTGTCACTGTGGATGTGGGCATAAGATCCTCACCCTAGTTGCCTGGAAGTCAGTCTTTCACTAGCAGCCTTTGGATGAGGACATAGAACTCTCAGCTCTGCCTGTACCATGCCTGCCTGGATACTGCCATGCTCCCACCTTGATGATAATGGACTGAACCTCTGAACCTGTAAGCCAGCCCCAATTAAATGTTGTTTTTATAAGACTTGCCTTGGTCATGGTGTCTGTTCACAGCAGTAAAACCCTAATACAATATTTATCCAGAGAGATCAAACTCCAGTTAAACCTGAAATAGCCTCAGCAAGAATACAAGATGGAGGAATCTCTGCACTGTCTTACCTTGTCGCAATATAGAAACTACTCATATAGACAAAGGTGGCCCTAACTTTCCATGTAGCTGAAGTTGGCTTTGGATGCTTGCTCCTTTTGTAACTAGCCTGGTAGAAATGAAAATATTCTAAAGAAACGCTTGAGTCTCTTAACCAGACTGTTGAAACAATGGACTCCAAAGAGATGGGATTTCCCTAGGGATCTCATGCTGAGAGGAGGAGAAGCTGACAGCCAGAGTACTGGAAAGTGTGTATGTTGGTGCATACACACAAGCAGCCAACACACACACACACACACACACACAATCTAAAAAAATAAAAGGTCACCTATGGTTTCTGTGTGAAGAAGAGACAGCAGGGGAGGAACTGAGTAGAATTTGTTCAGGTAGGCAGGACCACACACATAGCAGGAGCTGCTTAGAGAAGCACATCCCTAGCTCTTTATTTAAACTATCATCTCTCTTCAACACTGGAAGGTTGACTGGATTTTTTTCTCTTCTTCTCATTGCTGCTACATTGAATAAATCTTTTTCTGCTTTTTACTACTAATTTGGCTGTTTTAATTGGCTTAATACCAGAAGCTGAACTTGGCTTCTTGGGGGTACAGACTGTGACTCCCCACCCCCAAATCTAGTAGCACTTTAACATCCATTTCTCAAGTGCTAGAATAACAGGTATGTACCAGTGTGGTGAGGTATCCATAAGAGAAAACTGCTTAGACATGGGTTTAAAACAATAAAAAGTCTTTATTGGCCAGACAGTTACTACACTGGGTGTTCGAGATCTCAGTGAAGCCCCAAGCCTTTCTCAGGGTGAGCTTTTAAGCACAAAAACCATTATCACGGGTTGACATACTTTAACAAGAACAGTTAACCAGAAGTGGAAAAACAGGAGACAAAAGGCAAGGTAAGTGCATTTAGAGACTTTCCCAGAACTGTGGATCTGTACAGTATGTTCCCAGCAAGCCAAGGCCACATGTCCTAAAAGACAAAAACAGACAGGTCCCCTTCCACCAAAACTCTTTAAAGTTTCTGGGGCTAGAAATATAGCTCAGTGCATACAAGCACTTGTTGCTCTTGAAGACCCAGTGTCAGTTCTGAGTACATAAATGGTGGTCACAGTATTGGTAACTCCAGTTCTAGGGAATCAGCACCTTTTTCTGGTCTCCTTGGGCACCAGGCACAAATGTGGTGCATACACACAAGCAGCCAACACACACACACACACACACACACACACACACACAATCTAAAAAAATAAAAGGTCACCTATGGTTTCTGTGTGAAGAAGAGACAGCAGGGGAAGAACTGAGTAGAATTTGTTCATTTAGGAGTGTTTAATGTGCCTATAGTACTGACATTTCCACCCAGGACTGTGGAATATTTAACGAATTGCTGTGGTTCTGAGATGAGGCAGAGAGCTCAGCAGTTCACTCGGCTGTTCACTTCAAACTGGCCCAGTTCCTCTCAGATTCTCTCTGTTTCCCTAATAACCCAATTTTCTCCCTCTCTTTAAAAAACAAAAACAAACAACAACAACAAAACACAGGAAATGCATATACAGAACCCCACAAAAACACGAAAATAAAAACCAAAGAGGGAGACATTTTTTAATCAAACCTTAACAGCATGTATATATTTACTTTATACAAAATATGACATTTAAGAGACAAGGAGAGACAAAAGATCAGTTTGTAAATGTTGTTGGGACTACTGACAACCTATTTAGAAACAGACGCTTCTGTCTCACACCATGTCTTAGGGTTTTATTGCTGTGACAAGTCACCACAACCACAGCAACTCTTATAAAGGAACATATTTTATTGGGGCTGGCTTACAGTAGAGGTTTAGTCCCACCATGGTGGGAAGCTTGGCAGCACACAGACAGACATGGTGCTGGAGAGGTCGCTGAGAGTACTGCATCTGGATTGGAAGGCAGCAAAAAGAGAGAGCAACACTGCACTTGGCTTGAGTGTTTGAAACTTCAAAGCCTACCCCCCAGTGCCACACTTTCTCTAACAAGGCCACAACTACTCCAACAAGGTCACTCCTCCTAATAGGGCCACTGCCTGTGGGCCTATGGGGTTTATTTTCATTTAAACAAGCACACTCTGAGTGGATAAATTAATAGATAAATTCAGGGTGAGTCAAAATAGAGCAAAGTTATGGAGAGATCAGGGATGCTGCCCACTTCAGGTTACATACATGCAAGTGTGTGCACACACACAGAGAGGCACAGTTATGGGGAGATCAGGGATGCTGCCCACTTCAGGTTACATACATGCAAGTGTGTGCACACACACAGAGAGGCACAGTTATGGAGAGATCAGGGATGCTGCCCACTTCAGGTTACATACATGCAAGTGTGTGCACACACACAAAGAGAGAGGCACAGTTATGGAGAGATCAGGGATGCTGCCCACTTCAGGTTACATACATGCAAGTGTGTGCACACACACAGAGAGGCACAGTTATGGAGAGATCAGGGATGCTGCCCACTTCAGATTACATACATGCAAGTGTGTGCACACACACAGAGAGGCACAGTTATGGAGAGATCAGGGATGCTGCCCACTTCAGGTTACATACATGCAAGTGTGTGCACACACACAAAGAGAGAGGCACATACACATAGGGGAGTGGTGGAGAAGGAGAGAAGAAAATAAATAGATATCCATAAGTGTCTATGCTGAGTCCAGCATTGCCCCAGGGATTGAGTTGACTGGGTATATGATAGAATGAAGAAAAGACAAACGCAGACACACAGAAAAGTCAAGCTCAGGTGGACTGAGTTCTCTGATTGATAAGCTCAGCATATTCATTTAATACATCTGAACAGGGACGTGAGATCATTGCATACTGCCAAGCCAGGAAGCTGGGAGGTGGGGTTATTTCATAGAGCTAAACAAGGAAGCTGTATTATTACATACAGATAAACAGAGATAACAGATGAACATGGAGGCAGATTTGGCGAATCTCGGTAGTAACCGGTTCTGTAGTAGAGCTGACTTCAGGCTGTAAACATCTCGCGTGAGGGCAGGCTGAAGGGAGTCATATTAGACATTTTCTGCACACACTGTCAACATTCAACATTGGACCTGAGGAAGGCTTTGCCACTCCCATGAGTCTAAGGCACTGGGATCCTTGACATGGCCATGGCCAAAGTCAAACAATATACATTCACTGAGGGCTTTCTTCACTCCCTACAAATATGAGAATAGGTTCTCTTGGCCTTAGCACCATGATTTTTGTTTTGTTTTGTTTTGTTTTGTTGTTTTTTGTTTTTTGAGACAGGTTTTCTCTGTAGCCCTGGCTGTCCTGGAACTCACTTTGTAGACCAGGCTGGCCTAGAACTCAGAAATCCGCCTGCCTCTGCTTCCCAAGTGCTGGGATTAAAGGCGTGTGCCACCACTCCCGACACCATGATCCTTTTTTAACCTGTGGCATGACAGCAAAGTGAAGAAAGAAGTGATTGTGCAGGCTGAAGCAAAAGAGAAGAGGAGACAACAGGGAATCCAGGGAAGCTAGAGGAGCAGAAATAAGGAATGCTCGGTGCTGGAAGAAAAAAAGCAAGGGATGCTGAGAGGGTGGCATTGGCAGGAAGTGTCAGGCTGAACGATGTCACTGACATTTCCGCTCAGTGGATCTGCGATGTCCACCTTCTGATGACTACCGCCACCTCTGGGAGGCCTGCTGTGCCGACAACCCAAACGGGACTACTGCATCCCAGTGTAACTCTCATCAGTATTCTGAGTTACACAGGGAGACGGAAGGAGGAGAATATAATCAGGGTCAGGCAGCAGGGAGCAGCCACGACGAACTGAACCTCGAACATCTGTACAGAAACATATTTATTACTACATAAATGGTTTGGGGGGTAAAACAAGTCCCTCATACCAAAGCCCCTAACCTATAAGTTTCCTGAAGAAAAAGATACGGCCCTACGACTTTAGTTCTTACTGTCTGCAGCAATAAATAGTGTAAGACATTCCAGGTGTGCCAGGACAGTCATGTGACCAAAGTCATGCAAAGGCTGGAAAGCTCCTTCAGAAAAACAACTCTATAGATAACAGAAAACACTCCTTACTTCAGTGATTTATTCAAGGTCAAAGTACTTCTAGAAAACAACCATTCACTCTGATGTCTCCCCTAGACACCGAAAAACCACTATTCCGCTCTAAATGTTTACTCTGGGTATGATGACTCTACTAGAATTCCAGTACAAGTTCTGTTCTCAGTTGTGGCTAAGAGTAACATGTACAATAAAGCATCTCTTTTTAATGTTTCAGGTAAAGAATTGGAAATAAAAAGACAAGACTATGCACCCAAGACATGGGTATGAGCATCTCAAGAGAACTGTACAGGGTTTTGATGACAGCTATATATGATTTTATGGTTTTCTAAGTTAATTTGTTCAAACAACATAATTTACAGTAGAATAGATTAAGCAAAACTTTAAAAATAAGCATACAACACATGGTGGTGCATTTGGTTTTGGACAAGGCCTTTTACAGCTCAGGCTGAGCTTCTGATCCTCCTGTTCAGGTTTTCCGAATGTTAGGATGAGTTACAGGCATGTGGCCATGGCCAGCTTCTGTAAATTTTGTTTTTATTAGCTGTGTTGAATTTTCTGACTTCCAGCCAGATCCTGATTTGAGAACTTCTCCCCTTCTATGGCCCCTCAGTTTCCCATCTTTTGGTCCTGATTCAAGCTCACAATGTGTGCAGAGCATCCGTTGGTACTTTGTTTAGTTCCTCACCCCCCATTGTAAGAACTGGTAAAATGTTACTCCAGACCAGCAGGGAAATCTTAGTGAGATCAGATAAACTGTCTGAGAGCACCTCGTGCACACTGGTAGGAAAAGGGGCTTCAGCGTCAGTCTACAGTCCCTGAGACAGGAATGTCCAAACTACAAGAAGATGATCACAGGGGATGCTTGGCTTCACAAATCTTTTTATAACAAGATTTGTTTTTATGTATATGAGTGTTTTTGCTAGACCAGAAATGAGGCAGTACAGGAAAAAAAGGAAGAGGAGACCGACCTCAACGAAAGCAGAATCGTCCTTGAATCAGAACAGTTGAAAACCAGGAGTTTCTCCTCACTAGTGGAGACTGTGCTCCATGGCATTGGGGATTTGGGCGTTTTGCACTGTAAGGATGGAAGATTCCATCTGCAGGCCAGTTCTACCTGCAGTCTGAAAGTGGTAAATACCAAAAGGAGGATCATAGGAGAAGCTTCCAGGATCCTAACAGCCAAGTCAACTTTCCGGAGTTTCTCAGCCCATCAGGTCATTAACTATTCAATTTGGACTACAACTGCATATAGGATACCTGGCATGGATGGATGCCCTTGGGGACCAATAGAGAATGCTAGATCCCCTGGATTTGAAGCTACAGAAGGCTGTGAGCCACCTTCTGTTGCTGGGAACAGAACCCACCCAGGTCCCCTGGGAGGTCAGCTACTGCTCATAACTGCGGAGTCATCTCCCCAACCCAACCTCCCAAGTCTTAGCCAGCTTTTTCTGAATGAACCTATACCAGCCCATGTGCTACCTAGTGTCTAGATAAATAGGCATTTGCCATGGCAGCCTGTGGGCTTTTGTACCTGTGATGAAACTACACACAGTCATCCAAAACAGACCATTTTTATTTCCACAGCCTAAGCTTTGCTACAGGTTAGCTGTATGAACTTAGGCCATCGACTTAACTGGCACTATTGGGAACAAGCAAAAGAAACTTATTCTAAATACTACCATTTTCTTTTTAGGTCATAGGACCTAAATTCAAGGTCCCAGGCTCTCGTGGAGCTGAGGACTTCCCAATAGTTAAACAGCTTCTATTATAAAGAAACAGTTGTCTGAGTCCTGACATCTCAGGGACAACTTTTAAGTTGTCTGAGTCAAGACATCTCAAGGACAACTTCTCTATCTTGCTGGCAGGATCAAATTAAGTTCATGTTCCCAGGCCCAGGCCCCAACTTCCATCCTGATTGATGGAAACTCCCTTTCTCAACCCCTTTTGTCAAAATGATTGGACAATGCTACCACCCAGCCCAGCCCAGCCCAACCCCCTTGCTTTATTGTTTCCTTTAAATATGCTGCACAGCATCCCCTCAAGGTCACAGTTCAGCTCATGAGTCTGTTCTACAGCCCTGATCAATCAGTAGCAGCTTGATTACAATAAATTTTTGGCATCTGCATTGACCTGGTATTTGAGTTATATTGGGACCTCACGACGGCACTCCATGCCATAACCACAGGACTTACTTCATACCATATCTTCAAAGTTCTATTTCATGTATGAATGCTGAAGCTCTGAAGGGAAAGATACCCTGGCAATCGGGAACCAAAAGTCGTGCCGCACGACAAACCTCATTCAAGAGACTCATTGGGAAGGAAAAATCCAGAACATCATTCTCAGCTCAGGAAAGAAAGCAGGGAACTGAGTGGTAGGCAGGGTTTATACAAGATTTCTTAATCTTCCCACCACAGCTTTCCAGGGTGAGGATTGGTAGAATTTCACTGAGCTTGAAGGAGATCAGAGACTGATGAGTTTGCTCAGGGCTTGAAGGGTTTCTATACCAAGCTCCAGGATTAGTGGGTTTTTCTGTTCAGGGTTGGTGGGATTTATTTATTTTTATCTTTTTGTCTTGTAGGGTGGGGCCAGGCTACTCTTCCTCCTCGGGCCAGGGAATGACAGTAACAGCTATTATTAAACAACTATTAGGGTTAGGGACCATTAAGGAAGTCAGAGGTGGGAGGGACCTGGCTGCTGGAGCTCCTGGTGGCCATTTTCCTGCCTCAAGGTCTTACAAAGTATAAAAAGTTCACAAAGGGAGACCAGAGCAAGGAAGGCTTTCCCTGCCTCTTGAGTTGCAATGAATAGACAACAATGTAAGCATGTGTCCAATAAGTGATTACGGGTTTTCGTGACACACTCCTAGAATCTGCAGACTCCACCACCTGTCTGTGACAGCTGCAGTCTCAGGCCTGGGCTATTCTCTCTTCAAAAAATAAGGAAGTCCGCCTTGGTGTTTCCTTTTCTTCAACCTTCAGGAAAATAGTCAGAGCCGATGATTATGCTAATCCTTAGACCTGCTCTGGGAGATGGCAAGAGCAGTTCATACCCAGAGCGTTCTTCTGGGTCGACCAGCCACCTAAAGATGGAGGACTAGGGACCATCGCTCACAGGGAGGCAAAAGCTCGGGCACGGGTATGTTTATCGTAGCTCGACAATCCATTTAGACCTGCTCAAGCCACAGTGCAGGCGCAATAACAAGGGCGCGCCATGGACTACATTTCCCACCAGCCCCAGGCAGCTCGAGCCCTGGAAGCACAGTCTATTTCCGGTTGTAGGTCTCCGGAGTGTTGGGATCGGCCTTCGGAAAGGTTTTCTTTGTTAAGCTTCTGGGCCCCGACATGACACTCTAGCGCCTCTGGACTCTGGTTCAAGCGTGGCTGAAGAACTTACCTTTTGGCAAACTTTCCTATGCAAATCTGAGCCAGGTTGTCCCCGGGTCACATCCGCCCAGGGATTCCCACCCCTACCGCTTCCCCACCTGGAGGCCCCGCCCATTGCGTAGCCCCGCCCCTCATCCCCATCCGACTTGTTCCCCTCCCGCTCTTTTATGCAAATTTTCCTTGTCCTGGGTGGACCGTGAGTACGTGGTGAGACCCGACCCAATGGGAGACAGCGCAAGGGAAACGTGAACCGGAAGTCCGTCCTGACTAGCGGCCGTTGGCTTATGACGCCTAACTCGCGTGCTGAGGCTTGCGACCCGGGCCCTGCGACTTAAGTTCTGTGCGGGCCTGAGAAGCCGGTCAGGTGGCGACGCTGCAGGCCTGATATTGCTGAGATTGTGACCTGGGTTCCTCCGGCGGGATTTGGAGCCCGGAGTCTCTCGGTTGCTGCAGCCGTGGCCTACTGCTGTACAGAACCCAGGGCGTCTCTCAAGGCGGACGTAGCTGGTGTCGGGACCTAGGCTGGTGTCGGGGCATGACTATGGCTGCGGGCCCAAGCTCGCAGGAGCCAGAAGGGCTCCTCATAGTGAAACTGGAGGAGGACTGTGCCTGGAGCCACGAGGTACCCCCGCCTGAGCCAGAGCCCAGCCCGGAGGCCTCCCATCTGCGATTTCGACGGTTCCGCTTTCAGGACGCCCCGGGTCCCCGGGAGGCCCTTAGCCGGCTTCAGGAGCTTTGCCGCGGGTGGCTGCGGCCGGAGATGCGCACCAAGGAACAGATCCTGGAGCTGTTGGTGCTGGAGCAGTTCTTGACTATCCTTCCCCAGGAGATTCAGAGCAGGGTGCAGGAGCTGCGCCCAGAGAGCGGCGAAGAAGCAGTCACTCTTGTGGAGCGTATGCAGAAAGAACTTGGGAAACTGAGGCAACAGGTGACAGCTGTTTTACCCGTGGTTTGGCCCGGAAGTCATTGTGCTAGCCTCTTCTGTAGTCGAATATACTTGATCGTCCTGAGTACACTTTACAGGAAGGAGAGGGATTTTTTTGTAGCTTATCCTTTCCTTCCAGATTGTTCCCATATGACGACAGTAGGAAGTGAGGAGCACTTCCACCAGTATTTAGTTATGTAGTTAGAAAGCTTCTCACAGGCCTCGTGACTTTGGGCAGACTACTTAATCTGTTTCGTCCTGTTTTTCTGTTGGCTAAAGCACTGTCTGGGAATAATTTTGAGGACTTGGAGAAAAGTATGTCGTTTGGATGACACCTACTGCCACTGCTTTGAGGGGTTTGTTTTGTGACAAAGTCTTACGTAGCTCAAGCTAACTGACTCAGTGTGTAGTTGAGCTTGGCTGCAGAACAGTGGTGGTCCTCCACCTTCAGTCTCCCCAAATTCCGAGTTCTAGGGTTACAGGCAGAGTCTAGATATGTAGCCCAGGCTTAAACTCGAGGCAATCCTCCTGCTTCAGCCTCCCCACTGCTGATTCCCACAGGCATGTGCCACTATCCCAGGCCTATATTTAGTGGATAACACCCAGCATATCTTAGTCAATAGTTTGCAATACAGAACTGGATCTCTGCTAATTGAACTCTGAAAAACAGCTAAGCACCGAGGGGCTATGGTCGCAGCCTGATAAGTTCACCTTATCTAGTAGTGAAACGTGGAAGCATCTAGAACAGGTGAGTGTGATCGAGCAGAAGTGAGGAGTATCAATGGAATATGTTGAGAAAGTGTGCATTGAGAGTGGACCCTCAGTTTTCTTGCTCCATCCCTCCCCCATTTTCTGCTACCACCTAAAAAGCCCTTAGCATAAAACATCTTCTTGGCCAAGACCAAAGGGATAGTCTGTGGTTCTCTGTTGAGGGTGTGTCCTAAGAATCCTGTACTAATTTCCAATTCTGTCAGCCCCGTTGTGATGATGAGTGATGTGGGTTGGTTCCCAGGTCACAAACCAAGGGCGGGGAGCAGAAGTGCTTTTGGAGGAGCCTTTGCCACTGGAAACAGCAGGAGAGTCACCGAGCTTCAAGCTGGAGCCAATGGAGACTGAGCGAAGCCCTGGCCCCAGGCTGCAGGAGCTGCTAGACCCCAGCCCCCAAAGGGACTCCCAGGCTGTAAAGGAGAGGGGTGAGGAACAGTTATCTGGGCAGGTGGGAGGGAGGAGGGGCTCTGGGATTGCCACTCACCCTAGCAGAATGTGGTACAGGTGCCAAGGAGAAAGAATTTCTGAAGTTAAAGTTCTCAGTTGTGTTCTGAAAAACCTAAAAGTGGTGGTATGAATTCTGTAAAGGTTGGATGGGAGGAAAGGGGAAGCTCTTAGTAAAGCCATTCTGTGTACAGAACAGGCAAATTCTAGTTAGCTGATTGATGTGGGGTGTATGGTTAGAACCCTGTCGGCCAGGATGGAGGATGGCTCACATGCCTTTACTATAACCCTGTTACTTTAGATCACCTTAGCACACCTTTGCTACTTTTTGTTTACTGTCAATCCTAAAAGCTGAGACTTGCAGTTGGGGAATGCATATTGTCTTATAATCTGGGCTGCTAAGATTTGGTGTTACTGTTCTCATTATAATTTCTGTTATCTTTAGCATTATCCGCTCCCTGGCTCTCTCTCTTCCCTCCTGAAGGGAATGTGGAAGATAAGGATATGACTGGGACCCAGGTGATGTGGAAGTTCTCATTGCCTTTCCCCAGAATTTTCCTTTTCTCCTCTGCTTTTAGGGTGGGAGGTTCCCCTATGCTACTAGAAAGATTTTTTTTTTTCTGATCAGATATCTCCCTTATTTTCTTTGTCTTTTCAACCCATCATTTGTAGGCTTCCCCCATGACATGAGTTTTCTTGGCACTCATGTGTTTTAACCCATTTACTATGACTCTGCTTGAATTATTCTTAATGCGTTACTGCATGTGATGCTAAAGGAGATCTTGTTATTTCAGTTGCCCGAGAGCCTGGAGGACATGGCAATGTATATCTCTCAGGAGTGGGACCATCAGGATCCTAGTAAGAGAGCTCTATCAAGGTATATGGTACAAGATAGCTATGAGAACTCGGGGACTCTAGGTAAGAGCTTCTCGTTCTGGGATGATATTTATGACCAGACTATCCTGCTTCTTGGACATACACACCTACTGGACATGAGCTCTGAGTTTTGTCAATAACCCCACTCCTTACTCTAACATTTCTTATCCTAATATTCAGATAAACATCTGCCAAATGGCACAGTTGATAGACTTAATGGTATCCTTAGACTGTGTTTCCATTGTTAAGAGTTTAAAGCAGAGAGTCTGAACTGGAGAGAACTTCCAAAGGCAACACAAATCCTCAGCTTCTCTATGTGTATGAAAATTCTCATAATAAAAAAATGGAGGTAATGGAAGGTAGTGTGGACAGTATGATTGGTTATATTGAAGCATACAGCAGGAAGAAATCACACTGCTGGTGTTTTCCTCCATGTTTGTATGAGGCTACTTAGAGCTGTGAATTCACCTGCACTGATCGTGCAGAGCTACTGCTGGCTTTAGTTTTCTTTGGGATCTCCTGGGTTACATCACTTTCCATTGCTGTACCAGCGATGACGAGAGATTAGATTGCTGGAGCTGAGCTTCTGTTTGAGTCTGTTTTGTTTGCGGTTGAGTGAGTTGTTGGCTTCTCTATTTAGCATAGCACCGGTGGATTTAAAACTTTTAATCTCATTGTCTTCTAAGAGCCCAGGTTCTTTCCCAGTTGATTTCATGGTTTTTTTTTCCCCCCAGAGTTTTACAGTTAAATTTAGTTCTACCTATAAGTAGCCAACACTCTTATTATAGTAAGTTGATTCTCAAAGAAGTGATTATTCTATTTTATTTTTATTTATTTATTTTATACTTATTTGAATTACAAAGTGTATATTCTAGTTTTAAAAGTTCAAGGTTTTTTTTGGGGGGTTTTTTTTTTTTTTTTTTTTTTTTTTTTTTTTTTTTTGGTTTTTCGAGACAGGGTTTCTCTGTAGCCCTGGCTGTCCTGGAACTCACTTTGTAGGCCAGACTGGCCTCGAACTCAGAAATCCACCTGCCTCTGCCTCCCAAGTGCTGGGATTAAAGGCGTGTGCCACCACGCCCGGCTAAAATTCAAGTTCTTAAAAAAATATTTTAAAACGCATGGTCTTTTGTAGTACCTTTTTCCTCAAGAGTAACTACTAGAAATGCTTTAGTGTGACTCCCAAATGATGTATATCAGACTCAGGGAGAATTTGTTTCTCTCTGATCCTGGCAGGAAACAAGGCTCTGTTTCTTTTCTCTACTTAGTGTGGTGATGGGTTTGTTTCATTGTGAACAGAGTCCAGCATTCCCAGTCAGGAGGTCTCAAGCACCCACGTGGAGCAAGGAGAGAAGCTGTGGGATTCAAGTGTCCAGACCTGCAAGGAAGGCATGAACCCCAGAAACCCAGTTCCAGGTAAGAAGTAAAGATAAACAGTTGCTCAGGAAGACTCCCAAGGCTGTATGTGATGTGTGGGGATTTGAGTGAATGGCCAGTGTTGCACATGGGGAGATAACAGCCTCTTTGTCTCCTGCACCATGTTCTACCAGCAAGGTGAGTGGGGAATGTGGGCTGCGAATTTGAGGAGGTGCTTAATCTTGAGCTGACTTGCTACATTCTAGTCTTGATTCATACCAGGAGGGGAAGAGCTAGTTGGAAAGTGAGGTGGGGGAGCTAAAAATAGAAAGCACTGAGTCTTTGAATCTCTTCTCTACGTGCTTCTCTGTCATGCTTTACTTAAAAGGACTGGCTGGGAAATTGAGAGAGAACTCTGTTCTCTGGGCATTTTGCCTGAAAACTATGTAGGGATTTTTTTTTCCTCTGTAAAATAATCTAGGGCTTTATTTTTTCTCTCTTACTAGGAGTGGAAAAGTTTGAGAACCAAGAAAGAAATGTTGAGTCTGTTTCTCCTGAAAGTACCCATCCTCCAGTACTATTGCCTGGCCAGGCTAGAAGGGAGGTGCCCTGGAGTCCTGAGCAGGGAAGACTTGATGACAGAGAAGGACATTGGGAATGTCCCCCAGAGGACAAAATAGAGGAGTCTTTAGTGGGAACCCCAAGTTGTAAAGGACTGGTGCAAGCAAAAGAACAGCCCAAGAAACTCCATTTGTGTGCCTTGTGTGGCAAGAACTTTTCTAATAACTCAAACCTAATTAGGCACCAGAGAATACATGCAGCAGAAAAGCTGTGTATGGATGTAGAGTGTGGTGAAGTCTTTGGTGGACACCCACATTTTCTGTCACTGCACAGAACACACATAGGAGAGGAAGCTCATAAGTGCCTTGAATGTGGAAAATGCTTCAGTCAAAATACCCACCTCACCCGCCATCAGCGCACCCACACAGGGGAAAAGCCCTTCCAGTGCAATGCCTGTGGGAAAAGCTTCTCTTGCAACTCCAACCTCAACAGACACCAAAGGACACACACTGGGGAGAAGCCCTACAAGTGCCCAGAGTGTGGGGAGATCTTTGCTCACAGCTCCAACCTGCTTCGTCACCAGAGGATCCACACTGGAGAGAGGCCCTATCGCTGTAGTGAATGTGGCAAAAGTTTCTCTCGGAGTTCACATCTTGTTATTCATGAAAGAACTCATGAGAAAGAGAGACTCGACCCTTTCCCTGAGTGTGGTCAAGGCATGAATGACAGTGCCCCCTTTCTTACAAACCACAGAGTGGAGAAGAAACTCTTTGAATGTTCCACTTGTGGGAAAAGTTTCCGGCAGGGCATGCACCTTACCAGACATCAGAGAACACACACAGGAGAAAAACCGTATAAGTGTATCCTTTGTGGGGAAAACTTCTCTCATAGATCTAACTTAATCAGGCACCAGAGGATTCATACAGGAGAAAAACCCTATACCTGTCACGAGTGTGGAGACAGTTTCTCTCACAGTTCCAACCGGATTCGTCACCTGAGAACCCATACAGGAGAAAGACCTTATAAATGTTCTGAATGTGGAGAAAGCTTCTCTCGGAGCTCACGTCTTACAAGTCATCAAAGGACTCACACTGGTTAGAAATTGTAGGATTTCTTTTTGCCTCAGTTTTGGCAGAAAACTGTCTTATCCAGAGCTGATATTCTTTGCCCACTTTGGTGTATTTTGCTGGTAATTAATATAAAGAGAAAATGGGACTTATTTTAAGGGAGGTGCAGAGGTGAAAAACTAGCTTAAAACTAAAAAGTTCAGTCTTCAGAAGAGTTTAAGGTTCTTGAGGTAGCCTGCTCAGGGATGGTTTCCTATGAAATCCATCCTGTTTTCAGATGCATCAACCTTTATTTTGACCCAGGTATGGTTTGGATGCTGTATAAGTCTAGTATTAATCGCATCAATTTTGAGGATACCTCTGGCTTCAACCCCTTATTTGTGACATTAAGCAGGAGAGTTTGGGCTCCTGAGGCCCTTGAGACCAAAGAAGGGCTAGGTCCTGGGACACCAATTTAAGGTCAACAAGCCCTTAAATTTAAGGTCAACAAGACCTTAGGTTGGGTTGGGGAGTAGGGGGTTGGGTTTTTTGTTGTTGTTGTTTGTTTGTTTTTTTGTTTTGTTTTAGGGCCCTGGCTGGGAAGTCCTGGGCAGTCCAGTTCTGCCACTGCAACACCCCTCTGAGTAGTTCGACAGGAGTGCTTATTGACATAAGAGGTGACCTCAGAAAAAAGGGAACTGGAGAGATAGACAGTTACAATGTGGAATCCACAGATGAACTCTGTGTTTTACAGATTAAGGGTATGTGATTACAGTCTACCTTTCTAAAGATTTGAGACTTTATTCCACCTGTCAAAAGGTACCTAGAGCTCTGTAGACATGATTATGAGTGGAGGGTTCCATGATTTCATCAGATACAAAAAAAAAAAAAAAAGATCCTAGAGAAAATAGGAATTATGTCTTTCTCTGTTGACAATGTTTGGAGGATTTATAATAAATATCTCCAAGGAAACATGAATATGTATAAATCTTTATTGGGGACTTTGTGTTGATGTGGTTCAAACTTCTCTTTTCTTGTGGGGGTTCTTTTGGAGATGGGGTTTCTCTATGTAGCCCTGGTTGTCCTGGAACTCACTCTTTAGACCAGACTGCCTCCGCCTCCTGAGTGTAGAGATTGCAGGCTTACACCACTATCACCTGGCCAGATTGGGCTTTTTGTTTTTTTGTTTTTTGTTTTTGGTTTTTTGAGACAGGGTTTCTCTGTGTAGCCCTGGCTGTTCCTGGAGCTCACTTTGTAGACCAGGCTGGCCTCGAACTCAGAAATCTGCCTGCCTCTGCCTCCTGAGTGCTAGAATTAAAGGTGTACACCACCACGCCCGACCAGATCAGGCTTTTTAAAGATAGGATATTTTTGTCTTAGAGAACTTGTTCTCAGGAGGGCTTCTAATAATGGTCTTCACAAAGCTATTGATCATTAATGGTATGGAAATAAAATGCAGGACAAAATTAGGAGGAGGAAAGCATTATGTCATAGAAAGTAGGCTTGGGGTAGGAATAATAGGAGTGTTTCTCTTTTTCAAGTCAGTTTCTCTGTAGCCCTGGCTGTCCTGGAACTCATTTGTAGACCAGGCTAGTCTCAAATGGGAGATATGCTTGCCTCTGCCCCCAAGTGCTGGGATTAAAGGAGTGCACCACCCACAGTTGTTTGTATTTTGAGAGAGTTAGAACCCAGCACTCTAGAAGTGGGAAATCAGGTGCCAGGAAGCCATCTCGCCATCTCACCATCTCCAGAGAAATCTACCTAACTAATCTAGCTATTCTGTGGGGAAAGATGGTGGAGCAGTGGATTAGCAGCAGTCCATCAAAGCAGTGTTCATTATTACCCCAGCTCTTGTCTCAGGTTAGTGTGTTCAAAAGCTTGGTTTTCTGGATCAACTTTTAAGACATTATTTTCTTATTTCCCTTTATCTTAAGGGAGTTTTTTCACAGGTGAGCAGTGGTGGTCTGAGGACTGAGAGCAGGGAAGGTAATGTAAATTAACTAGAGCTTTTTATCTAAGATCTGCAGTGTAGGAGCAGGGTCTTGGTCCCATGGAGTAGGGCAGGACTGATAAGGTCCTGGTGCCATGAAGTAGGTGGTCTGTCTACACTTCTGTGCCACCAAGCAGCTTATTACTTGGATTGTACACACACACACTATAAAATCACCCATGCAGATATTACATGGCCTAACTGGTGTTGCTATGTTGTGTACCTTTTCCTGGGCAAATGTAATTAAGTGTCTGTCACCCCAGATAAAGTACCAGTGGCAGACTAAAGAAAAGATTCCACCCAGGTTAAGATTAGTAAGTTAGTGTGAGTTTGTTGGTGCTACATACAGGAGGGCCAGATAGGAACAGAGTTTCCTGAGCCTGGTGTTTTTTCTTAACTGTGGATATGTGAAGGACAGAGGACCTATAATGTCATTCTTCAGGAGCCATTGTCTTAGGGTTTTCTTGCTGAGGACAGACACCATGACCAAGGCAATATTTATAAGGATAACATTTTAATGGGGCTGGCTTACAGGTTCATAGGTTCAGTCTATTATCATCAAGGTAGGAACATGGCAGCATCCAGGCAGGCATGGTGCAGGAGGAGCTGAGAGTTCTACATCTTCATCTGAAGGCTGCTAGCAGAATACTGACTTCCACTCAGCTAAGGACAAGGGTATTAAAGCCCACTTCCATGGTGACACGCCTACTCCAACAAGGCCTCACCTCCAAATAGTGCCACTCCCTGGGCCAAACACAAACCATCACATTCCACTCCTTGGCCTCCATAGGCTTGTTTAAATACTTGAGTCTATGGGGCCCATACCTAGCCAAAGCATAATAAAAAAGTACATTTAGTCCAACTTCCAAACTCCCCATAGTCTATAGCAGTCTCAACAATGTTAAAAGTCCAAAATTCAAAGTCTCCTGATATTCATGCAATCATTTGGCTGTAATGCCCAAGACAAGACAGGAAAACCAGCTGGGCACATTCCATACTCTGCATCTCCATGTCTGACGTCAAAGTGGTCTTCAGATCTCCATTCCTTTTTCTTTTTTTAATTAATTTATTTAATTTTATTTGGTATTTTCTTCATTTACATTTCCAGTGCTATCCCAAAAGTCCCCCATACCTTCCCCCCACCCACTCCCACTTCTTGGCCCTGGCGTTCCCCTGTACTGAGGCATATAAAGTTTGCATGACCAATGGGCCTCTCTTTCCAGTGATGGCCGACTAGGCCATCTTCTGATACATATGCAGCTAGAGACATAGTTCCAGGGGTACTGGTTAGTTCATATTGTTGTTCCACCTATAGGGTTGCAGATCCCTTTAGCTCCTTGGGTACTTTCTCTAGCTCCTCCATTGGGGGCCGTGTGATCCATCCAATAGCTGACTGTGATCATCCACTTCTGTGTTTGCTAGGCCCCAGCATAGTCTCACAAGAGAGAGCTATATCTGGGTCCTTTCAGCAAAATCTTGCTAGTGTATGCAATGGTGTCAGCATTTGGAAGCTGATTATGGGATGGATCCCTGCATATGCCAATCACTAGGTGGTCCATCCTTTCGTCACAGCTCCAAATTTTGTCTCAGTAACTCCTTCCATGGGTGTTTTGTTCCCAATTCTAAGAAGGGGCAAAGTGTCCACACTTTGGTCTTTGTTCTTGAGTTTCATGCATTTAGCAAGTTGTATCTTATATCTTGGGTATCCTAAGTTTCTGGACTAATATCCACTTATCAGTGAGTACATATTGTATGAGTTCCTTTGTGATTGGGTTACCTCACTCAGGATGATGCCCTCCAGGTCCATCCATTTGCCTAGGAATTTCATAAATTCATTCTTTTTAATAGCTGAGTAGTACTCCATTGTGTAAATGTACCACATTTTCTGTATCCATTCCTCTGTTGAGGGGCATCTGGGTTCTTTCCAGCTTCTGGCTATTATAAATAAGGCTGCTATGAACATAGTGGAGCATGTGTCCTTCTTACCAGTTGGAACATCTTCTGGGTATATGCCCAGGAGAGGTATTGTGGGATCCTCCGGTAGTACTATGTCCAGTTTTCTGAGGAACTGCCAGACTGACTTCCAGAGCAGTTGTACAAGCTTGCAATCCCACCAACAATGGAGGAGTGTTCCTCTTTCTCCACATCCTCTCCAGCATCTGCTGTCACCTGAATTTTTGATCTTAGTCATTCTGACTGGTGTGAGGTGGAATCTCAGGGTTGTTTTGATTTGCATTTCTCTGATGATTAAGGATGCTGAACATTTTTGCAGGTGCTTTTCTGCCATTCGGTATTCCTCCGGTGAGATCTTTGTTTACCTCTGGGCCCCATTTTTTAATGGGGTTATTTGATTTTTCTGGAGTCCACCTTCTTGAGTTCTTTATATATATTGGATATTAGTCCCCTATCTGA
Source organism: Mus musculus (assembly GCF_000001635.26). Classification (NCBI taxonomy): domain Eukaryota; kingdom Metazoa; phylum Chordata; class Mammalia; order Rodentia; family Muridae; genus Mus; species Mus musculus. The sequence goes on from NC_000082.6 coordinate 3,754,215, forward strand.
TTTGGGATAGGTAAAGATCCTTTCCCAATCTGTTGGTGGCCTTTTTGTCTTATTGACGGTGTCTTTTGCTTTGCAGAAGCTTTGCAGTTTCATGAGGTTCCATTTGTCAATTCTCGATCTTACAGCACAAGCCATTGCTGTTCTATTCAGGAATTTTTCCCCTGTGCCCATATCTTCGAGGCTTTTCCCTACTTTCTCCTCAATAAGTTTCAGTGTCTCTGGTTTTATGTGGAGTTCTTTGATCCACTTAGATTTGACCTTAGTACAAGGAGATAGGAATGGATCAATTCGCATTCTTCTACATGATAACCGCCAGTTGTGCCAGCACCATTTGTTGAAGATGCTGTCTTTTTTCCACTGGATGGTTTTTGCTCCCTTGTCAAAGATCAAGTGACCATAGGTGTGTGGGTTCATTTCTGGGTCTTCAATTCTATTCCATTGGTCTACTTGTCTGTCGCTATACCAGTACCATGCAGTTTTTATCACAATTGCTCTGTAGTGCAGCTTTAGGTCAGGCATGGTGATTCCACCAGAGGTTCTTTTATCCTTGAGAAGAGTTTTTGACTAGCTTACTCTTTGTCAACTCCTTCTCTACCTAAACTTGACTGTCCTGGATCTTGCTCTGTAGATTGACCTTGAACTCAGAGATCTGCATGCCTGTCTCCTGGGATTAAAGATGTGTACCACCATGCCTTGATTTAAGCTTTTTTTCACCTATAATTTGATCTGTCTCAGTCAGGCCTTGAACTCAGAGATCTGCTTGGCTTTCTCTCCTGAGATTATAAGTGTGTACTGCCATGCATGGATCTAAATTTAGCCGGGTAGGATTTTGTCCCAAGGTCACCACTCCATTAACTCAATTTAATATCCTTGATATAAAATTTCAATTTATATCAATATCAATTTCACTTCCTGGTACCCTTTAATACTAGAACTATATAGCTCGTCATGATACTTAACCAGAGAACAAGGACTTTGGTTGGCGTTTCTGAGACTTCCTTTGTCAATGCAATTAATCTCAGTCTCTTCATCTTAGCCTCAGGCAGACTCTTCACGAAAGGGCAAAAAGTAGCCACTTTCTTCACCAAAATAACACAAAACAGTCTCTAGGCCACATACTGAAGTTCTTCTCTACTGAAACCTCTTAGGCCAGGTCTGCACAGTTCAAATCACTCACAGCAACAAAGTCTTCCATATTCCTAGTAGATTGGCTTATTAAGCCCCACTTAAAACATTCCATGGCTTTCCAAAGCCAAAGTCCCAAAATCCACATTCTTCCAAACAAATGTGATAGGCCAGGCCTATCACAGCAGTACCAACTTTTGTCTTAGGGTTTTATTGCTGTGAACAGACACCATAGCCAAGGCAACTCTTATAAGGACATTTAATTGGGGCTGGCTTACAGGTTCAGAGGTTCAGTCCATTATCATCAAAGCAGGAACACGGCAGCATTTAGTCAGGCATGGTGTAAGAGAAGCTGAGATCCACTGGGCTAGAGTGGACTGCCATGTAGGGACTAGGAGTTGAACCTGGATCACCTGAAGAACAGCCAATGTTCTTAACCACTGAGCCAACTGTCCAGCCCCTGTTTTGTAATATTTTAATTATCTTTAGTTATATATCCCTATGGGTAATAAGACCATGTAGACAGTCATAAATTAATCTGTTCATGGCCAGTTCTCCTTGTGAGTTCCTTTTAGGGGCTTGGGAGGAGCTCCTTCCTCCTTTATGTAGCATACATTAATATTTTTTAATTATGAGGAATGAAACTAAGGTCTTGGTGCATACTACATATGTACCCTACTAGTCAGTTACATGGTAGAATTTGAACCTATGTTTTTATCGTAGCCATTACAATTTATGTAATTTGGGATAATTCATTATGTAATTTGGGATGATAATCCTTGTTTTTGTAAATAGAAAAAAGACAATATACATTTAAAGAAATGCACATTTATTTTCAAACTATATTCTAGCCAATATAAGTGGGCTTATTAGTCAGGGTTCTCTAGAGTCAAAGAACTTATGGATAGTCTCTATATAGTAAAGGAATTTATTGATGACTTACAGTCTGCAGTCTAATTCCCAACAATGGTTCAGTAGTAGTTGTGAATGGAAGTCCAAGGATCTAGCAGTTGCTCAGTCCCACACGGCAAGCAGGCAAAAGAGTGAGAGCATCTCCCTTCTTCCAATGTCCTTATATGGTCTCCAGTAGAAGGTGTAGCCCAGATTAAAGGTGTGTTTTACCACACCTTTAATCCCAGATGACCTTGAACTCGGGGATCTCCCTGCCTTAATCTTTTGGAATCCATAGCCACTATGCCTCAAGATCTCCATACCAAGATCCAGATCAGAAACTTCTATCTCCCAGCCTCCAGATTAGGGTCACTGGCGAGCCTTCCAATTCTGGATTGTAGTTCATTCCAAATATAGTCAAGTTGGCAACCAGGAATAGCCACTACAGTGGGCATTGATACGAAAACAATGTGTTTGATTAAAGACAGTATCAACAGTACATTTGTATCATATATTTCAACTATCTTTACATAGCCTGATTACTAGAACTAGAATTTGAAGGCATATTGGCAGTAGCCTTAATTATTAGGAAGTCTAGTTTTCAAAAGTCTACCAATTCCTAAATGGATTTTACTCTGGAATTCTTTCTTGGCTATATTTTTGTTGCATCTTTTAGTGTGAATGAAATATTTGAAATTTAGGTATGGCATCAGCAAAGAAGGTAGTCCAAACAGCAGGGAACTTAAATTCCTGTCCGATTTCCAGCTCCATCCTCTGGACAGCTTCCTTTGCTGTCTCATTTTTTCTGTTTGGGGTGGGGGGCATAGGGGGAGGACAACCATTCTCTTCATCACCTCCATTTAATCATATCCTACATGCCCAGCTTGGTTTCTACGTCTGCACCTTTCTCAAGAATCCCTCTGTAACTCCTGAACTCTAGTCCTTGAAGGTCACGCACAGTTTCTTCTTTGTAAAGATTTCCCATGCATATGCCACTGTTACTTGTTTTTGCTTCATCCCAGTTAAAAATTACACTTTTCACATTCTACATCTTAATCTTGGAAATTCCCTTCTCTCTTCTACCCTGTTCATCCTCATTTTCTCCAAAGATGCCAAGATTCTCTTCAAGTTGTTTCCATCTATGAAGTCCTTTGCAGCTCAAGGTCACACCTTGATTCATTGCTTGACTCAAAACAGAAGTATTAGGGGGAAAGTGGATTTTATTCTACCATCCTCACTGGCTAATAGTTCCACAGAAGGGTGAACTGGAGAGTTGTCCAGAAATACCAACGCCCTGATGTCTTCCTCATGAAATCCTAGATCATTAAGTTGAAATGCTAAACAAAATTGTGAAAGAACCATTCTGAAAACAATTCCTTTGTGAACCACATGTCTTTACCAGGTTTATGTATCACAAATGATGTGTCTTCTTTCACACTTTTGGACTGAAAAAGTGACGACTTTTTTCCAGAGCCCTCATGGTCCCCAAACGAAGCTATGAAGGGCCCCCTGAGCACACCCGGAGCATGAGGAGGGCGGGGCACAGACAATGAGCACAGCTAGGAGGCCACCATACCAAGCAATGACCCCATATACTAGCTGGCCAATGGCTCCAAAGCTCCGTAGGAATGGCCAGGAAGCAAAGCAGCTATGCCCTCCTTTCGGTCACTATGCAAGGCCACCCTAAGCTCCAGCAGTTAACTCTCTCGGGGCTCGCACTAGCACAGACTGGTAAACACTGGCTTCGCTGGCTTCTCTGTAAAAGGGTAAGAGGGGGCTATCTGAAGCCTCTGAAACATTTCTGCCTCCTGTAGAGTGCACACTTAAGTCCTCTTGAAGGAAAGGATGATACCTGTCTCCAGGAAGCCTAGCTGGCAGGGCGATGCGAGGCGAGGCTCTCCCTCAGCCTCTGGCTGGTGGTCATGTAGCACTGGGCCGCTGAGGTAAGAAGACACGGTCTTATTTGGCCACCTCTGCTAAGCGTGTTGGCCGGTTCGAGGAGGAGGGACCAAGAGGAAGGTCAGGAGAAGTTTTCTGCTGTGCCTCTCTCAGGGAAGCAAAGATCAGCGATGCAAAACCCACAAACAAGACCCACTGCATTGTATGTCTAGCTCTATGAGCAAGCCTAGCTTAGCCTCTGTCACTGTCCATAGAGTCCTGTTTAAACCCTTCAAATGTCACATGTTTTCCATGGGTCTCGCCTCAGCATGTAGGTCTGTCTCTGCTGACTTCACACTGTCAATCAACCAGAGTCTTCAGAAGTGGCAAGAAACTGCAGCACACCACCGGAAGCTTTTTTTTTTTTTTTTGGTGCATTTCTCTCTATGGAGTCCTGACAAATGTTGTGCGTTGTTAGCAAAGAATCCATCACGTGTCCTTTCACGTGCTTGTGTTAGTAGAACATCCTTTTTTTTCTTTTTTTTTTCTTTTTTTTTTTTTTTTTTTTTTTGGTTTTTGTTTTGTTTGTTTGTTTTTCGAGACAGGGTTTCTCTGCATAGCCCTGGCTGTCCTGGAACTCACTTTGTAGGCTAGGCTGGTCTCGAACTCAGAAATCTGCCTGCCTCTGCCTCCCAAGTACTGGGATTAAAGGTGTGCGCCACCACGCCTGCAGAACATCCTTTCATTTGCGTCTGCTTCAGCTGCTCATTCCTTCATGAGTCTGCCTGAGCTTCCCACACCTGTGTTCATTTTAACTAAATGTTCCTTCACTTGTTTGACTGGCCCACTTTGTGTCAGGCTCCTTGGGATCCCAGAAAGCTTTCTTCCCAGCAAAACACCATCCAATCAACTTTCCAAAGAACCCTTAAGTTTCCACTTCAATCTATAACTCTGGTTCCAAGGGGATCTGATGCCCTCGATAGGCATCAGGCATGCAAGTGTTATAGAGACATACATGCACTCAAAACACCCATAGACATAAAAGAGAAACCAAAACTTGGTAATTTTTTTTATTTCTTTTTTAAGAGTTGCCTACACACATGTATGTATATCACTTGTGTGCCTGGTGTTGGTGAAGGTCAAAAGAAGGGTTCAGATCCACTGGAATTGGATTTACAGACAGTTGTGAGCTACCCTGTGGTTGGTAACTCAAGAGGCTGTCTGCAAGAGCAGCAAGTGCTCTCAACTGCTGAACCAGTTTAAAGGGATAGGCAAGTCAGAACCTTTTCTGGTCTTCTTTCTTACGGTAAGTAGCATATCTTAAGATCATCGTGACTTTTTTAATGACATGTGCTTCTCTTCTTCCCACTGCCCCATCTTCAGGGCCTTTGGAAGATATTTTCGTTGAATATAAATCAGAGCAGCCCATCCTTCTTGTGCATGTATGTGTCTTGTGTGCATGTGTGTGTGTTATGTGCATGTGTGTATTATGTGCATGTGTACATGCATGTGCATGTATGTGTCACTGTGTAGAGTACTGGAACACTCAGCCATTTACTCAGCCATTTATGTTGATGAGAGGTCAACTTCAGGTGTCTTCCTTTATTGCCCTCTGAGCTGTGTTTCTGAGACGGTGCCACGACTGGCTGTTCTTTCCGTGCTGGGGAAGGAGCTCGGTTCCCACGCTTGCACAGCATACACTTGATTGGATGAGCCACCCACCCTGTTTTTAAGTTTGTATTTATTTTTATTAATTAAATTTTTTCTTTGACAATTCATACATGAATGCTACATTCTGATTACTCTCATCCCCCAGTCTCTTTCTTCTGTCAGCTCTCCTTTTCTCTCTAAGACTCCCTTTCCCTCATTCACATCTTTTTGTTTTAAAACCCGCTGGGTTTAATCAGGCCTGTGTGTGAACATGGAATTGGAACTATATATTGGAGCCTTCAGGGTTTGTTTGGTTTTCTTCCCCAATACACAAGTTTCTCTGTGTAGCCCTGGCTGTCCAGAAATTCACTCTGTAGACCAGGCTGGCCTCAAACCCTCAGAGATCCACCTGCCTCTGCCTCTCAAGTGCTAGGATTAAAGGCATGTGCCACCACACCTGGCTTGGAGCCTTCAGTTTTGATAGAGTCTTACTATCCAGCCCGCACATTCCTTGAATGGATGATCCTCCTGCTAAGCCTTTCAAGTAGATAGAATTATAGGGCTGTGCCACCATACCCAGCAGAACCTAAATTCTCAGAAATTCAAGGCAGTGAAGGGAAGAAGGAATGTGCAGATTAGAAGACTGTCTTTGTTAGGGTTTCTATTGCTACAAAGAAACACAGTGTCCATATGAAAATTGGAGAGGAAAAGGTTTATTTTGCTAACACTCGCACATCATAGTCCATCACTAAGGGAAGTATCGACAGGACCTGGAGGCCATGAAAGGGTGCTGCTTATTGTCTTGTTCTCCATAGCTTGCTCAGTCTGCTTTCTTATAGCATCCAGGACCACAAACCCAAGGGTAATACCACCCACAATGAGATGGACCCTCCGGCATCAATTATCAATCAAGAAAACGAGCACCACTGGCTTGCCCACAGTCTGGTGAGGGCATTTTACCAATTGAGATTATCTTGTCCAAACTGATGTTAGTGTGTTTCAGGTTGTCATAGAACTAGCCAGGGCAAAGACTGAAAGTAGAGCAAGAACAGGGAAGAAAAGCAGAAACCATACAGCTAGGTGAACACTGCGTAGAAAAAGTTAGAGGGAAGAGGCTAATGCCCGTGGAAGTCCCAGTAGTAGCTGTGAGGACAAGTACTGCTCCTCTTTCTAGTGCTTAGTCCCCTTTGTGGACTGGTACAGAGATAAAGTATATTTACGGGCAGACAACAGACACCTGCTAGCCTCTGGACTATTGTAAAGAATGAAGGATGTGTCAAAGTAATTGGCAAGTAGATTAGCAAAACTTTTAATCTATTTAATCTGCTTTCTCTGAATAACTTCCCCTACCCTAGAGAAAAATAGCCAATAGGAGAAATTGTATTCAGTTCCTTAGTTTTTGGAGAGAAAAGCCTGTAGTAGCCTTCCCTAGGGATTTATTACAGTTAACTTTCTTTTTTGAGTTGCACTTTCATTATTTATCCCCTGGCTGGCCTATAACTTGGTCTGTGATATGTAGACCAAGATGGCACCCGACTCAAAGATCTGCCTGACTCTGTCTCCAGAGTGCCCGGATTAAAGGTGTGTGTCACCACACTAGACTTCTACAGTTAATGTTTAATGGGGGACAAGGATGTTGTCTTCAGTAGTATAGCCACTGCTCAGGTGCCCATGCTCCAGTAACCCCGAGGAGGCTCACTCATGGACATCTTAAAGTATCACAGTGAAGCCACTGACAAAGGAATGCAAGGAGAGTCTGGCAGAAAAAGCAGATTAAGAAGATGTGACTGTCGGACCTTGCCAGTGGCCTGAAGTAGGTGGTATACAGAGAGGCAAAGGTGTGCTGAGGAACTGCAGATGTCTTTAGACATCTCATTTATTAGCAATAAGTGCTCTTAACCACTGAGCCAACTCTTTGGCCTGAGGAACAGACTTCTTAACAGCTTTCTTCCTCCTCCTCCTCTTCCTCCTCCTCTTCTCCTCCTCTTCCTCCTCTTCCTCCTCCTCCTCCTCCTCCTTCTTTCTCTCTCTCTCTCTCTCTCTCTCTCTCTCTCTCTCTCTCTCTCTTCCCTCCTTCCCTCCCTCTCTCTCTCTGAAATATTGATGGCCCAATATTCAAGTCTTTTTGTTACTTCCTTCAGTGTCTCATGCTTCCTTTTGGGGGGTACATACTTATTCCTCCTCCTACCTCTAGTCCACCTTCATGAAGTTCTGTGATAAAAGGATAGACATGGTTTCTAGGTTATAATCCATGTCTGGGGAAGGATGCAATGCTCTTTCGAGAAATAAAAGAGTCTGAGTGAAAGCCAGGAGAGTCTGAACCACAAGATGGATCTCAGGTTATTTACTTTGCAATATTTACCAGGATCTACCAGGACAACTGAGAAGAAGTACTCGAGAAGTAACTGAGCCATTCATTATGAGAGGGGTAAGAGACTTCATAAACATTCCTCACTAGTTACTGATAGTAATTTGTTGAACCAAAATATAATGGGCATGTTTTGATACCCAGCTCTGTGGAACTGTGAAAGCAGCTTTGATAACAGTTATGCTTTCTCCGATACTGTACCAGCTGTGTGATTTAGCCTAGGGTAGAGATACATCTGCATCTTAGAACCCTGGAAATAACATCATGATTTCTGTTTCTCAGAACAGTTGAGAGGAAGAGAAGAAATGAAGCAATGTTTGTGGCCACCTCCTTCTCACAAAATATCCAAGGAATTGGGATCTGAGTTGGCCACTAGAGGCATGAGATACCCTAGAGGTTTAATGCAGGCAACCATGGGGGTTTAATGAGAACAATCATTTATTGGGGCAAAAGGGTAGGTGGAAGATTTCATTTCCTATCAGGAAAAAAAAGTTCATTTTCTATTGTATACTAGAGTCCTTGAGTACTTGAATTCCATATCTCTTTATTTTTGCCTAACTTAAAAATAAATATAAGAAAATCAAAAGTCACACACACACACATACACACCCCAACTACTAAGAAACCTCACAGGGAACTGATTCCAAGAGCTGGTATATACTTAACTCTTAATTACAAGCAGACTATTACTGGTACAACCTGAAGAGTGTCAAATCTCTACTGAATAAAACAAGACCTGCCTGTGTTTTATAAATGAGCTCAGGATATTGTGGGAAATGAGAACTCTCCTGTGGTTCTTCTCTACCCACAGCCAGGCCTGATCAAGAGCAGACAAGCAGCAAAGCCCAGACAGTGGCACCTGAGCTCTTGTGAGCTCCATCTCTAGGTGAGCTGTGCTTTCTCCATGTGTTGCCCGCCTTTCTCTGCTGCCCAGGATTCGGATGCCCTGGGATGGGCTCAGAACTATATTAAACCAGATTACTGTAACCTGGGAACCGTGTACCTCCTGGGCTACTTCCTTACTCCTTTCTGCCTTGTCGCTTCTTAAGGCACTCTCATTCATCAGGGGATGTTTTCTGAGAGAATTAATAGTTTTTTTTCCTCATAATATGAGCATAGGTTGTGCTTATGGTGAAAAGTGTCTATGAGTGACTTTCTGAAGCTAAGATTGTGCTCATATATGCTTAGGAGGTAGAAGTTGGGAGGACTTTAAAGTGATAAAATTAGTATAGTATAGCATAGTGTCATGTAGTAAATATGTAAACAGTCATTTAAAGACAATATATGTAACTATGCCATGATTTTATAGTGCTGATGCCACAGGCCTGTTTACCCCAGAATGAAATTGAGAAATACACTGTCCCATTTAGCCTCTGAGCAGGAAGTCTTGTAACTCCTCTCTGATCTTATAGGACCACTGCCTTATGGACTGTTGTTGACTGCAACATTCTTATGCAGTGCGTGACTGCAGCTGCAAGCTGTTAACCCTTCCATGCCTTTCTGACTGCACAGTTGGTAGCCAAGTGGTCTAACTGCTTCTGTAGACACAAGTTCTGGGTCAAAATACGCTCTCTTCTTCAGAGCTTGTTAAAATTTGAAGCTGTGGCTGTGTACTTTTTCCAGGAAGTATGGGAGCTATTCAGAAAGTTCTCCACAACAGCATATTGCAGGAAAACTATGAGGCTGTCCTCTTTCTCTTTTCTCTGTAGACTTTTAATGATCTGTCCTCATGCAAGGTATGAACTCACTTATAAATAGATATTAGCCAGAAAGCTACATTCCACAGACCCTACACAAGAAGGAAGGCTCAAGCAAGGACATTTGAATCTCACTTAGAAGGGGGAATATGACTAAAACAGGCAGATGGAGAGAGAGAGGTGAGTGGGAGAGGGATGGGGAGGGGAATGGAGAGAGTGCTCAGGGTCAGGTGTGGGGAGAGACAGGAAAGATGACCAGAGGACCAGGAGAATGAATAGAAATCTGCAACTGGTGGAGGTGGTGCTAGAGACCTGGGGTGGGGGAAACACCTAGAAATCCATAGGGGTGACCTTAGCCATGACTCACAACACTTCACATCCCCAGATATGAAACCCTGAACAGGCCACCTCCTGTAGCCAGGTGTAGTGGCTATTCCTGGTTGTCAACTTGACAATATTTGGAATGAAATACAATCCGGAATTGGAAGGCTCACCAGTGACCCTTATCTGGAGGCTTGGAGATCCTTATCTGGATCTTGGTTTGAAGATCTTGAGCCATAGTGGCTATGGATTCCAGAAGATTGAATCTCCGAGTTAAGGAACACACCTTTAATCTGGGCTATGCCTTTCATCTGGGATTAAAGGTGTGGTGGAACACACCTTTAATCTGGGCTACACCTTTTGCTGGAGACAATATAAGGACATTGGAAGAAGGGAGTCTAGCTCTTGCTCTTGCTCCTTTGCCTGCTTGCTGCGTGAGACTGAGTAACTGCTAGATCCTTGGACTTCCATTCACAGCTGCGACTGAACAATTGTTGGGAATTCGGCTGCCGACTGTAAGTCATCAATAAATTCCTTTACTATTTAGAGATTATCCATAAGTTCTGTGACTCTAGAGAACCCTGACTAATACGGAAGTTGGTACCAGGAATGGTTCTAGAGTAACAGAAGTACAAGGATGAATCTTTTAAAATACTGGAATTGGCTTGTTGATCCACCAGCACTTTCAAATATTGAAACCTCTCCAGATTCTCTCCCTCCTGGGAGCTCAGAGAATTTTGAAGACCCATGGTTGAAACTATATTCCGAACTTAAAGAAGCTAATGCCCTTGATTTTCTTAATGAATTAGGTGATTCAGTGCACAAAGCTTTCTACAAGATGGGGAAAAAATCGAAAAATGATTTTACTGGCTGGCTGCTCTTAGTATCTGTGGAAAAAATGATGAATGAAAGGAAGGAGTTGTGTGATAAAATCGAAAGGCTCCAGACACAAGTAAACGATCTAAAAGTTGCTAAGTGTGTCCTTGAGGAGAATCTTCTCTCTTGTAGCAATAGAGCTCAAGTTGCAGAAAATCAAACAGAAACTCTCATTGTAAGGTTGGCTGAACTACAGAGAAAATTCAAGTCTCAGCCTCAGAGTGTGTCGACAGTTAAAGTAAGGGCTCTAATTGGCAAAGAATGGGATCCTACAACATGGGACGGGGATGTGTGGGAAGACCATGTTGAAGCTGAGAATTTTGAATCCTCAGATTCTCAAGGGTTTGCCCCACCTGAGGAAGTAGTACCCTCAGCCCCACCTCTTGAAATAATGCCTTCCCCACATGAGGAAATTAATTTTGCAGAGTCTGCTCACGGCCCACCAATAGTTTCTTCTAGACCTGTAACCAGACTCAAAGCAAAACAGGCTCCTAGAGGGGAGGTAGAAAGTATAGTCCATGAGGAAATTCGCTACACTACTAAGGAGCTTAATGAGTTTGCTAATTCATTCAAGCAGAAACCTGGTGAATATGTGTGGGAATGGATTTTAAGGGTGTGGGATAAGGGTGGAAGGAACATAAAACTAGAGCAGGCTGAGTTTATTGACATGGGTCCTCTGAGTAGAGATTCTAGGTTTAAGACGGAAGCTCGCATAGTTAAAAAAGGTGTCAAAAGTTTGTTTGAATGGTTGGCTGAGGTGTTTATCAAAAGATGGCCTACTGGAAATGACTTGGAGATGCCTGATATTCCGTGGCTTAGTGTTGATGAAGGGATTTTAAGACTTAGGGAAATTGCAATGCTAGAGTGGATATATTGTGTAAAGCATAATTGTCCACAATGGGAAGGTCCAGAAGATATGCCTTTCACCAGCTCTATAAGACGCAAATTGGTGAGAGGGGCACCAGCACATTTGAAGGGTTTTGTTCTTTCCCTTTTCCTTGTGCCAGATCTTAGCATTGGAGATGCTTCTGCTCAATTAGATGAATTAAATTCACTGGGTTTAGTTGGATCCCGAGGTAACAAGGGCCAGGTGGCAGCATTGAATCGCCGGAGACAAGGTGATCCTAGTTATTATAATGGACAGCGTAGACAAAAGAATGTTTATAATAACATACCCAGTAATGGTCAGCACAGGAGAGGTGAAATTTATAATGGCATGACTCGCTTGGACCTTTGGTACTGGCTAATCAATCATGGTGTTTCCAGGAATGAAATACATAGGAAGCCTACTGCATATTTGTTTGATCTGTATAAGCAGAAAAATTCTCAAACAAATGAAAGAAAGGCTACATTAGATCGTGGTAAACAGCAATCTCGGCCAGTGAATCAATTTCCAGACTTGAGACAGTTTGCAGATCCGGAACCCCTTGAATGAAGGGGTGGCCAGGTTCCTCTGAGGAAGGATCTTGATAAGACACTCAAAGGTTTTGCTGTTACCCTTTCTCCAGTTCTTCCCCAGAGGGACCTACGGCCTTTTACAAGGGTAACTGTACACTGGGGAAAAGGAAATAATCAGACTTTTCGGGGTCTGCTGGATACTGGTTCTGAGTTGACACTGATCCCAGGGGATCCCAAGAAACATTGTGGCCCTCCAGTTAAAGTAGGGGCTTATGGAGGGCAGGTGATTAATGGAGTTTTGACTGATGTCCGACTCACAGTAGGTCCAGTAGGTCCCCGGACACATCCTGTGGTGATTTCCCCAGTTCCAGAATGTATAATTGGGATAGATATACTCAGAAATTGGCAGAATTCTCATATTGGTTCCCTGAACTGTAGAGTGAGGGCTATTATGGTTGGAAAGGCCAAATGGAAGCCTTTAGAGTTGCCTCTGCCAAAGAAAATAGTGAATCAAAAACAGTATCGTATTCCTGGAGGAATTGCAGAAATTACTGCCACTATCAAGGACTTGAAAGATGCAGGGGTGGTGGTTCCCACCACATCTCCGTTTAACTCTCCTATCTGGCCAGTGCAGAAAACAGATGGATCATGGAGAATGACAGTTGATTACCGAAAACTAAATCCGGTAGTAACTCCAATTGCAGCTGCTGTACCAGATGTAGTTTCCTTACTTGAGCAAATTAACACATCTCCTGGCACCTGGTATGCAGCTATTGATCTGGCAAATGCCTTCTTCTCAGTACCTGTCCATAAGGACCACCAGAAGCAATTTGCTTTCAGTTGGCAAGGCCAACAGTATACCTTCACAGTTTTGCCTCAAGGATATATTAACTCTCCTGCCCTGTGTCATAATTTAGTTAGAAGGGATCTTGATCGTTTGGATCTTCCACAAAATATCACATTGGTGCACTATATTGATGACATTATGCTGATTGGACCAAGTGAGCAGGAAGTAGCAACCACTTTGGACTCATTGGTAACACATATGCGTATCAGAGGATGGGAAATAAATCCAACCAAAATTCAAGGACCATCTACCTCAGTGAAATTCTTAGGAGTCCAGTGGTGTGGGGCATGCAGAGATATTCCTTCTAAGGTGAAAGATAAGTTATTGCACCTGGCCCCTCCTACAACCAAGAAAGAAGCACAACGTTTAGTGGGTCTATTTGGATTCTGGAGACAACACATCCCTCACTTGGGTGTGTTACTTAGGCCTATTTACCAAGTGACTCGGAAAGCTGCTAGCTTTGTGTGGGGCCTGGAACAGGAGAAGGCCCTTCAACAGGTCCAGGCTGCTGTGCAGGCTGCTCTACCACTTGGACCATATGACCCAGCAGATCCGATGGTACTTGAGGTGTCTGTGGCTGATAGAGATGCTGTTTGGAGCCTCTGGCAGGCCCCTGTAGGTGAATCACAGAAAAGGCCTTTGGGATTTTGGAGCAAAGCTCTACCATCATCTGCAGACAACTATTCTCCCTTTGAAAAACAGCTCTTGGCCTGCTATTGGGCCTTAGTGGAAACTGAACGTCTGACAATAGGACACCAAGTCACTATGCGACCTGAACTACCCATCATGAGCTGGGTACTATCAGACCCTGCAAGTCATAAAGTGGGACGTGCACAGCAGCAGTCTATTATCAAATGGAAGTGGTATATACGTGATCGGGCCAGAGCAGGTCCTGAAGGCACAAGCAAGTTACATGAAGAAGTTGCTCAAATGCCTATGGTTTCTACTCCTGTTACAATGCCATCTGCTGCCAAGCATGCACCTATAGCCTCATGGGGTGTTCCCTATGATCAACTGACCGAAGAGGAGAAGACTAGAGCCTGGTTTACTGATGGCTCTGCACGTTATGCAGGCACCACCCAGAAGTGGACAGCTGCAGCATTACAACCCCTTTCTGGGACAACCTTGAAAGACACAGGTGAAGGGAAATCTTCACAGTGGGCAGAACTTCGGGCAGTACACATGGTATTACAGTTTGTTTGCAAGAAGAAATGGCCAGATGTACGATTATTCACTGACTCATGGGCTGTAGCCAATGGATTGGCTGGATGGTCAGGGACTTGGAAAGATCACAATTGGAAAATTGGTGAGAAAGACATCTGGGGAAGAAGTATGTGGATAGATCTCTCCAAATGGGCAAAGGATGTGAAGATATTTGTGTCCCATGTAAATGCTCACCAAAAGGTGACTTCAGCCGAGGAGGAGTTCAATAATCAAGTGGATAAGATGACCCGTTCTGTGGACAGTCAGCCTCTCTCCCCAGCCATCCCTGTCATTGCTCAATGGGCACATGAACAAAGTGGTCATGGTGGTCGAGATGGAGGTTATGCTTGGGCTCAGCAACACGGGCTTCCACTCACCAAGGCTGACCTGGCTACTGCTGCTGCTGATTGCCAGATCTGCCAACAGCAGAAACCAACACTGAGCCCCAGATATGGCACCATTCCTCGAGGTGACCAGCCAGCAACCTGGTGGCAGGTTGACTACATTGGACCACTTCCTTCGTGGAAAGGACAGCGTTTTGTTCTTACTGGAGTAGATACTTATTCTGGTTATGGATTTGCCTTTCCTGCACGTAATGCCTCTGCTAAAACCACCATTCACGGACTGACAGAATGCCTCATCTATCGTCATGGTATTCCACACAGTATTGCTTCTGACCAAGGAACTCGTTTCACAGCCAGAGAAGTACGACAGTGGGCTCACGATCATGGAATTCACTGGTCTTACCACATTCCCCATCATCCTGAAGCAGCTGGGCTGATAGAAAGATGGAATGGCCTTTTGAAGACGCAGTTACAGCGCCAATTAGGTGGTAACAGCTTGGAAGGCTGGGGCAGAGTTCTTCAGAAGGCAGTATATGCTTTGAATCAGCGCTCGATATATGGTACAGTTTCACCCATAGCCAGGATTCATGGGTCCAGGAATCAAGGGGTGGAAAACGGAATAGTTCCACTTACTATCACTCCTAGTGACCCTCTAGGAAAATTTTTGCTTCCTGTCCCCATAACTCTAGGTTCTGCTGGCCTAGAAGTTTTGGCTCCAGAGAGGGGAGTGCTCCTACCAGGAGCTACAACAAACATTCCATTGAACTGGAAGCTCAGACTTCCCCCTGGTCATTTTGGGCTTCTAATGCCCTTAAACCAACAGGCTAAAAAAGGAATAACAGTGTTAGGAGGGGTGATAGATCCAGATTACCATGGGGAAATTGGATTACCTCTTCACAATGGTGGTAAGCAAGATTATGTCTGGAGTGCAGGAGATCCCTTAGGGCGTCTCTTAGTACTACCATGTCCTGTGATTAAAGTCAATGGGAAACTACAACAGCCTAATCCAAGCAGGATGACAAAGGACGCAGACCCATCAGGAATGAAGGTATGGGTCAATCCTCCAGGAAAAGAGCCAAGACCTGCTGAGGTGCTGGCTGAAGGTGAAGGAAATACAGAATGGGTAGTAGAGGAAGGTAGTTATAAATACCAATTAAGGCCACGTAACCAGTTGCAGAAACGAGGATTATAAAGTAATATGAATGCCCATTGTAAATTTACTAATGCGTTTGTGATTGTACGAGGGATAGTTATATCATGTTAGGCGTATTTACAACCTTGTTATTGTTTCATGTGAACATGAGATATTATTTGTGTCAAGTTGACAAGGGGTGGATTGTAGTGGCTATTCCTGGTTGTCAACTTGACAATATTTGGAATGAACTACAATCCGGAATTGGAAGGCTCACCAGTGACCCTTATCTGGAGGCTTGGAGATCCTTATCTGGATCTTGGTTTGAAGATCTTGAGCCATAGTGGCTATGGATTCCAGAAGATTGAATCTCCGAGTTAAGGAACACACCTTTAATCTGGGCTATGCCTTTCATCTGGGATTAAAGGTGTGGTGGAACACACCTTTAATCTGGGCTACACCTTTTGCTGGAGACAATATAAGGACATTGGAAGAAGGGAGTCTAGCTCTTGCTCTTGCTCCTTTGCCTGCTTGCTGCGTGAGACTGAGTAACTGCTAGATCCTTGGACTTCCATTCACAGCTGCGACTGAACAATTGTTGGGAATTCGGCTGCCGACTGTAAGTCATCAATAAATTCCTTTACTATTTAGAGATTATCCATAAGTTCTGTGACTCTAGAGAACCCTGACTAATACACCAGGCATGGACACCAGTGGAGCAATGGGAACACTAACCTACTCACAAAACTTTCAACCCAAAATTTATCCTGTCTACAAGAAATGTAAGGATGGTGATGGAGCAGAGACTGAGGGAATGGCCAAGCAATAACTGGCCAACTTGAGGCCCATCCCATGGGCAAGCACTAATCCCTGACACTATTAATGATACTCTGTTATGCTTGCAGACAGGAGCCAAGCATAACTGTCCTCTGAAAGGTTCCACCCAGCAACTGACTGAAACAGATGTTGAGGCTCACAGATTAACATTGGATGGAGCTTGGGGACTCTTATGGAGGGCTTGGGGGAAGAATTGAGGGCCCTGAAGGGAAAGAGAACTCCACAGGAAGACTAACAACAGAATCAATTAACCTGGACCCTTGGGGGCTCTCAGAGACTGACCAGCAAACAAAGAACATACACAGGCTGGACCAAATCCCCCACATGTGTGGGAGATTTGGTCTTCATGTGGGTCCCCCAACAGCTGGAGCGAGACTGTCCCTAGAGATGTTGCCTATCTGTAGACTACATCCCCCTAGCTGGGCTGCCTTGTCTAGCCTCAGTTGGAGAGGATGCACCTGGCCCTGTGGAGATTTCATGTGCCAGTGTGGAGTGATACCCAAGGGTGACCTCCACTCTCTCAGAGGAGAAGGGGAGGGAAGATGGGGGCAGGGACTGTGTGAGGGGTGACCAGGATGGAGGGAAGCAATCGGGATATAAAGTGAATTTTTAAAAACTAGTGTAATGATGTGTCCTCCTAGCTCACTAAGAGTGAAATCCCCGTGAATCTCCCTTTGGTGGCTGGCTGGTCAGTTCACAACTAGTGAACTAGCTAGTGAGGTGCTAGTGGTGGGGGGTGCACACCCAGACCCTGGAGAGCTTTGTTTAAGTGTACTTGTTGATTTTTCATTCTAAAGCTGTTATCTCTTCCATACTCCTTCACATTTGCTCTTCCTGTGTCTGCTCCATCTTTATAAAGGACACTACCTCTTGATGACTCTGGTTGTCATCCTTATATGGCCTTTGCTTTCACCCTGCCATCCTCCATCAATCATAGCCAACTGAATGATATGTTCTTGACTGCCTTCAGAATGCAGCTTCAGAATCCCGCCACGTCTTAGCCTCTTGCACTATGAACATTTTGGCCGACATCAGCAATTCCTGGAGCCAGGTACATTTCTGGATGGCACTCACAACTCCATTCTTGCCCTATTGTACCCTTTAATATTTTAACTGTACCATATTATCCACTGATATTTTTAAATCCTGTGATGGCTTTTCATATTCAAGATGAACTGCCAGCCCTTTGCCACAGCCTTCGCACCCTGCACAAGCCAGTCCCCCTCTGTTCCTTTTGGCCTTGCTGTTTCTTCATCCTCCTGTCCTGTCTCTTCGTGCACTCGATCTGCTCATTGCCACCCTCCTGTAGCCTCTACTCAGCTCTCTAGGATCCTGGTTTCTCACTTTCAAACTCTTAAATTCTGCGGAGTTCAGAGCAACACTCAAAGGGAAGAATGCAACCATATCTGTTTATCAATTGACAATTCATAGAAACAGATGAGCTTGGGGATTGGTAGACACTGTTCTTATTTACAATGGGGAAACTATTTCTGGGAGCATACTTGCAAAGTTGTCCCTCCTCTAATGAGAGAATCCACATATTCAATATTTTAGAGATGTTTATAGACAAAACTGAGAAATTTCCCCTGGCTCTCTTACTCCCTGTGCCTACTCAGCAAACATGGCTGTTGTGGCACTAACATGCACCAAAGACTAGAGAATGGCCCCTTAGCTCTTATTGCCCAGTCCCAGGTGAACTTTTCAGTTATTTAGGGCTCCCTGAGCTTCACCTTATCTTTTCTCAGACCCACTCTGCTCAGCAGGAACCCTTAGATGTCTGAGCAAGTCAGTTTGCTGGGGCAAAATACCTGATAGAAAGTAGGGAGAAGGACTGGCAAGATGGCTCAGTGGTTAAGACCACCGACTGCTCTTCCAAAGGTCCCGAGTTCAAATCTCAGCAACCACATGGTGGCTCACAACCATCCATAACGAAATCTGATGCCCTCTTCTGGAGTATCTGAGGACAGCTACAGTGTACTTACATATAATAAATAAATTTTTTTAAAAAAGTAGGGAGAAGGGACTTACTTGAGTTTACAGTTTCAAATTTTCATTTATGAAGGGGGGAGGGGTTGGGGATGGTGGGGGAGGGGCAATGTGGCATAGCGAAATGGGTCATGTCAGGATGACTAGGAAACTAAGAAAATACCTGTGGTTGATGGTAGAGTGGTTTGAATTGTTTGGCCCATAGGGGGTACTGTTAAGAGTTATGGCCATGTGGGAGAAAATACGTGGGGTGAGCTTTGGAGGTCTCCTCCTATGCTCAGGCTCCAACCATTGCAAAAGAGGGCTTCCTCCTAGCTGCCTGAGGGTGACTGTCTCTCCACCTTGCCTTTGAATCAAGATGCAGAACTCTCAGCTCTTTCTCCAACACTATTTCTGCCTGCATGCTGCCATGCTTCTCCTCATAAAGATAATGGACTAAACCTCTGAAACTGTAAGCCAGCCCCAATTAAATGTTTGCCTTCATAAAAGTTGTCTTGGTCACCATGTTTCTTCACAGCAATGAAACCCTAACTAAGACAGAAGGCCTTCTCCTTATCATTGTATTCCATCCCAGCACTTGGCCTCAGGGATGATAGCACTCACATTCAGGACAAATCTTCTCCCGATTAATTAATCCTCCCTGGATTTGTCTGGACAGGCTCAGCCTTATGCTTCTTCTCCTAGCAATGTCATAGTCTGACCAAATTAACAAGATTAATCATTAAATCTGGTGTGGTGGGTAGTGCATGATGCAATCTCAAGGGAGTTAGTTATCAGCCTGGTTAGGATCAGCCTGGTTGGGCTTCATAGTGAGTACAAGGCCAGTCAGAGCTACATAGTAAGACCCCATCATCAATGATGATGATGATGACGACGACAGTGGCGGTGGCTATGGCTGTGACAGCGATGACAATGATGACAACAATAGTAATAGAGAAAAAGAGGACAGGGGTATGATTCAGTCAGGCAAGTACAAGGACCTGAGTCTGATCCCACAGAAACCACCTAAGAACTCAAGTTGGGCATCATGTGTTTGTGATTTCAGAGCTGGGGAAGCAGAGAAAGGAGGATGCTTGGGCTTTCTGCTCAGCCAGCCTAGCCTACTTGGTGAACTCCTGGCTAGTAAAAAAAACTGTCTCAAAAAACATTAAAAAGCCGGGCGTGGTGCCGCACACCTTTAAAATCCCAGCACTCGGGAGGCAGAGGCAGGCAGATTTCTGAGTTCGAGGCCAGCCTGATCTACAAAGTGAGTTCCAAGACAGCCAGGGCTATAAAGAGAAACCCTGTCTTGAAAAACAAAAACAAAAAAAAATTAAATAAATAAGTGGAGATGGTCCTAGTTAGGGTTACTGTTGGTGCAATGAGATACCATGGCCCAAAGCAAGCTGGGGAGGAAGGGTTTGCTTGGCTTACACTTCCACAGTGCCATTTTCACCGAAAGAAGTCAGGACGGAAACTCAAGCCAGACAGGAACCTGGAGACAGGAGCTGATGCAGAAGCCATGGAGGGATGCTGCTTACTGGCTTGCTCAGATTGCCTGCTTACAGAACCCAGGACCATCAGGCCAAGTGTGGTACCACCCACAATGGGATAGGCTCTCCACAATCAATCACTATTTTAAAAAGGTCCTATAGGCTTGCCTGCAGTCTGATCTCAGTGAAGCATTTTTCTCAGTTGAGGCTCCCTCCTTTTGATGACTCTAGCTTGTGTCAAGTTAAATGTCACATAAAATGAGCCATCGTGGTGGTGTCTCCTCAAAAACAACCCAGGTGGTTCTCTGATCTCCATGTGCACTTGTACACACATTATCACAGCATGTTACTGTAGATATTCATCCATGGACAACTAAACTTGGCTCAAGAAATCAGACACTTCCCACGCTATGAACTGATTCCCTCCTCCTGCTTTTCTGTTAGTTCCTATAAAGCTTGGCCTACTACACAGTTCTTATGTCCAGTCAGTGATGGCAAGCACGGAGATGAAGTCCATTCAGTTTAGAACTTGTTGATATTTGCAAACTATCCAAGGAAAAATGGGAGTTGTTGGGTCCCATTTGAGGCTCTCCTCTCCAATGATGTAATGCAGGAAAACTGCAAGTCTGTCATCTTTATAGGAGAGGATCTTCTTTCTTTTGCAGAGTTCAGTGACCTGTCTGGGTCACAACCACCTGTAATGGATTTGATGCACTCTTCTGGTGTGCCTGAAGATAGCTGCAGTGTACTTATATACACAAAATAAGTAAATAATTTTTAAAGATAAAAAATATTATAATCATCGGGGGGAGTATGCATGTATAAGTGAGGGTTCTCTTGGAGTCCAGAAAAAGGTGTTGGATCTTCTGGAGCTGGAGTTACAGGTGATAGGGAGTTGCCTGATGCAGGAGGTGAGCGTGTATTCTATCCGAGAGCAGCAAGTTCTCTATCGCTATACTATCTCTCCAGCCCTGCTCCATTACTTAAATTAAGAATATAATGTATTGCCAGGCGTGGTGGCGCACGCCTTTAATCCCAGCACTTGGGAGGCAGAGGCAGGCAGATTTCTGAGTTCAAGGCCAGCTTGGTCTACAAAGTGAGTGCCAGGACAGCCAGAGCTACACACAGAGAAACCCTGTCTCGAAAAACCAAAAAAAAAAAAAAAAAAAAAAAAAGAATATTTATGCCGGACAGTAGTGGTACATGCCTTTAATTCCAACACTCAGGGGGTAGAGACAAGAGGATCTCTGTGAGTTCAAAACCAGACATGTCTACAGAGAGAGTTCCAGGACAGCTAAAGCTACACAGAGAAACCCTGGCTTGAAAAAACTCTAAAGACAAACAAACAAAGAATATAATTTATATTCCTTTCTGGGGCACAAGGATCTCTAGTGGTATGGCCTCTCCTTTATTCATGCCCATATTCAGTCTTCTTTAGTCACATTGTTATCTGTATTCCCTAATCCTAAAGTGATTTTCTATTTGGAGCAAGGAAAAGAGCCATGGGTTCAGGCTTCTCAGACTTCAAAGACAGACCCATAGATTCTCCTGCAGGTAATCAGACAAGAGTGGGCAAAGGGGCATGCCTTGATGTGAACCTTTACAGGGACTTAACCTTTTAATATTTTGCTCCTCTATTTTATTTTATTTTAGTGTGTGTGTATCTTGGTTTCATGATTTTAATCATTTAAAATTATTGAATTTTGATTTCTACTCCTGTATGTTCCTTTTCCTAGGTGAGTCCTGTGCTTATTCATTCCTAAAAAGCTAAATCGAGAAAAAACAAAAACAAAAAAACCTGAAAGCCATCAGCCTGTTCCTCTTTCTGACCTAGACATACAAGCACTGAGTGCAGTGTTTAAAAAAAAAAAGCCCAAGTGCCAGGCAGTGGTGACGCACGCCTTTAATCCCAGCACTTGGGAAGCAGAGGCA
The DNA here is from genome assembly GCF_000001635.26 of Mus musculus. NCBI lineage: Eukaryota > Metazoa > Chordata > Mammalia > Rodentia > Muridae > Mus > Mus musculus. The sequence continues at coordinate 3,776,172 of NC_000082.6, forward strand.
GGCAGATTTCTGAGTTCGAGGCCAGCCTGGTCTACAGAGTGAGTTCCAGGACAGCCAGGGCTACACAGAGAAATACTGTCTTGAAAAACAAAACAAAAACAAAAACAGCCCAAATGGAAGTTTCTCAGAAAGTAATAGTCAAAGTCTTAGCAAAGCACGCAGGGTGGGGAAACAGCAATGAGACTGTCCACTTAAAAAAAGGAAAAAATTATCAACATGGAAACAAGTGCTGCTGAGACTTCTGGATCTACACAAGAGAGTACCCATTTAAATGCCAGAAATGTGGGGGAAAGCTCGGACCTTATTAACCACCAAAGAACTCACAGCAAAGAGGAACCTTTTAAGTGTCAGCAGTGTGGTAAGAGGTTCCAATGGAGTTTCGATCTTAATAAGCACCTAACCACACACCAAGGTAATAACAACAGCTAAGTGTTCATGGCATGGGAAAAGCTTCAGTCAGAATACAAATCCTCACACACAGCACAGGACTCGGGAGAGAGAGGGCTTTTCCCTGTTATGAGTTCAGGAAAACAGCCAGAATTCCCACCTTGTTAAACATCAGAGAGCACACACAGGTGAGCAGCCTTAGACATGCAATATGTGCAAGAGAAGCTTTTGCAGATGGTCATGCCCTCTCAGACTCCAGAAATACCACCAAGAAAGAGAAACGTGTTGGTATCCTCTGAAGAAATTCACCCAATAGAGCTTGGATCTGAAGTTGAGAAATTCTAAATTATGAGGCACGAAGAACATTTCATCAGATATTTTGGAAATGAAAACACGCTCCACAGAGAGTAATCAGGGTTTGCTCTGCAGGGAAACTCTGTTACTTGTGCTAGCTGCCATTTTTAGTTAGACATCTCAGAAATGCTTAGCAAGAGTTTTAAGAGCATTCTAAATAAGGGAAAGAGCAATTTGGAGATTGTATCTAGGAAATACTTATTTCAATTTTGTATATCAAATGCACCCAATCTGTAGTCTTTAGTCACAGTACTAAGTATTAGTTTTGGAACATACAGACTAGAAGCATTTGGAGCATAGACTTCTAAGAAAAAAAGTATTAACATGTATTTATGTTTTTGTGGAAACCATGGTAATGAATCATAGCAATGAATTTAATGTCAATGTTTCACTGTGAAATTAATTCTCAGATCAATTATTAATTTGTATGATAAAGCCTCACTCTGTATCCCAATTTGGCCTTGAACTCACCAGCCTCCTGCCTCAGCCACCCAGGTACTGGAATAGGTGTGCACCATAACTAATTTGGAACATTTATATTTAAACATTATGTGACCCTAAGGAGTGGGGTCAAAGGAGGAGTTTAACCGTGCTGTTTGCTGGCCTTGTTTATCCATGATAATGCTGATGTGTGTGTGTGTGTGTGTGTGTGTGTGTGTGTGTGTGTGTGTGTTTCACCTACTGCCACAAAACAGTTCTCTGTGAGTACCACCTGGGGTGATGCTGATCCAATTCATCCTTCTTGATAATTACAAGGAATCAAAGGAATTGAGTAAAATTGGATCCAATGTCACCTGGCAATAAAGTGTTGGTCCAATGTTCACAACAGCTTAGTGGGCAAAGGTATCAGCAGCACACAGATTCACAGGAGAAGCCTCAGATCTCCTGACTAGATATCGTTGACAGATAACTGGAAGCTGTGGATCCATCCTTTAGAAGATGACATGAAGACTTCTCCGTCAAAGACTGATTCAGAAGGATTCCCTTCTCCAAGGTCAATACAACCAGTTCTGGTTAGTATATTTAAAAAACAAAAAACATTGAGTATGTGTGTGTGTGCCCTTCCTATCCTGCCACCCTAAGACACAGTGCACAAGTAGAGAAAAAAAAAAAAAGAACAACAGGGGTGTAGGATTGTGTGTGTGTGTTCTCCTTCTACCATGTAGGTCCAGAGGTTTTCAGGCTTGGCAGAAACTGCCTAAATCTTTCCTGCCCTTCCCACCTTAGGACTACAAGGACTACAAATGTGCATGAGATGCCACTCCCAGTCTCTGTGGTGCTGAGAATGGACCCACGCCCCTGTGCAGGCTCAGCAGGGGCTCTACCAGCTGAACCGCTCCTGAACCGTCTTCCTGTGTCTTTTAATTTCTTAATAGCTTACTTAAGTGTGGAATAATTTTTTTTGTCTGAATGTAGCAGTAGATCTATTCACTTCTTTGAGAATATGTTGGTTGTTTCTAAGTTTTGGCAGTTTATCATTGGTTAACCTTTAACTGCATTAAGGGGCAGACTTAAGGACTGGAGACATTGTGTGAGCTTTTCTAAACAGATGACTATCTCTTGGTGGGTAAACTTAAGGACTGGAGACATTGTGTGAGCTTTCCTATACAATCAGAGAACTATCTCTTAGTACACCTTGCAGTGAGGCAAATTCTAGGTAAAGAACACATTTACTTAACTTTTTACAACAGTGGTCATTTTGAGCTACCACAAATCTTACAGCGCCAGATCCCCTTACAGATGGTTGTGAGCCACCATGTGGTTGTTGAAACTTGAACTCAGGACCTTTGGAAGAACAGCCAGTGCTCTTAACTAATGAGCCACCTCTCCAGCCCCAGCATGTTTTCTTAATCTGTGCCTTGTATTCTCATTGTCTGGACCTTTTTTTTTTTTTTTCCAGAGCATTTTTAAAAATGCAAAACCTTTTTGAGCATGAACACTATGTTCATATCATGGCTTCTAGCATTCGTATTGTTATATGTGCATGCAGCCTACTGAGTTGATTCTCTGCTGCTTCACAGCTGGGGAGGACTATCGGTTGCTTGTCTTTCCTGGCAGCTCTCATAGCACCTTCAGGTGCTATGAGAGCCTGGTCCCTGGTCCCTAGTCAGGTCCAGCTCAGTTCCTCCTAGTCCTGTATCTAAAGTCTCTGGTGTCTTCAGCAATATTTCGTACCTTTAGCTTCTAGGAGGCAGCCAAGGGCATTCATTGGCAGGAACCTGTATTGTTCTGGGGAGTCTCTTAGACCCTTACCAACAGCTCAAAAGGAGATTGAGGGAGCCTGTGTAAGAAAGCTGTGAACTAGGATGGGGAAGGATGCAGATGTTGTACCACAAGGTGGCCTTCCAGAAAGAATGGTATACTTTGACAAGTGAATGCAATTGAGAGCAGGGACATGAAGGGGATGCCATGGAGCACTGAGGAGCCTGGGCAAGGGCACATGGTCTCTGTGGGAAAGGCAGAGGCCTGACAAGAAATATATGTGGACCTTTTCACATGAGCAAAGATGACGACACACAACACCAGGTGTATTCCCTCGCTTTACTTGTGTTTGCTTAAGCTAACTGTAAATGTCACTTATGTTTTATTTGAGTAACTAAAAATGAGATGTGCTTTGTTCGTACTGACCTCAGACACCTGGAGCACCCTGGTAACTCCACTTATTTCCATTAATTCAAGGAGACTTACTCTCAATGGCTGGGGCAGGTCAACAAAGGTAGTCTGTGGTTGTTGTTGTTGTTGTTTTGCTTTGCTTTGCTTTCATTTTCTTTTGTGTGCTTTGTATAGGTTAGAAGTCAGTTTCTTTTTATGTTGTTTGCTTGTTTGTTTGTTTGTTTGTTTGTTTGTTTTTCGAGACAGGGTTTCTCTGTGTAGCCCTGGCTGTCCTGGAGCTCACTTTGTAGACCAGGCTGGCCTTGAACTCAGAAATCCGCCTGCCTCTGCCTCCTGAGTGCTGGGATTAAAGGCGTGCGCCACCACACCCGACTAAAAGTCAGTTTCAAGTGTCTTCCTCAGTCACTCTCCACCTTGCTTTTTGAGATAGGGTCTCTCACTGAACTTGAATCAATTGAGCTAGGCTGACTGACCAGCAAGCCCCAGAGATCCTATCTCTGCCTCCCTAGTTCCGGGGTTAAAAACAAGCACTACCATAGTAGTGGTACATGCCTCTAATCCCAGCCTGGAGGGCAGAGGAGGGCAGAAACAGACAGATCTCTGAGTTCAAGGCCAGCCTGGTCTACATAGGGAGTTCCAGGACAGCCAGGGCCAGGGCTACATAGAGAAACCCTGTGGAAACAAAAACAAAAACAAAAACAAAATAAAACCAAAACCCAAGAACAACAACAAAACATATGCTGTTGCTCCTGACTGTTTGCATGGGTACTAGGAATCAAACTCATGCTTCTATAGCAAGTGTTGTACCAACGAGCCATTTCTCAGCCTGAAGAGAACAATTTTTTTTATTAAATCTAGATTTTTCTCATGCCTTCTAGGCATCTTGTCATTTATATGCCTGTGACATTTGAGTTAACTTCTTCAAAGGGTGTAAGGTCAGATGGTGTCAGTTTTCTAACTCCCTTCAGTAGAGTCTTCAGGATTCTGTCTTTGCCTTTGTAATTTGTAATGTTGCCTTCCAGGCTTTCATTACAAATTCTAGAACAAATCCAGCCCATGCCGGATACTACACACGCATAGCCTAGCAACCAGTGACATTGTTCTTAAAGCTGGGGGTAGAAGCTTTACCATGAAACTTCTTGTGTAGAAAGAAGAGCCAATGACAGAATTTATTCCTTAGCTACATCACTGAACTGTAAAATCAAGTATCACTTGAGGCCTATGCCTGCCCTGGACTTTCTAGCTCCATGGGTTCTATGCACTCCATTTATTGTTAAAGCTAATGTGTATTGGAAAGATCTGTTAATTATAACTGAAAGAACCCATAAAACATAGAATAATAACTAACTTATAGATGAAAATCCCATTTCTATACCTATCTAAAAGGTTTTTAAAAGGAATTATCAAGCATACATACAGGTAGTGTAATGAATGCTCTGTATGCCTCAAATGTTACATTGACATGGAAACTTGATTTAAGATTAGCAATATTTCTCAATCTTATTCAATCTATTCCCTCAGGGTTATGGTTTTAATTTGTTGTGAGGGTGTTGTTTGCTTTGTAGTATTTAAAACAAACCCCAGACATTACATTCTGACTTGTCAATACTTCCATTTAAAAGTGAGAATGTAGTATTGACAACTCAAGCCTTAAATGGTTTTTTGAGAAGGAATTCTCACTAGGCAGAGCCCCCTTTCCCACAAGGACAAGATTGAGGACAAAGGCAGCCTTTCTCTTTTCTAGATGGCTTTGTAAGAGGACCCTCTTGGTCTCCTGCCTGGGGTATTCATTTATGAGAACACCAGCTATCCCAAATGTCTCATAATGAGGGATTTCCAGAAGGGATACTAGCTGTCTGTAATGATCACCAAAGCAACTTATTAGTAACTTGAAACTACATGATCTACTGTTGCACTTTTAATGAGCCCCATAGTGACTCATTCATTAAGAATTCAGTACCCTTGGTTAATTGCTGGTTTCCTGGAAGCCTAAAGAACAAAATAATGACATTCACTCTCCAGTGTACATAGAACAAGTCCCCAGGAGCTCAGTATATACTTAGAATAATTTCTCATTATCCACTTATATTGACTGTAAGTATCTTTTTAAAAATAATGTATAAATGATTAAACATTAAACTTTCAATGTAATTTACTTCTCTCTTTGTGCTCATACACCATTATACTTCATAGTTTACATTTGTCTGTCATGTTTGTGTGACTACTAAGAAAAAGATGACCTGTAAATTTAATATTTCATCCTTAATGAAGAACTCACCTATCCTTTAGGGTGAATGTGCATTCCAGCCCTTATTCCTCTTCCTGGGATTATTCTAAAGTAGTCACTTAGAGCAACACCCAGTGTGCCACCAGCCAAAAGGCTTCATACAAACGTCTCTGAAAGGCTCTTTCCAACCAGCTAATACTTACCATAGCTTATGATTTATCATTTAGGAAAACATACTTATCTAACTAAGAGTTCATTGCAACTTGAATCCCTAGTGCTATAAGCTAGCATTTATTACCTTCCATAATTCCCAAATTATTATGCACTTACTTTTGCCCGACTATTTTGGGGGGGGGGTTGTTTTTCATTGTTGTTTTTTCTTTTCTCTGCCAGAGGATATTTGCTTTCTAAAGCTTCCTGAAAGATCTAACTCTGTATGTCGATTCAGTCATTCAATATTTTAAAATTTTACTGAGCACTTTCTACAGGCTAGACATATTTTATATTTGCAAACATAGGTTTGGGGCTTTCGCTGGTTAGTTGTTGGTTGGTGTCAGTGGGTTTTGTTTTTTATTTTTTGTTTGTTTTGGCTTCTAAAGAAATATGTTTTGATTTAACAAAAAGAGAACATTATCTAAGCTTCTTTGTGTTGCTTGATTAAATAATAAGTCTGATAATTGTAAGTCTTTCATTTGGCTCGTTGATCTGCTTTTCCAGTCAATTTCAAATGGTGCCTTATCTTTATTTCCAGTTTCCCCAAATGGAATAAGGAAAACATCTCCATATATATATATATATAATATATATTCAGTTTTTTAAAAGAATATTGATTGGATTGGCTTAGATTCTACCTTTTTAAAAGTAGACTTAAGTATTCATGTCTGTAAGACATACCAAAATATTTACAGATTTTTTCAAAAAAAATCTTGCAGACACAGATGCACACAATTAGATTATTAAGATCTTAGTAAGACACAGAGACACAAACCAAACTCTTAACAAAACTGTAGTCACTTGGCCTATATGTAGTTACCACATCCTCCAATAATGGAGATGGATCCGGAAAAAAAAAAAAAAGTGTTGTTCGGTGACTTTGTCCTTGTGCAAGCATCAAAATGTACGTAAACTAAGGTAGCAAAGTGTGCTTAGATTATATAATTTTATTGGGACACAGTCCTGCAAGTGTTCTGTGATTGGCTGAAGTTTCACATGCTGCATGACTGTTCTCTCTACACTATGATTGGTCCCCAGAAAGCAGAAAGGTTGTCACAAGCAGCAATATTTAAAACTGTATGATGGGAAGAGGATGCAGTGCATTGGTGAAATAGCTGCTTAGAATGTGCAAGGGCCTGAGTCCAGTTGCTTCCATCTTAAACAAGCAAGCAAGCAAGCAAGCAATGAGTTAGTCTGGGTAGTGCTCACGGTAGTGCTCACGGTAGTGCTCACGGTAGTGCTCGCCGATATTCTCAACTGCTTGAGAAGCTGTGGCAGCAGAATCACAAGCTCAAGTCCTGCCTGGGCTACAAAATTCATTCCACCTTGGATAACCTGAAAATACCTTTCCTCTAAGTGGGGCTGGAAATGGGAGGAAGACAGGAAGAGCACCTGCCTAGTGTGGTGAAGGCCCTAGTACCACAAAAAAATGAAAACCATATTAAAGATACCCAATAATAATAGGCAAGCCAATTTTCAACAGAACCAAATTCTAAAATGATTCAAAAAATATATAAAATGGTTTATCAGCATACAGAAAGCCTCAGACTCAGTAGCCACCAGGAAAGTGCAAACCAGTCATTGAAACTTCACACAAACTAGTGTAGTTGTAATAATAATAATTTTAAAAAGATAAAATATTGGAGAAATCAGAACACTGATAGAGTACTAATGGGATAAATATGGTAGTAAACAGTCAAGGGGCTTAAAAAGGCTAAATACTGAGGGATGTGTGGCTTCAATGTGGAACCCTTGTCTATTGTATGTGAGCCCCTGGGCTCCATCCCTAGCACTAGGGATAAAGACATGTAGGTAGAGAACATGCTTGTTTGCTAGCCCAACTATCCCATTGCTTTCCAAAGTGAAAACAGGTCTATATAAAAATGGGCCTCCACATTTGGTCATGGTGGCGCACACTTATGACCCCAGGGCTCAGGAGATTGAGGCAGACACCTGCTGTGATTTCAAGCCCAGAATGGGTAATAGTGTGTCTCAAAGAAGATACAAAACCATCTTGCCCCAAAGTATAAGCAGTATTATTCACAGTAAGCCAAAACCAAGTACAGCTCAAATGTTTACTGATTGCTGAATGAGTAAATAAAATGCGGTATATCACATATGGTGAAATATTATTCAGCAACTTCTACCATGGATTTGAATTGCATACAGTGTTTTCTAATTCACAAATGCTATTACTCTTTGCATCCCATATAAGGTCCCATAAATGATATACTATATATCACATTCTGAAACTGTTTCTACTGTTACCTTTTTAGTCATACTGATGTCTACAAATGTTACTAATGACAGAATATTTATATGCTACAACTCACTCATTTCCCATTAAATTGATTGTTTCTCCTTTTGTGTTTTATTTTTTGAGACTATGTAGCTTTGATCTGCCTCTTTTTCCTCCATGATCCTCCTGCCTCAGCCTCCCAGCCATTGTAACAGTTTTCTTTATAGCAGTGCAGTGATGTTTCCCCAGACCCTCCATGCAGATCTAAAGGCGCTTCTTTGACAAAAGTGAACGGAGTGAATTCAGGTGATGTTTAAACTCTGGATGCCAGTTTCCTCAGTAGCAAGATGAGGAGTACATCATAAATGGTATACAACATATATGAAGCACTTCATGTATTCCTTATAAGCCTTAAGTTAGATTTATGACAGTTAGGCATTTATTTTAGCTCATACTCAGAGGACCCTAATATACCTCTCAAGCCCCACGTGCAAGCTTCTAACAGAGACATTGGCTACCCTTGCCCTCTTGTGTCTCTGCTATTGAACTCACGTCCTTCCTCTCATTACTGTCCTCCCTTCTGCATTTGCTGTTTCACTGATGTGATACTCCAGTTCCTCCAATAGAAGCTTCCAGAACTGCTGAAATACTTATGACCCTTCCACCCCAGAGTTACAACCATGTGAGTCTCCTGTTGCCTTCAAGACTGGAATCCTGCAGGAAAGAATCCAGAGTCTGCTGCTGTGGTACGGACAGACACCTGTGGTATTGCAGAGAGCAGGGCTCCTGATGCTAGGATGCCCTGAAATTTGACTGTAGTTGGGCTCTCTGCATCCTCCATTCCTTTGTCCTGTTTCTTTTCTAATTCAGATTTCCATTAGTGAGCAAACTATCTATTCTTCCAAAAACATTTCTTTTCTATTTGTTTCAAACAAGGTTTGTCTAGAACCTAAATCAGTTTGTGAGCCAAGACTCTGATGCCCTTTGAAACCATAGAGGAAAGCTCTTTATTGGCTTGTCAGCCTGCTTTCTTATATACCTCGGGAACCCCTTTCCAGGTGTGGCATCACTCACAGGGATGATCCTACATCAATTGTCAATGAAGAAAATGCCCTGCAGGCATGCTTACAGGTCAACTGGATGGGGGGCTTTGCAGGAAATCATAGAATTGGCCTGGTCTTGAATCCTTGAGAGGCACCTGTCATACATTCTTCAGATTAGAGTTCTTGGCTCCTGGAGCACCGTATGCCTTTCAGTTCCTGAGAAACTGAGGCATTCCCTCGGGCAGTGGAGCATTCAGGCCACCTGTGTATCTCTGTGTTCCCTAGAAGTCAGCAAAGCATGTAGAAGCTTGGTTGGGCAATTAGTCTTAGACCTTAATCTTGTGTACCCTGTAGAACTTGCAAATGTGATTGTATCCTGACAATTATAACTGTATTCTTCCTAGCAACCACTATGGTATTCTGTTTCTGACATGGGTATAAAATTTCTAATTGTTTTCAATAAACTTGTCTCATCCTGTGTCAGTGAAAACTTGTGGTGTATCAGCCTTGCCTTTGACTTTTCTCTGCCTTGTAAATACTATTTTTCAGAAAGAAAAAAAAAACTTTCTTAGGGTCTCTATTACTGGGAAGAGACACAATGACCATGGTAACTCTTAGAAAATATTTAATTGGGGCTGGCTTACATGTTCAGAGGTTCAGTCCATTGTTGTCATGGTGGGAAGCATGGCAACACGCAGGCAAACACGATGCTGGCTGGGATTCTGATACTTCTACACCTAACCCAAAGGTGGCAGGAATAGAGAATGAGTCTCTAAGCTTGTGTTGAGCTTCTAAAACCTCAAAGTCTATTTCCAGAGACACATTTCCTGGCCTCAAGGCCACACCACCTAATAGTGCCTTTCGCTATGGGCCTATTTTCATTCAACCACCACACTAACCATTTTTTAAAATACAGTGAGTAAGAAGTCATGCTTTTAACGTCTTATTATGACATTAAATCTATGGCTGTTTTGAATGGTCACCATCATTTATAGTGTACACTACTTCACTACCTATCTAATATCTACTTTTTTCCTTGCCTGCTTCTTAGTAGAACCCTGATTCTTTTCAGGCATATCTCACTTCCTAAGTTCCTTAGAAAGAACTAACTATATAATTATTAGTTATGCAGGAGTCTGTGTTTTATGCCAGCTGGACCAATATCACTCAAGTAAAAGTGCACAAAAACATGGAGAGAAATTTCTTTCTCAAAGGCAAAGGTAAGGAAAACACACTCCGTCTCATTCACCCATGAGCATGCCCCTCTGAGAGTCTGGGATTGCTGCAGCCCCAGCACTGCTATGAGAGGATGGAGATGAGCCACAGAGTTAGAAAACAGTGGCCACTGGACAGAGGTCCTGAAGCCACAAAGCTTTATTCTCTCCAGGTCTCCAATCATGTAAGCTGACCCGTCCAGCAGGTCCAGTTATTCGAGGGTCTTGAGGGGACCTTCTAAGAACCAAATTGGGGGGTAGAGAGAGACGAGAACCTTGTGCGAATAACGACACACGGAAGCAGTCTGAGTAGCATCAAGGTTCCAATGTATTAGCCAGGCCCAAGGTTTAAATGTACAAGCAAAAGGGGAAGTACAGGTACTTACCAGTGGGAGGGGGGCAATAGAAATTTTTTCTTTTGGCAGTTACATGGGGAAGCAGGAACTTGGTATCAGGGTGTGGTCAGGACATCGGCGATGACTTAGGACTGGAACATTCTGTGGTTGTTCTCGGAATCGGTGTGTTGGTGGCCCGCTTTTGACCCCCTTTTCTTCTTGAGGGGAGAGGCCCAATTCAGAGATCAGGATAATTGTGTTGTCTTAATGGCTCCCAACAATAAGCTATTGTCCTTTCTTTTTCTTTCTTTCTTTCTTTCTTTCTTCCTTCCTTTCTTTCTTTCTTTCTTCCTTTCTTTCTTTCTTTTTTTCTTTCTTTCTTCCTTTCTTTCTTTTTCTTTTGTTATTGCTGTTTTGTTTTTCAAGACATGATTTCTCTGTGTAGTTCTGGCTGTCTCAGAACTCTCTTTGTAGACCAGGCTGACCTTGAACTCACAAAGATCCTCCTGCCTCTGCCCTCTGCCGTCTGCCCTCTGCCCTCTGGCCTCTGGCCTCTGGCCTCTGGCCTCTGCCTCTGCCTCCCCAGTACTGGGATTAAAGGCATTAATCACCACACCTGGAGCAAATGTACTTCTTTAGGGTTTAAGCTAATCTGAGTTGGGTTTTAGGTTATTTGCTACTGGAAAAAAAAATTTTAATGAATTCATGTTCCAAGCCCATTATGTCAACCCTGACTTCAGGGATGAACAGTGACATACTGATGTTCTATAACAGACGTCACTCAATGAACTAAGCAAGAGGAGGCCACATAATGGACATCACTCACTGAACTAAAAAAGAGCAAGTGCCAGGATTCAACATTCACACATTCGCCTTTGTGCTCTGCAATTCATTCTCTTTCCCCACCTAGTTCAACACTGTCCAGCAGAGTTAAATGTCCTTACTATTTACAAACCATTTACCTGTGTGTGTGTGTGTGTGGTGTGTAAGTGCAGATATGCTCACATGAAGACCAGAGGACAAGTGGCAGCTGATTCTTTCCTTACACTGTGCGCCCCAGGCTTTGTTCTCAGGTGCTTTTACCCAGCCAGGTCACTGACCCTCCATGGCTTTTAGTACCACGCATCTTGGTGGGAACATTGGGCCCAGGAGACTCTAGTCCTGTCATAAGCCCCATGATAACAGTAAGTCTTGGAAATTCCAACCCCACCTGTCACCTGGTGAAGATTCTGTGTCCAAGAGGCTCCAGCTCCTCCTAATACAGAGGATATGGAGGCATGCGTCATCAGTGTATACAATGAGGTTCTAGCCACACCTTTCCTTCTAGGTGAGAAGAAATAGGAAATAAATCAATTCGGCAGGTATTGGTAGAGCATCCCAGCACTCAAGAGGCAGAAGCACGAGGATCCCCATGAGTTTGAGGCCAGCTCTGATCTACAGAGAGAGTTCCAGGACAGCCAAGGCTACACAGGGAAACTTTGTCTCAAAAATAAATAAATAAATAAATAAATAAATAAATAAATAAATAAATAAATAAATAAGAAAGATGTTATAGTCTGACTCCCTGTCCCAAAATAGCTTAGCCATTTGTTCCATACCTGCCAGAGATTTCATATGTTGCTGTAACACACCTGCTAGTCACTGACACAGAGAAGTGACTTGGCTCAAGAACATACCCTGTTTTCTTCTGTCTGTTCTGAATGTTCTGTAAATTCCACAAAGCTTTATGCAGGACCCATCAAATCAAAGGTCAATATGAACTGTTATGTTTTAAAAGGTCTTGAGTCAGAGCTTAAAGGTTAGCTGATAATACTTTGCCTAGTGAGCCAACTGCTTCCCTCCTTGCACTTTAAACTTTTGAACCTAGTTTTCCCTATAAAACAGTCTTGAGATCAGGCTGGCACCACAGTCCTTTTTGTGGTCCTGGATGTCTAGTATTGTGGCATGCATTCAATAAACTATTCTTGCTTTGTTGGGGATTTGATTTAATGGATTCCCAAATTACATGGGAATCCGCACACACATCTGCAGGTCCCTGCCCCCAATAGGTTTTGATTGTGAAATAAAGTTGCCAGCAGCCAATGGTTGGGCAGAGAGACAAAGGCAGGACTTTTAGGATTCCCAAGCAAGAAACACAGGAGAAAGAAGAGGAGGGAGTCCATCATGAGAGGGGCATAGGACAGACCAAGCCATAAAGGAGCAAGAGGGAGAGTCAGCTGAAATGCAGGTACAAAGGGAAAGGAGCACCCGTGGGAGTGCTGCCCTGTTAAAATACAGATTTAGAAAGAATTAACTCAGGAATATTGAGTGTGTCAACTAGAGGGAGGTTTGGAAGCATTCAGCTGTTGCACTAGCTATGATATATTAAAATATAAAGGTTGCATGTGCATGCATTTCATCCATGACTCCAGAGCTCTTGGGCAGGTGCAGAGCCAAGTGTGCACCTGCCAGGAACATAGAGCAGACTTTTAATTATTTACCATTTGTTTTATTTGAGTGGTGATTCCTGAACCCCAAACAAGAGAAAATATAACTAATGATATAACTCAGGATGTCCATTCCCCAGTGTAAAAACACAAATAATATGAAACACCAAAAATTACTAACCCAGCAGTAATTTATTTAATTCTAGTGAGAGTGAATTAGGTGAAACTCCAGAAAATAAACCAAAATTAATCATTATAAACATGTTCAAAGAACCCAAATAAGAATTATCTCAACTCTCAAGAGAGTACAAACAACTGAATGAAGTTAAGATATTGATATAAGATATGAAATAAGAATCCAATAAAGAGATAGTAATACCAAAGAAAAACCTGTGTTAACTACCGGAAATGAAAAACATAAGTCAGATTAAAAAAAAAAAATTCCGGGCTGGTGAGATGGCTCAACAGTTAAGAGCACTGACTGCTCTTCCAGAGGTCCAGAGTTCAATTCCCAGCAACCACATGGTGGCTCATAACCATCTGTAAAGAGATCTGATGCCCTCTTCTGGTGTGTCTGAAGACAGCTACAGTGTTTTCATATAAGTTAAATAAATAAATAAATAAATCTTTAAAAACAAACAAAAAAGTATGAGATGAGCAGCTATAGTCCCCACTAGGACTATTGTTTAAAAAAAGAATCCGGGGCTGGTGAGATGGCTCAGTGGGTAAGAGCACCCGACTGTTCTTCCGAAGGTCCAGGGTTCAAATCCCAGCAACCACATGGTGGCTCACAACCATCCGTAACAAGATCTGACTCCCTCTTCTGGTGTGTCTGAAGATAGCTACAGTGTACTTACTATAATAATAAAATAAAGTCTTTAAAAAAAAATTTCCTTAAAAAAAAAAAAAGAATCCATGGATAACCTCACCAATAGAATGAATGACAGGGAAGACAAACTATTTGATCTTGGAAATGATTTGGAGGAACTGGGTCATTATAACAAAGGCAAAGATGAATTAATAAAGCATGGGCTAGACTTTCATGATGGTTGGAACACTAAGAGAAGGCCAAATTGAATATTTCTAGGCATAAAGAAGGTTTATAATATCACTCCAAAGGGATAGAAAACATTTTTAGTGGAAATCATAGCAGAAAGTTTCCTTAACCTAGGAAAGGAGACTATCTAGATGCAGAAGCCATTTGAAACACCAGGTAGACAAGACCAGGAAAAACAAAACAAAACAACAACCAAAAAAAAGCATCATAATTAAACTGGCAAGCATCCAGAAGAAAGAAAACACACTGAAAGTAGACAAGAGAAACACCAGTGCACAGAAGCAGGCCCACAGAACAACAGACTTCCTCACAGAAACTGCCAATTTGCTTTTCATTGCTATGATAAACACAATGACCAAAAGCAACTTGAGGAACAAGGGGTTGTTTTTATCTTATGGTTTACAGTTCCTTATCAAGGCAGGAACTGGGCCCTGGGATATGTAAGACAAACAAACCCTTTCTTCTAGAAAGTGAACTAAGACACAGATACAAAATTCTCAACAAAATGTTTATAAATGAAGTCAAGAAAATACAAGGTTCATCATAATCAATTAAGCTTCATTTCAGGGATGCAAGGATTGTTCCACCCACACAAATAAATGGACCCAAGGACAAAACCCACATGCTCCTTTTGTTAAAAACGAAGAAAAGGATTGTAACAAAATCTAGCATCCCTTTGAGATAAAGGTCCTGAAGAGACTTGGAATAACAAAATCTCTGTGTGGCCAGGCATGGTGGCCCACGCCTTTAATCCCAGCACTTGGGAGGCAGAGGCAGGCGGATTTCTGAGTTCGAGGCCAGCCTGATCTACAAAGTGAGTTCCAGGACAGCCAGGGCTATACAGAGAAACCCTGTCTCTGGAAAAAAAAAAATCCCTGTGTGACAACCTAGAGTCACTATTATACTAAGTGAGAAAAAAGGCAAAAAAAAAAAAAAGAAAGAAAGAAAGCCCTGAAATCAGGAGCAAGTGTAAAATGTCCCCAGTCTTTTGCAATGTAATTCTGAGAGTCTGACCAGAGAAGCAAATGAAATAGATACAAATAAAAAAAGAGACTAGTCATCCTATGTTATAGATTATATGATTCTGTACATAAAAGGAAAGCACACATGAAGAATCAGCTGGGTGTACCGGGACACACCTCTGATCCCAACACTCGGGAAGCAGAGGCAGATAAATCGCTATGAATTTGAGACCAGCCTGGGCTACAGAGTGAGTTCCAGGATAGCCAGGACTATATAGAGAGACCCTGTCTCAAAAAATAAATAAAGTCTTGGGCTGGAGAGAGGCTTAGTGATTAAGAGCACTGGCTGCTCTTTCAGAGAACCTGGGTTCAATTCCTGGCATCCACATGGCTGCTCACAACTCTCTGTAAGTCCAGTTCCAGGAGATCTGATGCCCTCACACAGACATGCAGGCAGGCAAAACTACGGTGCACATAAAATAAAAATAAATAAATCATTTAAAGAAAGAAAGCTAAAGACTCCATAAGAAAACTCTTAGACCTGATAAGCACTTTAAGCAAAATGGCAATATAGAAAATCAATGTGCAAAAACTATAGTCTTCATTCCTGTTACCAGTAATAAACATCCTGAGTTAGAAACTGAGAAAACACATTCAATATTGACTGAAGAAAAAAGTCTTCGGAATAATCCTAATCAAAGAAATAAACAGCTTCTATAATGAAAACTTAAAAAACAAAACAAAACAAAAAACCAAAGAGACTTTGGAAGAATCAATTTTGTGAAAATAGTTATCTTACCAAAAATAAAATCTACAGATTAAATGCAATATCCATCAAAATCTTAACATCATTTTCACATACATCGAGAAAACAATCTTCATTTGGAAGGGCAGAAGATCTTGAATAGCCAAAGCAATACTGAGCAAAAAGACTAATGCTGGAGATGTCACTATACTCTATTCAAGCTCTGTATAAAACCCTAGTAATAAAAAATAATAGCCTTATACCCACATAAAAAGAGGCGCATTGATCAATGGGACACAATATAAGACGCAGACACAAACCTACACACCTGTAGCCACATGATTTGACAATGAAACAAAAAAATATTCACTGGAGAAAAAAAGATTCTTTAATAAATATGCCACAAATACTAGACTAGGATCTTGTCTTCTTGCACAAAAATCAGCTCTAAATGATCCAAAGACCTTAATGTAAACTAGATGCTTGCTGAACTTACTGCTTTTGCTTCAAAAAAAAAAAAAAAAAAAAAAACAAAAAACAAAAAACAAAAAAAAAACCCCTGTGGGGATGGGTAGATGCCTGAGGGCGGTGGGGGGGAGCACCTTCTCAGAGGCAAAAGGGAGGAGGATGGGGTGAAGAACTCTGGAATGGGGACTCTCTCTTCCGTGTCTGTCAATTTTTGCACACCTGCTGTAACCCCTGATTCCCCACAGATAAAGAGAGAGAGAGCTGAATCTGAATGTATTTTTTTATTTATTTATTATTTTTTTCCAAACAAACACCAGACTTTTAATACAGAAGAAAAAACAAGAAATCCAGGTGAATACATCCACCAAGTTACATTGACAAAAAACAAAAAGAATGCATACATAAAAAGATGACGGGAGCCAGGCCGTGTTTACCACTTAATTAAAAAGATCAGCTCTAACTAAAGAAGTGAAAGATCTGTATGATAAGAACTTCAAGTCTCTGAAGAAAGAAATTAAAAAAGATCTCAGAAGATGGAAAGATCTCCCATGCTCATGGATTGGCAGGATCAACATTGTAAAAATGGCTATCTTGCCAAAAGCAATCTACAGATTCAATGCAATCCCCATCAAAATTCCAACTCAATTCTTCAACGAATTAGAAAGGACAATCGGCAGATTCATCTGGAATAACAAAAAACCGAGGATAGCAAAAAACTCTTCTCAAGGATAAAAGAACCTCTGGTGGAATCACCATGCCTGACCTAAAACTGTACTACAGAGCAATTGTGATCAAAACTGCATGGTACTGGTATAGTGACAGACAACTAGACCAATGGAACAGAATTAAAGACCCAGAGATGAATCCACACACCTATGGTCACTTGATCTTTGACAAGGGAGCTAAAACCATCCAGTGGAAAAAAGACAGCATTTTCAACAAATGGTGCTGGCACAACTGGCGGTTATCATGTAGAAGAGTGCGAATTGATCCATTTCTATCTCCTTGTACTAAGGTCAAATCTAAGTGGATTAAGGAACTCCACATAAAACCAGTGACACTGAAACTTATAGAGGAGAAAGTAGGGAAAAGCCTCGAAGATATGGGTACAGGGGAAAAATTCCTGAATAGAACAACAATGGCTTGTGCTGTAAGATCAAGAATCGATAAATGGGACCTCATAAAATTGCAAAGCTTCTGCAAAGCAAAAGACACCGTCAATAAGACAAAAAGACCACCAACAGATTGGGAAAGGATCTTTACCTATCCCAAATCGGATAGGGGACTAATATCCAATATATATAAAGAACTCAAGAAGGTGGACTCCAGAAAATCAAATAACCCCCTTAAAAGATGGGGCTCAGAGCTGAACAAAGAATTCTCATCTGAGGAATACCGAATGGCAGAGAAACACCTGAAAAAATGTTCAACATCCTTAATCATCAGGGAAATGCAAATCAAAACAACCCTGAGATTCCACTTCACTCCAGTCAGAATGGCTAAGATCAAAAACTCAGGTGACAGCAGATGCTGGCGAGGATGTGGAGAAAGGGGAACACTCCTCCATTGTTGGTGGGATTGCAAGCTTGTACAACCACTCTGGAAATCAGTCTGGTGGTTCCTCAGAAAATTGGACATAGTACTACCGGAGGATCCCGCAATACCTCTCCTGGGCATATATCCAGAAGATGTCCCAACCGGTAAGAAGAACACATGCTCCACTATGTTCATAGCAGCCTTGTTTATAATAGCTAGAAGCTGGAAAGAACCCAGATGCCCCTCAACAGAGGAATGGATACAGAAAATGTGGTACATTTACACAATGGAGTACTACTCAGCTATTAAAAAAATGAATTTATGAAATTCCTAGGCAAATGGAT
This sequence comes from Mus musculus, assembly GCF_000001635.26. Classification (NCBI taxonomy): domain Eukaryota; kingdom Metazoa; phylum Chordata; class Mammalia; order Rodentia; family Muridae; genus Mus; species Mus musculus. The sequence goes on from NC_000082.6 coordinate 3,794,335, forward strand.
GGACCTGGAGGGTATCATCCTGAGTGAGGTAACCCAATCACAAAGGAACTCACACAATATGTACTTACTGATAAGTGGATATTAGCCCAGAAACTTAGGATACCCAAGATATAAGATACAACTTGCCAAACACATGAAATTCAAGAAGAACAAAGACCAAAGTGTGGACACTACCCTTTTGTAGAAATGGGAACAAAACACCCATGGAAGGAGTTACAGAGACAAAATTTGGAGCTGTGACGAAAGGATGGACCACCTAGTGATTGCCATATGCAGGGATCCATCCCATAATCAGCTTCCAAATGCTGACACCATTGCATACACTAGCAAGATTTTGCTGAAAGGACCCAGATAGAGCTCTCTCTTGTGAGACTATGCCGGGGCCTAGCAAACACAGAAGTGGATGATCACAGTCAGCTATTGGATGGATCACATGGCCCCCAATGGAGGAGCTAGAGAAATTACCCAAGGAGCTAAAGGGAACTGCAACCCTATAGGTGGAACAACAATATGAACTAACCAGTACCCCGGAGCTCTTGTCTCTAGCTGCATATGTATCAAAAGATGGCCTAGTTGGCCATCACTGCAAAGAGAGGCCCATTGGACTTGCAAACTTTATATGCCCCAGTACAGGGGAACGCCAGGGCCAAAAAGGGGGAGTGGGTGGGTAGGGGATGGGGGGGTTGGTATGGGGACCTTTGGGATAGCATTGAAAATGTAAAGGAGGAAAATACCTAAAAAAAAAAAAAATCAGCTAAACACAGGAGCCAGGTGAATGCTCTTATGCAATGCTAGTCTATTGTTAAACCCACCACAAGGGGTTCTTTAGTAAATACCTGATTATGGTATTCCTCTGGGCCTAGTGAAAAACCTGCACCAGGGGAATTCCCTTCCACTAACTCTTTCATGTGACAGCTCACCTATTTGCTAGGCCATTGTGTATTCTTGTGTTTGGGTGAAACTCAGCTATTGTTCTAAGTAATTACTATGCAGACTGGCCCTGAGCTTTTCTAGCTCTGTTCTAGTAAATTGTAATGTCTGATTATTTTCACTGTCTCTACTAGAAGTGAATTTGAATGTTACTGAATAGGTAACATTCTTACTGAATTCCAAGCTCAGGGTCAGGACATTGGAACACTGACAAAGGCTTAGCTATATGTCAAAATCAATCCTTAAAGGCACTTATAATAAAACAATACTGAAAGAGAGCACACGCATCCATACACCAGACTAACGCTGGGACAGGGTTTGAGTATACGTGCTATTGGAATGCCAAGGTTCCAGGAGGCTAAGTTTCCGTGAAACCTCATGACTGCTTTCAGGCCCTTAGGCCTACCAAGAAGACTGCACTAGAGTGACGTAGTATTGCTCTATAGTGCTTTTGGTGTTACTGAGAAAACACGGGGTGCAGATGACCTCACCACATTAGCAGCTGGATCCATGACAGGAATGTTGTATAAATGTACAGGTGGTCTCTGAGGAGTAGCACTCGGTGACCTGGCAGGACTGACACTCACCAGTCTCTATACACTGTATACAACTGGGAGCACATGAAAGGTTCCCTTCTCCAACAGTCACTCTGAAGATTTCTGCCACCTCAGGAACGGGGGACACTTCATAGTCATCCAGATCAATTAATAAGTCAGTCTGGAGTTGCTTTTTCTCTAGTACCTACAATTACTTTGAACAATAGGACACTCTGATTGCTGTGACAAAGATGGTTAGCCTGGACTGAACTGCTTGTCCTCAGTGAGTGGAAGCCAAACTCTTGGTGGCTCACTGAGTATGTGTTCTCTTCTCCTTTGGAGATGATCTTGCACCCCAAATTGGAAAACCACTTACTCTCCAAATTCAGGCCATACTTTTTACTACCATGTTAATTCGTTTAAAAAATCTAAAACTTAAATGTTGCCCTGTTTTCCAAATAAAGGGTGAAAACTGAAAAAAAAAAAACTGTAATGAAGTTGATGATCTCTTTCATTCTGGATGTTGAAAATATGGCTAAAATAGATGAACAACAATCTGTGGAGAAATTATACATCTCTTGAAATCATTAAGTATTGTTTCAATGTTATCTGCAGCTAAGCGATTATGCAAATATAGAATATTAAAGGTGTAGCCTTCTTTCAACAAACCAGTTATCTTGACTCACATATCAATTCAGACTCCTCTCCTGACTCCACACTTTTTCCTCTTTGAGATCTGAACCCTGCTGGGTGGGGCTGAACTCCAGGAAGGCCAAAAAAAAAAAAAAAAGTGTTCAACCTCTTTAGCCATTGGAAAATTGAAATTAAAACTGCTTTACGACTCTCTCAGTCATCCTAGAATGACAATTATCAGAAAAACCATTGACAGCCTGAAGCACAGGCTGCTCTTCCAGAGGACCTAGGGGTAATTCTCAGAACACACAGAGGTAGTGCCGAGGGGTGACTCTCAGAACCCACAGAGATGGTGTGTTACTGTGTGTAACTCTGGCTTCCAGAGATACAGTACCCTCTCCTGGACCCCATGGCCACTTGGACTCACATGTTCATGTATCTACACAGTCACACACACATATACACATAATTATTTTTAAAAATTGTAAATGACTACCTAGGTGTACATGCCTTTAATCCCAACAATGGGGAAGTAGAGGCAAGTAGATCTCTGTGAGTTCAAGGCTAGCCTGGTCTACAGAGTATGTTCCAATGAAGTCAGGGCTATGCAATGTAGATCCTGTCTCAAAACAAAAACAACACTAAAATGAAAACAGATTCTGGTGAGGATGTGGGTAAAAGCAACCCTATTCACTCTTTTTTTTTTTGTTTTTTTGTTTTTTTTTTTTTTTTTGTTTTTTGAAACAGGGTTTCTCTGTATAGCTCTGGCTGTCCTGGAACTCACTTTGTAGACCAGGCTGGCCTCGAACTCAGAAATCCATCTGCCTCCTGAGTGCTGGGATTAAAGGCATGCGCCACTACGCCCCGGCTCCTATTCACTCTTGGTGTTGGGAGCTATTAAGACAACAATATTGTCCTGATCTCTGAATTGGGCCTCTCCCTCCAAGAAGAAAAGGGAGTCAAAAATGGGTTCCTGCTTCCCCATGTAGTCACCAAAAGAAAAATTTTCGCTGCCCCATCCCTCCTGCTGAGAAGTACTTCCCCTTTTGCTTGTGCATTTAAGCCTTGAGCCTTGCTGAATACAGTGAGACCTTGATGCTAATCAGACTGGTTCCGTGTCGTTCCTCACACTTGGTGTCTGTCTTTCTCTCCCCCCATTTGGTTCTTAGGAGAAGGTCCCCTCGAGACCCTCAAATAACTGGACCTGCTGGACGGGTCAAGTGGTGCCAGATGTGGGGCACGAGGTATGACCTCCCTCCAGACAACGGATTCAAGAAGTACCATAAAGACAGTGAGACAGTTCCCCACCACTTAGCTCAAGTGTCGCAGACGTCGAGAGGTAAGCCTGAGCATAAAATTGTTGTCCCATTCACCATGGGGAATGTTCTGTCCAAAGAGACAGTTTTTATTCAAGAGATGAAGGGATCTCTTTAGGAGAGAGGGATAAGAGTTAAGAAAAAGGATTTAATAAAATTTTTGTTTTGTGGACGAGAGATGTCCATGGCTGGTATTGAATGGTCCTGAAATATACCCTTTAACTTGGAATAAAGTAGACAAAGATATCGATGCTTTGATAAAACAAGGAGAAGATGTCCCTGAGTCCTTTTTTAGCAATTGGGGAATCGTCAGAGATCTCCTTAAACAAGGCAGAAGAGGGTAGAGAAGGCGCCCGCCTCCTAGCCCTTACTGAAGATTTTTTAGAAAACTCCTGATCGCCTTCTCGCAAAAGCGAAACTAAGCCGCCGGCGAATCATCAGTCTCGGCCGTCATCAATTATCTATGCCCCGGTCCCTAAGGACTCCCTGCCTTCCCCTCTTTCTCCCCAAATTACATTAGATTCTAGAAAAGGGGCTACTGCTCGACCCCCTGTTATACCAAAAAGGATTTACCCCATTTTGTATAAGGAGTTGTCAGATGAACCCCTCAATCCTGCCTCAGAGGCAGAATTGGATGAGGAAGCCTTTAAATATGAACAAGACCACTATGGTCCTGGGCCCAGTGCCTATCTTACCATTGAGCCCTTCAATTTCCACCCTCCTCCTTATTTGCCCCCCTTTCCCCCTAATCCTCAACCTAATCCTCGGCCTGTAACGCTGGCCCCTTCGTCCATTCAGCGATTACTTCTTGCACGTGCCTGACTCGCCAGCAAGAACAACGCTGCAACAGGATCCTTCTGCACACGTTTATTAGGATAGCTTGATTACAGAGGCGAAGAGACCCTAAGCCCAGAACTGGTGCTGCTTATATAGGCCTAGGAGAGGCATGTCTCACACCCAGATTGGTTATGCAGGGGTTATGTTTACTACCTCATTTGCATGTCTTACATCTGATTGATTAACATGTCTCTCGTCTGATTGGTTAATTCTCAAAACCTCATCTTGGCAAAAAAAACCTTTACTGCCTATGTATGTATGGTGGCCAGCGGTAGCCAGCACCACCCTGCAATGGCACATGTGGCTTCCCACATCTCCCCCTTTTTGTTTTAATAAAATGAGGCTGGACTAGGCCTGTGCAATTATGTCCATCCGCCGTGGCTCCTGTTTTAGGTCGTTCCTCTAATATTAGTCACAGCCTTACCCGTCATAGGGTAACCCTATCGCCACTGGGCCCCATGTCTTAGGTTGGTCTGTGCACAAGGAAAGTTGCCCGTCTCTGGAAACCGCAGTGATGTGTGACAGTAACTGCTAAATGACCTAGGGTGAACTCTACAAAAGAGGCCAGCCAAAAAATGAATTAGTGGGGAAATCATGATCACCCTATCGCGTGCAATGAGGAAACCTCAGCGATGTGCAAGGGCTGATCAATGATCGTTGAGTCTCTCTCATCCCAGTGCAATGGATTCATAAATCCGTGGGGTGCAAGAGCAGAGAACTCAGATGCTGACTAATTCTTGAGCATAGATAACCAAACTTCAGGGGAGGCGCCGTTTTCAATAGCTAAAAGTGCCTGAGTTATAATCACCTTGTCACGTTTTTGTTGGGTTCTGAATTTGCATACCAACCAGAGCATGAACACCAGTCCACAGCATATGGCAGCACCAAACAAAATCACTCCCACCCATTCTTTAAAGAAAAAGCAGAGGTAAGCCAAGAGGTAAAATTGCCAACAATGATGGGTTCTATTCGAGTTCCATTAAGGCTTAAAATCTGGCATTAGATGTAAAGAATTGAGGAAACACCCGAATGCATGGTTTCAGGAACACAGAGCTCTTCAGTTCTCACTAGTGGGAGCACTCCCAGCCACAGGAACATCCACGTCCTCATAGCTCTGCTTGTTTTGAATTGCTCTGGTCAGCCGTTCTGGGACCCACAGCTGTTGTCGGTGATCCTGGGGAAACACACAAACAGACCCTCTCGCCCACGTCAACATCGTCAACACCAGTAACACCGGTGGGCAATGATTTCCACGCCCTTATGGCAATCTGATTCACCTGCTCAAACACCTGCACTGGATATCCTGTCTGTTGTTGTGCAAAGCGACCTTGACCAAGCAGCATATCCCTATCCCATGCTGGATTTCCTGCAGCAGAGTTAGCCGCTGCCTGTTCATTTGCAAATTCAATAAGGAAGGCTTTCCAATCTAAATACTGCCCAGGTGAAAGGCATGCCTTCACCAAGACTACCCAATCGGATGGCATCATGCAGTGTCTATTCAAGGCCTCTATTTGAGCCACAGTATAGGAGGCAGTTAAGCCGTATGTCCGCACAGACTCAGCCAAATTCCTGATTACTTTGAAATCTAGAGGCTCATGATATCTCTGCCCTGCTTGGTGGGTGAAAATAGGACATCCCAGCAAGGAGAATCTAACCTCTCTCCAAAACTCTGGACAGAAAGTCCGCCTATAGGTGGCTGCCGAGGAGGCATAGGGAGGGGGCACAGAATCTAATTCGCCTTCCTCCTCCACCTCGGCTCTTTTATTTTGTCCTTTCTGTCCACCTGATAACACCGTGTCTCCTTTCTTTTTCTTCTTTCTTTTTAAGCCCTTCTCCTCTTCCGACATACTCTCTTGTTGCTCTGTAAGGATTTTCTGACCTGTCTTGACTGCCTCTACACACAGTTTCAAACAGTAACAGAGTCCATATATCAGAACAAACAAGACCAAAACTATCAGACCTACCCACAAAGGGTCAATGGGAGAAAAAAGCATAACTCATGAACCGTAACTTGTCCCAAAGCCGGGAACCTTATCGTCTCAATCCTTTCTTTCCTTCTCTTCTCTCTTTCCCTTCTCTCCTTCCTTTCTTACCTTTCCTTTCTTTCTTTCCTTTCCTTTCTTTCCCTTCCCTTCCTTTCCTTTCCCTTTTCCTTCCCTTCACTATTTCCTTTTCTTTATCACTGATTACTTTTATTTTTCCTCCCTTTTCTTTTCCTTTTTCTTAAAAAGCATATCCCCCTTTAACCTGGGGATCAATTTGAAAGACTTACCGGTACCACCGTTCCTCAGCTGAAGAGTTCTGAATCCTCCCTGTAGCAGGGGGTCTTTGCTCGTGCCTGAAGATGTTTCTTTTCCCGGGTTTTCGGCACCACTTCTTGCGCGCACCAGACTCGACAGCAAGAACGACGCTGCAACAGGATCCTTCTGCACACGTTTATTGGGAGAGCTCGATTACAGAGGCGAAGAGACCCTAAGCCCAGAACTGGTGCTGCTTATATAGGCCTAGGAGAGGCGTGTCTCACACCCGGATTGGTTATGCAGGGGTTATGTTTACTACCTCATTTGCATGTCTTACATCTGATTGATTAACATGTCTCTTGTCTGATTGGTTAATTCTCAAAACTTCATCTTGGCAAAAAAAACTTTACTGCCTATGTATGTGTGGTGGCCAGCGGTAGCCAGCGCCACCCTGCAACAGCACATGTGGCTTCCCACAATTACTTCAAACTAAAAGAGAACTTCAGACTCAGATCACCAATCTTAATGATGTTCTAGGGCTTCAAAAGGAGCTACAAGACCTCAGTCTAGAGACTCAGAGTCTACAAGGGGCCCTCATGGGGAACCTTCAAGGTCCCATCTCAAAAAATCCTCAAACTGGCCGCAAAGGTCCCTCTCAGAAACAAGGGAATAAAAAATTGGCTTTTCCTGTCCTCACTCGAGCTCAAGCCCGTCAGGCTGCCCCAGGTCATGAGGACACCCCCCCCCACTGGCTCCTCCGATAAAGATCAGGGGGAACCAGAGAGTGATGAGGAGGAGGATCAAGCAAACTCTGATTCCGATGAGGGTGGCATGTCCCCCGATGAAGGGTTGGACACAAACAGCCAACCAGTCTACAAAAAGCTAAAACTGAGACATGTAAAAGATCTTCATTCAGCAGTCAAAAATTATGGGGTTAATGCCCCATTCACAGAATCTATATTAGAAGGTTTAGCAGGAGAAGGCTACTTGATACCCAATGAATGGAATAAAGTTGTTCAGTCTGTCCTCACTAGAGGCCAATATTTAACTTGAAAGTCAGAGTTTGTGGACAGAGGAGAAAATTTGGCTGGAAATAATAGAAAAAATCCTACTAGTAAGACAGCCTCCTGGACTGCTGATAAAATCTGCAGTAAAGGCAATTTCGCTGCAGACAAAAAGCAGTTAGGGCTCTCCCCTGGTGTCCTCACCCAGACAGCACAGGCAGCCCTGGGAGCTTGGCATGCTGTCCCTGCTGCAAGGGCGCTGACTACACCCCTAACCAAGATTATACAAGGGCCCCAAGAGTCCTATGCATAGTTCGTTTCCAGATTGCAGGAAGCAGCTGAGAGAATTTTGGGACCTGAGGAAAGTGAGGGTCTGTTAGTCTGACAACTTGCTCTTGAAAATGCCAATTCGGCATGTAGGGCTGCCCTGAGAGGTAAAACCAAGAGTCTAGATATAAATGGTATGATCAAGCTTTGTAATGAGGTAGATGTGTTTTCCCAACAAGTTTCTAAGTCTATCAACCTGGCTATTGGGGCGCCTTACAACTAAATAAAGGAGAAAAAAACTTGCTATAGATGCAACCAACCTGGACATTTTGCTAGAGGATGCCCTACAAAAGGACAGAGCACCCTAGTCTCAACCATGCCTGTTACCCAACAAAAATCCCCCCGCCCCGTCTGTGCCCTAAGTGCAAGAGAGGCCGCCATTGGGCACGAGATTGCCGATCTAAGACTAACATCAACAGCCACCCACTCCCTGCGGTCCAGGGAAACGGCCAGAGGGCCCCCCTGTGGGGCCCGTCTCCCCTGATGACAACTGCAGACAACCCCCTGGCCCCCACGGGAGATTGTGCAGGGCCATGGCAGGAAACTCAGGATTGGACCTGTGTTCCTCCACCACCAGGATTATAACTCCTGAGGAGCGAACAGTGGTCATTGAAACAGGTGAATTTGGGCCCCCTCCCCAAAAGACATTTTTTCTTGTCATCGGCAGAGTGTCCAGACTTTTACAAGGCCTAATGGTGACTCCTACAGTGATTGACACCGACTACCATGGGGAGATAAAAATCTTAGTCACCGCCACCCAGGGATCACTTACCCTTAGGACTGGAGAGCTCATAGCCCAATCCCTACCACTCCCACTATTCGGCCATTTCCCTTATATGAAAGAGGAACGAGGAACAACCTCCCCAGGATACTCAGAAGTCTACTGGGCACAGAAAATAACCGATTCACGGCCCATGCTGACTTTGTTTCTAGAGGGCAAACAGTTTCAAGGGCTCCTGGATACCGGGGCAGATGCGACAGTAATTTCCTCAACACATTGGCCTGCAGCCTGGCCCTTACAGCCCACTAAGGGATGGTGTAATCCACTGATCCTAAAATTTACTGCTAAGGGGAGGAACTTAGAGGCTTGGAAAAGTTCTCACCCTCTCACCTGGGGCCTAAGATTATATCAAGATAACTATGATAATGGCCTGACCTTTAAGGTTCAGCTTCTTAAAACCATCCCTAACAATCATAAAGCATCCATAGGACCTAATCCCCAATTACATCACCCTAAACCCCCAAACAATCCCCGACTTCCAGGTACCCACCCCCCTGTTCCTGCCCCAGGGCATGCTACGACCCTATTTCAGCCCACTCTCCCTGCGGGGGGCCCCCCTCTTCCACTGATTTACTGTGGTCTATATTGAATGCTTCTGCTTTAGCCTTGTTGGATAAGACACAAAGAGATAATGCGTCAGAATTTGAAGACTGTTAGATGTGCTTTTCTGCTTCCCCGCCCTTTTATGAGGGCATAGCCTTATTTGGAAATTTTACCCTGCTTTCAGATGCTAGGCAGCTTCCTTTCGAGTCAGTTCAGCATACCTTGACAGAACTCTCTGGAATAGGAAGTTGTGTGTTGGGCCCAAGTATGCTTCCGCCACGGCCCTTGCTAGAGATTTACAATAACACGTTTAGAGTAAATAAAAATAGGTATTCTTATCTTCTTGCCCCAAATGATACCTTTTTGGCATGTTCCACGGGCCTTACATGGTACATTACTATACAAGATTTTATAAATAATAGAGATTATTGTGTCTTGGTTCAGCTTTTTGCAAATTTTAGTATTCATGGGTCAGATGACTTACTGAAGTTTTGGGATCAAGTTGCCTCCTTGCCATCCGCCACAAAAGAAAGCCTATCTCGGCGGTGACCCTTATAGTCCTTCTTGGCCTGGGTGCTGCTGGGACCGAGACTGGAATCGCAGCCCTTGTGTTGTCTCAGCAGAATGCGTGCAATTACCATCTGCTCAATGAGGCTATTAGCTAAGATATAGAGAATATAAAAAGGGGCCTAGATGATCTTACTGATTCCTTGGTCTCCCTTTTAGAAGTTGCCCTTCAAAATAGAAGGGGATTAGATTTGTTCTTTCTACAACAAGGAGGCTTATGCGCTGCACTTAAGGAAGAATGCTGCGTATGTGTTGATAAAACTGGATTAGTTAAAGATAGCATTGCCAAGGTTACTGCCAGTTTAGCAAAAAAGAAAGAGAGAGAACAACAAGAGTCATGGTACCAAAATTGGTTTTCAACCTCCCCCTGGCTTTCGACCTTGTTGGCCTCCCTTTTGGGGCCCCTATTGGGACTTCTATTATTGATTTCCTTCGGTCCTTGGGCATTTCAGAAATTGACCCGATGTGTTAAATCTCAAATTGATTCATCTCTTTCAAGTGCATCTGTTTCAGTTCATTACCATCAGCTGAACATTGGCGATAACAAGCAGGTTACTGGAGAAGAGTCAGACATGGATACCGCTTTATCACCCTCGTCTCGGGGAGAGAGACTCAATTTCCATAAACTGCTTAAGTAAGATCATTCCCCTCCCTCTAAATTCAGCCATCAGTCTCATGCCACGAATCATTTATAGATTGCCGTAGTCTGTGCTTCAGACATGGTGATGTGCATTCTTACCACATTGGAAACTAAACAGTCATCCCAGGCTAGACACATCGAAAAATTGGAACTTGAAGCCATCGCCCGTGAGAGTTGTAAGACTAAGCACTACACAGAGATTAGTCTGGAAGCTGTTAGACAGTCTCTGAGAAGCATGTCTGATTGCATGAAGGTTGAGTGCCCTAGGGTCCTTCCCCCAGGAAAAACGGCATGGGAGCAAGTCAGGGTTACTCTGGGTAAAAATCTGTGGGCCTGAGAGTAAATCCTGTACATGGCCCCTAACATTGCACACTGGGGATCAGACCTCTACCTCTACCCATGGAGCTTGCTTCGTTCCTAAATCCCTTAGCTAGCCCAGGTTACACCCAACAGACTGGAACCGTTAATTCAAGCCTCATAGATGACTTGTCCTTGTGTCCCTTGTGGTTTTAGAGGATCACCCGGTGAGCAAACAGACGTTTAGGCGGTCATTAAAAACGTGGCTACAAATTTATTATACAATATGCCTTTATAAAAACACTAAAACAGGGGAGATGTTGGGAGCTATTAAGACAACACTATTGTGCTGATCTCTGAATTGGGTCTCTCCCCCCAAGAAGAAAAGGGGGTCAAAAGCGGGCCACCGACGCACTGCTCCGAGAACAACCACAAAATGTTCCAGCCCTAAATCAGTGCCAGATGTCCTGACTACAAGATGTACCCTGATACCACCAAGTTCCTGCTTCCCCATGTAGTCACCAAAAGAAAAAATTTCCGCTGCCCCATCCCTCCTGCTGAGAAGTGCTTCCTCCTTTGCTTATGCATTTCTGCTGCCCCATTCCTCCTGCTGAGAAGTACTTCCTCCTTTGCTTATGCATTTCCGCTGCCCCATCCCTCCTGCTGAGAAGTACTTCCTCCTTTGCTTATGCATTTCCGCTGCCCCATTCCTCCTGCTGAGAAGTACTTCCTCCTTTGCTTATGCATTTCCGCTGCCCCATTCCTCCTGCTGAGAAGTACTTTCCCTTTTGCTTGTGTATCCTGAGCTTTTGTCCCCGCCGGCAAGAACACACTCAGGACAACCAGAATCTTCTGCGGCAAAGCTTTATTGCTTACTTCTCAGGAAGACCCCGAACCCAGAAAATGGCGCTGCTTATATAGCCCGCAGCGTGACGTTTCAGCACCTGATGTGGCGTGACAGCTCCTGATTCGTTGCTCACCCATCACCCCATTACTACGCCCAGAAATGGGCAGTGACTGGGCGTGAATTCACTCTTGCACTTGCGCATAAGGCTTGTTTACTAGTTAGGCACAGTGGAAGCCAGCGCCATCTTATAATGGCGATTGCTCACGGCTCGCGATTGCTCACGGCATGGCTCTCCACACTTGTGCATTTAAGCTTTGAGCCTTGCTGAATACAGTGACACCTTGATGCTAATCAGACTGGTTCTGTGTCGTTCCTTGCACTTGGTGTCTGTCTTTCTCTCCTCCCATTTGGTTCTTAGGAGAAGGTCCCCTCGAGACCCTCGAATAACTGGACCTGTTGGACAGGTCATCTTGGTGGGAGTATAAACTGGTGTGGTCATTATGAAAATCACTATAGAGATTTCCCAAAAAACTAACACTATAACTATTGTATGACTCAGCTATGTCATCCCTGGATATACACTCAAAGGACTTCATAAGCTACAACAGAGATACTTCACATCTGCGGTCATTGCTGTTCAATAGTTAGGAAATAGAATCAGCCTAGAAGTCTATCAACTGAGGATGGATAATATAGACATAGTACATATTCACAATGCAATTTTATTCAAGAGTGAAAAAAACTGAAATTCAATATGCAGAAAAATGCATGGAACTGAGAAATATTGTACCAGTAAAGTAACTGAGGTTCAGAAAGATAAGCAGCACAGGTTGTCTTTCCTGTGAATCTTATCTTCTTTTTTTGTTTTGTTTTGTTTTGCTTTTTTGTTTTTTCAAGACAGGGTTTCTCTGTATAGCCCTGGCTGTCCTGGAACTCACCCTGAAGATCAGGCTGGCCTCGAACTCAGAAATCTACCTGCCTCTGCCTCCCAAGTGCTGGGATTAAAGGCGTGCGCCACCATACCCGGCTTAGCTTCTCCTTTTTATAGATAGCACCTACATGAAGGTGATGGAGTATAGATGCCAAGAAACTAGAACCAACCCAGATGTGAGGGGGAGAAAGAAGCTATGGGGAGAACATTAGGGACAGTACCAAAACATGGGTAACAGCGAAAAGGGCAAAGCTAAGGTGGAAGGGCTTAGGTAGGGAGGGAGAACAGGAAGATTAAGGAGAGGAGGAGTAGGCACCAACGAAAAACTCAGAGCTATTAAAAAAAAAGGCACAAGGAGACCTGTTACTTTGTAGGTTTATACACAAAGTAGCGTGCGTACACACACACACACACACACACACAGGTTTAAGAGCAAAACAACAGATGCCAGGGTTAGGCCTACAGCAGTCTATGTCATCATGGTACTGGAGAAGTGGCTGAGACTTCTACATCTGGATCCAAAGACAGCAGGAAAAGAGTCAAACTAGGCCTGGCTGGAGCTTCTGAAACCTCAAAGCCTACCCCCAGTGACACACTTCCTCCAAAAGGGCACACCTCCAATAATATCACTTCCTCTGAGTCTATGGGGGCCATTTTCACTCAGAACACTCCACCCACCAATCCCTGAGCTTGCTCCAAGCTCAGGAGCTGAAATATCACTAATCCCCACCCTAGAAATCTTCATCCCAAACACTCCTCCCCTGAAAACCCCCATGTACACCTATCTTCTCCCCAGTTCTCTGCTGCTTGACCAAGCAGGAGCAGCTATCTCCTTGTGTCTTTCCCAAAAAATCTCTTGTGTTAGGGTTGTTGTGTGGTGTGACCTTGTGGCTTTCCTTGGCTCCAATGTACCAGGATACATTTCCTTTTAGAACTGTAACTGGGGAATTCTCCCATCTCAGAGCTGCAGTACCTCCACTGGGGAAACCTTTCCCTCGGATCTACAAAACCTCCATTGGGAAAACCTTCTCCCTTAGAGCTGTAACACTTCCATCTGGGAAGCGTTTCCCTTAGAGCTGCAAAAGCCTCATTTGGGGAAGTCTTTTCCCCCTTCAGAGCCATAAGATTTACAAAGGTGTCTTGGTGATTAGGAACCAAGAAGTACCACAAAGTCACACCACACAACAAACCTCACACAAGAGATTGGTTGAGGAGAATCACGAGGTTGCAACCACATCTAAATGGGAAGAGAGACAGCAGAGGGTTGTGGGAGGAATAAGATTTTGTGGGGGTAGAGGGGTGGGGAGGCATTCACAGTGAGCCAGGGCAGAAGTACAGCACAGACAGAAGTATTGTTTGGCCATGAAAGCTGAGTCATAGGGGCAGGGATTTCCAAGTCTCAAGCTGTGTTTGGGTCAAGACAGAGTCAGGTCCTTCGGCCATGATCTCAGTCTTGGTCAAGTCAGGGGCAGGGTTTTCTTGCCCTGGTTCCCTGTTCCCTTCATTTTTCCCTTTTGTGTTAATTATTGATAACTAACCGGGTTTTGTAGAAGATAAAAGCAACATGCTCTCTTCCATAACTGCTTCCTACTGAAATGAAGGTGTGGCTGTCAGGGCCTAAGAAAGCTGGAATGCTAGCCAAAAGCTGGGGAGAGGGATCAAGCAATGGGGGTTCAGCAGAAGCATCTGTTTGCTGACCCAGCTGGAGACAGGGCACAATCGCATTGGCTGGACTGGTTTACATCAGCTTTCAGTATGTCCAGGGCACACAGCCATTTGGAAGTTTGTAGTCTGTAGCTGGTTTCTGGATGGTGTCTGCCAGTCTCTAGACTAGGAGCAGAAGGTTAAGTTTAGGAACTTAAAGGAAAATTATACATTTGGACCTTTCAGGCCCATAGTCCTGGTATTTGTGAGAGGGGAGGAGTCCAGAGACCAGGGGAGAGAGAGACCACAGGCTCAGAGGTAAGCAGCGGGGCAGGGAACACAAGCAGTACTTATTTGACAGTAAGAGGTAGACCCAAGTCTATGACTCCCTTGGATCTAAAGCATATATGAATATTCTGTTTACAAGAAGAGATAAAAGTTTTAGATATATTATTATTACCACTATTTATAATGTGTATGGAAATCCACATTATAGAAAAAGCAGCTAGCAGGTATCTTGCTTTGAGTCATAGCAGAAGCTTTGGGTCAAAAAGCTTGAAAAATTTTCCTTTGTCTAGAGGGCTGGGCATATAGATTGGACAGAGATTTTTTTTAATTTTTATTAGGTATCTTCCTCATTTACATTTCCAATGCTATCCCAAAAGTCCCCCATACCCATCCACACCCACTCCCCTAACCAACCACTCCCCCCTTTTGGCCCTGGCGTTTTCCTGTACTGGGGCATATAAAGTTTGCAAGTCCAATGGGCCTCTCTTTCCAGTGATGGCCAACTAGGCCATCTCTTGATACATATGCAGCTAGAGACAAGAGCTCCGAGGTACTGGTTAGTTCATATTGTTGTTCCACCTATAGGGTTGCAGATCCCTTTAGCTCCTTGGGTACTTTCTCTAGCTCCTCCATTGGGGGCCCTGTGATCCATCCAATAGCTGACTGTGAGCATCCACTTCTGTGTTTGCTAGGCCCCGGCATAGTCTCACAAGAGACAGCTCTATCTGGGTCTTTTCAGCAAAATCTTGCTAGTGTATGCAATGGTGTCAACGTTTAGAAGCTGATTATGGGATGGATCCCTGGATATGGCAGTCTCTAGATGGTCCATCCTTTCGTCACAGCTCCAAACTTTATCTCTGTAACTCTTTCCATGGGTGTTTTGTTCCCATTTCTACAAAAGGGTAGTGTCCACACTTTGGTCTTTGTTCTTCTTGAATTTCATGTGTTTGGCAAGTTGTATCTTATATCTTGGGTATCCTAAGTTTCTGGGCTAATATCCACTTATCAGTGAGTACATATTGTGTGAGTTCCTTTGTGATTGGGTTACCTCACTCAGGATGATGCCCTCCAGGTCCATCCATTTGGCTAGGAATTTCATAAATTCATTCTTTTTAATAGCTGAGTAGTACTCCATTGTGTAAATGTACCACATTTTCTGTATCCATTCCTTTGTTGAGGGGCATCTGGGTTCTTTCCAGACTCTGGCTATTATAAATAAGGCTGCTATGAACATAGTGGAGCATGTGTCCTTCTTACCGGTTGGAACATCTTCTGGATATATGCCAAGGAGAGGTATTGCGGGATCCTCCGGTAGTACTATGTCCAATTTTCTGAGAAACCGCCAGACTGACTTCCAGAGTGGTTGTACAAGCTTGCAATCCCACCAACAATGGAGGAGTGTTCCTCTTTCTCCACATCTTCACCAGCATCTGCTGTCACCTGAATTTTTGATCTTAGCCATTCTGACTAGTGTGAGGTGGAATCTCAGGGTTGTTTTGATTTGCATTTCCCTGGTGATTAAGGATGTTGAACATTTTTTCAGGTGCTTCTCTGCCATTTGGTATTCCTCAGGTGAGAATTCTTTGTTCAGCTCTGAGCCCCATCTTTTAAGGGGGTTATTTGATTTTCTGGAGTCCACCTTCTTGAGTTCTTTTTATATATTGGATATTAGTCCCCTATCCGATTTGGGATAGGTAAAGATCCTTTCCCAATCTGTTGGTGGTCTTTTTGTCTTATTGACAGTGTGTTTTGCCTTGCAGAGCTTTGCAACTTTATGAGGTCCCATTTATCGATTCTTGATCTTACAGCACAAGCCATTGCTGTTCTATTCAGGAATTTTTTACCCTGTACCCATATCTTCAAGGCTTTTCCCCACTTTCTCCTCTATAAGTTTCAGTGTCTCTGGTTTTATGTGAAGTTCCTTGATCCACTTAGATTTGACCTTAGTACAAGGAGATAGGAATGGATCAATTCGCATTCTTCTACATGATAACCGCCAGTTGTGCCAGCACCATTTGTTGAAAATGCTGTGTTTCTTCCACTAGATGGTTTTAGCTCCCTTGTCAAAGATCAAGTGGCCATAGGTGTGTGGGTTCATTTCTGGGTCTTCAATTCTATTCCATTGGTCTACTTGTCTGTCACTATACCAGTACCATGCAGTTTTTATCACATTTGCTCTGTAGTAAAGCTTTAGGTCAGGCATGGTGATTCCACCAGAGGTTCTTTTATCCTTGAGAAGAGTTTTTGCTATCCTAGGTTTTTTGTTATTCCTGATGAATTTGCAGATTGCTCTTTCTAATTCGTTGAAGAATTGAGTTGGAATTTTGATGGGGATTGCATTGAAATCTGTAGATTGCTTTTGGCAAGATAGCCATTTTTACAATGCTGATCCTGCCAATCCATGAGTATGGGAGATCTTTCCATCTTCTGAGATCTTCTTTAATTTCTTTCTTCAGAAACTTGAAGTTCGTATCATACAGATCTTTGACAGAGATGTTTTTTAGCAGAATGAGAAGCACATTAAGTCTATACTTAGAAGACAAGCAGAGGCCGGGCAGTGGTGGCGCACGCCTTTAATCCCAGCACTTGGATGCAGAGGCAGGCAGATTTCTGAGTTCTAGGCCAGCCCGGTCTACAAAGTGAGTTCCAGGACAGCCAGGGCTGTCTCAAAAACACAAAAAGAAGGAGGAGGAAGAGAGGAGGAGGAAGAGGAGAAGGAGGAGAAAGAAGAGAAGGAAGAGGACAGGAGACAAGCAGAGGAAATTTAAAATCTTGAGTTTGTGACTGATAATAGTAATCAGTTTTTTATCAGCTTATTAAAACCCTATTGATCAATATTAAAAGTTGGAACCTCCACAGTTGAGGGGGAAAGAAATCTGAATTTTCATTACCTCAGAAGACTTTCTTGTAACTTTACAACTTGCATTTACACACCTTAAAGCAGCAGCTCTCATGCCCTCAGACACTTTCCTAGACCCTCAGAACTTACTAAGTTTTCATATTTTCTATCTAACATTTTTACCAGAGACATGAGTAGTTATTTCTGAGAGCAGTCATTGCAAAGCAAGTTCCTTTAAGTCCTTTGTCTTGTGTTGTTCTCCTTTCTCGGTTACAGGCAAGTGACCCATGGGACAGGGATTTTGAAGGAAACTTTTAAACAAACATGCTCAGGTTTCGAAGAGTATGGATCATAACCCAACTCCAGAGCCAGCTTTCCAACAAAGCGAATAGCATAAAAAAACTTTAATATTATCCACACTTAAAAGACCTCTGGATCCCTGGTAAACTGAGCCCAGTGACCAGAAGGCCCAGAGATAAATCCAGAGCCCTGGCCATCAGAGCAACCATGGCATGCAGCATTACCGATGATGACTGATTGCTTGGTGGTAGAAAAGAAGCAAGACCCCAAAACAAAGAAAGCTCACACACTCAAAGGAGAAGAGTCAGTAACAAAACATGCAGTGGCCGCCATCATCCATACATTCAGCTGAGCCTGACTCACTTCCATCTCAGTCCCCACTTTTACCACAGGGCTTAAAGACACACCAGGCAACACAGACCTGTCTTAAAACACACACACACAAGCTGGTGAGATGGTTAAGAGAGCTGACTGCTCTTCCAAAGGTCCTGAGTTCAAATCCCAGCAACCACATGGTAGCTTACAACCATCCGTAATGAGATCTGACACTCCCTCTTCTGGAGTGTCTGAAGACAGCTACAGTGTACTTACACATATAAATAAATAAATAAATAAATAAATAAATAAATATTTTAAAACACACACACACACACAGACACACACAGAGAGACACACACACACAGAGACAACAAAACTTCCCAACCAACCAGAACCAGGCCAGTGGGTGACATCTTGCTTTTTGCCCTGGATGTGAGTGACAGAGTCTTTTAGCTGGATGATGAGAGGGCAGTGGACTTTATGCTTATCTCTGAAGGAGTTTGGGGGTGTTCTTCCTTGGGGATGCACCAGGGAGGCTGGCAAGGAAAAGGTATGTCCAGTTGTGTGATTTGGAGGAGTGGAATGGCTGGTGAGCCTGGAGCCAAGTGACCCGGGAGAGCAAAGGACACACAAGCTCCCATTTTGACAAAGCAGTCCCTTCCCAGCAAGGGGACAGGACAAGTTGCTACCAGTAGGAAGGAGTGGGTAGGGTGATTATTAAAGATACAGCTGAGTAGTGGGATTTGATAAGGTTGGTAAGGCTGTCCCCTTATTCTGACACTAGGGGATGAGGAGACATGTGTTCCCAAAACTCCATTAGGACCAGGTAGGTGGCCCTGTTTTTCAGGAAGGAAGGAGATGGGTTGCCCTGATACCATGATGATGCCCCAGAGCTCCATGTAAGAGTGGTCAGGCCAAGGAAGACCATGCCCCCTCAGTTGTCCATCGCTAGGCCTAAGAGATCAGCTAGAGAACACTCTGGGCTTGACATCCCCACACTGTGAGAGCCATGGGGGCAATCAACAGTGCAATGTCCCTTTTGGTGGTACCTTGGACATGGTTGAGGTGGTTTGTGAGGGTTTGGGGATGCCCAGTGCCCTTTCTGATCACTTTGAAGTAGAGATCTAGAGGTCAGGGAGCCTGGGCTATGGCCAGTTGAAAGGCCTTAGCCAACACCAGGGGCTTTTTCATCTCTCCCATTTTATACCTGAAAGGCCACCACAAACATCAGGGAAGGTAAGCTTATAAGACTGAGCATTGCAATCCTTAAGGTGGAAGAATTAGCAGTGTGGGACCCCAATCTCTTTTCTATGGGAGAAAGTTCACTTAGTGAGAAGGAGACATGTCCCCTGACCAAGCCATACACCCCAGTGATCTCTTATTGGGTTAGGCCAGTTTGGGGAGAATGGGGTGAAGATGTTCCCAGGGCTGCTGGTGGGTATGGTAGGTGCCAGGAGAGATTTGATTTGGGGGAGGGGTGTCACTAGAGAGGGAAAAGGGGAGGCAAGAGGAATCAGAGGAAAAGGAGCAGTGGGTTGAAGTGACAGAAGGTAGGCTCCTTAGCTGGCTTGAAAGTAGTGGAGAAATCATATGGTTCAAGCTTCGTGGCTAGGAGGAGCTGGGCTGGGGAGCAGGAGGAACAGAACAGAGATAGGGCTTGGAGTGGAAATAAAGAAAGCTTGGACATAAGAAATCTCTTTGCAGCCGAGCATGGTGGCGCACGCCTTTAATCCCAGCACTGGGGAGGCAGAGGCAGGTGGATCTCTGAGTTCTACAGAGTGAGTTCCAGGACAGTCAGGGCTACACAGAGAAACCCTGTCTCATTAAGAAAGAAAGAAAGAAAGAAAGAAAGAAAGAAAGAAAGAAAGGAAGAAAGAAAGGAAGGAAGGAAGAAAGAGGGAGGGAGGGAGGGAGGAGAGAGAGAGAGAGAGAGAGAGAACGAAAGAAAGAAAGAAAGAAAGAAAGAAAGAAAGAAAGAAAGAAAGAAAGAAAGAAAGAAAGAAAGGAAGGAAGGAAGGAAGGAAGGAAGGAAGGAAGGAAGGAAGAAAGAAAGAAAGAAAGAAAGAAAGAAAGAAAGAAAGAAAGAAAGAAAGAAAGAAAGAAAGAGAAATCTCTTTGCATTTCCTCAGCCATAATAGTTATAAAGGTCCCAAATGATATTAGGATCTAGGGTGCCACTGGGTGGCTGTTTGGATTGATTACCTAAGGAATGTTGGGGCTAGATTCAATTGCCAAAGCTAATAAATTTTGGGCCCTTCAGGTTGGGTGCCAGCCAGTTGGAGACACTCATTCCCAAGAGGCATAGATGTCACTGTTGCTGTGGATAAGAGGCAGGGGTTGAGGTGGGGAGTAGCAGAAGCCAGTAGTGGAGAACTGAGGGACACCAAATAGGAAACAGAGCAACAGGAAAGGCAGGGACAATTAAAACCTGACATGTTTACTCCAACCAGGCTCCACTCCTATTGTCTGGAACCTTCCAATAAACTCATCAAAGGATTAATACATTGATTAGCACAGAGCCCTTGGAATCTGTCCCGACTCGCAGGACTCAGTTATTTGGGGGGTCTGAGGGGGACCATGCCTGAAAGAAAAACGGGCGGGAAAGAAGGAGTGAGACCAAGCAATGATTGTCAAGGTCTGTTTATTGTGAGCAAGGTTACAGAATATAAGCGGTAAGAAGGAGGAAGTAAAGAGGGAGAAACTTGCCTGTGCCTCAGCCTGGGGGCAGGGGTGGTTCTGCATAAGTGCCCAGGAAGGTGCTATCTACTCTTAGCCCAGGGGACATTCTGTGGCTTTTCTCAGGAAGTTTGTAGAAACTATTATCTGATATTGATGTTCTGTCAGCTGTCATTTCAAAAGGTCAGAAGTTTCTCAAGAAGGGAGGGGAACTTTGGCTTATGGCTCAGTGTCGGTCTCCAACAGGGATATGTTCACTTCTTAAAAACCCTTCACCTGAGTTTTGAGGAGGACATCTCAAATTCAAACTATAACCATTGCTGTGACAAAATACTTTAGTGAATCAACTCATAAAGAAAAATTTCCATTTTGTGTCATGTTTTCAGAGGTGTCTACCTATGGTGATATGAGATGTCATTTTGGATCTACAGTGAAGCAGAACATCATGGTGACAAGCATTCAAGGAAGCAATGTTGCTGATCTTGTAGTGGACAGGAAGCAGAGAGTTAAAGGAACAGGCTGGAGTCCCAATATTCCCCCTAATATTCTCTTTAAAAGAACACCCCAATGTCCTCACTTCCTCTTTATCACCTTTTATTTATTTTGGGGTGTGGTGGTTTGAATAAGAATGGCCCCAATACACTCCTGTATTTGAATACTTGGCTTCTAGTTGGTGGGTATTTGGGGGAAAGATTAGGAGGTATGGTCTTGATAGAGGAGGTGTGTTACCAGGGTGTGGGTTTTGAGGTTTTAAAAGCCCACACCTTTCCCAGTATTTCTATATCTCTCTGCCTGTTGGTTTTGTCTTAAGATGTGAGCTGTCAGCTACTGCTCCAGTGCTATCCCTTCCTGCCTGCCACCATGCTCCCCACTGTGATGGTCTTGAATTCTAACCCTCCACATGCTTTCTTGTCCAAGTTGCCTTAGTTTTATCACAGCAATAGAAAAGTAACTACTACGGAGGTAGTGGAGTGTGCACTGTGCACATGTGGAGGCCAAAGGACAACGTTTTGGAGTCATCTCTCTCCTTATACTCTGTGGACTCTGGGAATCAACTCGGGTCATCAGGAATGGTGACAAGCCCAATAAGTCTTCTTGCCAACCCCTTAACTTCCTTCTACTAAGCCCTGTCCTTTTTTTTGTTTTGTTTTTTTTAACAGCCTCTTGTTGTGCACCCTAAGCAAGGCTCAAGTTCTTAGCCCTCCCACTTCAACGTTGACAATGGTGGTATTAGAGATGTATGGCACAATTTCCTGCTCATTGTAGATTATTAATAAATGTTATTGGATGTCCTAAGTAATATGCAAAAACATGAAAGGAAATACAATGTGTAAAGAATCAAAAGGCAGGAAAGAAAGACTAATGCTATTGAAATTAAAGTTCTGGATGAGAGAGTGTACTCGCTCTCATTGCCTTTGCCCTTACACTGAAAATGGCTATAAAATGCAGACAGCCTGCAGCATGTAACATCTGTAGGATAGATCTTTGGAGCCAGTAGGTGATTATGGGAAAAAATCAGAACTCAAAATATGACTGAATGGATTCAATTTTTCTTTATTTTCTTCTGGTGTCTCTTCACCTCATCTTTTTGGTTTGGTTTGGTTTGGTTTGGTTTGGTTTGGTTTGGATTTGGTTTTGGGGATTTTGTTTGTTTGTTTGTTTGTTGGTTGGGGGGTTTTTTGCTTGTTTGTTTTTTGAGACAGGGTTTCTCCATGTAGCCCTGGCTGTCCTGGAACTCACTCTGTAGACCAGGCTGGCCTCAAACTCAGAAATCCTCCTGCCTCTGCCTCCCAAGTGCTGGGATTAAAGGCGTGCACCACCACAGCCTGGCTTGTTCACCTCATCTTAACACAACTCAAAACTCAGAATGTAGGCTGTAGTGAAGGTGGAGAGAAAAGTAAGCATGTATTTAAATTAAATTGATTAAAACTTTAAGCAAGAGCCTAAAGGTGGCTCGGAGGTTCAGAGCACAGACTGTTCTTTCAGAAGACCCAGATTGAATTCCCACCACCGACTTGGTGAATTATAACCATCTTTAACTCTAGTTCCAGAGGACCCAATACCTTCTTCTCACTTCCATGTGAACTAAATGTACATAGTGCAAGTACATACATGTGCATACATGTAGCAAGCCTTCACACACAGAAAAATAACTGCATCTAAAATTAAATCTTTAAGCAAACCTGAAGTAGAATGTAACATTTCCACTTGTCAAAAGATCTTCTATGAAAAGGCTGTAGCTGATAGACTTAAGGCCAAAGACCTTAACCAAACCCAAACCTCCGAAACCCAAACCATGTCTTATTCTTACTCAACACAATGCTAGAAGTCTTAGTGAGATAATGCAAGGAGAAATAAAAACGCAAATTGGAAAGGGAAAAACTTAGAATGTCTCTTTTTACAAATGGCATTATTGTCAACATAGAAAATCCTCAGAGCTTGCAAAGATTAATATCATTAGTCATCTTAGCCAGAATATAGAATAATGGATAATAAATGCAGTTATATTTCTGTGTCCTGGAAGTAGCACTATCTATAGCTGTATAATTGTTTTCAAAATGAAAGAGGTACAAATATTACAGGAATATAGGTCCAGTAAGAACTATGAAATACTGGTCAGGAAATACAAGAAGCTGTGAAGAGTCAGATTCATACACCATGTTCAGAAACTGGGAAGGCTCAGCATGGAGTATGTCAGCTGTCCAAGACAAGTCAGTATAGTTAAGACAAGGTGAAAAATAGAAGTAACATAAATGGCCTAAATAGTTTTGATAAATAAGAATTTATTGTAAGGAATCACATTACTTGATTATACCTTTTTTCTCTAAAGCTATCTTAATCAAAATAATGTGGCATTGTTTTGGCACATAGAACAGTAGAATAATCTGGATAAAGGGTCTAGAAACAGACCCACATGGTCAGTTAATTTTTTTATAAGTAACTTTTTCTGTGATATTGACATAAGACAAAACTGTTTCTACGTAATCAATTCAGCGACCTCATGTTCACAATATTATGTAACCATATAGTTCCCATGCATCTTAAACATCTGTAAAGAAAATTCCATACTCACTAGAGTGTTATTTCCATACCTGCAACCCATAGTTGGTGACTAGAAACCTCCTATTATTCCCACTGGCAGTGTGTGATTTTTCTTGTTCCAGCTTCTTTCCCTTAGTACTGTGTTTGTGAGGTTCGTCTGCATTGTAGGATGTGTCAGTAGTATTCCAGCATATTGATGTAACATAATTTGTTCTTCCTTCATCTATTGATATGTTCTGGGTTGTCTCCATCTTTTAGCTATTACATATAGTGTTTATATAACTGTGCCTGTGGTAGTAGTTCTTTGAGTGCCTGTTTATTCTTTTTGCTACATGTAACAATTGCCTGTGAAGAACTGCTGAGCTGTTTTATAGTCTCCCCAGCAATGCATGAGAGTTCAGATTTCTCTGTATTCCCGGTAATTACTGTTTTCTTATTTTGTGTTATTTCTTATAGCATTTTATTCTGGTGCCCAGTTTTATTTCCTCATTTGTTATGATGGTAAATGTCTTCCCAGAACATGTTAGCTGTTTCTCTGATTTTGAAGAAATTTCTATCGAAATCATTTGCCTATGTTTTAATTTTTTTGTGTTCATTACTGTTTTTCCTCCATGTATGTCTGTGAGTCACTTACAGACCTAGTGTCCTTGGAGGCCAGGAATGAGCACTGGATCCCCTAGTACTGGAGTTACAGGTGGTTATAAGCTATTATGTGGATGATGGAAACCAAACCTGGACCCTCTGCAAGCACAGCAAGCACACATAACCATTGTCTCTCCAACTCACACTTTGATTACAAACAAAACAAAACAAAACCTCTTGTACTCCAGGCTGGCCTTGGAATCACTACATCGCTGTCTTAGTTAAGGTTTTACTGCTGTGAACAGACACCATGACCAAGGCATGTCTTATAAAGGACAACATTTAATTGGGGCTGACTCACAGGTTCAGAGGTTCAGTCCAGTATCATCAAGGCAGTAACGTCTTGGTAGGCATGATGCAGAAGGAGCTGAGAGTTCTACCTCTTCATCTGAAGGCTGCTAGCAGAATACTCACTTCCAGGCAGCTAGGATGAGGGTCTTAAGTCCATGCCCACAGTGACACATCTGTTCCAACAAGGCCATACCTTTTAATAGTGCTACTCCCTAGGCTAAGTGTATGCAAACCATCACAATAGCTGAGGATGGCCTTGAACATTTGATCCTCCCATTTCAACCTCCCAAGTAAAGGGATAAAACTGGGCTACATCCCAGTCCCTTTGCTAATTCTGAAGTTGAATTGTCATTTTACATCTTAAGGGGGATGTTTTCTGGATATTAAACTGTTGTGGATAGCCCTGGGGTTGCTTGTATTTTGGTGCTAATTCTGCTTTCCTGGGAGGTACTGCAAATGAGGAATGAGTCATGTACTCAGGTGACTTTTTGTGAACCATCCCCTAATGAATAAATGAGCCAATCACTAGGCGAGTAAGTAGGACTTCTGGGTTGGACAAAGAAAGAAAGGAAGCAGGAGAAAGTTAGGCCTTTATAGGGGGCGGGGGAGAGAGGGAGGGGGAAGGGGAGAGGGAGAGGGAGGAGAGGAAACCCTGTCTGCAATGCCTGGCCTGCTAGAGAGCTCTTCACTAGCTGCTTTCAAGGTTATCTTTGAAAGTTTGGCTCTAATGTCTCTTGGTACAGGTCTTTTTGCAGTTATCCTGCATAGACTTCACAGAGACAATTGAATATGTAAGTTTATATCTTTCATCAAATTTGAGATGTAAGTGGCCTCTATTTACTCCGGTGTCCCTCTGTTCCTTTTTCTGCTCTGGAAATCTCATTTTGTATACTTAGTACCATGATGGTGATGAAGGTTTGATCACTTGTTCATTTCTCCTCACTCTTTCTGCTTCTAGAACGACTCACCTTCGGCTTTCCTCACTCTCTTCTGTGATCCCTTCTAAGGTAGAATGCTGAGGGCTGAGGATGTTTTTATCTTAGTCACCATAATTTTCAAGTCTACACTTTCAACTTGGTTTTCTTTGAAGCCATCCTTCTCTCTTCTGTCTCTTCTGTGATACTTTGTTTGTTGAGGCTCTAGTTCTCTCTCTTTAATCCCCTGCCCATGATCCTCTACTTGTTTGAGTGTATATAATAGACTTTGGCTAGCTTCTTAGTTAGCCAAGCTTCTAGGCATCTGTGTGAACAGTTTCTGCTGATTTCTGCTTTAGTTTAGATGGGGATAATATGAGGACAAGCTGTAGCTACTAGTGTCTCCCAGTTTCAATGGCAGATCCATCAGGATTTGCCACTGGAGGATTTAGATTTAATAAGTCTTACAAGATTAGGATTTTAGTTGCTGCATCCAGTGATTGAGTTATCATTGTTTCTGAACTAAGTTTATGTTGTGTTTTCCTTCATGTGGCGGCTTGTCCAAGTTCAAGAGAAAAAGGTACGGCAGCAAAGCATGGGTTTGCCTGAGGTACACCACAAAGGCCATGGGGAATTTGAAGCATGGGGTTAACATGGTAACAATCTGCCAGTGGGAACCTAGCAAGCAGGGAGGAGAGATTGTTGAGTTCTGAGTCAGAATCTCCATGAGATAAAAACAGGTCAGCCATTGCCTGCCAGTGCATAGCCAGCCAGCCCCACAGGGCAGAGAGTTGCTGATAACCAGCAGTAGTACAGGAAGCTTGCCAGTCATTTTTTAAATATTTCCCACAACATTAAACACTAACTTGCACATGAATATATAAGCAGGTGCTTTCATAATCATGTCATCTTTATTTTTTGTTGAATTTATTTATGTATCTGTGAACTGTGAAGCGCATGTGGAAGTCATAGGACAGCTTGCAGGAGCTGGCTGTCTCCTTCCACCATGAAGGTGTGGGGTATAAAACTCACATTGTAAAGCTTTTACCCCCAAACCATCGCCCTGCCGTGTGTGTGTGTGTGTGTGTGTGTGTGTGTGTGTGTGTGTTACAGTTATTCATGGCTGCTGGATCTCCTGTATCTGGAGTTACTGCTAATTGTAAACCTCTTGATGTAAAAGCTGAGAACAGAAATCCTGTTTTCTGTGGGGAGCGGGTGTGGCGGCAGTCCCAAAGGCGCCAGGGACTGTAGCTAAGTCGTATGACTTGCACCTGACTTCCTCATATAAGCCACAAACATCTTGAGAGCTGCGCAGGTGCACCAGGATACCGGTGAATCCAGTTTGATGGAGATATGCCCCTGCTGCCCTGATTAGCTGAAGCTGCGTGCCTGGTGAGGTGGCGTGGCCTGCTGTGCGTGGATGGGAACTGAGAGTATAAAAGAGTGAGAGGCCCAGGGTTCGGGGGAGATATAAACAAGGGAGATATATAAACAAGGGAGATATAGAGAAAGAAGAAATAGGACTGAATAAACGTGTGCAGAAGGATCCTGTAGCAGCGTCGTTCTTCCTGGCCAGTTGAGCGCGCGCAAGAAGTGGTGCCGAAACCCGGGACAAGAAACATCTTCAGGCACGAGTGAAGACCCCCTGCTACAGGAAGGATTCAGAACTGCATCACTGGGAAGGAGTGGTTAATAAAGTGTTCCTGTAAAACAGACTGTTGAGAAGGATCCGGCGTGGATTCAGAACTCTTCAGCTGGGGAACGGTACTGATGAAGAGAAAGAAGAAAGATGAGGACTGAATAAACTGCTGTTAGAAGGACTGGTGGTCGTGTCGTTCTTGCTGGTTGAGAGCGGGCGAGACAATTGGTGGCCCGTACGGGGAACCGACTCCCCCACCGAGTTCAGAACTTTCAGCAGTCAGTGTTTGCCGGCAGGGTAAGTTCACGGTGAGTGAAACTTGCGACCCCAGGAGTTTGGGAAGGACCTCGGATAAAATAGAGGCAAGCATAAAGTTGCCAGGAAGTAGGCACAAGGTAACGAAAGGTTCCCGGCTTTGGGACAAGTTAAGGTTCCTGGTTTGGGGACAAGTTAAGGAACTATGATAACCTCAGTGTAGTGATCAATAGATCCTCGCTGTGTAGTTATGCTTTTTTCTCCCATTGACCCTTTGTGGGTAGGTCTGATAGTTTTGGTCTTGTTTGTTCTGATATATGGACTCTGTTACTGTTTGTGTGTAGAGGCAGTCAAGACAGGTCAGAAAATCCTTACAGAGCAACAAGAAAGTATGTCGGAAGAGGAAAAGGGCTTAAAAAGAAAAAGGAAAAAGAAAGGAGACACAGTGTTATCAGGTGGACAGAAAGGACAGGACAACAGAGTTGAGGCGGAGGAGGAAGGTGAATTAGCTTCTGCTCCCCCTCCCTATGCCTCCTCGTCAGCCATCTATGGGCAGACCTTCTGTCCGGAGGTCTGGAAAGAGGATAGATTCTCCTTGCTGGGATGTCCTATTTTCACTGATCAAGCTAAATTTGCATGGGATAGAGATATGCTGCTTGATCAAGGTAGATTTGCACAACAACAGACAGGATATCCAGTGCAGGTGTTTGAGCAGGTGAATCAGATTCCTATAAGGGCGTGGAAATCATTGCCTAACAGAGGGGAAGTTAGTGAAAACTTGACTCTCATATTGACTCCCCAGATGGACACACAGGTGATTGAGGTTATGGTCTCATTACCACGAGGTATTGTGTCCATCTCCACTGGGGATCGACCAGATCAGGTGTTGACATGGGCGAGAGGGTCTGTTTGTGTGTTTCCACAGGACCAGACGGAACCTCTTTGGGTGCCGGAGAGATTGGTGAGACGCTGCAAGAATGAGGCTCCTGATCCAGTTGCCCCTGTGGATGTGGTGGATATTCCCACAAGCACAAACGATGGAGCAGAGATGGGAGATCCTTTCGGTGTTCCAGAAGCCGATACGAGCTCGACATGATGTTCAAATTTTTCTATACCTTTTTGATCCCTGAATTCCCCTTAAAGAGATAGCCCCTCTGGCTATCTATCCCTTGCTTCAGGGAAGATGAGCGGGGATGAGAGCCCTGGGATGTATGCTTGTTATAGTGTGTTTTGTGTTTGGCACATGTGTTAGGTGCAGAGTGTGCGGCCCGCACTTTTGTCATGGTAGCATAGGCTTTTGCTGCAGTGGAGGCGGGACAATCTCCTCAGATTCAGTTTGCCGCTCTAGAAGAAATTATGCTGCGTTATGCCGTGGGGTGCAAGGCTAAGCACTGCACAGAGGATAGCTTGCTGTTGGCATCCTGTGGAAGGCACGTCTGATTGCATGAAGGTTCAGTGTCCTAGTTCCCTTCCCCCAGGAAAAACGACACGGGAGCTGGCCAAGACCTCTCTGGGTGATGAGCCTAAGGGATGGTTTTGTGTAGGGCCCCTATGCTTGCACACTGGGGATCAGACCTCTACCTTCACCCATGAGGCTTGCTTGCAGCAATTAAGATCTGGCCATAGGTTAATTAACATCCTGGCCTTTTGATGCACCTGCCGCAAGCAAAACACAATCTCCCCAGGTGTGGCTTGGCATGATAGAGAGGTAGTCAGTGATAAGACTCCCTGGGCATGTCACCAACCTAAGACAGGGATCAAACCAATGCTGTTTGTCACCCAAGGACGGGTAAGGGGCATGGCTGCAGGGGGCTATCTACAGACATTCTCTCTGCCAAAAAAGAAAAAAGGGGGAATTGTGGGGAGCGGGTGTGGCGGCAGTCCCAAAGGCGCCAGGGACTGTAGCTAAGTCGTATGACTTGCACCTGACTTCCTCATATAAGCCACAAACATCTTGAGAGCTGCGCAGGTGCACCAGGATACCGGTGAATCCAGTTTGATGGAGATATGCCCCTGCTGCCCTGATTAGCTGAAGCTGCGTGCCTGGTGAGGTGGCGTGGCCTGCTGTGCGTGGATGGGAACTGAGAGTATAAAAGAGTGAGAGGCCCAGGGTTCGGGGGAGATATAAACAAGGGAGATATATAA
The DNA here is from genome assembly GCF_000001635.26 of Mus musculus. NCBI lineage: Eukaryota > Metazoa > Chordata > Mammalia > Rodentia > Muridae > Mus > Mus musculus. The sequence goes on from NC_000082.6 coordinate 3,823,757, forward strand.
ACAAGGGAGATATAGAGAAAGAAGAAATAGGACTGAATAAACGTGTGCAGAAGGATCCTGTAGCAGCATCGTTCTTCCTGGCCAGTTGAGCGCGCGCAAGAGTTTTCTATATCTCTTCACTGATTAGCCATCTTACGGCCTTTTCCCCTAATTACTTGATAGAGCTTGCAGCATAATGCTGAATGCCAGTTGGGAAATGGACTTCAGTATTATTTTCCTGAATTTAGGCAGAGATTGTTTAGACTTCTAGCCAACCAACTGCAACCCTCTTGGATATAGAAGTATGCTAGGATATCTCACAGAACTCAATAAAGCACTAGCTTACATTTATTGGTTTATAAGGATCTTAAGAAGCTTCATGTGAACAACTAGATGAAGATGCACACATGGGGAATCTGGGAAGTTCATGAGCATCAGAGATGTTTTGCCATGGAGCTAGAGATGCCCAACATCCTAAATTATAGATATACTCACTGACCCCACCCTTACTGTATTGTCACCTAGGTTCCTTCAGATAGGCATGATCAATTGGTAATTTAATCTTCAGCTCCTCTTTCCCAAGAGTTTGAGGTAGAGATGATATTTCCAAGCTATTGTTGCTGCCCCCCTTTCTTATTCTTTCTCTATTTTAAATATATTTTGTGCCCAGAGCTTCACATATGCTAGGCAAGCACCATACCACAGAGGTAAATCCTTAGTTTTTTGTTTTGTTTTGTTTTTGTTTTTTTAAGTAGAAAGAGTCTCACTAAGTTATTCAGACTGATTTTAAACTGTCTCTAAGGTTCCAGCTGGTCTTGAACTTTTGATCTTCCTGACTTATCCTCCAAGTAATTACAATGAAAAGTGTGTGTCAACAGAACTATGTTTTACATTTCTTTTTTTTTTTTTTTAATTTTTTGTTGTTGTTGTTGAAGATTTATTCATTTATTATATATAGCTGTAGCTGTCTTCAGACACCCCAGAAGAGGGCACCAGATCTCATTAAGATGGCTGTGAGCCACCATGTGGTTGCTGGGATATGAACTCAGGACCTTTGGAAGAGCAGTCAGTGCTCTTAACCACTGAGCCATCTCTCCAGCCCTGTTTTACATTTCTAATTAAAGGCTTAGCCTTTCTTTTTTGTCTTAATCTCTTTCTATTGCCATGAAGAGGCATCATGACCAAGGCAACTTATAAAAGTATTTCGTTGGAATCTTGCTTACAGTTTCAAAAGGAACTATGGTGGTAGGCAAGCATGCACAGTCCTGGAGCAGTAGCTGATAATCCACATCTGATACAAAAATTATAGGCAGAGAGAATGATACTGGGTCAGGAGTGGGATTTTGACACCTCACTCCCATGATCAGTGACACACCTCCTCCAATAAGGCCACACCTCCCAATCCTTCCTAAACAGTCCACCACCTGGGCACCAAACATTCAAATATATCAGTCTCTGGGAGCCATTCTCACTCAAATCATACACTTTTCATGCAGATTATCCATTGTAAATTGAGCCTTTATTCCAGAGAATTAAAAACATATTCACACAAAAACTAGAATGTTAATGTCCATACTAATTGTATTAATAATAATCAAAGGTGGAACACGTCCTAGGTGTCATCTAATAGATGAATATTTAAGCACACTGGTACATCTATTCTATGGGATAATGCTTAGCAATAAAAAGAACAAATAATTGATACATGAAACAAGTTGGTTAGATTACCACACAATGAATTATACTGATAAAAGGACATAAAGTATGTGGCTCTACTTATATAATTAATGAAATGAAAACACTTAGAAGTGACTATTAACCTAGTAGAAGCAGAATGATTGGGAGTTCAAAGCCAACTTCGGCTACATGCTAAGTATGAGTAAGATACATAAGACCTAGTCAAAACTAAAACAAGATGAAAGTTATGACAGGAGATTCACAAAAACAAGTGTGATAGCAAACAGGCACAGGTAGATTGTACTGTATCATTAGTTACTGGGCAAACGTAAACTTAAAACAGGATGAACTATTTCTTATAATGATCTAAGATGAGCAACTGCAACACCTGAAGTGGAAACTTCTGGTTTGTTTGGAAAGTTGATGTTTTGCTGGGATACACAAGTGAAAGGATGTTTTGTTATATCAGACACATGAAAGAATGCATGATGAAGATATGACCCCACAGACAGTGGGAGATAAGCACTGAGCATGGATTTGGTTTGCTCCACCTAGCTATTCTTCACTAATGCATGCATCATGTATTGGTTCACCTTACATAGCGTTGTTGAGGTCCACTTGTGGAAATGTACCATTAAGAGAAACTTGCCCAAGAACTGCTCGTGAGTTTCCTGTGGCATCTTGCCACTTCCATAGCCTCGCCTTGGGCCTGTTGGTGAGCCTTGTGGTGTTTTTCAAGACTGAAATATAGCTGCTGGTTCATGCATGGTGTCTGCCTGCCGAGAGGACTGGACTGAAGCTGCTGATTCGGATTTGGTGTTTGCTATAGGACTGACAAAGAAGATTGAGCTCACCCCCAAAGAACTCTTGCTGAACAAGTCTATTTCTCCTATATACTAATAGCTTTTCTCTTCCACTGCCTCTAATGGGTAGTGGGCTACACGAGAGGTTGAAGCCTTGTTAAAATAGGTTTGAGAAAATTTTATGCCTACCAGACAGTAGGGAAGATGCAGAACAATTGGAACCACTGTTCATCTCTGGCAGGATGTAGAATGATGTGGCCCTTGTAGAAAACAGATTATCAAGTCTCCTGTAAAGTGAAGAATACACCTGCTGTGATCACAACTGTTTAACATGGTAGGAACCTAAAAGGCCTTTATGTTAAAGGATTTTTGCCAGTTAATAAGTTTTGAGGGAATGATTGGAACTTGAGGATGCTAAACTCATCAGTGGGTTAACACACAAATTTCTTCATAGCTGAATGGGCTGTTAGGATATAAGGCCTGATTGGAAGAAGTAGGTTAGGAGAAGTGTGCCAGTGAATGTGGCCTGGGCTGGAGAGATGGCTCAGCGATTCAGAGCATGTGCTGTTTTTCAGAGGACCTGAGTTCAGTGCCCAGCACCCAAGGCAAGTGGTTCACAACTACTTGTAACTTGAACCTCAGGGGATTCAGTGAGTGCTTTCTTCTTGGCTCCATGGATACTCATGCATATACACACACATGCGTGCAACTTTGCCTTTCTCTGCACTGCCCTTCTGCCATGATGTTCTGCTTCATTAAGAGACTAGAAGAAATACAGACAAGTAGCCATGGGCTGAAATGTCTGACCCTTGAGCCAATAAATAAATAGATAAATAAATTAATAAGTAAATATCTTTTCCCCTTTAAGATGATTTTGTCAGATATTTCTCATGCAACAAAAAAATCATAATATTCTTTTGCTACATTAATAGGCAACTAAAAATGGAAGAAAGTAAGATACCATTCACAGTTATAAATGAACCAGACTGCCAGAGTTACAGCAATGTCTAGAAATTAACCCAGGAAAGAAGACACTAGGAGACATCATCATCACTTTTAGGTGCTAGAGACTGAACTCATCACTTCTACCTCTGAGAAGCATCTTCGCCTTGAAAGAGAATTTGTAAAACTCTGCTGACACTGTTGGGAACAAGCAAAGGAAACGTATTCTCAGTGCTATCATTTTGTTTTCAGACTCCATTTAATCAAAAGGAGAAACTAAATTCAAGGTCCCAGGCCCTAGGGGAGCTGGGGACTTCCCTGGAGCTGAAGAGCTTCTATTGTAAACAGTTGTCTGAGTTCCAACAGTCTCCAACAGGTTCTCCCTTGCTTAACCCATAATGTCAAAATACAATTGGATACCACTGCAGTTCACCTCAGCACTTGCCTCACTTTGTGTTCCCATACTTTAATATTGTACAATCTCACATCAGGAACATGGTTCCGATCCAAAACTGGCCGCCTCCCTGATTGCTCAGAGATGAAGCTTTCATTTTTAAGCTTCTGTACCTGAAGTGAGTTTCTCGGCTTCCACCCAGAAACCAACAAATGTGAAAGAAGATTAACGTGTTGAAGGAGCAGAGAACTATCTTGACATACAAAGTCTTACACCTAATGATGTTTTACCACTACATTTCTTAAGGCTTGAGGAAGAAAGGGTCTGTTTTGGTTCACAGCTTGAGGGTACAATGCATCATGGGTAGGGAGCTCACCAGCAGGAGCACGGGAATCTAGCAATGTTGGTGTTCAGATCTCATTATTTTTACTTTCCTAGAACTCTACCACACCGGATGCTCCTCCCACATTCAGAAAGAATCCTCCTTGTTCACTTAAACCTTTCTGGAAACACAGTCATAGATGATTCACCCAGGAATCATTGTGAATCTTGTCAAGTTGACAATTAACACTGACCACCATGGTCTTCTGAGGTGGCTCTGGATCACAGCACCTGCTGCCCAACCTGAATGAACTGAGTTCAGTCCCTGGAACCCACGTGGTAGAAGGTGAGAACTGACTTTGCCAAGTTGTCCTTTGACCTCCACACTTGCAACATTATACACAGACTGCCCCTCCCACCCCCCGTAGATAAATAATAAAATGTAAAAGAAAAGACTAGGGGCTGAAGTTAAGATTAGGGGCTCAGCGGTTAAGAGCATCTGCTCTTTCAAAGGATCTGAGTTTGTTCCCAGCATCTACATCAGGTGTTTCACAAGCATTTAACTCCAGCTCTGGGGATCTGATATCCTCTCCTGGACTCCATGGGAACCTGCACTCACAGTGCACACAGTACAAAAACATCTTATGTACACACAAAATCTTTTAAGAGGAAAACATTAACCATTACAACAGCATGTCTTTCTTTTAAAATTGAAACAGTGCTGCTAAAGGTGTTCAAGGGTGAGAAGACACAGTGCCCTTGTGATAAATAACAACACTTACAAACACAAAACATTGTACATTTTACACAGGTACATGTGTATTTGGATGCTGAGGCACAGTCATGGGGTTGGTACCTAAGAAGGAGTGCAGAAGAATGAGGGTAGGAATTGGGAATAAGGTTGAAAAAGAAAATGACATACTGAGTGACTGATAGAAGGCCCTTCTTGAGAATGTTGGCAGTGTGCACAGGATTCTGTGTGGATGTCATATTTTTTAATTTCCTGATGATGGATATAGACATTTGCCAATTTCTTCTTTGTATGGACTTTAGAATCAAGGTGACTAATTGTTTTTCCACCAGAGTCTCACTATGAAGCCCAGGCTGACCTTAATCTTCCTACCTCGGCCTCCTGGATGCTGGGATTATAATGTGAACCACCAGTGTGTGTGTGTGTGTGTGTGTGTGTGTGTGCGCGCGCGCGCGCACGCATATAGAGCATATACGTGTGTTCATATGTGCATGCAGGTCCATGCATATGTAAGTGTGGTGGGGGTGAAGTTGACATCGGGTATCTTTCTTGATTGACCTTTACCTTAGCCTTTGAGACAGGGTCTTTCACTAACTCTGGCACTCACTGAATGGCCAGACTACTTGCGGGATCTACCTGTCTCTGCAACACTTTCCCCAGGTTATAGTTGAATGTGATCACACTTGAATTTTTTTAACTTTAAAACTTAATTATTTTTTAGTTTTGAGACAAGTGCTCTCTCTGGAGCCCTGGCTGTCCTAGAACTTGACACCAGGCTGGCCTTGAATTAATAGGGATCCACCTGCCTCTGCTTCCTGAGTGCTGGGATTAAAGGCACCATCATTCCCAGCTTGAATTTTTTAATGAACTTTTAGATTTATATTTTATTTTTCATCTGTATGAGTATTTTGTCTGCATGTGTATACATGTACCACATGTGTGCCTGGTACCCATAAAGTCTAGAAGAAGGCATCAGATCTCTTGGAACTGGAGTTATAGACAGTAGTGGGCCACAGTGTAGGTGCATGCTGGGAACTGGAAACTGGATTTTTTTTTTTTTGCAAGAACAAGTGCTCTTAACTGTTGAACCATGCATGTCTCCAGTCTCCACTCTTGGCTTTTAATATGGGTCCTGGGGATATGAACTCAGATCCTCACGCTTGCATGGCTGGCACTTTCCAAATGAACCAAGCCCCCAGCCCTACAGACCTTCATTTAGTAACTCAGTGGGTTACATAAAACCTCCCAGATTTAGTTCCTCTTTTGTACAAAAGTCAGAATGGTGCTTATCTGTTGATGTGCGGTCATTCTCCTGTTTGTCAACAACTGAGCACATAAATGACATCTGGAGGCTGGCAGATGCTGCTTAGGATTCTGAGATGATGGAGTCTGCCCACAGGACAGTGATCCACTGGGCAGGGGCAGGCTAACCCTGCCTAGGCTATAACTCCTCAACTGCACTCTTTTAACATTTTTTTCACTCTAGTGTTGACAATTGAATCCAAGACCTTCCTGGCAGTCTATGTCACTGAGTTGCATCTTCAGCCCCGTGTCCATTTTTTGAATGAATATGATTTCTCAACTGTTTCTGAAGTAATTCAATTTCTAAGACATCTAATGACCTAACCATGTTCCCAGTTACATCCCAAATGTTTTGTAGTGATGGTTATAAATTATTGCTTTTCCATAGCATAATATAAGTGGGCAAAAAAAAAAATCCCAGACCAAAATCTCAGAAGCACATTTTACAGATAGGAAAGCTGGTTGGTACCTACTTTAAAAAGCCTTCATTGGGCAGCAGCTACCCAACAACAGCCAAGACACATAACTACCTTATTCCTTATTTGTTTCTCTGCCAGTGGGGTTGGGGAGCTTCCTCCCTAAGAAATAGCATAAAGAGAAAAAGAAAGAAAGAGAGAGAGAGAGAGAGAGAGAGAGAGAGAGAGAGAGAGAGAGAGAAAGAAAGAAAGAAAGAAAGAAAGAAAGAAAGAAAGAAAGAAAGAAAGAAAGAAAGAAAGAAAGAAAATCAAACCACATGTGATCACTAATGGGGGACACAATTTACTCTTCTTTCAAGTTCAATTAGTTCTCTGTGTTTAGGGAGAGAGGTCAGATGAAAGACTAAGTTGGTTCTTCAGGGACACCTCTTTCCTGTGTTCTGGCCACACAGGCCCTATGTGCTAATTGCCTGGGCTGGGGGTTTGCTGTGGATAAGAGGGGACTGAGGTACCCTCCCTCTTGGGTCTTTCAGTATCAGCCCCATGAGTCAGGCCTCTGGGTGGCAGATGTGAGCTGCTCAAAGGTCAAAAGCATCAGTTTAAAAGCTAATGGCTCAGTCAGTGTAGGAGCCCAGTGGACAACTACACATCATTCTGGACTCATGCTCTGGTCCTCTCCATCCACTGAGCACCAGGCAGAAGAATGGGGGATCCTGAAAGCTCAGGTATAGTTCTGCACATAATCCCTTGATGTTTATTACTGGAGAATCCAGAGTGAAAGAAAGGGAGAAGGAAAGAAGGAAGGAAGGAAGGAAGGAAGGAAGGAAGGAAGGAAGGAAGGAAGGAAGGAAGGAGGGAAGGAGGGAAGGAGGGAAGGAGGGAGGGAGGGAGGGAGGGAGCGAGAGAGAGAGAGAGAGAGAGAGAGAGAGAGAGAGAGAGAGAGAGAGAGTAGATAGATGGGGTGGGGTAGGGCCTGGAAGAAGAGAGAAAGCAAAGGGGTTAAAGGTTTCCAGGCTGTTTTGTACTTCTTTAGGAGGAAGGCCAGAGTTGTCGAAGTTTCTCTCTAGCAACAAAAAGGAGAGACAAGAAAGAAAAATATTTGAACTAAAAAGGGATTTTTTTTTAACTTAAGTTTACCTTTATTATGTAGAACTTTAAATGTCAGGAAAATAAAACTCTTGATACAATTTCAAATCTTGTCTCAGCAAATATAATATTAGTATTTGACCACGAGGTTAAAAGCCCAATAAGGGAAATTTTCACATAGCACTATTCAGAACCCTTTAGCAAAAATCATCTGTAGACAACTAGGAAAATCTTAACCTAGGAAAGAAATTGAAAACAATAGCTATAAAAACAAACAAAAACAAAACAAAACCTAGTAGTTATCAAAGCCCCCTTTGACTGGAAAAGCCTGCCCAGTTATGGAGCAAACTGGGCGAATACAGCACGTCCGGGCAGGCCTGTGGCTGAGCAAAGAGAATTTCTGCTGTGTTATCTACTGAAATCTCAGAAAGTCCAGTCATAGCCTCTCCTAATTTTTGGTCTATTGTTTTGATTTTATAAAGCAAGAATGCACTGCTCGACAAGCTTGGATCTTTAAAATCCTATCATAATAGTGAAGACATTCATAGGAAAAATAGAAAACAAACTCCCACTTTAACCTCCTAACAGAACTGTACCATCTGCCCTTCCTTCCAGGACTCTTTGTCCCACTCTCTCCTCTCTAAGGGTGGAGTCTCCCTGTCCCTTTCCCAGTGGCAAATCAGACATGACCCTCTGAAGGAGGAAGTGCTAAAGCAACGCACAGCAGACTCATTCCCGGAGCAATCCTCATGGTTGTTTCTCTTTGGAGACACCCTTTGCAAATTGCTTATGGTTTAACCTGAAGACCCGTTCCTGAGAACGCAGGGCTTACCCTGCTGTCTGTACCCTGAGTTGGCTGAACGTTCCTACTTATCTGATCCACTACTGCTTTTATGTTTTTAAAACCCAGTGTTCTTTATAACTTGTGGGCTAGCTCATAGGCCCTTCAACTATGACTTTTAAAACCTTATGTTATGTATATGGGTGTTATACTTGCATGTAAATGTAAGTATGTATACCACATGCATGCCTGGTGCCTGCAGAGACCAGTTAAGGGTGCTAGATCCTCTGGAACAAGAGTTACAGATAATAGTTGTGAGCCACTATGTCAGTGCAGGGAATTGAACCCAGTTCCTTTGGAATATCAGTTCTCTTAACTACTGAGCCATCTCTCCAGCCCCTTCCTTCTTCCTTTCTTTCTTCCTTCTTCCCTCCCCATCCCCCTTTCTTTGGAGGAGTACATTCTACTGTGTCCATACATAAGTCAGAGGACAACTTGTGGGAATAGGTTCTCTTTCTACCACATGGATCTTAAGGGTCAAACTCAGGTCATCCGGATCAGCAGCAAGCATTGTTACCCACTGAGCCAAGGACTTATCATCAGCAGTAGAATAAAAATATACATTTTAATGAAGCCTCACTAATCTTCCCCTCCAAACAGGCTGCCTCCTTTAACTCCCCATTGTAATTGTTGCCTACATTTAAATAATTGAATTGGAATCGTTGCTTGGAAAGATTCCTTTCTATGAGTATATTATTAATAACAAACATTTTTTTCTCTTATTGGTCTTAACCAGATCTCTTTTAGGACCCTAACTTTCCCTACTCTGAAATTTAAGGAAAAAAATTCATGCTTACTCTGTTTAATGCCTTAAATCGTTTTATTTATAGAGTGATTGGTATATAATGTGAGGCCCTGACAGTTGCATGTATAGCTGAGGTTTTTATTATAGACATGAGGGAGTGTACAGCCAGAGGCATCGGAAGGGTCTAGACAGGGGGGGAAAAGCAGCAGACTAAATATGGCCAGCAGAGTGGATCAGGAAGAGAAGACAGGGAGAAGGAAAGAATAACAGAAAAGAGAAAGCAAAGAGGAGAAAGAGCCAAGATGAGGGCAAGAGGGCAAAGAGAAAGAGTGTATGGCCAAAAATGTCAGGATTATATAGGAATGAGAAGCTGGAGGAAGAGAAGGAAGCCCAGGAGCTGGAGAAGTTAAGGGAAGGGGATAGGGTGAGAGGAGCTGAGAGGAGCCGCAGGTACTGAGGGAGCCTGGAGGCCAGCAAGCGCTCTGTATGCTAATAGGCAACACAATTAGCCATTTCTCCTTTGGACCTGCAATTCAACCGGCTACAGTCTAATGCAGATTTTGTCCCTTCTCAGAAAAGATTTTATTTGGTTTGGTGAATCTTGCCTGCTTGTCTATAATAGTAGTAATGTATTTTTGAAAAACGTATTTGTTCTGATCAATCAGAAACAATATTAATTTAGATTATTTTATTCAAAATAGTCAGGCAGAATAAGCTCTTTGGAAATATCACCATCATCCATTTCTTCTTTTTAATTAATTTTTTTCCATTTCTTGAATAAATAAAAATAAGATATATTTTAAAACTCTGGCAACCCTGGGAGAATTAGGTTAGTTGGTTAGTTGCCTTTGGTTTTCCTCTCTGATACAGTGTCTCTATAGCCTAGTCTGGTCTTGACCTTTAACTGTTGATCTTCCTACCTCCACCTCGCAAATCCTAGAGTTATAGACATTTGCCAACAGGTCTGCCTAGGGCTGTTGTTGTTGTTGTTTGTTGTTTTTTAATTATTTCTAATGATTCCATTATCTTTTTGCTCAGGATAATGTCAGTGCAACATTTGGACTTGAATGCCAGGCACCCAGACTCGTGAAGTGACAACAGAGCAGGAATTACCTCTGCATAGGAGAAAGCTAAGACCAACTGTCAGACTTGAGGCAAAAGAAAGGTGTGACATTTAGGGAAAGAACATGGCAAGGCACTAGGGAAGGAGGGAAAGAGCAAAACTACAAGCTCTCATGCTGCTCCTCCTTGCTCCTCACCATGCTGGAGATTGAAGCCAGCACTTTGGGCAGGTCAGGCAAGTACTCTACCACTGAGCTACATCCTAGCCCCAGGAGTCTCCTGAAGAAGCACATCTTGGTTGCTTCTCTCAGCATGTGACACATTTTTTAGATTTATTTTTAATTATGTTAATGTAGCAGATATGTGCATATCTGCACAGGTGCCCTCAGAGGCCAGATGAAGCCATTGGACTCCCTGGAGCTGGAGTTGGAAACACTTGTGAGCTACCCCCAGCTCACATAATGTATGTGGCATTTTCAAATTAGGTTTACAGACAGGCAAAGGTGAGGACCATCTATGTTTCATGTAAGCATGCATGAAGTTCTGGGTTCAAGCCTTAGCACAGTATAAATCCACATGTGGTGGTACAAGCGTGTGATTCCAGTACTCTGGAGGCAGAGACCTGAGTTCAAGGCTATCCTTGATTATACAGAGTTTTAGGCCAAACTGGGCTTTGTAAGACTGTGTCTCAAATAAAAAAAAAAAAAAGCCAAAAAAAAAAAAAACACCCATAGTGCATCATTTTCAGAATGGAAAGCTCAATTTTGCTCCCTTTATGCTCTCCCTAAAATGTAAATAAGTCTGGATTAGTTTAGTACTTCCAGATTAGAGTCCGTGCCTTTTAATCCCAGTCCTGGGACATAGAAACAGAAGGATTTTTAGACTTCAAGGCCAGACTTGGCTACATGATAGGCTGTGGACAGCTTGTGCTACATAAAACCATCTCAAAAATAAACAAAATAGCATGCTCCCAAATTGTAAGGAAACTAGGAACTAAAAGAAAAGACCCTATAAGGGAGAGGAAGGGGCCCTGAGGAACAACCAAGCCACCAGATGCAGCTGTGCAGGTATACTTAACCAAGCTTGAGGCTTTCTCAAACTCTGGCTAGGCATAGGGTCAGTCTCGTATTTCCTCTTGCACTGGAGTAGCTTCTTCACTCTACCAACAGCCTTTCATTTTTCTGCTCATTACCTCTAGGCTGAAACTGCTCAGTTAGGAGCAGAGGAGAGCCTGGAGGAGATCGGACACTCCCGAGCAGCCACAGGCCTGTGGTCTTCCACAAACTGAGCAGCTCATCAATGGCAGAGAATGGGCCGTCTGCTCATCTTCTGTGGAGAGCTGAACACACTTTAATAGAAGAGAATAGGAAGGGATGCATCAAAGGGGACTTCCAAACAGTCAGAATAACTGAGCCCCTCACTTCGCCAATGTTACATGCAAAGATGACCTGGGAGCTGCTCCAACAGCCTGTCACTCCTGATGCAGTAGGACTCTTCTGCTCACCACAAAGGCAGTTTTTAAAAATTTCATCCTTGAGGCTGGAGAAATAGCTCAGTTAGTGCTTACCCCACAAGTACAGGGACCTGTGCTCAAGCCCCAGTGAATAGAGCCAAATGTGCTGATGATAACCAGGAGTCAAGACAGGCAGATCCCTAGTGCCAGAGTTCAGCTCCAGCAGGGTACAGGTCCCAAAGAGGAGGTGCGGAGTTAGAGAGGAAAGGAAACTGACAGAATCTGAGAGTGAATCAATAACTCATGTGTTTATTGAAAAAAATGCTCTGTGATTGCATAGTAGCTTAATCATAGGTAATGTTGAAATCAGGCTTAGTGATTTCAAGAGATGTATAATTTCTTCATAGATTGTTAACCCATTTTAGCCCTATTTTTCAACATTCAGAATGAAAGAGGTAATCAACTTTACTACACTGTTTTGTTTTGTTTTTTCTGAAGCAAAAGCAGTAAGTTCAATAGGCATCTAACTCCTTATTATTTTCTAAGGTTCAGTAACCCCACCAGGTGCCCGTTTACATTTCTTCCTGCATGTTCTCAGCCTTTGTGGTCAAGAGTGCCAGACATTAAGTTCTGAGAAAAAAAAAATCCTATAAAAGCAATTTTCATTCCTCAAGGGGCACAATGCAGGTTTGCACCGTGCAGCACAATAAGCCTTGAGCTGTTTCCTAGTTGTGTTCCCATGTGCCTTAGTCTTACAATATGGGCCTGTTCTCCTCATATACTCCCCAAAGGAAGGTCCTTATATCTTACTCTTTTCCCATGTGCCTTAGTCTTACAATATGGGTCTGTTCTCCTCATACACTTCCCCAAGGGGAGGTCTGGACATATTACTCTTTTTCCAGTATGCCGTACCATCCTAATTCCTTCAATGTATGTTCCTGTGTATGGCAGAGGGGATCAAACCAGTCTAACTTAATAGAATCTGCTCCTCATGGGGCACACCAGATCTTGCCATTCATCCTGTAAGTCTTGTACCCAGGGAGTTAATTGTGGTTGTGGGCACTGTTCTATACTTATTAACTGACTTCTTCTTCTTCTTCTTCTTCTTCTTCTTCTTCTTCTTCTTCTTCTTCTTCTTCTTCTTTTGACAGGGTTTCTCTGTGTAGCCCTGGCTGTCCTGGACTATGTAGACCAGGCTGGCCTTGAACTCAAAAATCCACCTGCCTCTCCCTCCCAAGTGCTGGGATTAAAGGCGTGCACCACCACACCCGGCTTAACTGAACTCTTGCCATCAACTGCCAAGTCCTCAGACTCTGGGTCTGGGTCCATTGTTTTCTCTTTGTTGTGTGCTTCATCCTTGGGGCTAGTTGTATCCAAGAGTAAGCCGCAGGTCTCAGAAAATATGGTAGTGTGACTGAGAAGAAATGACACCCAAAAGTTGTCCTCTAGCCTCCAGATACGTGCACACATGCACCTGCACATACACTCATATACATAAAATCCTCTTGAAGTTCTGTGTGGATTCTAGCATCAGGATTACCAATATTTTGCTATATGTGGATTAAAAAGGACAGTTTCAATCTTTAGTCAAGTGGCCCTTGACAGTTGCAATAAAAGCCCCTAAGCTCACCTACACACTTCCCTGGTTAGGCCAGTAGCTGAAGTTCCCATGGAACAGACAGGCCACAGTTCAGAGAAACGACAGAATTCTCTCCCAACTGTTGGTTTCTAGGTGACCCATGAATTATTTACTGTTTAGATCCTTTTAATTAGTAGGCAAAAGAAGAGAAAAGATCTTGGTTTTCTTATATTTAGAAATAGCAGTCTTGTGGGTAAAGTGCTTGTCACACAAGTCTGAGGACCTGAGTTCAATCCACGGCACCTACATAAAAAGGCAGCTGTGGTGGTATGAAGAAGTTAGATGTGACAGTACACCTTGTCATCCCAAGACTGGACAGGGAAAACATGTGGGGCTAACCAAGAAACCCTAGGTTACCATAAGAGACCCTGATTAAAAAAGCAAAGAGTACCACTTCTGAGGAATAACACTTAAGGCTGACTTCTGTGCACACACACACTGCCCAAGGAGATGTTAATTGGCTGTTATTGACAAGAGTGTGTTTGCTGCTTTGAGAATGTTAAGAATGATTCCTTGGTTTAGCAGTAAACACAGTAGACTTCAAATTATCAGGTATATTTTAATTTCCCTTACTATGGACACATGTAGATTGATTTAACTTCCTTACAGAAAATCCACTTATATATTTCACACATTTGACTTAAGCTTTTTTGGCATGTGTTTATTTGTTCTATATTCACCTTCTTCACTGACAAATTCATGCTTTTTGTGTATGGTGAATATTCAGTATTCTCGTTAGTTTTTTAAATTATTTTGGGTGTGTATGTTTTACCTGCGTGTATATATGTGTGCTGCATGTATGCAGTGCCCATGGAGGGCAGAAGAAAGCATCAGATCTATCAGAGTTTGAGTTGCAGACAGTTGTGAGCCTCCAGGTGGCTGCTGGGAACTGGACCTTGGTCCTCTGGAAGAGCAACCAATGCTCTCAATGGCTGAACATCTCTCCAGCTCCTACCATCTCTCTTTTTTTTTTTTTTTTTTTTGAGATCCGATAGACACATGATGATCTTTCCAGACCAGGAGTTTTAATTTGAGAAGAGAGGACTATAAAAGACAGAGAAAAGGAATTTCTTTAAAGATTATTTATTTTAAAGATTATTTATTTTGATGGTCATGGTGCCACATGGCTTTAATCTCAATACTCAGAAAACAGAGCAGGTGGGATCTCTGTTAAGGCTAGCTTGGTCTACACAGCAACTTCCAGTCTGCCTAGGGCTGTATAATGACAGACTGTCCAAAAAAAAAAAAAAAAGACTTTATTTTAAATCATGTAGGCATGAATTTTGGGTGGTATGTTCACATATGTGCAGTTGCCAGAAGTGCATGTCAGATTCCCTGGAACTGGACTTATAGGCTATTGTGAGATAAGGGCGCTGAAATCCAAAGTTGGAATCTCTGCAAGAGCATTCTGTGCTCTTAAATGTTGAGCCATCCTTTCAAGCCTGAGAAAGAAATCTATCAGTAACTTCCGGGGAGATTTTCCAAATTCACTGTGTGTTTCCCTCTTAGAGCAAAAGAAAACTTGGCTGAGGAAATTGGTGTTTTGAGAAGGTATCTGATCTAACCTGCCCCTCTGACCTGTTGCCCTAGCTGTTGTCTGTCCTCACAAGGCACTCCCTTCATCTCTGTGCTAGGTCCCTTTTGACATCCCAGCTCAACTGACAACCAGGGCTTGCATGAAAGCTCGTGGCCAGGAAGGGTGGACTGGGCTTTAGCTGCGGAGCCTGAGGTGCACTTTGGATGCAGGTTTAGCAGTAGCTGCCTCTTCCCTTGCCTGAGCAAACTTCAGTGACTGAGGCAGCCGGTGATGGAGGTGGACAGCAACAGCTCCTCTGGGAGCTTCATTCTGATGGGTGTCTCTGACCATCCCCATCTGGAGATCATCTTTTTTGCTGTCATCCTGGCCTCTTACTTGTTGACGCTGGTTGGGAACTTGACCATCATCCTGCTTTCGCGCCTTGATGCTCGGCTCCACACACCCATGTACTTCTTCCTCAGCAACCTCTCCTCTCTAGACCTTGCCTTTACTACCAGTTCAGTCCCTCAGATGCTGAAAAATTTATGGGGGCCAGACAAGACAATCAGCTATGGTGGGTGTGTAACTCAACTCTATGTTTTCCTTTGGCTGGGGGCTACTGAGTGCATACTGCTCGTGGTGATGGCATTTGATCGGTATGTGGCAGTTTGTCGGCCCCTGCACTACATGACCGTCATGAATCCTCGCCTCTGCTGGGGGCTGGCTGCTATTAGCTGGTTGGGTGGCTTAGGCAACTCCGTGATTCAGTCAACATTCACTCTCCAGCTCCCATTTTGCGGACACCGAAAAGTGGACAACTTCCTGTGTGAGGTACCCGCCATGATTAAATTGGCCTGTGGAGACACAAGTCTCAATGAGGCGGTGCTCAATGGTGTTTGTACCTTCTTCACTGTGGTCCCAGTAAGCGTCATCCTGGTCTCTTACTGCTTCATTGCTCAGGCAGTGATGAAGATCCGCTCTGTGGAGGGACGTCGAAAGGCTTTCAATACGTGTGTCTCCCACTTGGTGGTAGTGTTTCTCTTCTATGGCTCTGCGATCTATGGGTATCTGCTTCCAGCTAAGAGCAGTAATCAAAGCCAAGGAAAATTCATTTCTCTCTTCTACTCTGTGGTCACACCCATGGTGAATCCGCTCATCTATACTCTAAGAAACAAAGAAGTGAAGGGGGCCCTGGGAAGATTGCTGGGGAAAGGAAGAGGAGCCAGCTGAGGACAGCACAATCGTCTTCATTTCTTATTGCCTCTCCACCTTGCATTCTGTTTTCTTATGAGAAGTTCTGTCTTCAGTAAAGCCAATGCATATTCCTGACAATTCTACACATTTGGAAGATGGTTAGTGTTACTTGAGACATTCTTTGTTTATTTTCCAGAAATACGACTGTGGACCACAGGTAACAGGGCAGATATGTATCGTTGTAGGTCCAGAGACTATTGACCTACAACAGATCCATTTCAGTGTCCCTGACTCTGAGGTCCACATTATGTGTTATAGCATAATTCTGATGAATTTTTTTTACTTCCTAAGGAAAGAAACGTGAAGTTTCTTGTATAATTTTCTGTAATTCCATGAATTGACACCACACGTTATCAACTTCAGATGAAAATAGAATTCATCTTGGTATCTTAGCCATCCACCATCGTGTTCCGGTTCTCTGTCTCTTCTTAGTACTACATACAGGCTAACTATTCATGCTTCCCATCTCCTTCTCACCTGATTATCCTTTTCTGTATGTCTGCATCCAAATTTACCTTCTATCCAATGTGATAATTAATAAGAAAAGATAGGCAAGACCATTTGCCTTTCAATACTAGCCTAAAATGTCTCCATCTGGCTTTGTTTAAATCATTGCAGCTGACAGCCAGAGCCATCGGGTTTGCTATGAGTCAGTGGACTATGGGATATGCTATGGTTCCTTAAGCAAGTTTAGGAGGGTAGTCTGTCCATTAAGCATGTCCTCTGTTTCAAGTTTTAATCTTCCAGCACTACTGTCCCAGAAATCCAGCAACTGGTTTAGAACAAAACTTATCTCAAGAAACTTGTGTGTTGGAACAATAACACCTATATTGTATGTAGTACAAGCAATTTAAGCTTATCCCTGACTAGCTCACAAATAAATGGGACTCAGACTTTGGTTATTTTTAATCTATTTTTCTAACTGCTGGCCTGGCTACCTCCCCAGCAATGTACCCCAGATACTTGCTCTTTCTCCTGGCCATGTACTCATGGTCTATCGCCCCTCGTGGTGGCTTCCTCTTCTCTCGCGTACTTCCTCCTCTGTCCTTACCTTAGTATATACTTCAAATTTACTTATAAGCTCTTGTAAATTTTCTTCTGAGACTCCTCTCCAATTTTTATTATTTTCCTTTTCTTGTATCTTCAAGTATTTCTTTTATTTTCTTAAATGACTTTGCTCATTGCTAGAATGGCAAAACAAAACAAAACAAAAAAACCGCTCATCCGCCACCACAGTTTACACACCCTATGCCTAGACAGAAGCTATATTAATATGGGACAATTGTTTAGCAGCTACATTATTAGAAAAGAGAAAATTAATAGGTTTTAGAAGTAGTTTCAAAGGATCTGCCGCTTTGCTTCCATTTCTGTTATTGTATTTGCCTGCCTATTACAAAGTATATGCTGGATAAGTGCTAGTGAATGAAATTATATTAAGTGTTATGGATCACCTTCTTATGGTAAGAACTAAATGCTCCATGCAGACCATTTTCACATTTGCTGGTTTGGGTTATCTCGTCCCTTGAATAGAATGGAACGAGCACAGATACATTTTCCCTTCCAAATTTTCATAATTCCCCTTTAAAAATCTAACAACACTATCCTAGCCTGAATTTGTTTCTCCAGTTCAGATCAAAGCCACAACTTAGTTTTCCAATCGTGTCCATAGCAATAGTTTCCAGGATGAGCCATCATCCTGGATCTCATCAAAGTGTATCATCTTGAAGGCACAAAATACCAGTCAGCACACTCGATCAGGTCAGGTCAGATCAGGTCAGCTTCTCAAAGACAAGCTATGGCACCCAAGTTCCTACAGTTATCTGGGAGCAGAGTGTGGCTGACTTGTGGGAGTCGTAATTACAAGGAGACAGGGCAGTCATGTCCTCTGTTCAATTCATTTGAGTTTTGAAATAACTACAAGAAATGCAGGGAGAAATAGAATTATTCTTTAAACACTTTGGAGTTCGGCAGAACTTCCTTCTGGAAAGTAAAGAACACCGTAAAACTGACTAGGAGTTAGGGGAGTGGAAAACCACAGAGGAAGGGGAGAAAAACTTCACCAGTTATAAGGGGAAGTAAGGGCATCATGGGTCTCTGCTGCAAGGAATCCCTAATGATTTTGTACTTTTTGCTGTTTTGAGACTCACACTGTAGGTCAAGATGGCCTTCAGCTCATGGCTATCCTCCTGCCTGAGATTCAAAGTGCAGGAATTAGAAGTTCTCCCTTTAAAACGAAGGGATGAATATGATCACGTCTTAATGGCCACAGTATGAAATTATCAACAATGGAGGCTGGAGAGCTAAAAAGCTGTTCTTCCAGAGGTCCCGGGTTTGATTCCCAGCACCCACGTGGTGGGTCACAACTGTCTTTAACTCCAGTCCCAGGGAATGCAGTGCCTTCTTCTGTCCTCCAAAGGCACCAGGCATGCAGACAAAACACCCAAATACATAAAAAGTAGTTAATTAAATTAAAAAAGAAATTCTCAAGAAAAAATATTATAAAAAATAAAATATGCCTTTAATCCCAGCACTCGGGAGGCAGAAGCAGAAGGATTTCTGAGTTCGAAGCCAGCCTGGTCTACAAAGTAAGTTCCAGGACAGCCAGGGCTACACAGAGAAACCCTGTCTTGAAAAACCAAAAATAAAATAAAATAAAATAAAATAAAATGGCTGAAGCTGGGGTTACAACTCAGTGATATGACAGATGCTTGCTTGGGATGCATGAGGCTCTCCATTCAATCTCTACTATTGCAATAAATAAGAAAATTAAATAAATAAATAAATAAATAAATAAATAAATAAATAAATCTGTAGGTGTCTTGAGGGCTAGAGTGTTTGATTGACAACCATCAGATCTCTCTAACACAGCCTCAGTGGCTTCCTGCCAGGAATAGACCCCAGCAACTGCCAGGTAGGGGTGAGTTGCGAGGGGGCTGTAAACATTATTCCAGCAGCCCCTGAAGATCTTGCATCAGCTGCAACCCCAGCACCACTATCTTCCCCTTTAAAAATCTAACAACAGAAAGTGGTGCAGCCTGCATTAGGAGACTTTTAGATGACCCCACCCAGGAACCCCTACTTGGAAGGAGCGCCTTACAGAAGCATAGCCTCTCTGGAGCAGCCCTGAGGAAAGCAGAGTCTCCCCTCCCCCCACCCCAGGACAAAGTTGCAGTTGTCTGTGGTGGTGACAGCTGGGTGCTCTCTGAGCTGTAATGAAGTGTTCTCTGGGCATCTGAACCGCAGCTGAAGTTTCCATGGACTATCCAAGAGGGATTGGAGGTTTCCAAGCACCTGTGAGGGGTTGTTGTCAAGACAACCACGGCTATCATGTTTGCAATAGGAAGGAGTAGCTGTTTGATTGGCAGCTGACTGGTTTTTTAATTTCATGAGGTTCGATTTGCCAACAATGTATTTCCTGAGCAACTGGAGTGTTCCCAGAAAGCATTGTGCCTGTGCTCACAGCTTGGAGTGTGTCCCTTCCTTCTCCTCTAGCATTTTCAGTTTCCATTCTTATGTTAAGGTCTTTGGTCCATTCGGAGTTGATTTTTTTCTGCAAGGTGGGAAGGACCTGCTCTTATTCTGCCACACCTGAACACAGGATTCAATTAGCAAGCGGCAGGACCATTTTCAAGTAAATGGATAAGTCAGAAATAGACTTTAAGGCTGTCTAGAAATACATCAGTCAAATTGCTTCCTGGAAAAAGATCAAAAAGTGTAGGAACATGGAACTTTGTACTATCAATACAACGGAATGGTATGTGAGGACAGCTAAGTTCAGACAGAATGTGAGTCCGCTACAGGCGCAAGGTTTTCCTTTAGGCTAATGAGAAGGTTTTATAACTAGATAGAGTGGCTAGACAACATTGTAAATAACACCATAATTGCTCACTCTATAATGGTTAATTTTATGTTATATTAATTTTACCTAAAAAAATTTTTCTATGTGTTTCTATTTGTTTATACTTTTATAGGCCAAAGGTCACCTGTGCAGGTCATTTCTCAAGAGCTGTTTACCTTGTGTCATCCCCTCCCCACACATACCCTGTGACCTTGTGTTGCTCCCCTCCCCATCTCTCACTCCTGGTGCTGGGGGAAAAGGTCAAAAATTATTTTTAAACATTTTCTTAGCAGACATCTTGATTAGGTTTTTGTTTGTTGCCAAAGATCAAACTCTCAGCCTGAAGAGAGGTTCTGAGAGACAGTGTCTGAGAGTGACAAAAAGAACAACTTGAAGTCAAATCATGGATCCAAGCTCACGACCTGTGTTCTACTTGCTATTCTAAGAGATTTCTCTGTCCATGTCCTGCTTGTGTGTGTGTGTGTGTGTGTGTGTGTGTGTGTGTGTGTGTTCTCCAAACAGTTTGTGGGGCAGTGGACCATGCCAGAAAACTTGGTAAGGTTGAGTTGGTTCAGAAACCCTGGTATACCCTCATATCTGAGGACAGTAAGTGCTTCACCTACTCCCAACCTGATTCCTGACCTGGAACAAGTGACCACAACTCTCCACATAACGAACATGACCACTAGTCACATAGCACACAACACAGAGTTCTTTGTGTTAATGAGGTATCTAGATGTACTCTGAGGGTTTAGCCAATAAGCTTCTCTTCCCAGACATTCCTTCCTACAAAAGATATTTAATCTCTGGTCCACCCTGAGGAAGTGGTATACGCCTATTCTGTATGATGAACAATTAAAAAACAATTTGGAACTGAGGAATGTCTCTCTCATGAAGAACTGCCATGGGTGAAAGCCTTCCTCACATAGAGCTGTGCTGCCACTCTGTGCTCCCTGGACATTCACTGCTAAGCAAGGCCAGAGTTTCCCCCTCTCCCTCCAGGTCTCATCCTAGCAGGCCCATGTGGCCTCCTTCTTCTGATACCAGCAACTGGACACCAGGGAGTTTGGGAATCCCTGTCTCCTTGGGCTCAGTCTGCCTCATTTCTCACACAAGTTGGGGTCCCCATTTTAGATTGCACTCTCCCACCCCTGAATTATTTTTGAACACTCTCTTAGCAGACATCTTGATTAGGTTCCTGCAAGCCCAACACTGATGGGGCATAGGGTGAAGTGCAGCCTAACCCCACACATTTTGTCTGCCCTAGTGGGGTTCACACACCCCAGTGGTGACACGGAATGCAGAATCATAGCAGTTCTCTCTTTTTATCCTAAAAATTCTCTGGAGAGCTCATCTTCTGCAGAACACAGGTCCAGTCTTTTATTTTTCACATTAATTCAATGATTTACTTCAGGTTTCCTTTAGATTATCTTATGAATCAGCATCCCATGACCTTTGATTCTCAAGAGACAGCAAGCATACTTTTTTTTTAACAGTGCAAAAGAATTCAGAGATCTGTCTGTCTTTGCTAAGCACTAATGATAGACCAGGGGCAGGCACCATGTCACTCTGTCCCTACAAGGGTCATGCCAAACTCTGCAGTTTGTTACTTGCCTTTAAAACTTTTGTTTTTCTCAAGACAGAGTCTTACTATGTAGCTGTGATTGTTCTAGGACTATGTAGACTAGGCTGGCCTTGAACTCACAGATATCAGCCTGCCTCTGCCTCCTGAGTGCTGGGATTAAAGACATGCGCCACTATGCCCGGTTGCTTTTTGAACTTTTTAAAGATTTATTTATTATTTTTAATTATATGTAGGTGTATGAGCCTATATCTGGGCATGTACGTGTGAGGTGGCAGTGGAGGTCAGAGGCGTTAGATCCCCTGAATTTGGAGTTATATATGATTGTGAGCTGCCTGACACAGTGCTTAGAATACAACCCAAACCCTCTAGAAGGCCTCTAGAGGCCTGCCTCATGGGGTTTGTTTGTTTGTTTGTGTGTTTTTCTTTTTTCCATCTTCCTATTTTAAGGCAGGATCTCTCATTGGCCTAGAAATTAGCTCCTAGGCTAGTGTAGGAGGGCAGGGAGTTCCAATGATCCACCTGCTCTCCCTCCACCTCCCCAGTATGGGAATTACAAGAGCTCATCATCACATCCAGATTTTTCACATGCTTGTTTGGCAAGCACTATATCAACTGAGCTATCTCCCAGCCTTAAGGGAAAAAAATTGAAAGTTTTCTAGAGCATGCTTGCACATGCCTTTCATCCACACTGAGGAAGCAGAGGTTGAAGGATTATACACTGGGCTACATTGTGAGAAGTCTCAGAACAACAAAAAGATTATATATAACGAATAAAAATAAAAGGAGCTGGAGAGGCAGTTCACTGTATATAGCACTGGCTGCTCTTCCAGAGGGTCTGGGTTTGATTCCCAGCACCCACACCAGAGCTCACAACTCTCCAGTTTCAGGGGATTCCAACATTCTCTTCTGGCTTTCATGGGCAGCAGGCACATGTGATACACAGACAGACAGGCAGGCAAAACACCATACACCTTTAAATAAATAAATTTTAAAATAAACGAGAGCTGTGAAAGAAAGGCAAAAATCATAGGAGAAACTATTTTTGGAAATGTTAAGCTGTTAGTATGTGGGGAGAGGGTCCAAAGTCTTCAAGCATACGAAGATGTGTACGGAAAAAGTTAAGGTTGGTCTTCAAGTAAGAGAAGTTGTAGTTGCCTTACACTTTCTCTCATATCCCGTACTTCGTGAAACTCAAGAAAGTCTAATAGATGCTCTCCTGGTTTAATGACCCCCACACTGACCTCGTAAGTTCCATTCATCACATAATTATTGCTTCATTGATTGTGAAGACAGAGACTGATCTCTCACCATTGCACATCGTAGATGGTACCAGGTTGTCAGGCTTTACCTCAGACTCTGAAGATAGCCCATGCAGTGGGCAAACTACTTTGTTTCCTACGTGTTTGCATTCGTTGAGTCATTTGCGAAGGTTAGACCACGCAAGAATAGGAAAAAGCCTAGAGGCGAGGTCGAAGAAAGTTAAGATCCTGCTATGGAGAATGAGTTTCAGCGGGTTCGTCCAACCCCTGGGTCCTGTTTCAAGTACACCACAGACATGTCCTAAGAGGGAGGCCCTCCCGGCCAATATGAGACCTGACCTGAAGCCCCCCATACGGAGGACTCGCTGGACCCCTCGCACTTTCTGCTGCCCCAAATTCCCTCAGCCAACCGAGTGACTGCCAACTATCTGGTATTAGGCAGTACATTGCGAACGCTCCGGGACTAGCCACTGAACTACGACTCCCAAGAGGCACTGCGACTGATTGATAAATCAAACAGCCAATAAAAGATTAGCAGTGTCCTGGAGACCCAGTCCTGTAGAGGAGAGGCGGGCCTTCCCGTGGGTAGCTCTTGGAGCCAGTGGGCGTCTCCGTGGCGGGGCTCCGGCTCCTCCCCTAGACTGTGCTCTAGGGTTCCCGGTGTCCAGTCTCTGGCAAGGTGGGTCACCTGCAGGCGGGCACTGGCTTCTGAGCTGCCTCAGAACGTGGTGTCGCAGGTGGCTACTGGAACTGACACCCAACACTGCTGTGGAGCTGCGTGTCCGAGCTGACTGGGCCGCGGAGCCGCACTCCCTATCCTTAACCACGCATTGGTCGCGCTGTGGCCTTGGCTCTGCTTCGCTCAGAGGTGCTGGATCAGGTCGGTGTCTGCCAGATGCCGGAGAGTTGGTGCGAGCTACCCACAAGATGATAGCTTAAACTTTCCCTGGGGATTCCTCTACCGGCCCTAACGCGTTGTGAATTTCGCCAGATACAAAAATAAAATATTCTCTCCAGTGCCCTTCTGGGGTATTATGACTTTTCTCCTTAAAAACTGACGAAAAGACCGGGAACTATTTTGTTTTCAGAGTCTGGGATAAAGACTAGCAAATGAGAAAGCTATGTCTTTGCAGTCCTTCCAGGGAGGCTTCGTTCCTAACATTTTTCTAGCCTTCAGATTTCTCCAGAGCAAGGACCCAGAAGACATAATCAGTTTACCATTAGAGTGACACATTGTTCCCAGAGCCCCCAAAATGGCAGCTAGAATGGAGATAACTTTGAGCACCCACACTGAGGATTCTGACAAGCAAGAGAGACACATAATAATGAAGCTGGAAGAAAACCGTGGCCCCCCTCAGCAAAAAGCCTATCCTGACCCTGAGCTTTCCCGCCAGGGCTTCAGACACTTTTGCTATCAAGAAGTGTCTGGGCCCCAGGAAGCGCTCTCCTGCCTTCAACAGCTCTGCAGACAGTGGCTGCAGCCTGAACTACACACTAAAGAGCAGATTTTGGAGCTCCTGGTGATGGAGCAGTTTCTGGTCATCCTACCTCCAGAGATCCAGGCACAGGTCTGGCATCGGTATCCAAAGAGCAGCAGGGAGATTGTGACTCTGGTGGAAGATTTGCACAGAACATCCAAAAAACCAAAGCAGTGGGTAAGGAGGGTCCTATTTCTGTGGGTCCTAGGTAATGTTTTTGTTGTCTTTTGAGGTAGTGTTTTGTCTCATGATCCCTAGTTAGAGATTCCAGGCTTCAAAAGTTGCTTCCAGCCTGGAGGAATCCCCTTATCCCCCAAAGCCATAACCAGGGTTTCAGAAAACCGAGCCACTGGCACCCAGTGAGGAAGCAGAGAACTAAGCTATTCCTTCAGAGACTCCAACCTTGTAAGAGTAGGTTTTGTTTGTTTGTTTTTTAAGATTTTTATTTATTATATCTAAGTACACTGTAGCTGTCTTCAGATACACCAGCAGAGGGCGTCAGATCTCATTACGGATGTTTGTGAGCTGGGATTTGAACTCAGGACCTTTGGAAGAGCAGTCAGTGCTCTTAACCTCTGAGCCATCTCTCCAGCCCCCATAAGAGTAGTTTTAAGGAATCTCTACTGTCAGGTCTTCCCTGACCCACATCTTGAAGCTTTGCTACAATCAGAATTCTTAGCCAACAGGTCTAGCCTGTTCCATAGGAAACTAATTTTGGTGAAGCTCTGTGGACTTTGTTCCAGTGAAGTGTCTACCATATTGCCTTTGAATGGGAAAGTCTCAACTCAGTTCTCAGGTGTCTTGCCCCACCCCCTTCCCCAAGTGAAAGCCCAGCTGGAGCCACAAAAGGAAGCAAGTGACAGGTGGGGCAGCTTTGCTGGATCTGAGTGTCCTGGTCCTCTTTGGCAGGAAAACTTACCAAGTTGGAATGGCTTTCAGTGGCCCCTTACCATTCTCACGGGGCCTGTCTCTAGCAGAAGTAGAGAGGGGAGCATTGTTCATGATGATTCAGTAGTTTTGCAGCTCTCTTTTGATGATCTTGGCCCAAGCTGTGGGCACTACCTGGGAAGGCTGGCTGATTGTGAGGCAACCTCATTCTTTTTGCTCTGCCTGCTTTCCCTTTGCCTCCTTTTGGTGGCCTCTAGGTCCTTACCAGTTCTTCCCAGGGTAAGGGGGTCACTCTATAGCAGTGAGTGGCATGTTGCTCTCAGTTCATCAAGGAATGGAGAATTAATGGATAGCCCTTTTCCTAGGTGACTGTTTGTATGCAAGGGCAAAAGGTGCTCTTGGAGAAAACAGGAGCTCAGCTTGTAGAACAAGAACTTCGAGACTTTCAACCCCAAACTCCCAGCAGAGACATTCAGGAGGACTCTCTGGAAGAGCCTTCCTGCGAAGGATCTCACGAGCAGCTGAGTCCTCACCACTGGGAGAAGACTGTCCTCCAGGAACCAGTCCTCAGATTGACTGAGACAGGTAACCACTCTGGCTCTCTCACCAGCCTCTTTCCATCACAGCCTCCCATGGCTCTGCAAATGCAGTTGTGTTACATATACCCCCTTTAAAATTTATTATTTATGGGGGGGGGTGCCAAAGGGCACTTATGGAGGTCAGAGGACAACTTTGTGGAATCATTTCTTTCCTGTTACCTTTATTTGGGTTATAGAGATCAAACTCTGGTCTCTGGCTTGAGTAACCCTTACTTACTAATCCAGTTTCCTGGCCTTATAAAATTACACATGATAACTGATATTATTTTTGAGACAGTGTCTCACTATGCAGCCCCAGCTGGTCTGAAATTCACTCTGTAGACCTGAACTCACCGAGACCCACCTGCCTCTGCTTCCCAAGTGCTGGGATTAAAGGTCCACATTACCATACCCAGCCTGTTTGGGTGTTTCTTTGTCTGTTGAAGAATCACTGGATTCATTTGTAAAGTGGCTGCCCTGTCTGAGAGCCCTATCCACAAAGCAGAGGGTGCTTGTCCATATCCTTGCCAGCACTTCCTTTGGGCTGTTTTATTATGATGTAATATCCCTTGAGGTTTTGATTTTCATTCCCCTAATGAGTTGTGTTTGCCATTATTTCATATGTTTATTAAATTATATATCCTGGTCAGTGAGATGGCTCTGTGGGTAAAGGTACTTGCCACCAAGCCTGAAACCTGACTTCAATCCCTGAGGTCCACATGATGGAAGGAGGGAATCACTCCTGTAAGGTGTGTTCTCTGACCTTCACACACACACAATCATACAAACAATCATCCCTAACACACACACAATCATACAAACAACCATCCCTAACACACACACACAATCATACCTAATACACATACACACAACCATACAACCATCCCTAACACACACACACAATCTTACAAACAACTATCCCTAAAACACACACACAGACACACAGAGAGAGAGAGAGTAAATATAGTAAGACATTGTGAAAAGGAAATCTGATATTTTGTCTTTGGTTATTGGGTCTCATGTAGCCTAGGCTGGCTTCAAAGCCACTACAGAGCTGAGGGTGATCTTGAACTCCTGCTCCTCTAGCCTTTATCTCCTAAATCCTGTGACGAGAGGCCTTTGCCATCACTCCCAGTTTATAGAAGAATGCTAGTCATATGCTTTGCCCATTTTTAACTTGGAAGGTTTGTATTTTTATTGTTGAGGTTTAAGAGTTAAAAGGGGGAGGGGTCTGGATCCTAGACCTCACAGATGATAACTCATGAATGTTTTCTCTCATTCTGTGAATTATCTTTAGTATTTTGATGGTATTCCAAGAATCACAACTGTTTTTATGTTTTAAAATTTTTGTACTACATTTTTATTTATTTTCAGTGTACCTGTATGTGTGGGCATGCACATTCCATGTGCATATGTGAAAGTCAGAGATACAGTTCTCTTTTTCCACTATGTGGGTCCTGGGGGTCAAATCGTGTCATCAGGCTTGGCCAGAGTTGCCTTTACCCTCAGAGCCTCATCAGCCCAAGGTTTTCTTATTGATAGTCTCTGAGGTTTTTTTCTTTGCTTTGGCTTTTGGAGTCCTAGCTAAAATACCATTGCCCAATCAAATGATTCAGAGTCACATTTATGTTCTCTAAAGAGTTGTTTAGTTCTTCCATTCATTTTGAGTTAGTCTTTTTTGTATATGATAATTTTGTGTGTGTCACTAAGGTTACTATAACAAAAGCCCCTTAGACTGGGCAACAAATTTATTATTAACAGTTTTAAAAGTTAAGCCTAAAATCAGCTGGGGAGTTGGCTTAGTGGGTAAGAGTGTTTGCTGAGTTCAAATCCCTAGAAGCCAAATACACAGGCCTGGCTCCTGTAATGCCAGTGCTGGGGAGGGGCGTGGCGAGAGATCTAGCTCAGGGCCAGTGCTGGGCATGGGCGTGGCGAGGGATCTAGCTCAGGGTCAGTGCTGGGCATGGGCGTGGCGAGAGATCTAGCTCAGGGTCAGTGCTGGGCATGGGCGTGGCGAGAGATCTAGCTCAGGGCCAGTGCTGGGCATGGGCGTGGCGAGAGATCTAGCTCAGGGCCAGTGCTGGGCATGGGCGTGGCGAGAGATCTAGCTCAGGGTCAGTGCTGGGCATGGGCGTGGCGAGAGATCTAGCTCAGGGTCAGTGAAAGACCCTGTCTCAAGAGAATAAAGCAGAGTGACAGGACATTCAACATCTGTTTCTGGTCTCTTATGCTTTAGAGAGGCACACACAAGCAAATGCACCATACTGCCATACTGTAACACACACACAAACAAAAAGAAGTCCAAAGTTGGTACCACCAGGTGCAGTGTCTGAGGACCACACAGTAGTACCTGCCATGTGTCCCATGTGACTCAAAACAAAACAAAACAGCAAATGATGAAAAGATGAGGCTTTTCATCTTTTTGACAAGGCACTAATTCCATTCATAAGGGCTTCATCTTTATGACCCCGTCATCCCACCCCCCACCCCCACTCCCAGATACTACACTACCCATAAATTTAGGTAGATGTTTAGACAGAATGGGATTCTTTGGTACTCTTTGAAGCTTGTGAGCTGAGAGTCAGATGCAGTTATTTGCACCCAACCAATGGACAGAAGCAGCTGACCCCTGTTGTTAAACTAGGGAAGGCGGAGAGAAGCTGAAGAAGAGGGTGATTCTGTAGGAGGACCAGCAGTCTCAGTTAATCTGGACCCCCAAGATCTTTCAAACACCGGACCACCAAACAGACAGCACACACCAGCTGATATGAGGTCCCCAACACACATGTAGTAAAGGACTTCCAGGTCTGTGTTCATTCAGAGACGATGCACCTAACCTTCAAGAGACTGGAGGCCCCAGGGAGTTTGGAGGTCAGGTGGGGTGGGGGATGGGGGCATCCACAAGGAGAAGGGGTGGGATGGAAAAGAAGTGTGGAATGTAGAGCAGTCGGAGGGTGGATAGGGAGGGGTGGGGAATGGAATATGGAGTGTAAAAAATGAATTACAAATTAAAATTAAATTTAAAAAAGAAAAAGAAGAAGAGAAAAATCCAGTGATTCCAGGGCCACTTGCCAGAAAATGATTTCTTTCCCATTTGAATTGTTCTTAATATCCTTGATGAAGGCAGGCAGGCAGGCAGGCGGGCGTGCAGGCAGCAGGCAGGCAGGCAGCAGGCAGGCAGGCAGGCGGGCGGGCGGGCGTGCAGGCAGGCAGGCAGGCAGGCAGCAGGCAGGCAGGCGGGCGGGCGTGCAGGCAGGCAGGCAGGCAGGCAGCAGGCGTGGTGATGAATGCCTGGGATCTCAGCACTTAGGAGGTGGAGGCAGAAGGTCAGGCGCTTACCATCACCTTCAGTTCTGTAGTGAGTTTGAGACCAGCCTGGGCTATGTGAGACCCTGTCTCAGTGAACGAAGCAAAACCTTGATGAAATCACTTGGCAATAACTGTCTGAGCTCCTCATTACATGTAAGATTAATTAAAATCCAAAACTCAGCTCCCCAGCCACATTAGGCGTTTCCAATGCTCAGCAGTCACATCTGTCTCCAGATGTCATGGTGAGTGTGTATTCAGCACATGAGAACAAACTTTTCCCAAGTCTCCATTTCCCTGGCCCAGTCTAGCTCAGATCCATCTTGATCCTCAGCTCTGTCAGAAGGTGGACAGTTCCTTTAACTAGGATACACATCTAATTTGTATTCCATTCTCTAAATACTTAGGCTGTCAACAGTGCAGTGAGAAAAACAACATAGTCCTTGGATTTATCATCCTTTGAAGTGAAGGAGGCTGTTAGTCTTTGTCCATGTAAGAAAGGGATATTAATTCAAGGTACAGTAGGACATGTCTGTGGTCCCAGCTACTTAAGAGGATCACTTAGTCAACCTAGGTGATACAATTGGCCCTGTCAATGAATAATAACCCTTCAATTGTTATCCTTCATCATTGTTGGTACTTAGTTCTGATTTTTTTCTGTCTGTTTTCCTATACCTTTAAAAAAAAAAATGCTGGGCAGTGGTGGTGCATGCCTTTAATCCCAGCACTTGGGAGGCAGAGGCAGGTGGATTTCTGAGTTCAAGACCAGCCTGGTCTACAGAGTGAGTTCCAGGACAGCCAGGGCTACACAGAGAAACCCTGTCTCGAAAAACAAAATAAATAAATAAATAAATAAATAAATAAATAAATAAATAAATAAATAAATTTTATTTATGAGTATACTATAGCTGTCTTCAGATACACCAGAAGAGGGCATCGGATCCCATTATAGATGGTTGTGAGCCACCATGTGGTTGCTGGGATTTGAACTCAGGACCTCTGGAAGAGCAGTCAGTGCTCTTAACCACTGAGCCATCTCTCCAGCTCCTTTTGACCTTTTCTTAAAGATTGGAAGGACAGAAGGATAATTTGGTTCCTAGCTTTACTATAAATTAGGGACACTCCAGGAACTAATTAACTGTGCAGATTCCCAGGGCTAAGCCTCAGAGATTCTGGCTCATCACATGAAGGGTGGGGAACCTTGTGTTGATGGGTCCATAGGAGGCTAATGCACACATGCCACCAGCAGAGGCTGACAAACCTCACAACATATTTAAACTTCTATTCCTGGAGTTCTTTCTTCTAAGTGCAGAAAACAAAGCATATTATTTCTAATTATAGAGTCCTCCAGAATGAGAGGTGACAAGGAAAACCCGAAACAGGAGGAGGCAAGAGGAGCAAAGGCATGCACAGTCTTACATGGAAGACCTAAAGGGGGTACCCTGCACAGCCCTGAGCCAAGAGGGGTGACTGCAAGTGATGCCCGATTGTTGCAATGGCAGGTCAGACCCCCACAATCTCCCAAGTCACTTGCCCACTACCAGAAACATTGCAGAGAGCTGGAATATATCAGTAATCCCCTCAGAGGTCACCCGCTGAGAGAGTTAAAGAGAAGCAGAGGAGGCCGAAGAAGAAGCCTGAGTGGCCTCCTGCAGTGTCTTGGTCACCAGGCAGCCCACCCAGCCAAGAAACCTTACAGCTGTGAAGATTGTGGGAAAAACTTCACGTGGAATTCAGAGCTGAAGCGACACAGGAGAGTGCACACCGGGGAGAGACCCTACATCTGCGGGGAGTGTGGAAACTGCTTTGGGAGGCAGTCAACTCTGAAACTGCACCAGAGAATCCACACTGGGGAGAAACCATACCAGTGCAGCCACTGTGGCAAATGCTTTCGCCAAAGCTCCAACCTCCACCAGCACCACAGGCTCCACCACGGGAACTGAAGCCATGCTGTGTGTTGTAGAGTCCTAGGGAAAGGCTTTTGGTCTCTCCCTTCTCTTACTTGCCTGTAAATCGCAAAGTATCTTTTGTGACTTACAAACAGAGCAAGTGGCCTTTGGGAAGTGATGGGTCAATAATCAACTTGTAAGGAGGTCAGAAAGAGGCTGATGGGGCCTGACTATAAGGAAAGCTGATCTGGGTCTTGGAGCACAGAGAGCTGCAGTCTCGGCAGAGTGAGGACTAGTTACTGAAGAATAGTCAGAATGAGCTGCAAGTGACTTTAATTAATTAATCTTCATCTTCTAAAATACAGTTGTTTTCATGTGTACACTTGAGCAGTTGATGAGAATGCAAAGAAAGCATTCACCGGAGAGTCCTCTAAGAGTCTTTCTGCAACTGACTTTTTTGGTAGTGGTAGTTTTTAATTACTTTTATTTATTTTTAAGACCGGTCTCTCTATATAGCCCTAGCAGTGCTGGAACTCAACTCTGTAGACCAGGCTGGCCTGGAACTCAGAAATCCACCTGCCTCTGCCTCCCAAGTGCTGGTAAAAAGGTATGTGACCCCAAACCCTGCTATAACTAAAGACAAATTGAGAATGTGTGTGTGTGTGTGTGTGTGTGTGTCTGATTAAAAGTTTCTAAGTAAGTAGACAGTACTTTTATTTGAATTATATTTGAGGGAACTTTTTATGTCAAAGCACTTTTGATTTACAAAAGGTGTTCCACCTCCAGCCCACGATATAAGGGAAAGCTCCCAAGAGAAGTAAGTACTGCTCTGGTGGACAGGGGAATTCTGCCTGTTCTTAAATAAGCCATTAGCTTTAAAACTGTGACTAGTGTGTTCACGGTGTTTACAATTGGATTATGGGAAGGGTTATACAATTAAGTGACTCCAGGAAAATTATTGAAATAGATTAATTTATGATAGGTAAATTGTACCTCCATAGCCTTTTAAAATAACAGAATATTTATATAAAATGTTAAGAGTTCCAGAAGTGGGTCTAGGAACCTTCCCATGCCAAACTCTTGTTTTCTTAAAGTAGAAAGTAGAGCCCAATCAGTAATCACCCTAGGGAAGGCACCCTCTTCCTCCATTTCGGCAGATATGTGTAAGTAGGATGTGGTGGCCATTCTTCTGAAGGCATCAATGCCAAGTCACTGCCTTTATCTTCAATATTCAGCTGGGCCTTACCTCTTCCCCAGCCCACACACCACTGCTAGCCAGAGCCTTTATAGTTTATACACATAGACACATACACACACACAACTTTCCTCTAAGCCACCTTCACTGCTGTCTTGTAATAACTTCTTAGTCATGTCTGAATTTGTTTTCTACTGGTGCTATAACAACTGAATGCAAACTTGGTGGTTTAACACAAAACTTCGCTTATACTGCAAGTTAAAGGTCTGAAATCAGCCTCAGCCATAATCTCCTTGAGCAGGGTTTCCCATTGGAGACTCTGAGAGGTAAATTGGTTTCCTTGACTTTTTCAGCTTCTAGCAGCCCACTCCATTCTTGGATGCTTATATTGGGTATAGCAGGATAATCTCCACATCTCAAGATCTTCAGTAATACTTACAAAATGTTCATTTTGCCATTTAAGGGATCATCTGCTGGTTCCAAGGATTAGGATATACGTGGAGGACCATCATTTGGCCTACCTTCCATCCATGTATGTCAACTTGGTCACTAAAAGGGGATCTCCAAAAGAGATGGAACATAGGATTGTTTGTAAGGGTTGGCACGGGGGCAATGGCTAGAGTTTTGCTACCTGGAATCTTTCATAGTATGTTTCCTGTCTTCGGATTACACAGCAGTAATCGTTCGGCGTCTTTGGGCACCTGTTCAAACCTTTAATTTATGTGACAAACTCACAGTTAACATTTTTCTTTTCCAAACAGTGTCAAGGCCATGCTGCTGCCTTGCCTGCTTGTCCCCAGCCCAGTTTTCCTTTGTATGAGGCTCACCTCCCAACAACGGATGGCATGAGGGTCCAATGGCACAGAAGGCTCTTGGGTACTGCATTCAGATATAGGGGTTCCCTCATCTCCTTCATCCATTCATGCTTCCCCAGAGCCTCCGCACAGTCTTGACCTACCTACTTTCCTTGCGGCCAGCTTCCCTTTCCTGGACCCCAACCTAAGAAAATAACCTATCATGCAGCTCTGGCTCCTACCCATCCCATTGGCTCTGCCATATTTCTGGGTCCTGCCTAGCACATACTGGTGTCAGCTTAGGGGTGACTCCTGCTTTCAGTGTTTGATTCCCCGAGTTAGCCCCAGGGAGACCCAAGGAGAAGGGAAACATCCCCAGGTAGTGGAGGTCTGTACACCAAAAGAACCCTTTTTCATATCCAGCAGGTAAGGTGCCAATCAATCCCACAGTACAACTGTCACTCCAGTAAGACTGGCAGTGACTCCTCACAGTGCAAGACTGCTCCTCAAACTAAAATGTTTCCGTTATTGCTTCATTGAAGTATTACACGTACCAGAAAACTTGTGCACTTATAGTATACGGTTCAGTGTTTACCATACAGCATTTAGAGCTGTGCCTCTG
Source organism: Mus musculus (assembly GCF_000001635.26). Taxonomy (NCBI): domain Eukaryota; kingdom Metazoa; phylum Chordata; class Mammalia; order Rodentia; family Muridae; genus Mus; species Mus musculus. The sequence continues at coordinate 3,857,370 of NC_000082.6, forward strand.
TCACTCCAGTCTTGTTTTAAGATACTGTCAGTGTCACAGAGAAGTGAAGCTTAAACATTAGCAGTCATTGCCTGCTCCTGTCACAGCTTATGCCTCTGGAAAATATCTTCTGTGCACACCAGGTGTGCACTGTGTCATACGTCAACACTTTCTTCCCTAGTCCTGTTGTGTTGTGTGAAGGGGCTTTCAGTCCCTCTATTGGTTGATGGAATTGTGTAATTGCACCCTGGTTATTGTGAATAGAGTAATGTTGTTCTAACGTTATATCCAGGTTTTTATGTTTCACTTCTCATGGGTACATGCCTAGGGGCCGAGCAAAGCTCCCTGCTAGGCCATGTGATAATCCTGCTGATCAAACTGTCTCCAACGTGCTTACACTACACTTTACACTTGCCAGTTTCTGCACACCTTTAACATAATTACTGTCTTGTTTCAGATTTTGGCTTTCTGAAGCAGGCTTTCATGTCTGGCATAGAACTCACAATCCTAGCTGACCGTGACCTTCCTGCCTCCACCTCCCAAGTATCAAGGTTACAGGCATGTGTCACCATGTACAGTTTTCATGGAATCTGTCTTTGTGATTATTGTTATCCCAGAGTAAAGTGGTCTCTTTTATGGTCTTGATTTTCTTTTTCCTGATGACTAATGATGTATTTGTTTCTTGTCTTTATATTTGCTTTGAAGAAATGGCTATTTAAAATTCCCCTCCCCTCTGGTGTTTTGAGCCAGGATCTTGCTGTATAGCCCTGGCTGGCCTAGAACTCACTACATAGATCAGGCTGGCCATGAGTTTGAAATACTGCTCCTGCCTGTTTGTCAAATCTTTTGCTCTCTGTTGTTTTCCAGCAGGAGTCTTTGCTCTGTAGCTTAGGCTGGCTGGGCTTACAGCAGTCTTCTTGCCTCAGCCTTGAGTCCTGGGTTTACAAATGTGAGCCACCATAACTATCTCTGTGGCCCTTTTAAAATGGGCTATCATTTTTTATTGCTGGGTTTTAAGAATTCTTTAAATATTCTGGGATGAAGTCCTTATGATGAAGTCCTTGAAAACAGTTTCTCCCATTCTTTGGAAATACATTCTTGTGTAATTGTTTTGTTTTTGCAGTGAGGGTTGATACAATCTCCAGCATAACTCAGGCTAGCCTCAAACTTGCAATCCTCCTGTCCTAACCAGGATGGGATGACAGATGTACACGCGTGCCCAGCGGTACATATCTGTAATGAAAACAGCTGTTACTTGTCAAAATACAAGGAACCAAATTCTCTGTTTCTAAATTGCCAGTGTAAAGTAGCCTGACATCCCTGTGATTTAATGAAATTAAGGACCCTTGGAGCACAATTTCTATCATTCCTCCAAGCCTGTTGGGTCACATCACCCACAGACTTCCCTGTGCCAGTCATGCATGGCTTGTGGTTCCTAAGGAAAATTTAAATATCTATTAAAATAGTTCTATTAGTCTTTGGAATAAACATTTTCCCACTGAAATAAAGATGGTATTGATTACTTCATAAGCAACAGATGTTGGTAAGTACTTGACATACAAGACTTTTTTCCAATTATGGGGACTGAACTCATCTCATGCAGCAGACTTGAGAGACTATTTTTCTATTGTTATTACTATTTTAGGAAGAAAACCCCCACAAATGTTCAGAATCCACATACTCTAGACCACATCACATAGCCAGACAGACAATTAAGAGCAGATCTGAGTTCCAGGTTGTTGTTTCTTAGTTTACTAACTGGGTCTTTGGTTGGTATGGGTTGATGGGATTTCACTGTGTTGCCTAGGATGGCCTCAAATTCTTGGACTCAGGCAGTCCTCCTGCCCCAGCCTCCTGAGTTTCTAGGACAACAAAACACATGACACAATTACTGTTTTATTTTTTTCATGGATTTCTGTCTTAGTTATTGTTCTATTACTGTAAGGAGATACCGTGACCAAGGCAATTTCAAAAAGAAAATGTTTAATTGGGGGTTTACTTAGAGTTTCAGAGGGTTAGGCCATTTCCATTGCGGTAGGAAGCATGGTGGCAGATAGGCAGACATGGTCTGGGGCAGAAGCTGAGGGTTTTCATCTAACCCAAAGGCATTGGCCGGGGTGGGGGTGGGGCGGCTGGTGTGGGCTTTTGAAACCTCAAAGCCCCTAGACACCTTCTAGGAGAACCACATCCTTCCTTAACAGTTTACCAACCAGACACCAAACATTCAAATATATGAATTTATGGGGACAGTCTTACCTTTCCTTTTGTGACATGTGGTTTCCTTAAAAAATAGTGCCTGAACTGAGTACCTAGCCTAGCAATGTATGAAGCCCTAAGGTCAACCCCTAACATTGCACAACCTCTGTTCCCTGGATATATGCACAACTTCTCAAGGAAGAAGTTGGTGTATTGAACTGGAAGTCCACATGTAGCTAGATAGTATGGCTGGAGAAGACATAACAGAAATGGTCTCATTGTAGACTTCACTGTTATCCTAAGGACAACAGAATGTCAGTAGAAAGTGTCTTTGAATGGTGACCCAATCACACCATACTTGACTATTTTACTTAACTGGCTGGATAAAGTTTACTCTTGGATGAGGACAATTAAGTAGAGAAGCAGGTTTGGGCTTTCTTTGGTTTGGTTTTTGTTTTGTAATGCTAGGACCCATACAGGGCTTCCCAGATACTAAATAAGAACCCTTTCACTGAATTATATCCCCAGCATGTTTGAGAAATAGTAAGATATCATTCACAGAAATTCATGGAAGAATGGATAAGGAGTTGGGAAAATTTATAGATAAGAAATTGGCTTCTCATATTCCTAGAGGTGGAGAAGTCCAAGACTCATGTGCTGGCAGACCCCCGTATCTGGAAAGGGCCCTTTTATAGATAGTGTGATCTTGATGGGTCCTCACATGATGGAGAGTTCTGGCTAGTTCTCTCAAGTTTCTTTTATAAGGTAACTAAATAAGGGGTTCACATTCATGACCTAATCACTTTCCAAAGTCCCCCACCTTCTAAAACTATCCCCTGGGAGCTAGGATTTTAACATGAATTTTGGGAGACAAACATTGAAATCACAGTGTGAAGGAAGAAGAGGAGGTTCAATTGTATGGATAGAGTACCATGACCTGGAAGCAAACAAGCTAAATGTATGCAGTGTCAGATAGGTATTTGGATTTCTCAAAAATGTTCAAAGGAGAATGTTTTAGGTACAGGAATTGCAACAGAGGAGAAACCTGGGCTGACATCAGATAAATCTGTGCAGTCATAAATATGGCTAAAATCATTCAGGAGAAACCATTTACCCAAGGTGAGCCAAGAACACACTGACTAATCGGAAGCACATTAGATAGAATGCTGCTCCCAAGGGTCGAGCTGTGCGGAGGGGGTATGTGCGAGGACCAAGCCTGCTTGAGCACCTATGGTAATGGTTAATGTAGGCAACATATAGAGACAGTCTCAAAGCCAATCAGGCGTAAGAGCACACCAGCGCGGCTTCCTCTGGTGCAACATTGGTCAGTGCTTCCCATCATGCTATAGAAACAAAGGTCTCTGTAGCCTCAACACGTTACTCTCACACAGACATGCTCACTCAGTCCAGAGTAACCTCAGGGCAGATGTCTTCTGTCTATAGCCGTTTCCTGCTGAGACCTTAGAGGTGTGGGGTGGCCATGGGACAGACCACACCTACCTCACCAAACTGCACTGCTGCATGTCCAGCTTCAATAGCCAGAGCAGTGTACACGTGCTGATAGAAGGAAACACCGGAAGTGGCCTCAACATTCGGCTTCCCAACTGGCTCCGGGGCAAATGGAATCTGTTAGCGCCAGCCTATACACCAGGATTGCTCCAAAGCTACAGGAAACCGTAAGAGATAACTATTTACCATACTTCTTCCCAGCTGAACCTGTCTGTTTGACAACAGTTGCTCAGAGGCGGCAGCGATACCTTTCCTGTACCGCTACCGTGCAACTAAGACTGTGAAGGTGGGTAGACATCTATTGCAGTCTTGGAATAATGCTGAAACTTTATACTGAATTCCGGGAAACAGGATACGCTATTTCCTTTATCATGTGAAGTATATTCATTCACTCTTTCATATTCTCTAAAGTATTATCCAACCAGCTGTTTCAAATTTACATTACTGCAACAGAAAATTCTTGAAGTATATATTTTAAAAGTTCACCACCTGCTGTCATCACAACATTTATTGGATGATAAATTGCACATCAGAGGCACACATTCACAGTTGAGCTAAGACCAGTGAAAATCCATCAAAAACAAAAAACAAAACAAAAACAAAGCAGTAAAGCTGAAACGTTAAACAGAAATGCATACAGAAACCTAATTAGGCATTAAGATAACTAGACATGGTAGAATACTCTTAGGTATTTATTTAAATGAATATGCTGTATCTTCTTCCTCTCTAAACTGCGCTTGTAGACAAGGGTCTCAATTTGAAGAGACAAAACATCTGTAGTTAGACAGGTCTTGGTAAGATAAGCAATAGCCATTTTTTTTAATATCACTTAAATAGTTCTAATAAACAAGACTAAACCAGTTAAATATATATTTAATAAACATCTTTACCTTTTAAACAAATAGTCAAAGCAAAAGCAGTTTCCTACTGAGATCCCCTGACCTCAAGAAACATTTAAAATAGGTTCTTTTTTTTTTTATAAAAGCTGTAACCTACCCCTCCCTTTGTATACAGTAAATTACAGATTTAAAGCAAAATCTGTATTTTTAGATTGTTTGACATCTTATAGTCACCAGAACAGTGCTACTTAATTTTATAGAACTTTAGGCTTCAAAGACAAAAATGTCCTTGAAGTGCCTGAGCTCTTGTGCTGGCTGTCTTCAGTGTTATAGAGACAGATGGACAAATTATTTTTGGCAGCACAAAACTAATTTGTGTTCTACTCCTTCAACAACAAAATCGAACAGCTCTTAAATACAAAGTGCAAGTACTAGCTAGCATCTAAATCCCACTGGGAAATGCTGTTGGCATCAGAAATAACAGTTTAACAGAAACTGGTATCCCCACCGTCATGGTAAGGAACAGTTTTATTCACATTTTTATCATGGCATCAAAAAATCCACAAAGCTTTGAGTTCACATCTTCAATACCAAGTTTCCACACTTCATAACATCAACATTCCTTGTACAACATGTAGATGGCTAACCATTCATAGCAACAGGCTTTTACATTCCATTTTATATTCCTGTATTGACTGTATCCAATATTCGTTATTAGCACCTATATGATTTGCTAATACCAAGGGTTAAGAGCAATCGTGTGGAATCTACCCTACTTGGCAATATTATTAGGAGGATAAGAAGGCCATCACAATAAAGGTAGCCCAAACACCACAGCTTTTTCTTCAACGTCTTAGAGGCAGAACAGCTTGAAAATAACATACAACCAATGTTTTTAGGAACAAGCACACGATAAGGAAATAACTAAAAATATTTCACAGTAACTGACATAACAGTTTTTCATTTTTTCTGCATACCAATCACCAATACCAATATCAAAGGCTATTTAACTACTCGCACATGTAGTAATAGTTTTTGTAAAAGTCCTCTTTTTCCCTAATCTTTTGTGAGTGGTCTTTCAAAGTCTGGAGAATGCAGAAAACCACAAACACTGAGAGGTAAATTGTGAATTCCATGTTAAGATGTACAGCAAGGCTGGGCAGTGGTGGCGCACACTTTTAATCCCAGCAACTCAAGGCAGAGGCAGGCAGATGTCTTGAGTTGAGGCTAGCCTGGTCTACAGAGCCAGGCCCAGGACAGCTAGAGCTCCACAGAAAAACCCTGTCCTGAAAAACAAAACAAAAAGATGTACAGCAGGACCCGAAGCATAAACTCAACTTCTTTGGTATTTCTTTAGAGGCAAAAACAAATAAAAAAGGTAACAACTTCCAACCTTTCTATCAGCCATTTTCTCATTTCTTTTGGTGCCAACTCTCATGAGTAAGGGGGCTCTTTTCCAGTTTTACTCCCTGTCCTTCAACTCTTCAGCCTTCACCCAAACATTAGAGCCCATGAGGCACCATAGCAGTTCCTCCCTTGAGAAGCAAGAGTAGGAAGCTAATGCTCTTACTGCTGTCTATCAACCACTATATCCCAGGGTTAGGTGAAAACTCGAGACTACCTTTCTATACAATTCAAAGCATCTCTGACAGAGGGCTGAAGAGCCCTGAAAGCCATTAAGACGCCCAACTCCCTGACAGAATGATGCTTTACATCCTAAATGTGGAGAAACCAGCCAAATCTGACCTTGACATACAGGGCATACAGTCTCAACTGTGGATCAGCTGAAACAGTGGCCTCTAGGAGGGGGCAACAGCCAGGACAGGATGACAGATGAGGCAAGGCTGTCGACTTCAGTTTATCTCACTCAGCAACAGTGATCTTCCTGTCTCTAGTAAATATTAAGAACTTAGTTGCACGGCTGGTGTCTTTTTGTACATGAAGTTCTCCATTTGTACTTCTATAGAAGAGACACTGCCCAGTTACTTACTACGTTGCAGCCACTGGCCTTCAAGAGGGCTTTTTGTTCATGAAATTTCCCAGCAGTAATTCTATTTTAATAAATACTGTTGCTTTTATAGTCCACTTAAACAGAATGAAATCATCCTTGCATACTAACCAAAAAAAGAGTTAAGTTTTACTAATAGGTATATAATCCATTTTGCTGTAAAGTGTAGTTCTATATGAATGTAGACTTACATTCTTGGTTCTTTTAATAACCACACTGTATGACAATATTTTGTTCTAATATTTATCTGTAATACCAGTACCTAAAGACATATATGTTATTATTTTGATTAAAAACTCAACAATGTTATATGTTTTTTTCTTTGGAGATGGAGAAGAGGAGTTATAATTTAATGAAAACAAATCTGATTTAATATACTGACAAGGAATTCAAGCATGAAGCCGTAGAATCTTCTGTGGCTTTTTAAGAGCAATGAAATAAAGCTCTGGATAAAACAAAGGCCACAATGGGCTCCAGGCAGTAAGTCCCAGGGCAGCCTCCATAAGGACTGTCTCCTTCTCCCTCTCCCCACTTCCTTGTCTCTTAGTAGGATTAACATGTGGCACAAACACCAACAGCGAGTAGTGCAATGTCACTGAATTTAGATGTCAGCCTCATTGCAATGTGCTTAGCAAAGGATGGACTTTACCCTCTGAAAGCTTCCGTTCATCTATAAAACATGGACAGTCGCAGATTTTTTTTTGAAGATTAAAAAAAATAATATAACCACAGTATTTAGCATGTTCTCTAAGAAGTAGTTCTAACTATTCATAACCAGCCTGGAATGTGCTTCAGTGGGATCTGGAGGAAAACCCCCTTAGAAAGGAACAGGTACTCCCTGTAAAGTCTAACGTTGACAGTGTCAGGACCTATCCCTGCCATCAAGTCTGAAAGTGGACTGCCATCAAGCTGTTAACTACCTGGACATGGTGGCATATACCAGTAATGTTAGCACGTGGAAGATGAATACAGGAAAATGATGATTTTGAGGCCAGCCTGGGCTCCCTGAGCAGGGAGACTCTCTCCCCACACACTTTAAAAAAGTGCCTCCCTGCTCCCTACACACACTTTTAAAAAGTTGGCAAATTTGGTAACTTTATATGGAATCCTAAACTAGAAATTCACATTTAAAAAAAAAAAAACCAAACATTACACTGAAATAGCTTTAACAAAAAAAGCATAAAAACAAATATAAAAACATTTATTTTTCTAGATATATCATGTAATAGGACTGGCAAAAAATAAATTTCCCCTTCCTAAAATATTCTTAGAAATAACATTTTTAAAGAATGAATTGTAAAACAACCTTCATCTTAACAAAAACTGAATTATTTTGGTTTTTGAAAGAGTCCCTCTATGTAGCCTTGGTTTGATTGGCACACACTATGTAGACTAGGCTGGTCTTTACATCACAGAAATCCTGTCTCTGCTGCCTAAATGCTGGGATTAAAGGTGTGAGCCACCATACCCAGCAGTCAAAAACTGAATTTTACAGTTTTATGCTTCCCTGGCTCATATAAATGGAATTTGATCAGTAACTGGGTTCAAATCCTGACTTCACATACTATCTATGTAACACTGATTTATCTCCTCAGATCTAATCAGATGTGATAATACTGAAACATTCCATGGAATGTGTGTAAAGTGCTTGCTTAGCACAGTGCCCTGTGCACTGCAGTGTTTACCACCACACAGACACTGAAGAGCCCAATTCGAGCAAAGGCTTGTATTTACTTGCTGTTTCTCCTATGGGCTCGTTTATGAGTGACGAGCTGCATACTCACACTGAAACTCTTCCCACACACTGTGCATTTAAAAGGCTCTTCTCTTCTGTGGCTCTTCTCATGGGATACAAGCTCTGACTCGAAAGCAAAAGTTTTTGTACATGTTTTGCACTTATGAGGTTTTTCCAGGTCATGAATGGTTTGGTGAGAGACAAGCTCCGAGAAACAAGGAAAAGTCATGTCACAATCAAGACACTGTAAGGGTTTGAATCTGGAGAATGAAAAAAAGTCCTCATCATCAATACTGCAGTTTTTCGAGTCCTCCTTATGGTCTTTCTCAGGGAGAGTAGGGTCTGAGGGCTGCTCCAAGGTCTTCACACAGTGTGTGTGCTGGGGCAGTGTGTCTGATGAACCTCTCTCTTCAGGCAAAGCCAGATTTGCTTCCCGATTGTGGTCAGCACATTCATAAGATTTCTTATCAGTATGACTCTTCTGATGTTCTGCCAATCCTGGGAGCCACATAAAACCTCTCCCACATACACTACATGTATATAGTTTCTCCTTTAAATGGCTATTCATGTGCCTAGACAGGTGTGACTGCTGTCGGAAGCTGGCAGCACACTCGGTACACTTGTAAGGCTTCTCACCAGTGTGGATTCGCTTATGTGTCCTCAGGTTGGTTCGGTGACTGAAGGTCTTCTCACAGGTACTACATTTATACTTTTTCTCTCTTAAATGAATTTTCTGATGCAAAACAAGGTATGTATTATCACTGAAGCTTTGGTCACAGTCAGGACACTTGTACACATTTTTGGCTTCTTCCCAAGGAACTTCAATAATATCTGAAAGTGTTTTAACTCCTAAACATTGAGATAATTCTACTAATGGGGTTTGGTTGTCAATGGTAACCAAGAGGCTTATAAGTTTGGTCTTGCAAGTCAACGTTCCACCTGACATTTTGTCTTCAAGTATTTCATCATCCTGCTCAGATTGCTCAGAGTAGTGAACAACGGGTGCAGCAATGGAGTCCTTTTCTAGAGACAGCTCTTCAAGTTCCACAGGCTCGAGGCTCAACTCCTGACTGCTTTCAGTCTGGTCTTCCCCTCCTGTTCATAAAAACAAAACAGACACCACCTTTAAGTAACGCTAGAGAAAGAACATGTTCAAGTAGTTACACAGAAGACCAGGAAACTGAATGCTATCACATAAACAAAATTAGGAGCCAGCAGGCTCTCAACTTCCCCATATCAAAGTCTATCCATACGGGTGCACTGCAAGGTTCCAGGTCAATCTGCACGAAGGAATGGAGAATGTCTCTAAAACAGGCTTCAGTGGGATAGGTAGTAAGGACCTTGGAAGGCAGTGCCCAGAAATGTAGTTTTTCTGCTTAGTCTAATTAGGTCCTTAGGATTTTTTTATTATCTCAAGTGAGAGTTGAGTAGTCAAAACTGGAATAGAAATTAGATATATTTATCTGAAAAGAGAAGACAACTACTTTAATAAACAAATTATCAAAAATAGTTCTATATCCCTAGAAGGTCTCTAGAATTTTATCTTGAAGTTCCTAAGCAGCGTTTGGCAGAAGCCTTGGCCTTGGTAAAATGCCCTGGCAGTTGTCAAAAAACGGTGGTTCCTGTCAAAATGGCACATCTCGGCCAGCAGTGGACGCTTAGGGCTCGTCCACGGTGGCTCATCTTTCCTGCCTCAGCAGGAGCTTGATGGAGACTCTTTTCCTGTCTCAGCCTACTGCCTTCATGAGAAGCTGTCCACAGAAGCAACACCTTCTTTCCTGCCTCAGCCGCCTGCTTCCGTGAAACACCACTGTAGAGAGTATCCCACAAGGGGTGTCCCACAGTGTCAGCACTTCCTCTCTAGCCCCCAAGTTCAGAACTTGCAATCCTACCAATCCTCATTCTAGCAATCTCTGCCCTGAGAAGCTCCACCCCCTCAGAAATCCTATATAAGCCCTGCCCCTTTGTCTAATTCCTTGCTGTCTGCTCCCAGGAACAAGGGGCAGCCATCCCTGGATTCATCCCTCTATACCCTGGGCCATCCAATAAACTTCTTTCACCATACTTTCTGCCTAGTGGGACTCTTTCATTAGAAGAAGCTACAAAGAAAAGAACCAATGAAGAGGCAAAGAGAAGGAGCAGGGCAGAGCTCAGCTGAGGATCGCCTCCCCAGGGAGCTACAACCCCTCTGCTGAGGAGGCTTCCTCTCAGAGCTGTGTGGTTCCTTGGGCCCCTGTGTCTCAGCACCCCCTTCCATTGGGACACCTTCTCCTCTCAGAGCTCTATGATTCCTAGCTTCAGAGTCCCAGGCTACTCTTCCTCCGAACAGAATCACTTTTACATGCTTCACGGAAAACGATCACAATAGAGCTGCTGTGTATGTGTAGACTGCAAATACTGTCTTAGCTCAAGGAGGGCCAACTAAGCCTAAACCTAGTATAGACAACTCCTTTTAAATATTTTTTTCAAATATAGCCATCCCTAAATACCCACAGGTGTATGTATGGCTGCAGATTCAATTAATTGCAGGTTAAAAAAAAATTCTTTTTAAATCACATCTGTACAGGCTGGAAAGATGGCTTGGCTATTAAGAGTACCAGCTGTTCTTCCAGAGGATCTGGGTTCAATTCCCAACCACATGGCAATTCACAATCGTTTCTAACTTTAGTTCCATGGGACCTCCTAGGGCACCAGGCTTACACATCGTGCACAGACACAGACATACATTAAGGCAAAACACGCATGTACACACAAATACAAATAAATCTTTAAAAAAAAAACAAGAAAAAAATATAAAATAACTAATATCTAAAAATCCAGTCAAACTTTGCCAGGCATGTAAAGAATAGTAATCACAACTCATATAATGAGAAGAAAAGCCTACCCAAGATACAAGATACAATTTGCAAAACACATGAAACTCAAGAAGAACAAAGACGAAGTGTGGACACTTTGCCCCTTCTTAGAATTGGGAACAAAACAGCCATGGAAGGAGTTACAGAGACAAAGTTTGGAGCTGAGACAAAAGGATGGACCATCTAGAGACTGCCATACCTGGTGATCGATCCCATAATCAGCTTCCAAACGCTGACACCATTACACACGCTAGCAAGATTTTGCTGAAAGGACCCTGATATAGCTGTCTCTTGTGAGACTACGCCGGGGCCTAGCAAACACAGAAGTGGATGCTCACAGTCAGCTATTGGATGGATCACAGGGCCCCCAATGGAGGAGCTAGAGAAAGTACCCAAGGAGCCAAAGGGGTCTGCAACCCAATAGGTGGAACAATAATATGAACTAACCAGTACCCACCAGACCTCGTGTCTCTAGCTACATATGTATCAGAAGATGGCCTAGTCAGCCATCAGTGGAAAGAGAGGCCCATTGGTCTTGCAAACTTTATACGCCTCAGTACAGGGGAACTCGAGGGCCAAGAAGTGGAAGTGGGTGGGTAGGGGAGTGGGGGGGAGGGTATGGGGGACTTTTGGGGTAGCATTTGAAATGTAAATGAAGAAAATACCTAATTAAAATAAAAAATAAAAATAAAAAAAGAAGAAAAGCCAATCAATACAAATAGACCCAGAAATGACACATATATTTAAAATTAGTGTGTCCATATGCTTATAATCCTAGCACTTGGGAGGCAGAGATGGTAGATCTGTGTGGTTTCAAGACCAGCCTGGTCTACATTAGGGAGTTCCAGGATAGCCAAGACTACGTAGATCCTGCCTCATAAAACCAAATAAATAAAATCAGCAAAGAAAGTAGCAAAAGAGCTATTATATATATTTATAAATATATATAAATGTCCTATTATTTATATTATGTTCATAAACATGTGTTTGGTTACTGTTGTCTACGCTGAAGCCTATGCAGGTGCAGTGACTGTGGGTTCCCTGGTGGAGAGTTCTTCTGCAGGTCAGTAGGTGACACTGAGACTGATGAGGGCAGCAGGTAAGAGCCAGGTGGACAAGGGTGAGCATCAGGAAGGCAGAGTGCTGAGGGAGCAGAAGTAGGACGGGGGAGGGGCTCCTGTAGGCTGGCTATTGAAGATAAGAATAATTCTGGAGAGACTCGAATGAAGGATAGGAAGGAGTGTTAAAATCATCCACCAGCATCTCAGCCAAGTGTGGCCACTTGGGGTTCCTGGTACAAAGTGTTTCTGTGAGTTCACGTATGACAAAAAGAAACAGAGATGAGCTGAAAGGATATGCTGAGAAAGTTGGCAAAAAAGAACCAAGGGGACCCTGGGTTGTTAAGTATAAACATACACACACACACATATATATACACACATACACACATACATACATACACATACACACACACATACACACACACATATATACACTACATACACACACACATATATAATATACACACAAACATACATACACACACATATATATACACATATATACACATACACACATACATACATATATACACACACATACACACACATATATATACACACACACATACACACACACACATACATACACACACATATATAATATACACACATACACTTACATACATACACACACATACACACACATATAATATACACACACATACATACACGCACACATATATATACACATACATACACATACACACACATATATAATATACATACATACATACATACACACATACATACATACATACATACACACATATATTCAAGAAGATAGAGGATAACATGAACATGGCAGAAGTGGAAAATATAAGTCATGAATTTTGAAAAATAGTTTAGATGTCTATGCAGGCATAGGGATACTGCATATGGTTACTCTTACGTTAGAAAGGCAAAATACCCCCTTAAGAGAAAATCTGTTTCTAATCTTTAGCAAATGACAAGTCTCTATGTTAATGAAGTTTTCTGAGTAAAATTAATTTGACTCCAACAATTATTTAAGGAAATTACAAGGTACTGGCACATATATGAAACCATGGTCACTATTGTTGACTGAATTTCTTTTAAGAAATCATTTCAGGGCTAGGAAGATGGCTCAGCATATAAAATGTTTACAGTGTAAGCTAAGAACAGGAATTTGGATCCCCAACACCCAGAAAAAGCCAGGTAGATGTTGTGGCCCACCTTGTTATCCTGGCACTCAGGATATGGAGACAGGGGATCCCAAGGCAAGCTAGCTAACTAGACTTCAGTAAGTAGAGTGGAGAACAAATGAGAAAGTCACCTGACATCACCACTGGCCTGCACACTAATGCATGTGCACTGGCCCTCATGCTCACACAAGGGAAAACATTATCTGACTCTGACACTTGTTCTCTCCTACAAGTTCTTGCTATAGCTATAGAAATCCACATATACATGTGATTTTGATAGATAGATAGATAGATAGATACGTATACATAATACACAATATGTGTGTGTGTGTGTGTGTCACAGATAGGTCTCAATCCACCACCAGTGTGGACAAGGCATACAATGTTCATCCTAGAACTGATGAAAGTTCCATAATGCAGGAGAAACAACTGTCTTACCTATCGAGTCCAAATTCTCAAAACTCTTCAATGGGGCTTCTCTGCTGAGGGTCTTCTGAGCAGGGTGCAGACTCACACATTCCTCTTGAGAAAAATACACATCCAGATCTTCAAATAGCAGTGGTCTCTGAAACAGAAGCACTGTTGTTAGTATAAAAAGCTAGCAGGTCAGTTGAGTGTCCTGGAAGGCTGAAAAGAGCTAAACCCCTCCGCATTCTAAGGCGAAAAGGCTTGGTGTAAAATATTCCTCCCTGGGGGAACTCTATGGCTTGAATAGGGTGGGGGAGAGAGCATAAACATAAATTTTCAAACAGTGGTGTGAGAATCAAGAAGTACACCGTGAGAACGTAGTCTTTCCTGAAAAGATAAGTGAACAATTCTTGGGGAGAGAAATTATTTCGGATTCTCTAAGAAGGGAGGGGAAGGGGGGGGGGACGACACTGGCCAGCCCAGTAAGAATCCTGAGAAATAGTTTTTAGGAGTTTCCTAACATCATTCTTTGCTAGTTTGTGTTTCTTTTTCATCAGTGATTGCTCAGCTACACACACACACACACACATCACGACCACCACCACCTAAAGCTCTAGTTCTCTCCTAAGTTTACTGTTCCTGTAAACCCATAGAGCTTTTGGTGTAAAATTCACCTGGGTTTTAATTATCATTATTCAACAGGTGTGAAGCCCAGGAATCTGCCATTTGGAGACGCATTTCAGCAAGATAACTTTGAGAAATTGTTATAGACCCCTGCTAGGGCTCTCCTCCACCTGATGATTCTGAAATGAGGAAGTCGGTAAGCCAAGAAACGTAAGACAGCTTGGTCAAAGGGCTATCTGAGGAGGCGCCTCAGGACCTGCGCGTCTAACTGCCGCCAGGTCAGGACACCTGTAGGAAAATAGCGACACAATTCACCTGCTCATCCGATGTGGGGAGCGTGGACGCCATCTGGGGAAAGGAAGGGCTCCTTAAGTCCCCACGTTTGGACAACACTTCGAGTGGAGAGTCTCCAACTCCGCTGCCAGGCCTTTCCACTTCGCCCTCAAGCTCCTTTGAGAATCTGAGCTGACGGCTTCTTTCTCCAAAACAGCTCTGAAACAGCCACACTCACCAGCCCCGGAGTACCGACAACCTCGCCCAACCCGGCAGAAGCAGCGTGAAGCCACGCCCAGCCGAGACGCGACAAAGGAGGCGGAGGCCACCACAACACTCCCACGCTCCCATGCTCCCCACGCAGTAGCTGCAGGGAAACCGCCGGAAGCGACCCCCCCCATCCATCCTGCATCCTGATTGGCCAGCGTACTCCCGAGGCGGCGGTCCCTCCTTAATGGACCAATTGAGCAGCTTCCCGAGGACCTGAATCGCACCTGGCAACTGAGAGGCTATTCCTGAGCTTCTACAAGCAGCCGTTTCCGGTTCCTCTGGCTGGGTCTCGGTGGTGAGTGCCCCGCCTGTTGATATGTTCAGTCGGAGCAGTAGAATGGTCCCTGAGGGACACGGTGATTCCGAAAGCAGAGACCGGACCACTCTGGAGTCGATCACGGATGGCGGGAACACACAGACGCTGGGGGGGCCGGAGCTTTCGGTAGGAGGGGGTGAGGTGAATGAGAGGCCCCGAGATCCAGGCTTAGCTTGGGCCCAAGCCCAGTCTCAGATGGATTGTGGGGCTACGGTGTGTAAGAGGTTATCTTTGTGCAATCACAAATTCAGGTCAGGTTAGCCTTGTTGCTCGTGTCCGTTCCCGAAGTATTCTAGGGACATGAACCATTGTACCCGACAGGTGTAGTCCAACCAAATGATTGGGGCCCATAGCGGACATCGAGCGGGAATAGACCGCGGATTTCCTTCGCAGGATGTCTGGACCTGCCCTAGTGGCAAATGTTCTTGTAACCAACATTGAGCAGCGAATTGAAGATTCAAAATCATAAAGTCGAGCTCTTTCTAGAACTGTCACTAATTAGATGATCGTGCCAATTTTCCCCCCTTTGGTACTGAGGGTGAAACTACGGTTTCACGCATAGTAGACTTTCTACCACTGAGCTCAGACCCCTATCCTTGTTTTAAACTTTATTTTGAAATGAGGTTGACCCAAGCTAACTCTGAAATCACTGTATAGCCCCAGTAGACCTGCAATTAAGGTCTTGCCTCAGTACCCCTTAGTAGCTAGATCCAAACCCACATCTGGACACCTTTTAACTTTGCTTTCCTCAGCTGCAAAGAGCCCATAGTGCCTCTCTTTGATAATACAGAGGGCAATTTAAACTATTATAAGATGTTAAGTGAAAAGATTCGCCAGATTATGAGAAAGAGTTTGGGGGTCAACAAACAAGATTAGTACCTTGAAAATTCCAAATAAACCCCAGGTCTCTTGTCTCTTTCGTTAGAGATGGAGTCTTACTCTATGCCCTTGGCTGCTCAGAACTTGCTCTGTAGACCAGCCTGGCCTCCAACATCGAACACATCCATTTGCTTCTGCCACCCAAGTGCTGGGATTAGAGATGAGGCCACCCCACCCAGTGCCAACATAATCTGTTATGCTAATGTCAGGTTACTCAGGGATTGGCTGCATGGTTATTAAAACATTTGAGGTGAAGAGTAGTGGGATTTGACAGAATGTCAGGATAGTTTCAACTGCCAACAACAGAATCTAACGAAACAATTAAAGCAGTTGTGTTCATTCTGGGGCTCAGTGGCAGCATACAGGCCCGTGTTTCCTATTAAATATGTTGATAATGCCAATGGAACACAGCTACTGCATGCTAACTTTTTTTGTTTAATGGACCCATCCCAAGTTTTTCAAGAATAAAGATTCATTAGGGTTTGGCCTATCAATGCAAGTGCTCTGTCACTGGGAGAAGAGTCTGACACACTCTAGCCATCTAACTACAAAGTAAAAACTCTGGGTAAAGGAAAAATGCAAGTAGAAAGTCAGTAACATTCTCACAAGGACAAGCTATCCATTATTATCTAAATTGTCTGGGAATGATCACTAAAGACCCCAGGGTAAAAAACCCAAATGCTTCACTGACAGATGAAAAAATGAGAACAAACTTCCCTACAGACCTAGACCACTTCAAAATACTGAAGAAGAGTGGTATGTAATCCTACAGCAAAGGCATGTTCATCTCATCTTGATACAACTCATGATCATCTTTCTCTTGTTTTGTGCTTGCCATTTTTTTTCATAGATGTCTCATTTGAACTAAGAATCTTCTGATAGAGATGTAAGGTTCTGTACTTTGAACCCTGTTTCAGTTATTACAAAAAGATGAGCCAATTCCAGTGTCCAGAACCTAAGCCTAGAGTAACACTTTAGTATCTAACCAGAGAAGAGGTTAGCCCTGAGATGGGTGGAGTCAACATTCCCCTCACCTCTTGTAGTCGTTAACTACCAAGCCCAACAAGTGGACTAAGAAATAAACATGAAAGCTTGAGCTTTTGTGGTACCTAGCACCAAGTACATGGTAGTGATGCATGCCCTCTGCTGACTGAAGCGTTCCAGACAGAGGTGGAGATAGAAAAACTAAGAGCTCAAGGTCAGCCTCAATTCCATAGTTTGAGGACATCCTGAGCTACCATGAAATGTGTCTAAATCAAAACAAACATTACTTGTTGACACTTTTCACACCACTTCCTGATATTTGTAGCACAGTTTATTATTGTCTATTTTCTACCACCATCTTTGTCTCGTTTGTATTAACTGAATATATAAATCATTTTCTCCTTTCCCCATTATCAATTATGTTTCCTTTTTGAACTTTTTCCTGGCTACCTAATATATGCAGTTTAAATTAATCCAAATCTACTTCCTATGACACTGTATTTCCCTTGAGATGCCCAAAACATTGTAATAGCAAAACACTCTCATTCTGCTGAGCTTTTACTATAAATGGAGGAATTTTCTCTATTAATATATGATTATATTGTTTGTTAATGTATTAAGTAACACTGACATAAGCATAAACACAAGCCTATTTCTGAAACAAAAAACATTTAAATATCCTTCCATGTACATACATAAACACTTACACAGACACAAAAGCTAAAAAAGTCCATGATTTGCAAGATTTTTCCATTTTCACCTTTATCATATCCATGGCAGTAAAGCAGTAAAATCTGTGTGAATGGAAGCTCTCTCTCTCTAGCCAGGTGTCTTTTGTGAAGCTCTGATGATACTAATCAAGGAGATATAGATAGATAGATAGATAGATAGATAGATAGATAGATAGATAGATAGATAGATAGATAGATAGATAGATTTTTTGAAACAGGGTTTTTCTGTGTAGCCCTGGCTGTCTTGGAACTCACTCTGTAGACCAGGCTGGCCTCAAACTCAGAAATCCGCCTGCCTCTGCCTCCCAAATGCTGGGATTAAAGGCATGTGCCACCACTGCCCGGCCAATGTTATATTTTTATTATATATAAATTATGTATCAATATAGTATTTATATTGTATATAAATATATGATGTATAATATAGAATTAATATATATGTTTATATTAATAAGATGTTATAGAATTAAAATAACATAAGACTGGTGTGGTCTGGTGTAGTGGTTCTGGCCTTTAATCCCAGCATTCAAGAGGTAGAGACAGGCAGATATCTGTGAATTCAAGGTCAACCTGGTTTTCATACTGAGTTCCAGGCTAGTCAGTGCTGCATAGTGAAATACATCAGAAAGAGTGATAGAGACCAGTGTCATGGTATAGACCCACAATCCCTGCATTCGGAAGGTTGAAGCAACAGGATAGATAAGTTTGAGGCAAACCACACATAGCAAGAGCAAATCTCTCTCTCCCTGTCCTTCAAAATGCAGATACAGTTTTTCAATTCTAAAAGTAGTTCATGTGACCAGGGCATGGTGGCACACACCTTTAAGAGGTGCACTTGAGAGGCAGAAGCAGATGGAGCTCTGAGTGTGAGGTCAGCCTGGCCTACAAAGGACCAGGACAGCCAAGGCTATTACACAGAAATATCCTGTCTCAAAAAACAACCAAATAAACAAATAGTGTTAATTTTTAAATTGTCAATACTGAAAAGATAGAGGGCGTTTTAAAGACTCAGAAGTTAGTAGGTATACTCTTTGTTATAAGTGTCTGACTATTCTAGTGACTCTGACCATAAAGAAATAAGCAAGTATTTATATTTAGTATGTGCATCATCTCTTGTCCCATTGCCAGGCCCAGTCTCAATGTTAATAGAGAACCAGGCCCTCCATGGTACTCCCCTAACATTCTGACACTAGATACTCTGTGGTCACATGCTTAACTTAGTCTACCTGTGTTGGACCTGACTCTGAAGTGGTATGATCTACGGTGATCCATCTTATGTGTATGAATGTTTTTCCTGCATGTATGTCTGTACACTACATGTATGCCTGGTGTTCAAGGAGGTCATACGAAAGTGTCATATCCCCCAAATGGAGTTACGGGTAGTTGTGAACCACCATGAGGATGCTGGGAGCAGCATGGGTCCTCGAGAAGAGCAACAAGTGTCCTGTACTGCTGAGCCATCTCCTCAGCCCTACTTGTGTTAGTTCATAATAGAAAAAATTCTTTGGATTTTAGAAGTAAAATGTGTGGCTCCTGCTTTTCCTGGATTGGATGTGTGTGTACATGGTCATGAACATGCTCATTGCATGAATGCACACGCCTTTGGGGGCCAGAGGATAGTTTTTGAGATGGTCTTTTACTGGCTGGGACTCACAAATTAGGCTAGACTGGCCAATCAGGGATGCCCAGGGATCCTGCCTTTACCTCCCTACTGGGTGACAAGTGCCTAACATTTTCGTATGGGTTCAGGGATTGAACTAATACCGTGCTTACAAACACTGTACTGAGCTGTTTTCCCAGACCTGTCCTGGTTTTGATCCATGCAAATAATAATAAAGCCTTTGGAAACACATGCCTGGATAATCTCCTCTCTCATGACTGTCTCATGGAGCCATTCTTCTCCTGAGGACTCCCAAGACAGAAGCAGATGTTGGACAATGAGTGCTGCTATGCTCACTATGAAGAGGCTTATTTTTAAAGGTTGTTTTTTAAAACAAGATCCTGGAGAAGATGTGTTCAGATGTCATTGTGGAAAGGCTAGTTTTGGAAACTGAGTTTGTATCCAGGTATGTCAGGAAAATTGTGATTCAAGTAAAGGACTTGTTTCTATTGAGGGATCACATGTCATCACGCTTTTGTCCTTGACAGTGGGCATACTGTAAAGGTCTTAGGTGGGTGTTTCACTGCAAAGTTAAGGACACCTTTCAGGGTTGTTGAAAAAAATAAAAGAATATATTTGAAGGATTCCCACAGTACTTAACATGGCAAATATATATTCTCTCATACTCAGTTCTACAAATTCTGTTTCCACAATAATCACACAACACACATAAACACACACAGTGTAATATCACAGATCTCCAAAGCAGTGTGTGCTCTGAATCCACAATGCCTTGTAAATAAATGAAGAATTGAACTTCAAAGCTTGACCCTTGTACTGTGTGTGTGTGTGTGTGTGTGTGTGTAGACTTTCATGTTCGACTACCTGTGCATGTGGAGGACAGCCTCAGATGTCACTGCTCAAGTGCTGTCCACATTTTGGTTTGGTCTGGTTTTTTTAAGACAGGATCTGTCACTGGCCTAGAACTCATAGCTCATTAGCTCGCTGGCTGGCTGTTGAGTTCCAGAGACCTCCTTTTCCCTGCATCTCCAGTGCTGGTATTATAGGCACACCACACCTGGTGGTTTTCTTATTGGTTTTATATGGGTTCTATGGATCAAATGTGGGTTCTGCTTGCATAGCAAGTACTTTTATGCATTAGGTCATTTCCCTAGCCCCACTTTGTTTTTGAAACAGGGCCTCAGGGTCCTCCAGGCTAGGCTAGAACATGTTATTAAGCTGGAGCCTGGCCTCAAATTCCTGATTTTTCTGTCTCAGAAGTCCGGGAATTACAGGCATGTGTGTCACCCCAGTCAAGTACACACTTGGATTTTATTTCTGATGAGAGTGTTTCACCATGAGAATAAAATCCCTAAAGAGATACCAGGAAACTGGTAACTGATTTTCTGAGACGTCTAGGACTAGAATCAACCAGGAAAGATTTCCCCTGGGCATCCTTTTATTCTGTCTAAAGTGTCTGCCACAGACATGCTATCCTTCTTTTTAAAAAATGGTTTCATGTCAGAAAATCACTTTTTGTGAAATCAGACTCAAAACATCTTGGGCACATTTGTAAAAATCATGTAAAGTTTAAATGTAGATGGTTCTTTTAAATTAAAACAAAAAACAAAACCAAAAATGGAACAGGGCCTGTTAGCAACTATCTGTACAATACAAGTACCTCTAGGGAGGTAGAGGCAGGAAGATCAGTCATTCAGAGCCAGCCGCAGCTAGATGACATGTTCAAGGCTAGCCTGGGTTGCGTGAGACGCTGTCTCAAGAAGAAATTGCGAGAGAGAGGGAAAAAAAAAGCAGAAAGCAGTATGGTGCTCTCTGCCTCAGTTGTTCAAGCAGGGCACTGGCCATGTGCACTGCTGTAACAGGTGGTCTTCTCACTCTTGGAATGAGAGAGCACCAGTAAAAACCTTGCTGGCAGGCAAATGGGTTGGTTTCCAAAGTTAAAATGTGCTTAATTAAAACCAATTTTAACCGACATTCTAGGAACTTTTCCTAAAGAAACTTCCCCAATTTAGTATTCCTCCACATAACAACATCCTTTCAATGGTGGATCATTACCCATTTAGTAGAAACCATATCTCAACTTTTGATCTTTTTATGGTACGATACTTTCCTGAGGTGTGGGGTCAACCATTTGAGCAGAATAATCATCCAGCACTCTGCAGTGCACTATGTTGCCTGGATTGTTTGGATATAGGTAGTCAAGAGATTACATGAGATGCTGATATTCTCTTTTAACCCAGGCTTTGTCTTAGACATTTTCTTGCCAAACTAGAGACTTATATAAGTGTTCTAAGCATATTAAATTAGGCAAAGCAATGATGTTTGGTAGGTTAAATGTAATAAATTCAATGTTTAGGAGATTCCATGTAACACAAGCTAGCCTCAAATTAGTTATGTAGCTAAGGAATACCTTAAATTCCTGATCCTTCTGCTTCCAATTCCCAAAGTGTTGGGAGTATGGACATGTACCACTATGTCCAACTTTTTTTTTTTAAGATTTATTTATTTATTATATGTAAGTACACTGTAGCTGTCTTCAGACACCAGAAGAGGGCATCAGATCTTGTTACGGATGGTTGTGAGCCACCATGTGGTTGCTGGGATTTGAACTCAGGACCGTTGGAAGAGCAGTCGGCGCTCCTAACTGCTGAGCCATCTCACCAGCCCCTATATCCAACTTTTAATGTTGTGTGTGTGTGTGTGTGTGTGTGTGTGTGTGTGCTCACACGTGCACACACTCAAGCACTTGTGCAAATACACATATTATTATGTACATGCTGTGGAGGCTAGAAATACATGTTAGTGACTTATTGTGGTTTTGGTTTTGGTTTGAGACAGGGTCTCTCACTGAACACTTGTCACATTGGCTAAGCTGTCTGCCTGTCTTGGAACCCCACACACTACACATGTTTATGTGGGTGCCGGGAGTCTGCAAGGTCTTCATCCTTACACAGCAAATGTTTTACTGACTGAGCCTTCTCTCCAGCCCTTAATGCATTTATGGCTGTACTACTCAGGGTTCTCTAGAGTCACAGAACTTATGGATAGTCTCTAGATAGTAAAGGAATTTATTGATGACTTACAGTCTGCAGTCCAATTCCCAACAATGGTTCAGTAGTAGCTGTGAATGGAAGTCCAAGGATCTGGCAGTTACTCAGTCCCACACGGCAAGCAGGCGAAGGAGCGAGCGTGAACCTTTAATCCCTGATGACCTTGAACTCGGAGATCTCCCTGTCTTAATCTTCTGGAATCCATAGCCACTATGCCTCAGGATCTCCATACCAAGATCCAGGTCAGAAACTTCTATCTCCCAGCCTCCAGATTAGGGTCACTGGTGAGCCTTCCAATTCTGGATTGTAGTTCATTCCAAATATATATATAGTCAAGTTGACAACCAGGAGTAGCCACTACAATGGCCCATGATATTTTTAATCTTATGGTAGGTTTAGCAGAACATAAGCCTCATTGTGAATGGAACAACCTCTGTGAACAAAGTGTGTCTTCTAACTTTCAGTATTCCTCATCAATGCCTAAATATTGTTAGAATAACATGATACCAGTCTCTGTTCTTTTCCCCAAACCATCTATCTACTGCCTTCCTCAGACAGATCAGAGGTAAGATGTAAACCATCTATCTACTGCCTTCCTCAGACAGATCAGAGGTAAGGCCATGGGCTGGTGCCTTCCAGACAGTGGGTGTTTAGTATCACTTAGGGTTGGAGTTAGGGATCGGTGCTAGACTTTGTTCTCCTACAGGCCAGATAGAGCAGGAAGACCATGAAGAAGAGGACCAGGGGGAATATTAACACGCCTCAATTCCTGACTTTGGAGATTCTTAGGACTTCAGAGAAGAAGTAAAGAGCCTGGCACGTTGTTGAAAGCTTACTGCTGACTCTGGGTCAGAGAAGCCTGATTACATCCTCGTCTCCATAGCTAGGAAACTGCTGGGAGCTGAGGCAGAATTTCTCTTTGAGGGCCATGCTCGGCAGCTTGGTTTCTCCAGTTTGCCAGCTTGCCCCCACTGCAGTACCTTTAGCAATCTGTTTGACCAAAAGCCAGAAGGTAAAAGGGGCCATGAGTAAGCCAGAGGAAGACAATTCATATGCCTGGTAAAGTACTTAGGAGCCAAAGGGAAAAGAAGCAGAACTCAGCACAGTGGCTCCAGATGAAACAAACCAAAGGGGAGAGGGGGCAGCTTTGTTCAAGCTATAGCAAACTTAATTCAGTAACTGAGGCAGGGAATGAATGGTCATTAGAAAGCTATAGCCTTTAAGTAAAGTGGAGGAAACATGATAAAATACATCAAACGATAATGAAACTAGAAGGCAGAAGAGTCTTAGATGCTTAGTACTGCACCGTGCTGATTCAGACCAGTCTCAGTGACCAGAAGATGCCTGTCCCCCAACCCTGTCCTGTTTGGGCTAGGGTTAGCTGAACTCATCAGTGTGTCAGGGCAGAGCAAGGTGACATTAATGGAATAACCCTTGTAGGGATGACTTTGGAACCAAGGCTCTTTGTTTTGTCTTTTAGGGGTCAGCTACCTCTCCTGTCACTGTAATATCATAGTGCTGACCTTGTCCTGAGGACAAGTGAGATTTGCTTAATTAATGCAATATCTAATGCACAGGAAGCTCCAGGAACATAGCAACCGTTTCCTCATTTGTATTTAAGATGGTGGTTTTAGAGCTAAGAGAAGGCCTAGTGAATCAAACACTTGCTGCGAAGTGTGAAGAGTGGAACTCGGGTCCCTGGAGCTCACATAAAAGCTGGGCAGACGTGGTGGTCTCCTGTAATCCCAGCACATGGGAAGCAGAGACAGGGAATCCCTGTGGCAAGCCAGCTAGGTGGCTCAGTTGGGATTGGGGAACTCTGCTTCAGTAAAGAACATGGCGAGCCATCAAGGAAGACATCTGACATCAACTCTGCGCCTACACACGTGCACATGCACCTGCATACATATGTACCCATACAAATTTGGGCCCGCATGCACACGAGACAGGTTCTCATCAGGCAGTTCTGAATTCTTCAAATCGGTGCACCAAGGCTTTGCCAGGTTCTTTTAGAACCCCGGGAATGTCTTTACTTTGTCATCACCCAGAATGTGCTTCTCAATCATTACTGCCGTTTCCATTCACGTGGGACCCTGTTGGATGTTGTTCTGAGTTAAATGCTAATTCTGACTGAGAGTCTGACAAGCCCCAAGGGGATGCTGATACTGAACCCCAGCTCATATGATAGAATGAGGATGCAGGTTGGGGTTGGCTTCTCCTCTGTCACTGAATAGGTTTATCACTATGTTGCAGCATGTAGATGCAGGGGAATGGAAAACAAGCTATTTTCTTTTCATAGCCTCACCTTTTTACTTTGAAGTTTCAAATCTGAACATTTGGATAATGGAGAATACACTTAACATAGTTTTCTCGTTGATGTGTTAGCAATGTTATTTCAAGGCTGTGTCACAAGTTGCACTTATCACATGCCCTCTTGCTTCAGCCTCTCCTGTGCCAACACACCAAGACCAATCTTCAGTAAGTTTAATTAGAAATAATTTCAGTAATGACACACAAAGTATAATTGTATTGAATGCTCAAAGTGCCTGAATGGGTCTAACCCTGCTTCTCACAGCTGCTTGCATACAGTAGCACGAATAAATACATTAGTCTAGAGTTGTAAATTATATAAGTCTTCATTTTGTCACAGTGATTTTCCATTCCTCCTTAAAAATTAACAACTAGGGCTGGGGAGATGACTCAGTGATTAAGAGCACTGACTGCTCTTCCAGAGGTCCTGAGTTCAAGTCCCAGCAACCACAAAGTGGCTCACAACCATCTGTAATGGGATCTGATATACTCTTCTGGCATGTCTGAAGACAGCTACAGTGTAACAGTATAAATAAAAATAAATAATATTTTAAAAATTAAAAACTAATACTGACATAAAAGGAAAATATAAAGGTTGCTCTACATAGATTTTGCTAGCCATATATATCATACTTAACAGGCAAGACTGTTAGCTATTTATGGTTGATTTGTATCTATCCGGGGATGGAAGTGTACAAGGCTGGCAGCCTTCTACCATTTAGTGACATATGAAACCACAAAATTCTACAATTGAGGTACACCTTACTTTCCAAGATGTTTAAAGACTATGGCTTTTTATGTTTCTAAGATCGTGATGTTTTACACAGTTTGAGACACAAAAATGTATTGATGTGCCTTGGACCAGCCTCAGTCAGCCTCCCTCAATCCGCGGAAAAAAATTTCAGGGTTCCCGTTGCAGGCAGGCATGGAGTTGGGACGAAAAAGGTGACAAACAGACACAGACACAAGGGAGTGCTGTATCTGGATGTAATTTGTCAAATTGAGCACCAGTCTTATATTACAGACGAAAAACAAGAAGGCTAGGCGAATACATTTGCCAAGGTACATTGGTTCTTACACAAAACAAAGAAAATGCATACATAAAAAGATAATGGGAGCCAGGCCTTGTTTACAACTGAGAATAGAAACAATCCTTAATTAAGATCAGCCAAACACAGGAGCCAGGTGAATGCTCTGATGCAATGCTAGTCTATTGTTAAACCCACCTACAGTGGTCCTTTAGTAAATACCTGATTATGCTATTCCTCTGGGCCTAGTGAAAAACCTGCACCAGGGGAATTCCATTCTACTAACCCTTTCATGAGTAATACTCCAACCCACCTATTTCCTAGGCCATTGTGTATTCCTGTGTTTGGGTGAAACTCAGCTATTGTTCTAAGTAATTACTATGCAGACTGGCCCTGAGCTTTTCTAGCTCTGTTCTAGTAAATTGTAATGTCTGATTATTTTCACTGTCTCTACTAGAAGTGAATTTGAATGTTACTGAATAGGTAACATTCTTACTGAATTCCAAGCTCAGGGTCAGGACATTGGAACACTGACAAAGGCTTAGCTATATGTCAAAATCAATCCTTAAAGGCACTTATAATAAAACAATACTGAAAGAGAGCACACGAATCCATACACCAGACTAACGCTGGGACAGGGTTTGAGTATACGTGCTATTGGAATGCCAAGGCTCCAGGAGGCGAAGTTTCCGTGAAAGTCTTCACCTCATGACTGCTTCCAGGTTTCTAAACCTGTAATGCGAGTCACTACTGGAGTGGATGTAGCACTGATGTATTTCTTGGATATTAATATTTTTTTAAGGTTGGTTGAGCCTTTGACTACATACCATTTTAGTTATCTAAAAGCAAAGAATAAACTGTTGGTCAGCAAGCTTTTCTCTGGTTACACGAACTGAATTATCTCTGAATTACATCTGGATATAGAACTCCCACCCCCACCCAGCCCTGAAGGCCAATGTCACTTGTCCACTGCAATGATAGCTCACGACCACCCTTCTGTGGCTGTCAGCGCGAGCGCGGGGCGGTGCCTTTTGAGTCAGGGCTTCTAGCAATCACCAGCGCCAGCATCTATTAATACTAACCTCCAGTGGGGGAAGAGCAGGCCAGCGGCGGAGCCGTGCGTCTCAGGACTAGGGAGGCCTCGGAGCTCCTCTGACCCGCTTGATCGAGGAAAGGCGCCCTCTGACCCGCTTGATTGAGGAAAGGCGCGGAAACCCCGGCCCGCCGCCGCCGGTGTCCACGCATGCACGCAAGGGCAGCTGGGCGGCTCGCAGCTGTCTTGAGCTTCCGCCGCCAGTGCGGGAGGCTTCGGGAGCAGGTCCCGCCAGCGGCCAGAGGCTTGCCAGCTCCCAACATGGTGGCGGCGGCGTCAGGGAGGGCGGTGCCACATGGCGTAGCAGCCAATGATCTTCCGGGCTGCGCCGCCGGCAGCACAGGAGAGGCGGAAGTGCCGCGGGGCCGCCTTCCCTGTCCCGGCTGCGGCCCCTGCCGGTTACATAATCTGTCGCGGGGGACCGCGCAGTCCCACGTCCGGCTTCCCGGCTCCCCCAGGATGCGCTGAGCCTTGAGACACCGTCCGCTGCCGCCGGCTCCCGTCCGAGGTGAGGCAGCCGGGGGCCTCGGCGGGTGCAAATCGGGGCGGTGAGGAGGTCGCTGTCGCGACACCGAGGGCACTGCCCGCCCGTGGGAGGCCGGGTTTTCCGGAGAGCCCCTTACCCACCCCTGCGCGGGGCGCTTCTTAGCGCCCAGTTTGTTTCCGTGACGGCGGCGAGGGGCGCGGTGGGGCGTCGGGAATTGGCCTTTCTGGGGACCCTCAGCCAGTAATTGCAGGAATTGGGAGATGGAAAGGCGGCATCCTCTGGTTTTGGAGGTGAAGGGTCTGGTCGACTCTTCTAGCTCCAGCCTGCCTCCCTTAAGGGACTTGTTGAGCTGGGGGTAATTGTCGACTTTTTGCACGCGTGAAAGCCGAGGACCCTGCTTTAGGTCTGTCGCGTCTTTTCATTCCAGCAGTACTTTTGGTATTCCGGCACATGGAAGCTAAGCGGACCCTCCATAATCGCCTCTGACTTATTTCTTCTGAATTGGAGAAAACATTTGCCAAGGAGAAAAGGGGATCTATGACCAGTGCTGCTGTCTTGGGCTGGGGCTGTGGAGAGGGTACTCTGGGCCTTCTGAACCTCCAGCAAATGCCTGCCTTGCTGGTGTCAAAACCCAAGGCTTGGGGAGCCAGGCTGCAATAAACATAAACTTTGGCTCCTTTATTGATCTCTTAACTCTGCCAAGTCCCAGAGCCATGTGCTTTTGGGTCATTCTTGTCACCCTTTGGTCTTGAAAGAAGAGACTCACAGCCTAACTCTGTGGCTCCTGTGGTGTCTGGAGTGCTAATTAAGGAAGTTGCCAAAGAGCTTTTCCTTTTTCAAAGTACTAGAAACATAAAATCCCTGAATTAGTCTTGGCTTGTCTGCTGGCTTGTGTGACCCAGCAGGCAAAGTCATGTTACTCCCGAAATCATCTATGCAAAGACTTGAGTCCACAAAACCATGTGACATGGAGGAGAGTTTTAGAAGGCCTGTGACCTTGTTACCAGCCGAAATGTCAGGAAGAGGAAGGTCTGGGACAAAAACAGCATATAAGTACACACAGAGAGAGATGCACACACCAGTGAACTGCGAGTTAGTACAATGTGATTAAAAACTAGAGGATGCCGAAGGGCCATCGTGCCAAAGTAGTACACTGCTCATGGCAGGGAACATAAGTCTACACACCTCCTTTTAGGGTTTTTGTATACAACAAGAATAATATGCCAGATGTAAGCCCCCTGAGAGTGGGGTTTGCATTGACTCTTTAAAAAGGTTGTAGTTTGCTAGATTTTCATCTTACAGACCTAGACAACCCCACATCAGGCTTCCTGGGCTGGGTTTCCATGAAAATTGTTACATCTTGTCACAGAATTAAGTCTGGTCTGGTGTCAGCACACCAGCACCAGCATAAAACATACAATTTCGGGTTGTTGGTTTTTTTAAGTCTCAATGTGTCTTGTCCTTACTATCTTTAACCTCTTTAAGTTGTAACTTGAAGAGATTTTGTCAGTGTTTGTTTAACCACACCCACACACCCGTGTGGAGAGTATCTTTAGATTTGACTTGTCCAAGTTGCATAGCAACAACAAGCTTCTGACCAGAATGGAAGATTTCTGGATGTCAGATCTGAGGGATTAAAGATAGTCCTGAACCAAGACCAAAGGTTATCTATAACCAAGGAGTGCTTGAGAGAGGAGAGATTGTGGTGCCTCAGCGTGCCTCTTAGTGCAGTGTGGAGAAGCTCAGGAGTGCTTGAGAGGAGAGATTGTGGTGCCTCAGCGTGCCTCTTAGTGCAGTGTGGAGAAGCTCAGGAGTGCTTGACAGGAGAGATTGTGGTGCCTCAGCGTGCCTCTTAGTGCAGTGTGGAGAAGCTCAGGAGTGCTTGAGAGGAGAGATTGTGGTGCCTCAGCGTGCCTCTTAGTGCAGTGTGGAGAAGCTCAGGAGTGCTTGACAGGAGAGATTGTGGTGCCTCAGCGTGCCTCTTAGTGCAGTGTGGAGAAGCTCAGGAGTGCTTGAGAGGAGAGATTGTGGTGCCTCAGCGTGCCTCTTAGTGCAGTGTGGAGAAGCTCAGGTGCATAGAGTCCTGCATTGACGGCACAGGGAACAGACAGATGAAGACAGGAGTTGTTAGAACTTGAGTTCTAGGCCAGGCTTGGTGGCGCATACCTTTAATCCTGGCACTTGGGAGGCAGAGGCAGGCAGATTTCTGAGTTCGAGGCCAGCCTGGTCTACAGAAAAAGTTCCAGGACAGCCAGGGTTACACAGAGAAACCGTGTCAAAAACAAAAAACAAACAAACAAAAAAAAAACAAAAAACTTGAGTTCTAGGCAAGGAATGTCTGTTTGCTGGGCTCAAATAAGATGGAGGTCCCATGTACCTGAGTAGCTTAACCAACATGTCTTCTCAGAAGTGATGGCTCCTCTGTATCTACATCTCATCTTTACCGCCTCCTGAAAGGGTCTGACACCTCAGTACATCCTCTGCAGCAGGCAAGGCCAGGGTATGGACTGTATTGGAGCAAGTTCTGCTTATGTGGTATGAAATGCTTTCAGGTAAAATGCTGTCTGCAAAGTGGTGATGGGTCTGGTGCAGGCCAGTTCAGACATTGAATTTGATTCAGCAAACGGTTGTAACTTTCATAACTTCAGGGCAGACTGCCTTTCCCTGTATATCATCCTGGTCTCTGGAGGCTGACTGGCTGGATGGTTGAGGGTCTGCCTGAAGCCCAGATAACTCATGCTGTTAATTGGCCCATGTGTTTAAATGCATAAGAGTTTATTCTCTTCTCTGAGCACCAGGGGGTTGCTCAGTGTTTATGGGGTGACAAGAAAAGGTATCTAACCTGGGAGCTAGTACTTCTGCAGGAAGTGGTTTAGGATCTCGAGTAATGCTGAGCAGTTAAATAGCTAGAGTATCTCAGTCCAGAGGTGGCAGGGTCATAGCAGTAACTCTAACGTAGCCACAGCTCCAAGCTGCAGTGGCTAGGAATGTGACAGCAAGTGATGGTTAACTGTCCCATGTCTCAGCTCAGGCCCCTTTTCATGTCTTTACCTCAGTCAGTGTCCACCTGGCCAGGAGAGACCATGCACCCTCAAAATGATGGTGAGATTCAGCCAGGTGTGCCAGTGCACACCTTGGTCCCACGATTTGAGGAGCAGAAGCTAGTGGAGCTCTGTGAGTTTGAAACCAACCTAGTCTATGTAGTGAGTTTGAGGAAGGTGAAGGCTACATAGAGAGACCTTGTCTTAGAGACAAAATATAAGAATCAATTGTGTTACAGTATCAAGATTTTCAAATGTTTCTTCGAATTATAAGTAGACGACTACCTATTTTACCCTAAATAGACTTGTAACATTGCCTTTTAAACCCAGCAGCCTAGGAATAGCATGGCATTTCAGGCACTGATGCTAGAAATAAATGTCAAACACAAATTCAGAGTTCCAAGAGGGGGAGGTGGCTGTGAATAGAGACAAAGAACAAATAATGGGAAAAGGCCTTGTTCCCTTTGTTCCATAAGAAGACGAAAAGCTTGTTACTTTAAAACACTATTTTTAGAGCATAACCACACACACTTCTAATCCCAGCACTCAGGAGGCAGAGGCAGGAGGATTGTCACAAATCTGAAAGCAACCTGAGATATATAATGAATTTTCAAGTAAGCGAGGGCAAGGCCCAAGCAAATAACTAGTTTTCAAAGCTCCCAGCTTGCTTGCTTGCTTGATTGATTGCTGTGGAATAGTTATTGTTACTAAAAAAAATAATAAGAAAGAAAAAAAATGAAATTATGGGACTGGAGAGATGCTTGCAGTTAAGAATGTTTGCTTTTCTTTCAGAGGCTTGGATTTGGTTCCTAATCTACATGGGCTACTCACAACCACCTAAAACTCCAGCCTCAGGGGATCTGACACCCTCTTCTGGCCCCTTTGGTCACCAGGCACCCCAATAGAGAGCAAAAAAAAAAAATGCAGGCATTCACACAATAATAAATAAATCTTTACAATAAATACAGTGAAGCTGGTGTGATGCTTGTGCCTATAATTCCATCACTGTTCAAGCTCAGGCAGAGGGCAGAAGAGAGCATCAAATCCTCTAGAACTGGAATTAAGGGTGGTTTTGAGCTAGTGTGTAGATGCTGGGAACTGAACCTGGGTCCTCTGGAAGAGCAGTCAGTGTTCCTAACCACTGAACCAGCTCTCCAGCCCCTACCCTTGCTTTCTTTTGTCTTTTGCAGTGGTAGGGATGGAACCAGGGTCTTGTGCAGCACACCAGGCGAGTGCTTCAGCAGTGAGCAGCGTCTGCAACCCATGCATCTTCACACCTCTCTTTCTAAATATAGACGGTTTTATTTGCTTTCATGAAATAGTTACCTTAAGACTTACAAAGTTTTTAATTTTGGATTTTGTAAAGTTTCCTTGTCATTATTAGTTAAAACAACCTGTGAGATTATTTTAGTACAAAATGTGTTAGGAATTTTTATATTCAGAGTCTTTATTTTTAATAATAAAATAAGCCAAGCTCATTGCAGAAGGTTCAAACAATATGCAAGCTAGTTGTGGAGAACATAAACACCTGCCATAGTTACTGAGGAGGGTTCAGACAGGAGTGGTTCTGCTCAGTGACAGTCCCCTACTGCTGTGCAGTGGAGGGGTACCTGTGGGGCCTGAGCGCCAAAAAGGGGACTTCATGATCAGGTGGATATTTATACGAAATTTTACGCTTCCATAGGTTTGGTTTTTTTGTTTGCTTGTTTGTTTGTTTTTGGTTTTTCAAGACAGGGTTTCTCTGTGTAGCCCTGGCTGTCCTGGAACTCACTTTGTAAACCAGGCTGGCCTCCAACTCAGAAATCCGCCTGCCTCTGCCTCCCAAGTGCTGGGATTAAAGGCGTGCTCCACCACACCCGGCTTTTTTTTTTTTTTTTTTTAATTTCTAATTTCTGGAGAAACATAAATGGAAGCAATATAGAGATAAAACACTTTTTAAAAGCAATCCCCATTAAGAATGGAAAGGTTGGTGAGGCAGGGGGGCAGGTCTGCCACAGGGAGGGTACAGGTGAGATGCTGAAACCAAATCCCTCTGTCCCTGAGAGGTCTCCCTTGAACTGGGTAGCCTGCTTTCTTTCCTTCTTGGGTCCTCTACTGCTGCAGACCCTCTGGATCCCTTTGTCTGCGTGGAACGCTTCTCTGGGTGCAGATGGGCAAGGAGTTGGGGGGGGGGTGACAGACAGACCAACACGAGAGATTGTGTAGAATCTGGATGTATTGTCACAAAGTGAACACCAGTCTTATATAGTACAGAAAATAAAAGGGGTAGGAAGTCACAGCAGGCAAAGTACATTGAAGTTGCCTGACAAAACAAAGGAATGACTTCAAAAGGACTTACAGGAACCAGGTAAATGTTTACAGTAAAGATAAAGCAGTCCTGCCTAGGGTCAGCTAATGACAGGTAAGGATTTCACACCCTAATGCTACTCCTTTGAGCCTTGTGAAGGCTAGCACCAGGGGGTTCTGCTCTTAGCAGAATGCCCCCCTATTTCCTAGGCCTTGCTAAATTCTTATATGAGTGTAACTTTTAAGTATCTGGAGAATCTTCATTTGTCAGAAGAATTCACCAACTTGCTTCTAATATGCAATATAGCCTGTATTGAAGATTTTTATCTCAGTGGGATTCCTTGTTTGGGTGAGATTTGCTACTGTCCTTAGTAAATACTTTGCAGACCAGCTCTGAGCTATTGGCTCCATCTTTTGTAATGCTTAATTACTTACTGAGTAGGTAACTTCCTTACTGCATTTCTACTGGATTCCAAGCTAGTTGGCTTCTGGAACCTTGGAACACTGGCGAGGGCTTACGTATGTCAGAATTCAGTCTTAAGAGGCACTTATAATAATATAATACTAAAAGAGAGCACGTGGATCCATACACCAGACTAACTCGGGAATAGGGTATGAGTATATGGGTTAATGAGAACGTCAAAACTCCAGGAGGTGAGTTTCCATGAAACTCTTTGCCTCATGAGTGGCTTCTAGGCTTCTCAGCCTGTCAAACAGACTTCACAGGAGGGCATGGCACTCTACCACCAGGAGGGGATCTTGTAGCTGTTCTCTGTACAGTAGCAGAAGAGTTCTTGGGCTGCATGAACCCTTCAAGGAAGTCTAGCTTTGATGTTAGTGAAGTATGCCAAGCAGACATTTCCCTATCTTTTTGTTTGTTTCAGACAGGGTCTTGGTAGTCCAGGCTGGTGTCAGACTTCCTGTGCCACCGAGGATGGTCTTGAACTTCTGCGCTGTCTCTAACCCAAGTGCTGGGCTCTTTTGAAACAGAGTATCAGCCAAATAAGCCTTTTCTCCTCCAGATCACTTCTAGTCATAAAGTCTGATTACAGCAATAGAAAACCAACTAAGACAGGAGACTTGTCCGAAGAGCTTCAGTGACAGGACTGTAGGGCTCCATCTCTGTATTCTCTAGAAGCTTGTTTAGTGTATAGAAATGGCACCACAGTGTGCTGCCCTCCTCTGACCTCTGCTCCAGCCTCCTGAACAAAGCCTGACTTTGCCACACAAATTTGAGAAATTAATGATTAAATAGGTTTTTAGTATGAAATGGAGAGAATTTTTGATTTAGAGATAAAAGATTAGGTCTGGACTTGGGACTTCACCATCTGACACTGGTTTTACCTGAGATGAATATGTGGCCAAATATACAGCTTACTAAGCTAGATCTATATGAAGTTGGTGTCGTGGAAGGCTGGTTTATACTATTTGATATATTGAGGTAGGTCTGGCTATGTATCACTTCTGGTTTCAAACTCATTATTATCCTGCCTGAGCCTCTCAAGTCCTGGGCTCATGATGTGCATGACCCTGTCTGACTTCCATATGTGTGTATGATGTTTTTGAAACATTCTCATATATTTCATGCTGGTCTCAAACTCACCCCGTAGCCAAGAATGCTTTGAACACCTGAATGCCTTGATTATAGTTAGTGTACACCACTAAAGATTGTACCCAGGCTTTGTACTGGATAGGCAAGAATTCTGCTGACTCAGCCATATTCTCCTCCTCCATCCTATATGGTTTTCTTAAACCCTTCTTCAGTCCCTCCTCCATAACCACTTTTTGATTGCAAATATCATCCGCTCGTCCGTGCGTGCATGCGTGCGTGCGTGGGTGTGTGTGGGGTGTGTGTAAATGTGTCTCAAATCATATATGCTCAATATATATGTTATGGGCTCCCTTCAAAGCACAGAGACTTCGTGTTTCAGAGGAATGCTGTTTGGAAACAGAGAGGTGGGTGTTTGTTTCTTGTCACTCTGCAAATTATTCATTTTCCTACTCTGAAGTTTTGGAAGCAGACAGGCAGCCATGAAGATGGCTTCTCACCCACAGGCAGCTGCTCATTTGAACAAACAAGCTGTGAATAGTATTTGCTGCTGCCTTCACCACACGCACGTGCACGCACTCACACACATGTGCATGCACATGCACACGCGCACACACACTTCAGGCCCTGAGTCCAGTTTGCTGATGTACTAGACAGTGTCCTGTATCAGTCACTAGTGTGTTTCCTTTTCTCCGTCTCCTAAAGGAAGGAGCTTAGAATTCATCTTTATTGGCTTTTCAAAACAATAAACTTTGTGTCTGTGAAATCTCACATTCTCAAGAGCCTTTGGGCTTGTGATTCCTACCTTGCACATGGGGAAGCTTTTGATAATCTTGCTCATACTTTGATTGAGGGAAGGCTTATGATAATACCTGCCTCTACTATAGACAGAAGAGAGATGAGAAAGTATTGCAGGGAGCAGTGTGGAGTCTGAGGAGGAAGGACGCAGCGGATAGTACTCTTACAAGCAAGGTAGAACTTAGACCCAGAGTAGGAAAGGGACGCTGGAGGAATAGAGAGGCAGATGTATGGGATGCCTCACACAGGTGTTGG
The DNA here is from genome assembly GCF_000001635.26 of Mus musculus. Classification (NCBI taxonomy): domain Eukaryota; kingdom Metazoa; phylum Chordata; class Mammalia; order Rodentia; family Muridae; genus Mus; species Mus musculus. The sequence continues at coordinate 3,892,715 of NC_000082.6, forward strand.
TAGAGTGAGGTACTCTTGAAGAGAAGGGATGCCACACATTGTGTTTTCAGCCTGTCTGAGAGGAGCTTGCCTAGGCCAGGAGAAGGATGTGAAGCTGACCTTGTAGATGCTTCCCGTGACTCTTGGCAGTCATGGCTGAGAAGCTAAGGCTGAGAAGCCGCTGCCCTGAGGCCCAGGGATGCTGTATTAGCTAGGGTTGCTGTAACTCCACTACACTTCAAACAAAACAAACCTTCCCCATTTACAGTACACACCAGGATAGCTCACTCCAAAATGTTCCAGCATGTATCTCCTTGACCTGTGGGGCCTCTGCCTTCTCTAAGGAAATTAACAGCTGTTTCATAATAACTTCCGTATACTAGCCAGCCTGTGGTTTAGTTTCACTAATTTTTTTCCATTTATTTTTTTCATGATATAGGTTTAGGCACTACATTTGGCCTTAGGATCTCCTTGCCTCTCTTCATTTTGTTTGTTTGTCTTTTTTCTCTCATTTGGAGAGCCCAGATGTAAAAGGTTACATGTCTATCTGTCAGATGTCACTTCCCTTATTGCTGTATGTTTAGGACCCTCTGCAACCAGAAAGTTGGGTCTAAAGGCTATGGTTAGGTCCAGGCCTAGCAATTTTTGTAAGAACCCCCAAAAGTTTGGGCCATATCCCACTGGAGGTACAGACACTGGAGAAATTGGCTTGATGGTATGGGTCTCCTTGTTTGTACAGGCTAAGTACTTTGTGTCCATGCCTTTCACCTGCCCCACAGCAGCCCTCTCCTGCTGGTCTCTTACTCTTTGAGGAGTCTTTTTGGACTTGGAGATTTCCTCTTGAGATTCCACAGTGATGACACTGAGTCTGTCAACATTTTTACTTTTACCTAGTGGTGGCCCTGTAAAAAAAATCCTTCACCTTGGCCATGGGAGGTTGACAGCACAGTTCCTCCCAAAAAGCTAGGATAGATGTAAAGTCCTTTTCCTTTGAATTACCTGCTTCCAACTTAGAGAAAAAGAATGGCGGTTTGCCCTTTTGGTAGAGCTCAGCACTTGACTTCCCAGACCTGACCTACAAGAGTGAGTTCCAGACCAGCCTGAACAAATTAGGGAGACCCTGTCTCAAACTAAAGTGGCTGGGAGCATAGCTTGGTGGTAGGTAGTGTGTTTGCCTAGGCATGAGGCCAATGGATGTGAGCCTCAGCCCTCCCTTCCCCGCACAGTCGTTAGCATCTGGTTATTTTCAGTGTCACAGAGTTTTTCTCTTGCTAGGCAGGGAGGAGAAGCAGTATGTGACCTGCCCTCTGCCAGTGCTATTTGCCACGAGTATCTGACCATTTACTGGCTTCCACCCACCAGGCTGCTGAGTCCAGGTCTTTCTTTGAATCACTTTGCCTCCTGCAAGTGAAGGAACAGCAGTTAGATAAAAGACCAGCCAGGCAAGAGCTGTGGTCACTCCTGGGGGAAAGCTAAAGAGTGGGGTGCTGCTCCAGTGGAGAGGAGAGAGACATGGACCAGAGGCAGTCAGCTCCTCTCCATCTGCAGTGAGGGCAACCACAAGAAGATCTCTGTGCTGGGAAGCCACTAGCCGTCTCTCGTCACTCAGCTCCTGGGTTGGTGTAGAGGAACAGGTAAGCAGGCCTTCAGGTGATGCTGTTTCCTCTCCCCACAGGTGTGAATGACAGAGGTGGTGCCTTCCAGCGCCCTCAGCGAGGTCAGCCTGCGCCTCCTCTGCCACGATGACATAGACACTGTGAAGCACCTGTGTGGCGACTGGTTTCCCATTGAGTGAGTGTTGGGCTCTGTATTTCCAGTGGCTGCATGCACAGATCTGTAATTCCTGAGTCTGGAAGAGGCAAGACTGGGTCTGGCAGGACCATAATGGTCCCAAGTTGCTATGTAAAGTTGACCAACTAGGCAGTGACCCTCAGGTCTCTGTGTCTGCTGCTCACCTTCCTTAAGAGGGTCTATGGGAAATTTTACTTACAAAGATGTCTACGGCTGCTTGTAATCAGGAAACTGAGGAGCAACTCCAGTGTAAGAAGTTGGTTAGCTGTGTTAGGATATGTACATATAAAAATGCAGTGCTGCTACTAAGGCGGCATATGTCTGAAATACAGAATTCAGGAAGTGGAAGCAGGAAAAGGTCAGGGGTTCAAGGCCAGCCTGAGCTCTGAAGCCAGCTTGGGTTGTGCGAGAGAGAGCCTGTCTTTAAAAAGGGTTGTTAGTTATCCAAGAACAAAAATCTGTTAAAGAAGCATATTTACTGACAGAAGGTTCCTCCCTTTCCTTCCTCTTTCATTTACCCAATATGCAGTGAAAGCTGACTAGAGAGCAGTGCATTCCAGATTCTGCTTTCGTTTAAAAATATAAAAAAGGATAAAATATCTAGAGGATAAAACCCTCTATATACTGTACAAGAAGGGGAAGGACCGTGCCCTTCGTGAGAACCGTGGCTGATACGCTTTAATAAAAGCCAGGGTTAGCAGGAGAAGAGAATAACAGATTTATTTGACCTGGGCCTTCAGATTGAGGATGGAAATACCCATGGTGAATTCCGTTCATCAAAGCATGGGCTGTGGTGTAGAGATAGTCAGACAAACAAAGCGTATTCTCTTCTTCTAATGGAGTGAAGGTGGAAGACACAGTGAGGCCCATCTGCGTAGACTCCTCGTTGCCTCTGCAGCAGTTCCTCTTCTGGCACTGGATAGGACTCTTCTGGAGGAGAGGATTGTGTTAGTCTTGTCATTGCTATGGCTAAAATACCTGAGGGAAACAACTTAAGAATGATCAGGGTTATTTTCCACGTTGTTTCAGAGGTTTCAGGACATTGTGGCAGAGAGGGTTTGAGACGGCAGCTCACAGTCCAGTGGACAGGAAGTCAAGGGGAGTAGTAACCGAGAAGGCTACAAGCAAGCTGTTTCCCCTAAGGGCACTCCCTCAGTGAACCACTTCCTCCAGCCAAGCCCCACCTTTCCTGATTCTACACTTCCGGCGAGCCTGCAGTTCCCAATGCAGATTGTGAAACTGTCAATGTCTTCACAGACACACCCAGAAATGTACTGTACTTCCTAGTCTAATCAACCTGACCCTCAAGATTAACAGTGAGTGGTAATAGATCTATTGTCAGACAAGACTGGACAGAGAAGTTTTTCATGGCTACCTATGCAGAAAATCAGGATGGCTTTAGAGGAAAGGAATTCTTCTGGTTTCTGTGGTCCATACTGGAGTAGAAGAATTCTAGGTTACAAGTGAGAATGAGAAATAAGAGGTAGGAGGTCTGAGAGATTTACCCGTAGACCTTCACTTTGGGTGGGGATCATTTATTACCTCCCCAAAATACTACCAAATAATTACTGTCAGCAGTTTTATTGGAGTGAATTATTAGTACCTGTGGGCTCCTCCGTTTTTCCTTGCCTTATTTTTAGATTATTTTATGATAATGAAAAAACAGGTTTGGGGTTTTTTGTTTTGTTTGTGAGGAAATAGACATGAACTTTAAAGCCTCAAGGCTAAGCAAGGTGCTGTATTTAAGTCGTCGGTATTTCCTGAGTACTCATCTCACATCTGTTGCTCCATGCCGGCAGAGAAGTAGGGGCACTCCCCACTCTGCATCCGTGTTGAAATATAAACTGCCAACTTCTTAGGAATGTGGGCTAACAGTGCTTATTATGTTTTATAAGATGAAACAAACTATCCAAGTTAGCAATCCTGGGCTGGAGAGAGAGTTCAGTGGTTAAGAGCACCGACTGCTCTTCCAGAGGTCCTGAGTTCAATTCCCAGCAACCACATGGTGGCTCACAGCCCTCTTCTGGAGTGTCTGAAGACAGCTACTGTGTGTGTGTGTCTCTGTGTGTGTGTGTCTGTGTGTGTGTGTGTATTTCTTTTTTTTAAAAAAAAAGTTAGCAAACCCACTACTAAAAAGTAATCCTAAGAGTGCAGCAAGCACAGAAACAAGGCCCTGCTGAGGGATGGCTTAAGGTTGTATAGATCTACATTGAGTTAGAGGCCTGTACACCTCTCAGGTGCCTGGCTGTCAGCCTCTCTATCACTTAGTCATGTGTCGTGTCCCCACCCATGTCTAGTAAGGAATTGTAAACCCTAGTCTACATACCCATGAACTTTGGCTCTTCCTTGAATCACCTTGCCTAGTCTTCAGGGCCAGAAAGACTCAAAGAGGACCATTTTCAGTAGTCATTTCTCTCCAACCACCATACAGGTCCTGGGTATTGAACTCAAGTTTTGAAGCTTGGCTGCAAACACCTGTACCTGCTGAACCATTTTACCAGCCCTCATAGAATTCCTCACAGACCACCTAAGTATTCACAGGTCACTAAGGGCTCTAAGGTCTCAGCTCATACTGAGGAGCAGGCTGCCGTGTGCTATCCCTCCAGGAACTATTCTGTGGAGACGATTTCGTTGGAGGGTTCCACCCTTTCACACATCTTTTACATAAAAAATTCCCACATGGGCAGGTAGCTTCTTTGAGACTGTAAGTGATAGGCCAGGTAGCCTGGGTCCCTCTGACTCACCTGAGTATGCTCTCTCCCTCAGGTACCCAGACTCATGGTATCGTGATATCACATCCAACAAGAAGTTCTTCTCCCTTGCTGCAACCTACAGAGGTGCCATTGTGGGAATGATAGTAGCTGAAATAAAGAATAGGACCAAAATCCATAAAGAGGTAAGTCTGTGCTCCAAAAGCTTGGCCTTGTGATGGCTGAAAGGGATGTTTCAATGGGGTCACATTGCCAGCGCTGGCCTCTGTTCTCAGCAGCTTGTGACCAGAGGGGTCAGAGTAGCAAGTCAAATATGTCTGTATGTGGGGGTATATACTTACAAAAACCAAAGAGGATCCCCCTGGAGCTAGAATTGTAAGTGGTTGTAAGATGCCACTATTAAACTCATGTCTGCAAGAGAATGCTCTTAACTGCTGAACTCTTTCTCCAGCCTGTATTTTTGTTCATGGAATAATATAATGAATAAGTCCACTAGTGGACCTAATAAGGTGAGCATTTTGAAGTAAGAACAAGCAGAAATGACACGTTGGGAATCTGACCCATTGCTGTGTGACACGCAGATGCCTGTGATTTGTGCTTTTGGCACTGTTACAGGAGCCCCAATAATGCTGTAATCTGTTGAGGAATATGCTAGGTTTCAGTTAGGGATTAGTGAAAATGTATTTTCTTTTTACTCAATTTTGTGGACTACTTAAAGAACTACCTCAGAACCCTCAAGGATTTGAGCAATTACTAAGTGCAGACTGGAAGACTTTAAGTGCAGCTAAAAAGATCTTTGTGGTTGATTACAGTGGGGTTTCTCCTGTTAATTTTGGTTGTAGCAATGGAACAGAATTTAGTTTACCACATTCAGGAAAGGAACTCCTACCAACCAGCAAATGGTTTTGTTTGGCTTAAGGTTATTTTTGTTTCTTTTTCTTTTTCCCCTTCCTCCCTCTTTCTCTTTGTTTGTTTGTTAGTTCCTTTCTAGACAGGGATTCATTAGTTAGCCTGAGACTCAGATCCACCTGCCTTTCCATCTCAAGTGCTGGAATCCAAGATGTACACCCTACACCCAGCCTGCTTGAGGTTGTTTCTTTGGAAGTGAGGGAAGTGAGTTTGGAGCAGCACCCTGGTGGTAGAGTGCTTGTCTAATATAAAGGAGACCCTGAGTCCCATTCCCAGAGGAAGAGGAAGAAACATGTCTTCCTAAGATCCCAGACCACTGTGTGCACAAACTTTATATCTTAGCACATTATTTGGGGGAGGTGGGGTAACAGATATTTTAGTTCTGATTTTTTTTTGTGGGGGTGGTCTTTTGTTTTTTTCTTGTCTAGCCCAGCCTTTTCCTGATCCACCACCTCACAGTGTTCATTGCTTAGGCAGAGAGAGGGTACTCGGGCCAGCATCCCTTGGATATTCCTTGTATTGAATCTGTTTCACCTGCCCATACCTTGTTTCTTGATGATCCCTCCCTGGGACTTTTTCCTAGTGACTGTCTTCTTCCACCATGCATGCTGTCTGAGGGCCTCATGATTATGTTTACTCTTTCCATAGACTTGGGGGCCCTTCCCTGTCTATTTTTTGGGCTACCATCATCAGCCAGGGCTTCTGTTAACTAGAGAAGTAAATTTATCCCCTCCCCACATTTGCTTTGTCCAGGTTCACTGTAGTATTGAGTTCTAGGCAGGGAGCAAGGAGCAAGTCCTGGCTCAGCCCATGCCTAACATATAGGAGCTACTTGATAAATGAGAAGCAGAAGAGCCAAGTTGCCCAGTGTCCTTTCTTGGAAGGGAAGCCTTACACATGCTACAGCTCTCTTATTCTTAAGAGGTGGGACTATCATGAGAAACTCATGGTCAGAGTCGGGACTTTCTCATGAGGCATTTTTGTCCGTAATCAGATAGATTGGTGGAGCAGCATGCTATAGTATATCTCAGTGTGCTGCTCTGCTCAGCATGCAGCAGAGCAGGGGAGAGCTGTCGTCTAAATTGCTCTGTGGTCACCGGCACAGCATGGTTTCCTTTATAAGCCTTTAAAGCTTTGCACCTGGTCTGGCAGGATGGTTCAGCAGTACAAACCAGACAGGCTGAGTTTAATTCCTAGCACCCACGTGGAGGAGGAAGAGAACCAACTTCCGTGGATGTCTTCTGAGCTGTGCTTCGCATGTGCCCTCTCCCCTGACTCACAAATAAACGTCACACAGCTTTCCACTAATCCACCATCTCACAGCATGGTGGCTGTCACTGCTTGTTGACAGCCTAGATATGACCACTCTTGACAGTCATTTTTTTTTTTTTGTTTCTCTCTTAGGGTGCTAGGATCAGACCGATGACCTTATGTATGCCAGACATGCAATCTACTGTTAAGCTACATCCCTGCTCCCAGCCATTGGCTTTTAGCCTGTTGTAATGACTGGTTCTGCCATAAAGTCCCAGTCCACCATCTCTGAGATGTTCCTCATAAGTGCCCGAACTGTAGCAGCCTTCTGCCAACAGGGCCTGAACTTAATCGTTTGTGTGTCAGTGGGGCTCTCCTTGCCTCTTTGTTATCCCCCTGCCCACCTTGTGGCTTCCCACCTCAGGATATGCAGAGTGGACTTGTAGATATGCAGATGGGGTCTGTCTTGAGCCTGTGCACCCGAGTTGCCCTAATTTTCTCTAACTCTCTCTTTAGGATGGAGATATTCTAGCCTCCAGCTTCTCTGTGGATACACAAGTTGCATACATCCTCAGTCTGGGAGTGGTGAAAGAGTTCAGGAAACACGGCATAGGTAAGAAGCAGAGAGTTCATGGTTTAAACCACCCCTCCCCTAGCCAGTTAACACCCTTGTAACCCAAACTAGTCACTTCTTCTGAGGTCTTCATCTTAGAGGACCCTTAGTCTCTTCTTCCTTATCCCTATTTGGGGACAAATCCTGTCTTCCTGTCCTCCCAGTGTGTCTCCCTAGGACAATCTCAGGGAAGAACAGACCTCCCTTACCTCTCCTGTTGCCAGACATAGTCGTGATCTATTGGCAAGATATTCTCAGTTCAGAATAAGAAACATAAATGAAGTCATGGCACTCTGCAGCATTTATCAGACCCTTTGTTATCAAATTCCTATCTACTCTATAGAGCACACAGCAGGGAGTAGCAGTCCTCTTTTTTACCCAGGCCTGCCTTTCCCACACTCTCTGGGTTCTGGTTTACACTTTTTGCTGTTTGAAAGGTTGGCAAATGTCCACTGTGGTCCCAGAGCTCCTCCAGGATACATCTCTGGCCCACAGTGGCATGCACTTCATGGGCTCTGTGTAGCTAGGATCTTTTAGGGGCTTTAATAGTGGAAGGTAACCAGAGGTTGGTTACAGATCTGGGAGTGTAACCCTCTAGACTCCTGCAGAAGCCATGCTTGCTTCTATGTTCTCTTAACTGCCCTGCTGTGGGAAACCTTCATCTCCTTTCCCAGGTTCCCTTTTACTAGAAAGTTTAAAGGATCATATTTCAACCACCGCCCAGGACCACTGCAAAGCCATCTACCTGCATGTTCTCACCACCAACAATACAGCAATAAACTTCTATGAAAACAGAGACTTTAGGCAGCATCACTATCTGCCCTACTACTACTCCATTCGAGGGGTCCTCAAAGATGGCTTCACCTATGTCCTCTACATCAATGGCGGCCACCCTCCCTGGACCATTTTATATCCTTTACTGCTGGAAGGGATCAGGAGAAGGCTTTATGATTTCCTGGCTAGAGGGCTAGAGAAACTGTGGCCACCTTTGGGTGACAGTCAGTGGCTTAGCTTGCAGCATTGTTCCTTGATTAGCTCATAGTATGGGCAGGTTGGGTGTACCTGATTGGTTGCATACATTAGGAAAGCTGGCACTCCCTGGCAACTACAGCCCAGCAAGGAGGTTAAGTTTTAACTCTGGGCCCAGGATTAATTCATCCATTCAGTATGGAAAATACCCTGTTCTAGAGGTTAGCAGTAGACATAGGAGATACAAGCCTGTGCAGCCTGTGGTGCAGAGAAGGAAGGAAACAATGGCAGAGCAACACTTGAGTTCAGGCCTTGGAGTTGTTTTCTCCAAGGTGTATTCACTCACCCCCAGTTCTCCCCACTAATGATGTCCTTGTTTGGTGGGAAGGAAATCAGATGTTCCAACAGTCATAGGGCAAGATATACCACATGTGCCTGTGTGTGTATGTGTGCGCGTTATAGAAATGATTCATTTTAGAGGAAAATAAAACAGGAAAGAGGTGATCCAAAACTCCATAGGCCTAGTTCACATGAAGTCAGGCAGGAACAGTCAACCAGGGGTTAGCACTACTAAAACATCTTGTTGGGGTGGGCTCTGCCCCTCTGCAGAACTAGGAATACTTGTCATGTAGATCCTACCCCTATTCTTTATTCATTTCCTTATGATGATTGTCCTATGTGGCTCCACTACACTAATTCCCAAATTAATGGTCTATTTAAAGAGCCTTTCTAGTATTCTCTAGGGTTTAATAGGCCCTTGGCTTCCAGTTGAATGCAGTGTGCCATATGGGTACAATGGCAAGGCAGATGGGGGCACATGGAATATCTTCCTTGACAGAGCCCACAGACTACATCCAGCACCTGGGCTCAGCACTAGCCAACCTGAGCCCCTGCTCCATCCCACACAGGATCTACCGCCAGGCCCACAGCCTGCTCTGCAGCTTTCTGCCATGGTCCAGCATTTCCACCAAAGGTGGCATAGAGTACAGCCGTACCATGTAATGCCATTGGGGCAGCCTCCACCAGGCCTCTGTCCTCAGCACTTTGTGGAACCTGTTTTCCTGTCTGTCTGACTTTTGCTGTCCTTTTCGAGGAGCTGGTGGCCACCTGCCGGCCCATCAGCCTGCCCCAGCTGCAGGCCCGGTGCTATGCTGGCTCAGGAGCAGAATATATACTGGTCATCAACAGGTAGGAACAGGTAGGACCTGGGGAGTCTGATGCTTGCAGCAACAAGAAGTCTCTAGGCAGGTTACTCGTGAACAGTTCATAGGGGGTCCAGAAGCTTTTTGAAGAGCAAGTGACCAGAGACCTCAAACCACTTGCCAGAACCCTTTACTCCTTGGGCTTTGTGTGTTCATGTACATATGCATACACATGTGTACATTTGTGGAGCATAGAGTTCAACATTGTGCATTTTCTTCAGTTATTCCTTAATTTTGAGACAGGATTTCTCTATGTTTTTTGTTTTGTTTTTTGAGACAGGGTTTCTCTGTATAGCCCTGGCTGTCCTGGAACTCACTTTGTAGACCAGACTGGCCTCGAACTTAGAAATCCACCTGCCTCTGCCTCCTTGAGTGCTGGGATTAAAGGCGTGTGCCACCACACCCGGCATGAGACAGAGTTTCTTGTGGAACTTGCAGCTCATTGATTTAACTGGACCAACTAGTGAGCCTCAGAGATCCTCTTGTCTCTGTCTCCCCAACTGCAAACCAGGTTTTTTGTACGGGTTCATGTTTGTATAGCAATCATTTTTCCAACCAAGCAATCTCTCCAGCCCCTGAGTGGCTTTTTTTCTTTTTAATGTTTTTAAGTATCTTGAGAATTTGAGGGCATTGGATCCTCTAGTACTAGAGGAGCAGGCAGTTGTGCCATGTATATGCAGAGAATTTGACCCATGTCCTTTGGAAAGAGCAACAAATGGTCGTAACCAGTGAGCTACCTCCCAAGGCCCTGAACAAAGTTTTTTCTTTTTCCTTTCTTGTTTTTTGTTAAAATGATGGATTTACATGATTTGAATATTGGAAAGTTACAGGAAGATCAAGTAACTCCTACTCGGGGCTCCAGTTACTCAGCTTCACTTTACAAGAGGCACCAAGTGATCTGTGGTCCATGCCTGCCACTCTGACACCAGTACTGTCACCAGTGCATCTCTATGTGGCATTCTCCAAAGTCCTACATGGACTTTCCATGCTGACAACTTTTACAGGAAGATAAGATTCTGCTTTGATGCAACAATTTTGATTGCTGAGAGCTGGGATCCCAGGCCGAGAGAACAGAGAATTGCAGATCTGGAAGAGACTTGGATGCTGCAGCATCCACATAGAGGCTTGATACACATCCAGATGTGAATCTTGACAGTGTTTATATTTGTATAAAGTCCCAGGAGAGCTTGGTAGCCACTGATAAAACTGGGCTGGAGAAGACCTCATGTTTTGGTATACCCTGGCTCAGCTAAATCCCATAGGCCAGATAGTGAGGTAGGTAAGCATCCTAAAGTGCCTTCACATGCCATACTCTCTTCCCCTCAGGCTCTCCTTTTTACCTGGAGTCCTTGCCCTGCCTCCATGCCCTGGCACCACCCAATGGCCTGGCAGGTGTGTCTACATTCACTGGGAAAGGGCTTGCCAGGCTTCTCTGCTCCTGCTCCTTCAGCTCCTTCCTACAAGATGGACTGAATTTTGCTGAAAACGTGGACATTTTGACCCTGAAGACACAGGAACCTTAGAATAAAGAGGCACAGCAAGGAGAATGTCAGTTTTTGTTTAGGAATGCCCTAAAGAAGTATAGATGGAAGCGTTCTTACTCCTCCATGAAAGGCTGGAAACGGGGAAGAGAAAGAGGGGCTGGCCCTTCACAAGAATTTAAAGCTTCAGGAATCAGTCCTCTGCATAGACAGTTAGATGGACAGTTCCCTGTTCCCAGTGTTCTGCCCACTTCTTCCGTCCAGAAGGACCATCCTGCCTGTTGAATCCTGGCATGCTCCACATAGCGACCACACTGGGAGCTGGGCCAAGGACAGGTAGCTGTTGGCTTCTGGATTCCTTCCATGCTTATCCTCTAGAAGCTGAAACTTCAAGGCCTGGGCTAATGCAGACAGGAGGTGGCTGAGCTCTGTGTTGACATCTTTGCTACTGTGGACCCATGGGACCTGGCCTTGGGAGTAGCAGCTGGTGCCTGTGGTCCTTCAGCCTCTGCGGCAGAGGCTTCTGTCAGTACCATGAATTGTGCTTGCAGCAGACATCTCAAGTTTCCAGCATCCCTTCCCTTGTGCCCTCAAGTGTTTGCTGTCACAGTCCTGCCCAGAATTGCTGCAGTATGACAGGAGCCCTTCAGGGTGTCCACAGCCCCTCACTGTGCCAGGCTGATGAAAAACAGCTTTATTGACAGGCCTCATTACTGAGTGCTTCCTCCCTCAGCGTCCTCCCTCAGCATCTCCTGGCTCAGGGCTCTCAGGCTGTAGAGCCAGCCAAAGGCTGCCTGGCCTCAGAGGGGGAAGGGTCCCCACAAAGGAATAGCAAGGCAGTAAAGTATCCCCCTCCCTCAACAGAACTAGCCAGCAGGTAGCCAGTCCTGACTAGTTTTGGTTGTGTGCTGAGGCCCCAGCCCTGCATCCTCTCCCTTTTCAGTCAGTGCTGATCATGTGATTTTCATTTCTGCCCTGTGTAGTCAAGGAAGAGTCTTCCAGAAGGTTCTCACTTGGGCATTCATAAATCCATCTCAAAGGCCTCTACCTGTCTCCCTTTAGTCCCATAATCATTGCAGTGTTCAGCCCAGTGTTGAACAAATTGTAGCGTGTAGTCTCATTACAAATAAATAGACTTTCATTAGTCTCATCCTGTCTCTAGTTATTGGCTCCCATATCTGTGCTTTGCCCTTGTGGGCTAGGGCTGAGGGTTGGGGAGCTTGCTGCCGTCGTCTTGATGGCTCAGCATGCAGGCAGCTGTCCTGCAGAAGCTGTGAACTTGAAGGCTTCCACTGCTGAAAGCAATCACTGGCCTGTTTGGGTTTTTTTTTTTTTTTTTTGGGGGGGGGGTGTTCCAGACAGGGTTTCTCTGTGTAGCCCTGGCTGTCCTGGAACTCACTTTGTAGACCAGGCTGGCCTCAAACTCAGAAATCCACCTGCCTCTGCCTCCTGAGTGCTGGGATTAAAGGTATGTGCCACCACACACGGCTTCACTGGCCTGTTTCTTACAGGTCCTTAGCAGCTGTCTGCCAGCTCATACCAGCACTGTCAGCTCTCAGCTTGGAGGTAGGACCTGGGCCATGTGGGCAACTTTATAGTTTTCTCCAGTCTTCCTGTCCTCCACCTGCATCATAGCTTAGACAAGGCTCCAAGGGTAATTAAGTCACATGGTCAGCAGAGGCCTTGGTCATGTTAACAACCTGTGTGGGAATGTCCCTGGTGGATGTTGATGTTATCTGGAGACAATTAATTTAGGTGGTCACAGCCTGGGAGAAGGCATTACTGGGAGGCTACAGAACATCACAAGAAAGACTTGGTCCAAGTACCTGAAATCTAGTCCAGCTGAAAGAAACTTGTGCCAGTCCTGATGGGCTCCTGTGGGGCCATAGACTCATCTAAAACCTTGATGGGGACAGTGCGGGGTCCAGGCCAACACATCTGCATTGGTTGGTGTCCTGGTTCCTTCTTTAAACTCGACCCCCATTTCGTCCTTTGCCCCGGAATGCCATGTCCTGTTTAGGCCTATTGAGACCCTGCTTGCCTGCCAGAGCTGTCACTTTCAGCAGCCTCTCATCCACAAAGCTTCCCTGGACCTGGCTCTGACTCTCCATGTAACCCCTGGAATGGATGCAGGACTATGTTAACTGGATTGGCTTAATGACAAACAAACAAGAAGGTGCAGGCCTTGGCTTTTACTGAGATTAGACCTGAGGACTCCTGGCCTCTCAGGAACCCGATTCTCTGCTCGGCCTGACCTCCCAGGTACAAGTGGCTGACCGGAGTTTGGGCAGGCTGCAAGGGCATGGGCATTCCATTTCTTCTGTCCCTCTCATGGTTCTTCTTCCTTCCTCCCTCCCTCCCTCATGCTTTCCCCAGACTAGCCCAGGTCTCCTGCTGGGCAACTCTGGGGGCCATCTCAATGGGGAGGACTGCCGCTGGGACGAACCCTTCCTCAGTAACACTGGCCTCCTCCTCCTCGGCCATCCTTCCCCTCTTGTTCCCCAGCCCTGGCACTTTGGCTCCTATGTCCTCTCCAAGGCCCCAGAGCGGGTTCTCTTGCACAAGGGACACATGGTCTCCTCCAAGGCTCTCCAGGACCTCTTGGGCCTGAGTCCCAAGCCCTCGGGGGGACCAGACTGGGAGGGGACACCCTTGGCTGGGTCCATGCTGGAACTGGAAGCTGAGGAAAGAGGAAAGAAAAGTCACTCAGAGGGGCCCAATCTAAAACATTACCTTGGGGTCCTCGGCCCTTACAACCTTCAAGGCAGTGCCTCCTTGGCACTACTTCCTTGAAAGAACTAGTGAGGGTGAGGAAGGGATGTCAGTGGGTCAAACCTGAAATGTCATGAATCCTTCATTTATAAAATGAAGGAACTGAGGCAAAGTTGTCCAAGGTCCATCAAAATAGAGAGAATAGGAACCTAGAACTCCTATCCCAGATTGTCTCCTCTGCCTTACACATCCCAAAAGGCTTTTGCTGTGGTCCTGAGACTTCAAAGGACTTATTGTGTACATTGATGTTCTGAATCAATAGTGGGGCACACGGATTAAAAAAAAAATTAAACAAGATCTTGGCCCCTGGAGCATGACATTATTTTAGTGTGTCCTGGCCACTGCATCCTTTCCTAGTTCTTGGCAGAAGGCTAGGAAATGAAAAGGCCCATTTGAGTTCCCTTCAGTCTTTCTTTCGTGTCTTTAGTCCTGCCTTAACAGAGCTTACCTGTATTTCCCAGGCTGTCCCTGGGCAAGTGGGCTTCCAGAAGGGCTGAGCAATGGCTGTTACCTGGACCCAGGGTCCCCTGTGGCAGGTCCAGGGGCCAGGGTGAGCCTTCAGGCCGTGTCAGGCTGCCCCCAGCCATGAGCCGGCCTAGCCAGTGGCTTCCACATTGGCCAGCAGGCTGCATGTGGCCTGGCAGGTAGAGAGCCAGGCTCCGGAGGTGTCGCAGTCGGAAGTTCTTGGGCTTGCTTCCCTGAGCACTGGGGCCCTGCTGCTGCTGGGCCCCCAATCCTCCCTCATAGATGTTGGGTGGTGTGTCAGGGTGGCTGGGGCGTCCTGGGGCCCAGCTCACTGCATCTGCAAGAGAGAGAGAGAGAGCAGGAGGGTGATGGCCAGTGGGAACAGCATCTGGGGGAAATGCAAGTACCAACTCATACGTAGCTTCTACTCCCTGGCTATCCAGTCTTAGTTCCTGTCTATTCCCACTACTCCGCTGCTCCCCTAACAGAGGCGCCCAAGCAGCCCAGGACTTTGGCACTGAGATCCCGTTGAGCACTTCAAGCTCGTTTTGTGCTCTCTACTCTAAAAAGAGTATGCTGGCACCAGTGTATATAAGCACAGTGGGTACAAGAGGGCATGCCTGGCCCAGTCATATAGCCTAGATCAGGAGTTACTCCCTTCCCAAGCATGCACATCCCTGGGCTCTCCCCAGTAGCTTTGGGCCCAGGTTGGGACAGTGTGGCATCTCTGCTGCTGCTCCTCCCTGCAGCCAGGCACCTTCTCTTATTCGAAGCTCAGAGAATGCACAGACCAAGGCTTCCATGGAGGGCCAGTATGGTGGGGGAGGAGTGGCCAGGCCTTCTGTGCAGTAGGGCCTGCTCTCCCCTGTCTAGGGGGTGGATCTGCAGGTCTCCCATAGCAACTGGTCCTTATGATGTCACAGTAAAGACTAGTCTTCCTGGACCTCCTAGTTTGGGAGAGTATGGTATGTCAGGGGCAAGGAGGGAGGCGGGCAAGGGAAGAGACCAGAAACCTAGGGTAAATTTGTTGATGTTAGATTCAGAGCAAGCCACATAAGACAAATTGGCTTTGGTATGCTGGAAAGTCATTCGCTAGGCTTCCTCATTTGTGGCAGGGAGAACGAGGATTTGGAGAACAAACCTGTAGAGATCTGAATCATGCTGAGAAGATGGTTCTGGGTGACACTTGTCTAATTATCCATTTTCTCATAGGTTAAGCAGTATGTAGATAATGCCAATTTTTTTCCTGTGCATTCTGACAAACTGGAACAATTATTCTGCTGGTAGAAATATAAAACTACAGGTTCTTTAGAATCTTAACTCCACCACAACTCTGTTTCATTATAGAAAATTTAGTTCTAGGTTTTACATCTAGGTGTATGAACCATTGTTTTTTACATAGATATTAATTTGCTATGGATTGCTCATTGTTTCAAAACCATTTGTTGCAAAGACTGTTCAAATGCATTGTCCCCCATGTTAGACTAGCCACGAATGTATGGCCCTACCCCACATATTTTTGTCCTTAAGTATCTACTCTTGGTCAGTACCACCGTGTTCTAGCCAAGGGCACCTTTACTTCTTGCACCTACCCATTTTCCTTATCGCCCACCCTTCCTGGCACAGCTCTCCTCTCTCCAGCCCTGCTTTTGTCGCGGTTGTCCTCGACTCGTAGCAGTCACCAAGGAGAGTTCTCTGTAGAGCCTGTGCTGACCCTGACACCCTAGGCGTGGTACACCAGCACTACCTCGCTCCACAGTTTCCAGGGCAACCTCTGGCGCGCGAGTCTGGGCGCCAATTTCCGGCTTGTCGGGAATACTGACTAGCTGTGCGTGCACAAAAGCCTTCCGGGTACAGGTCTCGAATTCTGCCCAGGGTAGGGTATCTTCGTTCCTGTCATTCTGTGGATACTTTATGAGGCTTCGACTGCGGGGTTTAGCTATGCTTTTACAAATACAAAGGAGACTCGGTCACAAAAGGTTATAATGTGCTCCATATATCAGTGAGGTAATGAGAGTTCCAACGGGACCAGAGCCAAAAGCGCTCTCTGAAAGACTATGACGTTGCGCAGCTCGCAAGGTGCTTGGCGCCACCTGTTGGTCTGTGTCCTGCGCTTGCGCTCACCACCCCTCTTCGCTTCCTGTCCTGTTTGGCCTGGTCCGCACGCTGTCCAAGGCCTCTGAGCGTTGCTATAGAGACCGGAGAGCGCTGGGCCTGCGAACTCTACAGAGACGGGCAGCGGCGCCCCAGTGGACTCTTGGGGACCAGAGCGCCATGTCTTTCCGCGACCTCCGCAGTAAGGCTGCACCCGGCTTTCCCGTGGGCTTCCCAGGATCTCGAGACTCCCCTGCCGGACCCCTGCCAGAGCCGTGGGCCCAGGCAGGCCGTGGGTCCCTGGGCCAGCCAGGGGCTGACAGAACTTTACAGCACCTTTGGAAAGTTCGGTCCGTCACTGGCCACGTGTAGCTAGAACACTGGGAATGTGTCTCGAGCCGCTGAAGAACTGAATGTTTAATTTCACCTCATTTTATCTCTGGTTGTCACGGCCACATTTGCAGCCGCATTAGAAAGGTCTTGCGGAAATGGAGACTTCTTCTGCATTTAGTTTGTAGAAAGAACCAGTAAAGCCGAGGAAGTGGCCGGATGAATGGATGGCTAGTGCTGCTAGGTTGTTTTGTTCATTTTTGAGGGTTTGTTTTGTTTGTTTGTATGTTACAATCTGTCACATGCTGTCCTCTATGTGGGCAATATTTCATTTACTCCTAGCAGGTTTGTGCCCTGGTTAGAGATGAAACAGGCAGCAAGAGGTCAAAGTAATTGAACGAGTTGCTTTAGAGTTTGAATCCAGCTTGCCTGAATGCCAAATACTGGGCAGAGAACTTGGCTAGAGAGTGGGGAAGCAGACTACTCTTACTCGTTATACTCTTTGGGGGAAACATCCTTTTTGTGGCAGGTGATTATATTTCACCCTTATTGTTCCTAGTTTTAACTGCAAGTTAAGTAGTATAGCTACCCCTGGTTCACACAGCTAGAGTGATGGGACTGTGTGACCTAAAAAATCTTACTTCACTTACAGAAGAGTAGCAGCTATTAGGGTCGTGTTGTCTAGGGTTTGAGGGTATTTGAAACAGTGTAATTATGACTGTCCCACGTAGTTTTTGATGAGGCTGGCACTTTACTGGGATCATTGAATAGTGATCATTGTACTGGAAAGAATATTTAAAAGGAGTATTTCAGAATTTATACTGATTTATATTTTTTTACCTTAAATAAATGCTGTATAGTGTGTAATCTATGAGACTGTCACCATTTATAACAGTGGAGAACTTGATAGCTACTACTTAGCTAAAAGGAGTGTTTAGGCAAAACCTGACTTTTTTCATAGAGGTATAAGGAAAAGCTGCAATATAAAGGGTATACATATATGGGATATATGTGTGTGTGTGATATAAGGGAAAGAAATAAGGGAAGGATGCTTCCTATCTTTCTACCATCTCTTCGTGACCTAGCAGAGTCTGCCTGCCCTGCTTTGTTGCCCAGATAGATTGTTTGGAATGCTGAATGTACATTTTGAATACCCGTAAGCATGAGTAGACATTACATTGCCAGGAACCATGGTCAAGATCTCAGCATATTGTAAGAACTCAGAAATGTTGGTTGTTTTCTTGCTTTCTTGCTCTCTTTTACTTGTTTTTCAAGACAAGGTTTTTTCCTGTCTTGAACAACAGCCCTGGATGACCTAGAACTTGTTTCATAGACCAGGTTAGCATCAGGTTCACAGAGGTCCATCTGCCTCTGCCTATGAGCACTGGGATTAAAGGTATGCAGCACCACGCCAGGCTTGGTTGCTCATCTGTAAGCCTCGCTTTCTTCATCATTGTTTTCTCCTTTCTTTCAAGCAGTGTGGCTTTGTTTTAGTTGCTCCCAACTTAAAATATTACTGTTTACTAATCTTTGGTTTTTCGAGACAGGGTTTCTCTGTGTAGCCCTGGCTGGCCTGGACCTCACTCTGTAGACCAGGCTGGCCTCGAACTCAGAAATCCGCCTGCCTCTGCCTCCCAAGTGCTGGGATTAAAGGCGTGCACCACCACGCCCAGCTTGTTTACTAATCTTTTTTTTTACAGTAAATCTAAATACTGCAGATAGTTCAGCCATTCTCTTATTAAATTTTCTCTGACTATAAAGTAATTGATCTTTAAAATTTATGTCATGAAAATCATATATGGTCACTGGAGGAAAAAAAACAATGTATAATCTTGTTCTAACAACGTGTTTTTCTCATGTTTTATGAGGCTAGGTAATTTTTATTTTGGATAGCAAAGAGGCAGCTACCAGAGAGAAATTAAAGCCCCAGCTAATACCTACGCCCCATTTCTCCAAAGGAAATCTACTATCGTTGAACTTGGGTGTTTTTCAGGTGATGGATTAGATATTGTTTCAAATCTCCCCTTTCCTTTCCCCATTCTAGAATTGATGAATTCAGCACCTGGAGTTGAGAAGACCTGATAAGAAAGGAAAGCATTAGATTAACTGTTTTCCAAAAGGAGATGCTATTTGACAAGGACTGACTGAACTGTGTTTTATATTGCACAGATTTCACCGAGATGATGAGAGCCTTGGGGTACCCACGCCATATTTCTATGGAGAATTTCCGCACACCCAACTTTGGGCTTGTCTCTGAAGTGCTTCTGTGGCTTGTGAAAAGGTTAGAATGCATTTTATTCACACCTTGGTGTGGATAGTTGGTTTCATTCAGTAGCTAACTGGAACTTCTAATGCAAAGGAAGGCTACAGTGAGGTTTGCATAGGATGGACTTAGCTGTAACTTATAAAGAGCTGCCACGCACGATGGTGCAAGTAGATGTCTGTTAGTTCAAGGTCAGCCTGGCCTACATAACAAGTTCCAGGAAAGCCAGGGCTGCGTAGTGAGAGACCCTGTCTCTTTCATTTTTAAGAGATGAAAGAAATGACGAGCGTTTGAAGAACGTTGAGGAGGTGACTGTCATCATGAGAGTGTTGGTACAGCCTCCACTTCAACCCTCACACAGAATCTCAGGGGCCTGCTCGCACACTCAGGATATACTGTAGTAGATGTATTATAAATATGGCTGGAGAACTGGCTCAGAGGTTAAGAGCATGTACTGCTCTGGCAGAGCACCGGACCTCATTGGGCACTGGTAGTCACGCACACATCCTTACACACAGACCTACACACGTACACATAATTTAAAATAAACTAAAAATCCAAAACAAGACATAATGGAGATTTTTCATTGTGTTAAAAGCCTTGTATTAGGATTGACAACCTTTTGGGTTAAGAACCAGATAGTAAATATTGTATGAGTTGCTACACTTAAAATTCAGTCTACATGAGATATCTGTTGAATATTCTTCAGTTACAGGCAGTTGGGAGCCATCTGACATTGATGCTAGGAACTGGACACAGGTCCTCTGGAAGAACAATATATGCTCTTAAACCAGTGAGCTGCCTCTGCAGCCCATTTTCTTTGCTTTTAAAGTGTAAAAAGTATTCTTGTCTTTCAAACTGTACAAATACAAGGGTGAGAGTCTCAGTCTTCTGAGCCTTGGCGAATTGTTAGTAAATCCAAGTAATTTCCACAGCTCTGCCACTCCTTAAAGTGAATTATTTAGCCCTCGTGTCTATCTTGGGCCAAGGACTATCAGCTTGAGTCACGGTCTTGGTTATTTTCACAAAAGCTAAACATCTGAGCTAGATTTAGTTTGTGGCCTGGGTCCCATACTTGGTTTGTTTACACTTTACTATTCCTTTTCGGGTGTTCATATGCACACATGTGGAGATCAGAGGACAGTATTGAGTTGATTCTTTCCCTCTATCTTTACACAGGTTCTGGGGATTGAACTCAGGTCTCAAGGCTTATAGAGCAAGCCCCTTTACCCTCTAGGCATGTGTGTATACACATACATGTATGGATTAATGCTAGCTACAGCATACACGTGAAGGTTCAAGGACAGCTTGTAGTTGGTTCTCCTCTTGCACTCTGTGAATCCTGAGTGCCAGGCCTGGTAGGCGACCCATTCACCCACTGAGCCACCCTGTGCTCCAAGACACGGAATCTCAGGTGTGGGTTGGAATTTGCTCCCTGGTTATTTTGTTTGCTTTTGAAGTTTCTGCTTAATCATATTTCTTTGGATGGAGCCTGGAGAACCTCACCTTAGCAACAGTCAATCATCCACTTTCTCTTTAATGGACACTTTTTTTTTTTTTTTGCTTTTGTTTGTTTGTTTGTTTGGGCAGGGTTTCACTATTTAGACCAGGCTGCCCTGGAACTCACCAAGATCTGCCTGCCTCTGTTTTCTGAGTGCTGAGATCATAGTTATGCACCACCACACCTGAATTCAAGGGACTTTCTGTGGGACTGGCTCACGCATGTTCTCTTTCTAATAGGTATGAGCCGCAGACTGACATCCCTTCTGACATTGAGACTGAACAAGACAGAGTTTTCTTCATTAAGGCAATTGCCCAGTTCATGGTTAGTTCACAGTTATTTTACGGCACCAAAACATAAATTAGGAAAAGATGACTCCTGGTTGGGACTGTTAGACTTGTTACTTTCTAAAACCACTTGAGGCTTCTCTGGAACTGTGTTACCAAAGTGTTTATTTGGTTTTTGACTCATTACATGTATAGTTTAATTTGTTTATTTTTGGATAAGTAATAAAACACACATGCTGCAAGCTGGCTCTTTCGGAGTCCCTCAACACTCAGGAGAAATCAGGGTCCCGGTACTCAGGTGGGCAAGGAGTCAGCAAGTGACAAACAGACACGGACACCAGAGAGTGTTGGATCTGAATGTAATTTCTCAAAGCAAGTATCAGACTTATATTACAGAAGCAAATAAGGAAATTAGGTGACACGTCAGCTAAGGTACATTGCGGTTACCTGATGCATAATGACTCTTTATACAAAACAGAAAAATGCATGCATAAAGACTGGCAGGAACCAGGCAGTGTAACAACTGGGAGTCAGCCCTATCTACGGCCAGCTTATTCTTAGAAGCCAGGTGTGAGGTCTTTATGTTCCAGGGGCAAGGGCTCTCACGCCCAAGCCGTAGTTCTCATAATTTATTGTTTAACCCACCACCAGCCAGCTCTTAGTAAATACCTAACTAAGCTATTCTTCTTGGCTAGTGGAAGTATGTACTAGGGAGGGTTCTGCTCTTGCTAACTTTTTCATGAATAATGCAATACTCTAGTTCTTCCTAAACCACAGCCCAATCTTCCTAAACCATTGTAAATTCCTGCATATGGGAGTGACTCAGCTGTCATTCTAAGTGTTTTGTGAGGGACCTCCATTTACCAGAGGAGCCCACCAACTTTCCTCTATTAGGTGATGTAGTCTGTCATACATGACTATAATAAGAATTCTAAACTTACTTTGTTAAACTTGCCCTGAAATTTCTAACTCTATGGAGTAGATAGTAATGCCTGATTTCTTTCACTCTCTCTCTTTCAATAGTGGAGGCCTTTCATCTGAATAAGTAACATTCTTATGAAATTCCAAGCTCAGTGTTGGAATCAAAGACTGCCTAGGTAGGACATTGGAACACTGGTAAAGGCCAGGAAGCAATGTTCAGTCTAACTAGCTATTTGTCAAATCATTCCTTGGGGGCACCTATAATAAAACAATACTGAAGGAAAGCACACAGAACCCTTCAACAACTATTGCAAGGACAAATCTGAAACACATCTGTGTTATGGGGCACCAAAGACTCCAGGAGACCAGTTTCCGTGAAAGTTTTTGCCTCAGAACTGCGGCCAAGCTTTTGGACTTGTCACGCATACTCCACTGGAGTGGGTGTGCCATCCATATATATATATATATACACACACTGGAGTGGGTGTGCCATCCATATATATATACACATACACACACACATATTCCCTTTTATACATGTTGTGTAACATCTTGCTATCATCTCTTAATGATATATTTTGGAGAACTTCTCAAATGCATATAGAATTTCCTCTTACACTTGAGTTAATATTGTTTACATAAGTTTCACACAATTGTGTTATTTATATAGGTATTTAGGTATTTTATAACTTTTGTTATTTGAAATAATGCTGAAATGAATAGCCTGTGGCTTTCATTTTGTATGTGAGTCTATGCTTAGAGTAGTTTTTAGAACTGGAATTATTGGGTCAAAGATGCATGCATCTGTAGTTTCGGGGTCTTTTCCCAGGCTGCTCTTTATCACAGTATGAGACACTTACAATGTGTTTTATCCTGTCTTGAAAAAACAAAAACAAAAAAACCCCAACTCAGTAAGAATTGTATCACAGTTGCTGGCAGAGACATTCTCAAATTCCCTGCATGGGATTTGTACTATAGTATAGCTATAGTATAAATATCCTGCTTCAGGGTATGCTTCAGATTACAGTACTTAGAAGGATAAGACAGGAGAACTGAGAGCTTGAATCCAGCCTAAACAGATGCATAGTTAGTGTCAGGCTAGCCTGAGTGACATAGTAAGACCCTGTCTGAAGAAAGAAAGCAAAGCAAAACTTTCTGTCTCAAAACAGGCCACAAAGGCACATATAAAACTCAATACCAAGAAGCTCTATCAAGCTGACGGGTATGCAGTGAAAGAGCTGCTGAAGATCACATCTGTTCTCTATAATGCAATGAAGACCAAAGGGATGGAGGGCTCCAATGTAGGAGAGGAAGACATCAGCAAATTCAAGTTTGATCTCGGCTCCAAGGTAAAGATGATGAAGTCTGTGGCTAGCAGATGTCTGTGTCTCAAACGTGGCAGTAGAAGATGTCTAACCTGCAGCACTGTCTTTCCTTGCTGGCTGACTGAGGCTGGTTCTTCAGTCTGTGGTAACAGTTTTGTTCTCGTTAGTGTTGGGATGAAAGCAAATCACGAGAAATCCAATTGGTTTACAGCCTAATTTTATCATATTATGTTCAGGCACTGAGGATACAGGTATAAACACAGGACAGAAATCCTGACTTCCTGCTGCTTAATTGGAGGAATCAGAATGTGAACAACAGTGGCAGAGGTGTGGAAGATCTAATGCAGTCAGTGTCCTGGGGACCAGCAGAGCAGTGTAGGAATGGAGCACACTGAGGGTCGGGGCTGTTATCATAATCAGGGCCATCAAGGACTTCAGGTATACATGACTTCTTAGCAGAAGTGAGAGGGAAGGGACAGGCCATTAGGCCATGAGGTGAGAGTCAGGACTGGTCCCAAGATAACTGTTTTGTTCATTTGAGAAAAGCAGAGGAAGCTAGAGGGTAAATTCAGTAAACCCTCTGGCCTCAAAAAAGAAAGCCTTACTCTGGGGTGGAAAATGGAGTTTTCAGCAGAGTGTGTTCCAGAACAGCCAGCGCCACACAGAGAAACCCTGTATTGAAAAACAAACAAACAAAAGAATGAAGAATTTCCCAGTTACTGTGTTAGGGTAGAAAAGGTATCATCAGGGCCTTCTCAGATATTGCCGTAAAAGGGTCTCAGCGGAAGCAACTGAAGAGGTTCTCAGCCCAAGGCTCAGATGCAGAACTGAGGAATGAAAAGCTCCCAGGTAAGAACACACATTAACCTGGTGCCGGGACAGCTCTTTTCTCCCAGAACCCGGAGAAAGCATCATGATTATCATGCTTGCCTGAGAGACACATACCGGAGCCAGAGAATCTCGTAAGTTGAGATTCAGACATTGTTAAAAGTTAATTTATGTGAGGCCATTGTGGGAATTGGTTTCCACCGTGTAGGTCCTCGTCCAGTTTCAGTTGTATTTCAATGGCAGATTTTATGGGTTTGGTTATGATTGAGGAAGGTGAGACGACATGAGATCCTCAAGTTGTGTTGCCAGACTTGATTAATGGTGTGCAAGGGCTGCATCTGGTCATATTTTTCAGAAGCCACTGGCTAAAGTGGCTAGCATAATCAAGGAAGTAGGCTCTAATATTATTTAAATTTTAAGTAATCTAAAGATAAAAATAGCCACCATGGCTAGTGAAATATTTGTTCTGTGTCCCATTGCAGATATTGTTAACTTTTTGGATGTCCAAGTGGAGATGCCTAGGAAGAGTCTGTCTGTGATACTAAAGCTGAGGTAGAAGGCATCAGCATGCAGGGGGTTAAACCCATGGGTGAGAAGGAAGAGTCTGCTAGAGGCTGAGCTGTGGCCTATACCACTGTGGCGATGTGGGAACAGGGAGGTGAATCTGAGAGAGAAATGGGAGTACTTGCTACCAGGCAGGCAGGCAAAGCCTATAGAAATGCAGAGTGCTGCCCTGGGCCTTAAGAGGAGAAGCTAGAACTGTAACAGGGTCACAGCATGGGCAGAGAGAGGAAGGAAGGAGGGAGGGATAATCTGCTGAGAATTAAGAAGCTACGTTGTTGCTGGTAGGTTGGAAGTAAAGAGAGAAGGTAGTGTTACTTCAAGTGGAGAGGGAGCAAGGGTGCCTATGTCTGTCTGGGCTCCTTGGGGATTTAGCATTGAAGGAAGAAGGGGATGGGCACAGCCTAAGAAAGTCTGACTCGTCATCAGAGCTGTCAGCACAGCCTATGGGAGCCAGGAGAGTCTAAGTGCTTGGTGGGGCTGGTCTCCCTGAGCTTCATAGAAGGTCTTAGGAGGAAAGTCTAAGGTACTGGCCGTGAGATGCATGGCCTTCGGGTTGCCCCTGTGGTCATTCTACTAGTCTAAATAGGAAGCATTTCACCTTTCTGTTGTACATACTTCTAGTTGTGAATTCAGTTTGATGTTACAGATGGGTTTCTGAGAGAGCAGGTGTCCTGGATTTGGTCCCATTTACGTGTTGTCAGTTTCCCACGTTGGTGTCCAGGAGCTCTATCCTACATCAGTAAGAAGGGCTGCTGAAACGTGCTCTGTAGTTACATGCCTGCCTGGAGCCTAGCAGGGTAGCAGCTGAGTGCCTGTTGAAAACTGTGGGTTCTGTATGTGGAATTTTCTGTCCAGATTGCAGATTTGAAAGCAGCCAGACAGCTTGCGTCTGAAATCACTGCCAAAGGAGCCTCTCTGTATGACTTGCTGGGCAAAGAGGTTGAGCTGAGGGTGAGTAGTGTTCCATTTAGGAATGAAGAGTCTCTCTTACTTCTTGCCCTGTACATCTTCCAGCTTATACTCATTCCTGATTGAGTGGGCTAATATGTGGGAAACTGGTAGAGGGCATGAATCCTCTTCTGATCCTAGTGGGCATTGCCCACTGGTGTTAGTTGTTTTTAATTAAAAATACTTTTCATACAATATATTTTAATCCTCTTCTTTCCCTTCCTCCAGCTTCTCCCAAATTCCTCCTCCCTTACATTCCCAACTCCATGGTTTTTTCTCTCTCTTAAAAACAATCAAAAGAGCCGGGCGTGGTGGCGCACGCCTTTAATCCCAGCACTCGGGAGGCAGAGGCAGTCGGATTTCTGAGTTCGAGGCCAGCCTGGTCTACAAAGTGAGGTCCAGGCCAGCCAGGGCTATACAGAGAAACCCTGTCTCGAAAAACCAAAAAACAAACAAACAAACAAAAAAAAACAATCAAAAGAAAAAGGCATGGAGTCCATTTTGTGTTGGCGAGCCACTCGTGAGCATGAACTTGCCAGGAGTGTGACTAATGCTTTGGGTGTCACGCCATGAAGAAAACTGAGTTTCCTTCTCTAGCAGCTATCACTTGCAAATGGCTCCTTGGTTAAGAGTAGGGCTTTGCATCTGTGCTGGTTAATATCATTAACTTCTAGGTCAGGATTGGCAAATATACGGCGGGCCTGAGGCTGTGACTTTCTTCCTGGCCTCTTCTCTGCATTGCTTTCAGTAGTGTATCTCTCAGTTCATGGCTCCCAGAACTCACTGCCACCACTACCCCAGACTTACCCAGACATCTTTAGCCAGCTGTCATGTTAATGTCACTGATATGGAATATGATCTAGGCATTAGGAATTTCAAACTTTTCCCAGATGATTATAACATAAATGTTTGTGACCAACTTCCAGGTAGTTGGAAGATGATGTTGCACCATTAGAATAGAATAACTTCTATTCTAATCCAGGGACAAGCAGAAACACAAGGCTTGGTTATAGGGTCTGTGGACATACACAGACAGCAGACTGACCTGTGTTTAGTGGTCATGTGGGTCACCCATGGAATTTAGGAGAAAAATTAAATTATTAGCTATTGGATATTAATGGATATTAATTTAAGGTTTGCCAGGAGCATATGGGGCCCCGAGCTGAAATGAAAACTTGAAGTCTCAGGAGAGGCTAGGTAGGCATTGAAGAACATTTATAGATGTTCTGCACAGAAATATTCTCTATTGTAAATGTTGCTTTTTAATTTCTAATGGTATCAGTGATTGAATTGCAGGCATTGCACATTCTGAGCCATAGTCTCTACCACTGAGTTAAACTTTGGAGAATTCGTGTGACATATATAGCACATACTTTGAGGGAACATCGCTGGGCGTGAAGGTGAGCATGTACAATCCCAGCAGTCTGGGGAGTCTAAGGCTGGGGCATGGCTACAAGGTCAAGCACATTATAGGAAACAACCAGGTTCTTAAGGAAAAAATTGGCGACTAATAGAAATTAAAAACTAAACTCAAAGTGTATAAGTGATTTTGTTTCTTCTAGGAACTGAGGACAGAAGCCATTGCTAGACCTCTAGAGATCAATGAGACTGAAAAGGTGATGAGGATTGCAATCAAAGATCTTTTGGTAAGATTGTATTGCTTCTATTCGTTGTGTTTAATACCCAGGACTCAAATATGTGATTTTCTGTGTGCACTAGACAGAGTAAGAGGGGCCAGAAACAAGGAGTACTTCAGAAAACTTAGAGGATAGTTTAGGATTACTACCTTAGGACTACTACTTTTCCCTTCCTAGGTAAAAGCAGTTTCTCAAGTTATTAAACATTCACCAGTTTTTGCCAGGCAGTGATAGCACGCGCCTTTGATCCCAGGACTCAGGAGGCAGACACAGGTGGATCTCTGAATTCAAGGCCAACCTGGTCTACAAAGTCAGTTCCAGGACAGCAAGGGCTACACTGAGAAACCCTGTCTCAAAACAACCCCACTCCCACCCCCCAAAAATTCACCAGTTTTAAAGTAATGTAGCCATTCTTATTTTGATATTTTGGTGAGTATTATCCTATTTTGTTTAGCCAATTCCTCACTACTGGGCATTTAAATAATTCCAGGCTTTCTTTTTGTCTCTGTATAAAGAAGGGTTTAGAACTCAGAACCTTGTACATGCTAGACAGATACTTTACCACTGAGCTACACCCCAACCCTTAATTCTAAGCTGCCCTGTAACAGGTAGTACAGTGGCCATCTTTTCCCACTCCCCCACTGTCGGCTAAGTTTTGTTTATTCATGTATGTCCACATGTACATAACTCCACCATGCTTTCTTAAGCTCTGAGTATAGCAAGCTCCTGGATCTTGGCTTTTAAACGCCATTCTCTACTAATAGGAGCCAGGACACCCAGGAAAAATAGCTCAGTCCAGAACTGGTTAGGTAGTACAGCCTCTTACTGTACTAAGAGGAATAAAGGTGTTCAAAGGTTACCAGAGGTCTGTAGGAGAGACATGTGCCAACTTGATGGGCTTCCCCTGACCAAACCAGGGACTGTTTACACATCAAAATAAATGAATTACAATAGTTGATTTTTATAGTATAGATCAATGAAATAGCAAACAATCACTTCTCAAATGAAAAAAATTCATCAAGGACATTACCAATACGATACTTATTACAAAGCAAGAGAGCAAGTAGAGTTGTAGCATCACCCCTCAATCAAGGGAGGGACTAAAGTGTCATTATTAAATAATTTAAATTATGACAGCTTATAGGATGAAGTCTCTCTGTGGTATTCCTGCCAGAGATGCATAATCTTAACCAATCAGACAATCTAGAAGCATTCTATCAATTAGCTGGCTGACACTTAACAAAACATGAGGTCACGCAACACAAGGAGAGCTGGAGAGCGTTCAGTACTGAAGAACACCCAGAACCATGACAGCTGCCTGCTGCTCCTGCCAGCTACAGAAGTGTCCCTAGACACACAGGGAGACAGCAATGACCCTGAGAATACATAAGAGTGGCCACATACTATGCTTCTGCCTGGTTGTAGGCTTCCTGTTTTCTGTGTAACAGGAAGCACAAAAGGAGGAATGTGACTGGGTTTCACCACAGTCTCTGCTCACCTAGTCAGGGCAAGTGCTTTGTATTTGTATTCTGTCTGTTCTGTAATTGCAGGATGGTGTCTACACTTAAAAGTGTGTAAATAGCCATATTTTATGCACACCAATATTCTAACTGAATCAAGTGAGCATGGCCAAATACAGTTTGAACACTGAATGTTAAAAGCTGGTCCTCCCGAAGGGACACAGTTAGTTTCTTGATGGACAGCTCCTGTGAACTCTTCATTGTCAAAAAATATTCACCTCCGATGTTTCATAATTCTGAAAGCAAAAGCAAAATGATGGCATGGGTTCTAGAGGAGCTGCAGAGTACAGGTCAGCTATTTGAGAAGCTGGAGATCCTTGTCTATACATTGATCTTTCTTCCTTAAAGGATACAGAAAAGACTTTTTGCTTTTTTTGGTTTTTGGTTTTTCGAGACAGGGTTTCTCTGTGTAGCCCTGGCTGTCCTGCAACTCACTTTATAGACCAGGCTGGCCTGGAACTCAGAAATCCACCTGCCTCTGCTGGGATTAAAGGCGTGCGCCACCACACCCAGCTTACAGAAAAGACTTTAATGTCAGATAATTCCCTAAGCTATTGTGTGACTTAATCAGAAAGTATTCATTGTCAGCAAGGATTATTGATTAAGGGTACTAGAAATATGGCTTCATAGTTAGGAGCACATGCTGCTCTTCCAGAGACCTAAGTTTAGTTCCCAGCACCCATTAGCTAGGTTACAACCTTCTGAAACTCCAATTACAGGGTATCTGAGGCTCTGTTCTAGCCTCCGTGGGCACTGCACACATGTGCATAGACTTATACTTGTACAATTTAAAAAAAAGTTGTTGAGCAAGTACCCACCACCTTCCTGCTGGAATGAGTTTGCACTTGCATTAGAATTTGTAATGCATTTGCAATCAATGAATATATATATATATATATATATATATATATATATATATATATATATATATATATATATACATATATTTCGTTTTAAAGATTTTTATGTGTGTTTGCTCGTGCCACTTGGGTTTGTTGTTGTTGTTGCTGTTGTTTTGTTGTTTGCTTTCTAAGATAGCGCTTACTTTGTAGCTCTAGCTGGCCTGGAACTCACTATGTAGAACAATTTAGTCTCAAACTCAGGAGATCTGCCTACCTTTGCCTTCTTTGTGCTAAGATTAAATACAAGCACCACCATGCCTGGCTCTCTAGTGGTTTTTAAAGGAAGAATCAAAGAAATTGTGTGCTGCACTGGAGCTACAGCTCAGTGATCATTACTTGTCTGGCATATGTAAAGCTTTAGGATTGGTCCCTCAGCACATATACAGAAATGCCACAGAAATGATTGGTTTTACTTACACAAAACAGTTAAGCCATAAATCCAATGACAATAATTGTACTTTCAAAAGATGCCCTGTCTCTGAGAATCTTGACAAGTGTCTACTCTTCCAAAGTCATTTCTTTGTGGATCCCATGGCTTTGCAAAGACCAGCAGGTAAACAGCCAGAAAAACATTTATAGTATAGTAACATACATGCAGAGTACCAGAGGGGAATCCTACCTTGCCATCAAGAATTTCATGCAGAGCCGGGCGTGGTGGCGCACACCTTTAATCCCAGCACTTGGGAGGCAGAGGCAGGTAGATTTCTGAGTTCGAAGCCAGCCTGGTCTACAAAGTGAGTTCCAGGACAGCCAGGACTATACAGAGAAACCCTGTCTAGAAAAAAACCATTAAAAAAAAAAAGAAGAAGAATTTCATGCAGGGTTAGACAGTCACAACATGGGGAGGAGGTTCATTCACCCCCAAGTTGTGCTCCCGATTCTGGTGTAGCTCATTTGGTACTCTGAAACACGAGGCGCCCAACAGCCAGCTTCACATAGTCTGAATATGAAGCCAGCACATTTGCTTTTTACCATGCCCTTCAAGTAAATGTGCTCTTAGAAATATAGGGGTGTCTGCGGATGTAGCCAGTGGTCTTTGACCCCCGGTAGTGCCAACAGCCCAGAGCTTCGGCCCCATTGTGCCTAGACCTTGTTATAAAGCTGCATCTCATCAGAATGGCTAGTTGCTGCTGTCGGATCCATTTCTGCCTTGACTTTACCAATAAAGGAGTTTCTCCATTTATTTTAGTTTTTAGTTGAGCTTTTACCATAGAAGAAAAAGGAATCTTCTTTGTCCATCAAAGCAGACAAAGGGTCAGAGCTGAGGCTAGTTCATGAGGGTTTTGGGTTTGGTCCCCTCCTGAGCCAACTGTGTATGTCTGTGTCTGTCTGTCTTGTGTCTATGTGAGTATCTATATCGATGTGTCTGCCTGTCTGTGTATGTGTCTGTGTATCTGTGACTGTGTGTGTCCATGTATGTAACTGTGTGTCCAAACTCTGTGTGTGTGTGTGTGTGTGTGTCTCCAATTCCTCGGTTGGTATTTTGTAACCAGGGAGCAGCCCAAGTGAAGGCTGACAGTGCAGTGATCCACCAGTGCCCAGTGCTAAGCAAGCAGGCTGGACACAGATCCTGTGACCTCTCTGTCTTTACTAGAATGTCTCTGTCATTCTTCTCGCCATGTTTGCTTGCTTCCATGGAAGAAACATGCACTTTTCATGACAAGAGTGGTGCTCTCCTGTCCCCGTGTCCTCCTTTCACTCCTGTCACTGGAAATAGTTTGTTAATAAGTTACAGTGGAGGAGGGGTGGGCTTTGTTGGTTTGTGTGATGTTGCTTTGCACAAAGTGTTAAGGAACTCTGTGCTCAGAGTCAGGGGACAGCACTCCGTGGCACCTTATCTCACTATTTCCTATTCAATGTAGGCCCAGGTTCAGAAGACTAAAGACCTGCTTAATAATGTGGCCTCTGATGAAGCAAACTTAGAAGCCAAAATTGAAAAGAGAAAATTAGAACTGGAAAGAAATCGGAAGCGACTGCAGACCCTGCAGAGTGTCAGGTAGAGTGACTAGAGTATCTGTGGGTGAGGACATTAGGTTGGAGGAAGGGACGTGGCATAAGCTGTTCAGCCATCAAAAAGCAGCAGCATGCACAGAGACCCCATGCCACAGTTTCCTTGCTTCCTGTCCTAAGAGGAGACTGCTGTGCTCTCCCACTCTCTGCACTGCTGCTAATATGTCTGCAACGTGGCCGAACTCTAGAGCCCTCTTGAAAGTTTTGTGGTTTCTTGTAACATGAGACAAAGTAAATCCAGATGGAGGGAGTTCTACTAAGTTAGGCCGTCTAAAATCTTACCATATGTTATATTGAAACAGAACAAACTCTCATCTTCTGGGTTGAATAGATTTTAGACTTTTCATTTTGATAACTACTCACCTGTCAGCAATTCATGTTCCTTATAACTTTGGCTCCGTGGAAAAAACAGCTCCACTGAGCAGTGTGTTAGTGGCCAGAACATTGCCTATGTCAGTGGAACCTTTTGTCTATTCCTCAGATTTTCTTTGTGTCTTCTCTTTACTCGTTTATGCTTTCCCTCCTTGGTCTCAATATTTTTTGACTTTTCTTTTTACAATGTTGGGAGTGAGCATTGGCAAACCACAGGCATCAAGAGCAAGTCACCAAAGGGCCTCACATACCACCCCCACCCCAGGGCCTCGCTTGTTCCTCTGCTGAAATCACTGCCACGAGAGTCCTTGGACTCACTAACAAAGTCAGCCTTAAAGCAGAACTCACTCTAGTTCAGCCCCAAAGCACCCAAAGTAAGTTTGTTTGTTTGTTTGTTTGTTTGTTTGTTTCAAAACAGGATCTCACTATGTAGCTCTAGCTGTCCTGGAAATCACTATGTAAATTAGGCTTGCCTAGAACTCACAGTGATCTGCCTGCCTCTGCCTCCCAAATGCTGGTACTCAAAGCATGTGCTACTACCCCCAGCAAGCCCCAAATCTTTTAAATAGAAAAGTTGCTCTTTTCTAATTTTAAAAGATTAGTGTTCTCTTCCCATCTGTTTCATCCTCTGTCTTACTTTCTATTGCTGTAGCAAAAGTTACCATTACCAAGGTAATTTATGAAAGAATGCATTTAGCTGGGATTACAGTTTCAGAGGTTAGAGTCCATGCTGGAACAAAGACATGAACAGCTGGGAATTCACGTCTTGATCCAGAAGCAGGAGAAAGAGCACACTGGAAATAGAACAAGTCTTTTGAAACCTCAAAGCCCCGCCCCCAATGGCACACCTTCTCCAACTAGGCCACACCTCCTAATCCTTCCCAAATACTCTCACAAACTGAGGGACAAGCATTCAAATCTATGAGGCTGTGTCTCTGTTCTCATTCAAATACCACATTCCCAACTCCTTGTGTCATTTTAAAAACTGTCTCAGGTGCTTGCTTACCAGCACATACACTACGACTGGAATGACAGAGTGGTGTGGGCCTGTGGGGGTGTCATGCAGATTTGTGAAGCATTCCGTATTTTGACATGTGGTCTCTTGATGCCATGGACAAGCATCTCAGAAGCCAGAACTAATATTTCAGTGAACATATGTTAACACTATGTTAACCCTATGGGAGGCTGTGATTCATTGAAGTGAAATCCACAGAATTATGTGCTAATAGATTTAATTTTTCTTAACTTGTAGTAACAAGTTCTTTCTGACTTTCACATACATCCCAAGCTACTCACCCATCCCTTCATATCCACCTTCACCTTGCAACCTCCCCCTCAAAGAAAGGAAATTAAGATAGCATTTTTAAAAATCTTATTACGGAAGCTGTAGTGTATCACAGTGTGTCCCACGTGATTTAATTTTTATTAAAAATATACATTCTTGGTTGGATATACTGATATACACCTTTAATACAGTACTTGGAAGACAGAGGTAGACAAATCTTTGAGTTCAAGGCCAGCTTGGCCTACATAGTGAGTTCTAGACCAATCAGGGCTGCATAATAATACTCTGTCTCAAAAAAATACACATACAAGCTTGAGAGATGGCTCTTCCAGAGGTTCTGAGTTCAATTCCCAGCAACCACATGGTGGCTCACAACCATCTGTAATGGGGATCCCGTGCCCTCTTCTGGTGTACTTATATAAATAAAATAAATAAATAAATCTTTAAAAGAAATATACACGTACACACTTATTTCTATCTGTACCTATATTTAGGGGATTAGCATGATGGCACACATATGAAACCCAGCACTCAGGGGGCTGGTCAGGAATTCACCAAGGACAGTCTAGGCTGCACTAGACCCTACTAAAAAAAAAATCTGGCCCCCACTGGCTGCTCTGAAAAGCCATCTTTGCATTGTTCCCGGGCCATGCTCCCGCTCACTACAGCCACCTTCACCGCCCACCGCCTCCAACACGGACTCCA
The DNA here is from genome assembly GCF_000001635.26 of Mus musculus. Lineage (NCBI taxonomy): Eukaryota > Metazoa > Chordata > Mammalia > Rodentia > Muridae > Mus > Mus musculus. Next base: position 3,926,350 of record NC_000082.6, read on the forward strand.
GCAGACAGCTTTCTCGCCTGAGTCCTCGAACTCAACTAATTCCTCACTCGAAGCATCGGACCACCCACGTGCCCCACCATGTCAGACTGGGCAGTGGACACCAGCTCCAAGATCAGCACCGAGGACTTGAAGGAGAAGAAAAAAGTTGTGGAGGAGGCAGGGAATGGAACAGTCAAAATGAAGAAAATGTCAAGCAGGAGGCTGACAATGAGGTAGATGAAGAAGAGGAAGAAGGTGGGGAGGAAGAGGAGGAGGAGGAAGAAGGTATGGGTGAGGAAGAAGATGGAGATGAAGGTGAGGAAGCTGAGGCTCCTACAGGCAAGCGGATAGCGGAGGATGAGGAGGATGACGATGTCGACACCAGAAGCAGAAGACCGAAGAGGATGACTAGACAGCAAAAGGAAAAGTAACCTTACACACTGCACCGTGACCTAGTCACCTCCACTTCCCATCTCAGAACTTAAACGTGGTCAAGAAGCAGGCCCCGCCCACCCGCCCTCAGCGGGGCGTGCCACCCACAAATGACATGCTCTCTCCACCACCCCACCAAAACTACAACATGAATTGGCAACATGAGTGGCAAAAAGAAACCAGAACTTTCCAGGCCCTGCTTGTTTTCTTAAAAATACTTTAAAAGGAAAATTTGTTTGCATTTTTTATTTACATTTTATATTTTTGTACATATTGTTAGGGGTCTGCCATTTTTAAAGATAACAGGTGAACAAACCAGCCTTCAGAGCATTTTCTGTCCTACTTCAGACTTCACGTGGGGTGTGACCATGTTCATTCAAATCTCAAAGGAGAAAAAAAACTTGTAAAAAAAGCAAAAACAACAACAACAAAAAAAAAATCTTATTTTGACCATTCCAGTAACTTTTTTACGTATGTAACTAGCGTACTGTACTATAAGTAGTTGGTTTGTATGAGATGGTTAAAAAGGCCAAAGATAAAAAGGTTTTTTTCTTTTTTTTTTTTTTTTTTGTCTATGAAGTTGCTGGGGGTTTTTTGTTGTTGTTTTGGTTTTGGTTTTGGTTTGGCCTGTTTGATGTATGTGTGAAACAATGTCCAACAATAAACCAGAATTTTATTTTGCTGAGTTGTTCTAAAAAAAAATTCTGGGAGTATGTAGGCTATGTTCGGTGGATGTTGTTGGTGATTTATACGGAATTTTTCACTTAATTCTCCTACTTTCAGTGTTTTTTTTTCAGTGATTTATAAAGAATACATGTTCACTTTTTGTCCCATCTACTGTGAGAATGAAGACAATTCTCAGACTGTCAACATTAAAATGTCAGCATCACTCTGAAGGGGTTCACAATCAGTGTGAAGGGCCCCAGGGGGACACTGCAGAGGGACTTCAATCACATTGATATAGAGCTGAGTCTCCTTGAAAACAAAGAGAGGCTCTGGGTTGACAAATGGTGGGGTAACAGAGGACCTGGCTGGCCACTGTCAGAAGCATGTGCAGTCATGCTCAGAACTCGATCAAGGATGTCGCGCTGGGCTCTTGTCACAAGATGAGGTTTGTGTAGGCTCACGTCCTCAGCAATGTCGTTATCCAGGAGAATGTTTCTGTGGTGGAAATCTGAAACTTCTTGGGTGAAAAATCCATCCACAGGGTTCTGGTAAGGACAGGTGTTGCTTGTTCTGTCTCTCGAGCCCAGAGGAATGAATTGATCCTTGAAGGAGATGATATTGAACTTGTTTCAAATTCATTGGCTCTGATTCGGCAAGCCATACACTTAAAAACAAGGATCTCAGAGTTTTAGGATGGCATCTACGTGTCTGAAAAGGGAACCATGAAGCAGGCTGACAAGTGAGACCCAAGGACCTAGCTCCAGAAACAACATCCTGACTACAAGTATGAGTTGGGCTCTTTGGACAATAAAAGACTTATTATATATTGGGGGGGGGGGGGGAAACAAACAAACAAAAACCAAAACTATGTTCTTTTGGTGGGTAGAGACAGGTAGAGGTGAATTATTTTTAAGCAGTTTTCAGAGTGAAGACCTTGTGTAATTAGAGGTTTCATGATGTATTTGGGAGAAATTCATTATGATGGAAGTTGGGAGTCTTAAATATAAATCAAACGCCTGCACACTGACTGGCTTCACCTTTCTATGCCATCTGCTCACTCTAGGCCGGCCTTTATGGATGAATATGAGAAGGTTGAGGAAGACCTGCAGAAGCAGTATGACGTCTATCTAGAGAAGTTCCGGAACCTGGCTTACCTGGAGCAGCAGCTTGAGGATCACCACAGGATGGAGCAGGAGAGGTTTGAAGTAAGTCCTTGGCCTGGTCACCCCTGCAGAGATGACAGAGAGCTGCATGTGTCCTCAGCGTTTGCATGTGCACTAGTGACTGAGCAGCAAACACCTGACACCTCCCCAGACCTCACTGCAGCTTCTTGACAATAGTCAGGGCTGTTTCCTGTTTATTTTAGGGAGTGAGAGGGCCAGTGTCTCACAATGGTATCCAGACCAGCCTCTAGCTTCAGCTTCCTACATGCAGAGATGATAAGATACATACCACCATGCCCAGCTTAATCAGGGCTCCATTTGCCAACACTCCTGCCATACTACCCCCTTCTGGTTCTACACCAGGCACTGTGATCAGGATCTCCTCCTTTCTCTTTTTTTTTTTTTTTTTTTTTTGTTTTGTTTTGTTTTGTTTTTGTTTTTTGAGACAGGGTTTCTCTGTATAGCCCTGGCTGTCCTGGAACTCACTTTGTAGATCAGGCTGGCCTCAAACTCAGAAATCCACCTGCCTCTGCCTCCCAAGTGCTGGGATTAAAGGTGTGCGCTACCACCACCCGGCGATCTCCTCCTTTCTCTTACCGTCCTACACTGGAGTGGTGAAGCAGAATGGCAGAAACAAAGAAACACTTCTGCTTTCTTTTGTTGTGAGCCTGAGAGCTGTGGCTGTCTGCACACATTTCCTGTGTCCACTGTCCTTGCAGCACACATGCTGGGCTTCTCTTGTGTCCCTCATTTCCTTTCGAGTGGTGTGGAGCGGGAGGAGGGTATGAAGCCAGAGCATCAACTTTCTAGGCCACTCCCACAGGCTGCTGGAAAGAGGAAGAGCACGGGTTTAGGGACCTCATAGGTTGCTCAAGCAAATTCTCTTTAACTTTTTGAAAAGATATATACATGTCTATTTTGTATACTTGTATTTTGCCTGAAACTATGTCTGTGTGCCGTGTGCATGCAGTGCCCTCAGAGGCCAAAACTGGGCATCAGACCTCCTGAATTGGTGTTTAGATGGTTGTGAGCTACCATGTGGATACAAGGAATTGAACCAGGATCCTCTGGAAGAGCAGCCAGTGACCCAAACCACTGAGCCATTTTCCCATAAACAACTTCCTTGTTTTCTTTTGTTTTGTCGTGGGTTTTTTGCTTGATATGACAAGCCCTTCAGTATTCACACAGTGGTGAAGAATCAGATCATCCACAAAAGTTCATTATTCTGAGTCTGTTTCTTTCCTCCACAGGAAGCTGAAAATACTCTCCGTCTGATGCAAAATAAGTTAAAGGAAGAAGAGAAGCGACTGCTCAAGAGTGGAAGTAAGGCCCTGCCCTGCCTGACTAGTGCTTTCAGCTGTGAAGTTACTTAAGTGTTTAAGATTTTCATTCAGAGTACGCACGCACGCACGCACGCCCGCACGCCCGCACACACTCGAGAATGTGTGTGTTTGCTGGACACGCATGTGCACACATGCCAAGTGTGCAAGTGGTGGTGTGAGTGTGTCGTGATTCAGACGTCAAAGTCAGAAGACAACTTTGTAGTTGGTCCTCTCTCCTTCCATGTTTACACGAGTTCCTGAGATCAACTCGGGCTATCAGCTTTGCAGGACAGGCACACAATGAGTTATGTACATTTCTCTAGCAGAGTTACTTACAGGGTTTTTTTGTTTTATTTTGTTTGTTTGTTTTTTAGGGTTTTTTGTTTTTTGTTTTTTTTATTGGGTATTTATTTCATTTACATTTCCAATGCTATCCCAAAAGTCCCCAACACACTCCCCTACCCACCCACTCCCACTTCTTGGCCCTGGCGTTCCCCTGTACTGAGGCATATAAAGTTTGCACGACCAATGGGCCTCTCTTTCCACTAATGGCCGACTAGGCCATCTTCTCATACATATGCAGCTAGAGACATGAGCTCCGGGTATTGGTTACTTCTTATTGTTGTTCCACCTATAGGATTGCAGATCCCTTTAGCTCCTTGGGTACTTTCTCTAGCTCCTCCATTGGGGGTCCTATGATCCATCCAATAGCTGACTGTGAGCATCCACTTCTGTGTTTGCTAGGCCCTGGCATACACTCACAAGAGACAGCTCTCTCTGGATCATTTCAGCAAAATCTTGCTAGTGTATGCAATGGTGTCAGCGTTTCGATATTTATTTTTATTAAACTCTTTTCTCTCATTTTTAATTGTGGTAAGAACAATAGATGATATCTGTCATTGTTGACTAGAATATTTTCAGATGGCAATTTTCTCACAGATTTATATTAAGTGACATTTGAATTTACTCAGACAGCTTGCTTCTCATAAAGACTGTGATGGTAAGCACAGGGCCTGCATGGGTCTGCAGAGGTCTTCTATGTGTATGGATGGCTGTTAGCTTGGACCCCTAATCGTGGTAAAAGGTCTACCTAAGACTCTTTGTCTACTCTTGAGACTCTTTTCCCCCTATTGAGTTGCCTTGTCCAGCCCCAGTCTAAGGGCTTTTGCTTTGTTTTACTGAATCTTGTTTTGTCCTGTTTGGCTGTCCTCTCTTAGAGGCCTGCTCCTTTCTGAAGAGGAAACAGTGGGAATGGATCTAGAGCACAGGGAAGGTAATAGGAGCTAGGAGAAATGGAGGGAAGGGAAATTGGTTGCGATGGAGTGTATGAGAGAAGAATCTATTTTCAATGATAATAAAGTTTGCTTCCAGTTATACAGCATCTAGCTAATATTCATTTCTTTTTCTTTTCTTTTCTTTTTTTTTTTTTTTTTCTTTTTGGTTTTTCGAGACAGGGTTTCCCTGTATAGCCCTGGCTGTCCTGGAACTCACTTTGTAGACCAGGCTGGCCTCGAACTCAGAAATCCGCCTGCCTCTGCCTCCCAAGTGCTGGGATTAAAGGCGTGTGCCACCACCCCTGGCTTTAATATTCATTTCTTATGATACTCATGACATTTGTGTTTGTTTAAATGCTACAGTTAGCTTGAACTCTATGTAATAAATAGTTATGAATGAAAATTATGCCTACTAGTGTGAATGGTCCCATATTTTAGGGCAGGCTGAAAGGGTGCTGTTGCATGCAGTGTCAGTGAAAGACCTCACTTGCCTGTTTGCAAATCCCAACCATAGTCATCCAGGAGTGCTTACCAAGGCCCTAACCTGTAGAAGAGTGTACTAAACATGAGGCCTCGACTCTGAGAGGGAGTCTTCTCCGTAATGAGCCAGCATTGCTCACCAGGATGACACCAGGGCAACAGTTCCACAGAAGGAACAATGGCAGTGTGTGTTCTTCCTGCTACAGCAGTTCTGTTGCACTGACTCGCTTCTCTTGCTCAGTTCTGTTCTCTTGATGAAATGTCTTTATTCTTGTGGTCAGAACAATATACCTGGGCACCCAGCTTTTCTCCAACCTGCCTGTTCCCTGTATCTGTTTCCTGTTGTACCTGTTCTCAGAGAGTCTAGGAAGAGCAGGGACTTCTGGGAATCCTTTAGAAAACCTGAACCGAGTCTGTAGCAAAGCAGGCTCCTGCTGATTTAGTGCTAGGTCAGTCAAGGCAGAGACCAACTGATGCAGTGGCCTCTCTGTTGCGTGGAGTAAGCATTTAATATCGTAATTTTTATGGATGGAGTAGGAGGGAAACTAAAATGAGTGGTGTTAAATTACTTTAATATGGATTTGTTTTCTGTATAGACTTGTAGAAGATGTGGTTTTCAAACTGTGTTGGTAGTCTTGAAGGATGTTCTCAGTGACACTGCTGCAATGCCCAGGCTTTCCTCCTGAGCTAAGAACACAGCTCTTAGAAAGCAGGTTACCTTCCCTTAATATCCAGGTGGATCCAGCTACCTTGCCATTACTTTCACATGCAGGTACCAAGCAAAGCCTTTTGGAAGACCAACAACTGCTGGATTTCTAGGCTGACTTCTAAGTCAGTGTCAGGCCAGCAACTGCAAACCCCTCCAAGACCCTCCTTCCCAAACCATCACTCCCTGAGTACAGTAAGGCACTAGGCAGAGAGCTTTATCTTCCTGTTATAGTCTCTGTTAGTTCTGTCTTGGAAATGTTCAGCTTACAGACACAAAAGACAATGAACAAGTATTTAGAAAATGTATATAGAGTGATTTGGGGGCTGGAGATGATGACTCCATGATTAAGAACACTGCTGCTCTTCTAGAACAACCTAGTTAGGTTTCCAGCACCCACATCAGGTAGCCCACAGCTGCTTTCAGTTCCAACTCTGGGAGATTGAGCACTGGAGAGATGGCTCAGCAGTCCTGAGTTCAATTCCCAGCAACCACATGGTGGCTCACAACCATCTGTAATGGGATCTGATGCCCTCTTCTGGTGTGTCTGAAGAAAGCAACAGTGTGTCATATATTTAAAATAAATATATTTAAAATGATGGCACTAAAAATAGCCTTTTATGCAGTGTATGCCTGAATGCCTCCCCTAATGAATAGATACAATTTACTTAAAAAAAAAATTTTTTTTTTCTAGAAGAAAAGTATTGATTGTCTGTGTATGTGGTATTAGGGATTAGACTCAGAGCTTTGCAGGAAAAATAATGAAATAAATAAGCACATGTGTTAGCCCTGAGCCACAACCCCATCAACGTATGTATGCCTTTATTCTAGAATTTTCCCCAGTAAGAATGTCACTTCAGCGCTGTCTCAGAACAGCTTCCTCTGAAGCCCAGGCCTGGCTCTCCCCTCACCTCCATCCCACCCGCCTTGTTCTTTCACATCCACTTCTATCTTTGTTAGGATCAAGGCTCTTAAATTAGCAATATGGCCTGACAAAGAACAGAGTGGATTTCTCCCCCGTTAACCAGGACTTCCACTTTGACAGCCAGCTACTCGATTTTGTAAAAATTTCAGACTGTCATAATGCTTTGAAAACACCTGGTCCATGTTCTTTTCACTTTGAAAAATTGCTCAAAGCAAATACAGCATATTATTGTCTACATTAACATTTCACGAAGTACCTGTGAATAAATCCAGGGAGTCTCATAAAATCTAATGGATGAAAAGAGAACTAAGAAAGGCAGATGATTTTGCACTGGAGCCATAGGAGGCAGAAGAGGTTACACTGTAATGGAAGACCTGCTCTCTTACTCTGCCTTGTGGTCTTTCTGCTAGGCAATGATGACTCAGACATAGACATCCAAGAGGATGATGAATCAGACAGCGAGTTGGAGGACAGACGGATGTCTAAGCCTCGGACAGCGATGGAGGTGCTCATGCAAGGTAATGTAACTCCTTCTGTCACCCAGTTCCTCGTGCCTGTTTCTCAGAACTCCAAGGGCAAGCTTGGGTGAGTGCTGCTTAGAACTGCAAACCACAGTGTGCTGAGAAGGGTCCCTGGAAACACTTCCTGTCCCAATCTGTTCTTCAGGATCTGTCTCTCAAACTGCATTGCCTCTAATAGTCCTTTTGTTTGATTCATGTAGCTAAGCTGATCTTGAATTCACAATGTACCTCAAGATGACCTTCAACCTGATACTCCTGCTTCGGCCTCCTAAGCATTGAGATACAGGATGCAGCACTATGCCCTGCGCATGTAATATTCTTATCTCTGTCCCTGGGAAGAGCTGGTTCACATTTGTGGTTTCAGATTTCCCACAGATATCTCAGAAATGGCCTCTGTATCTGAGCTCTCTGCACTATTTGTTTTGGTCAGTGCAGGTCTATCCCTTGTGGCCAAGGAATTAACACAGAAAAGGTGTTACATAAGAGCCTCTTACAAACCTCATTTGATGGATGGGAGCCAACACTAGAGAAACTGTAACTTGCTCAATGTTAGTTTTGTTCCAAATTCTGCTTAAGTACTTGCAGAGTAAAATCAGGTAGCACAGTTCCAGAACCTATGGCTAGGATCTGCAAATGCCATAAGACTTTGCACTTGTCTAACAGTTCTGGGCCCCCCCCCCCAGCAGCGCCCCTCTCCTCCTGCACTGTCTGGAGCCTAGTCACATTTTCATTCTGAAGCTTCCACCTCGATCCAAGTACAAGTGACACTGGTTCACAAAAGAGGAATGTTTTTTCTTTTTCCATAGATAGCAACAAAGTTCTACTGAATGTGACCTAACAGTGGAGTTCAGTGATGTTTCCTCCCCAAATACTAAGGAGATATGTTTTTCTTTTTTAACTTTTTATTGGTTCTTTGTGGGTTTCACATCATGCACCCCAGTCCCCTCATATCCACCCTTGCAACTACCCCACCCCCAATAAAACACACACAAACAAAGCACAGGAAACATCTCATCATGGAAGCTGTAGTGTGTCACAGTGTGTCCCACAGTCTACCCCTCTGTCCACACATCTCTTGCAATGAGTCATTGCAATGAGTCACTCATCTGGTTCAAGATCTCTGACTTCTGTGACACCGTCAACATTGGATCGTCATTAGAACTTCTCCTGGTTATCCTATTGTTGCCCCGTGTCATGGAGATCCTGTAGACTGACCCTTTCACGCCTCCCAACCATTCACTAATGATAGAGATTTTGGAATGGACCAATTCAGAGTCCTAAATCTGGGCCTGGGTGGAAACTGGCTCTCCCTTATCCCCACCACCAGGGCTAGCTAGCTCTCCAGCACTGCTCCGGCTAGGCTAACAACAGGAGGCAGGGTCAGCCCTCCTGCTCTTGTGCCCTAGGGGCCAGCTCACCTGTACCCATGCCTCCAGAGCCAGCTCCACTGTGCTGCCCAGCAAGGAGCAGGGCCCAGTCTCCTAAGTGCTGCAGCCTGCGAGGGCTGGGCCAGTACTCACACCCCCGGGACAGGCTCACCTGTGCCTTCACCGTAAGTGCCAGCTCCACTGTATTGCCCAGGCAAGATACAGGACCCATTCTATAGAATGCTGCAGCCAGCAAGGGGCAGGGCCAGCTCACTCTCCCTTGTGATTCCAGGGTTGGCATTCCTGACTGCCTTAGGTGACAAGGGGAAAAGGGGCAGAGGGCTAGTAGCAGGGCTAGCTTTTCCTCACTCTGTCCTTGGGGCTTGCTCACCCACTGCCCCTCAGCCAGTGCCAGCACTACTGTGCTGATTAGGTGAGGTACAGGGCCCACTTTCCCGAGTGCTTCGCCTGACCAGGGGCAGGGCCAGCTCTCCTGACTGCCACACTCGGTGTGCTGCAAAGGAGGCAAGGCTTCACCCTGCACCTATGCTGCCTCATGGTAGACAAATGGTAAGGCGCTCTCCCGAGTTCTCGACCTCTGGGCTGGCTCACATGCACTGCCCCCACCCCAATACCCCACACCCACTCATGCCACCAGGGTCAGCTCTGCTGTGCTGCTCAGGCGAAGTGCAGGGCCTGCTCTCCTCAGTGCTGTAGTTGGTAGAGTCAGGGCCAGCTCTCCCAAGCTCATGACCCTGAAGGCAGCTTTGTGGGGTGGGGTATATCACTTCTGTGTCTGTGCCACCCCATGGCAGATGAGTGACGAGATCAGCTCTTCTACACTCATGCCCTCAGGGCAGGCTCACTCACTTCTGCCAGCAGGTCCAGCTCCACTGTGCTACCTGGGCAAGGTGTAGACCACCTCTCCCAAGTGCTGCCTCTGGGGGGCGGGGGACAGTTCTCCAGAGCAGGACATCCAGTGAGAGGCAGGCCAGTTATGCTCAGCCCCTGGACATCTGCATGGCCTCCATCAGCTGCCCTGGCCAGGACATCCCCATGTTCTCTAGTGGAAGTATGAGCCACGGACACCAACACCAACCTCTGCCACAGTGTAGCCAAAAACTCACACATGGCCCTGAGTGGCAGCTAGGCTAGGACCTCATCATGGCCCCAGGTGGTGAGTCTGGCCACTCCTAACAAGCTACCCTCTCCACCCCAGTTCCATCTCTTCATCATGCTCAAGCTGCTCCACTTCTCCTTCCATCTGACCAGCACATAGTTGTTCATTGTGGAGGCTCCCACTGCAGGCTGGCCGCATGGCTGGTGGGCCCCTGGGCGACATCCTCCATCCATGCTGTGTGGCATGGTGGCAAGCAAGTGTCTATGGCCCACCAGTGTCACGCACTGGAGGGCAGGTCTGTGGGTGGCAATGCAGTCCACAGGCCTGCCTTCCTCCTTCCATACTGTACTACAGGATTTGATTTGATTTTTATGAGTCCTAGGCACACAACAGTTTTGCCCACCAAGCCAGGCATGAAGCTAGGATGAACAAAGGACTGCCATCTGCTCTGCCCCTGACTGATATAAGAACACCAACAACAACAAGGGGTCTCTTTGCCCATCGCCAGGGGAACAAAGGATATGTTTTTCAAATACTCATGATTCTTTTCGTGGTTGTTTTGTGGTGCTGGAAATTAAATCCATGACTTTAAGTATATAGATAAATGCTCCACCACTGATCTATACCCCCAGCCTTCGTATAAAATGTTTATATATTTTTATTATATTCAGTTATGTGTGTACACACATTCATGTGCACACTTGGACACATATCCAAAGGTAACTTGTGAGACTCGGTTTTTTCCTTCTAACATGTAAATTCTGGAGACTGAACTCAGATAATTAGGCTTAGTGGCCAGCCCATGTTAATTTTATTGTTTTGGTTGTTGTTGTTATTGTTGTTGTTGTGACATTCTCACTGTGAAGCGCAAGCTAGCTTTGAGCTCCCAATGATTCTCCTCCTGAGTGCTGAGATTGCAAGTGTTTGTTATCACCCTGATATGTTAATATTTTACTGCCTTTGTCTCATCTTTCAAAGTAGAAGTGCAGAGCTCCAGCATGGTGATGCACAGCTATAGTCCCAGCACTCTAGATGCTGAGGCAAGATCAAGAGTTCAAGGTCAGCCTCGACTATAGAGTGAGTTTCTCAGAATAGAGGGAAGGGGATACAGGAACGTGACTACTGTTTGTTGGAGCTCACTTAAGTACATAAATTATTGTGTATGCTGGTATTTCCCCAGTTTTCCAAGGTCTTAGATGCCATTTTCTGCCATATTTTCCAAGGATCTCATCATTTTGTGGTTTGTTTTCTCAGGAAGGCCCAGCAAACGGATCGTGGGTGCAATGCAAGGTGGAGACTCGGATGAAGACGTGAGTCCATCGCCCTCCCAACACTCCTGTGCCCCTGGTCTGGGGCTGTGCTCATAGCTTAGTTTAGGTGCTGCCCGCTGTCAGGGAGCTGCCTATTCCAGCACATGGTTTGCCTGTGAAGGGCTGGCTCTCCCTTGCTTGTTAGGAGCTTGTTTCTTGTTACACACAAATATGCACACCCTTTGCCCTTCTTTGCTTCGCCACCTTCTCACGATTCTTTCCATTCTCACTTTCCAAAGATGCAAGCAGCACCAGCCCTCTTAGGTAAATGCAGGACTCCCAGCTCCAGGAAGCAGGTTGGTTTACTTTGCTTGCCTCATCTGTTCGTTGCTGTGTGTTGGCCTGCTCAGGGCTAGCAGGTCCTCTCCTCCAGGGTAATGCCTCCTCTCTTGGGCAGGAAGCCCTCAGAACAGATCCCATTGTGAGAGAAGCAGGGTGATCTCTTGCATTACCATACTAAGCAGGCCCAAACACCAAGACCAAAGATGAGAAAGGTGGCTGCGGTCATCAGGCCCTGAATTATAACCTAGAAACGAAGTATTGATAGCAAGGGCATGTTCCAGCACCGCCTGTCTTCAGTACCCTTCTACAGTTCTGGAGCAGGAACACAGAAAAGATATTTTCCTAGACCAGGGCCTCGGAGGCACCTGGTAGGGGGCTGAGATCAGGATAGATAAATGGCTTGAGAACTTAACCAAAAAGGGAAATCTGGGTTCTCAAAATGGCAGGCTAGGTATGCACTGCCGGGCTCTCTGAGCCCTGTTCTGTTACAGTCCCTGTCCGTGCTACTTGGCCCATGTAGCAAAGGTACTGGAAAGACACTGGATTGGTGTCCAAGGTCAGTTCATAAGGCACAGGACTATGTCTGGGGTCTGGCACTAGCACCTTGACAGGGACAAACAGGACCTTATACTCTTGTATGGCGCTTGACTTACTAAGTACCACAGTGCGGTATTACTTAGATTCACAGGAGCAAGCTAGTGCCTAGCCTTGCCTAGCAGGACACAGAGACACGTGTACCTTGAATTCTTAGGGCAGTCACTAGAGAGGCAGGAAAATCACTCAGCTATAGCTTTCTTTTTAACAGCAAGGATGCACATGATAAGGTAGCTGCATCTACTCCTGTCCACCCAAGGCTGAGCGCAGAGGATCTGGCCTAAAGAGCTCGTGCTCCCTGGAGAGTGTGTCTGGCTTCTGTTGTATCTGCTTGCATGCTTTTCAGAATTCATGCATCCTTAATGGCTCAGGTGTTCCCATTTGTTTATTTCATGGAAGCTGTATTCACACAGCCCCTCTGTCACAGGGCTTCTATGTGTTTGCTCAGCATGAATCTGTTGAGTCCTATCAGTGCCAGGTCCTGAATGCAGCAGGGAACAAAAACAGTCCTTGCCTTTGGGACACATATGTTCTAGGAACAGTCTAGCAGACATACTATAGTCATGGTTGTTAGGGAAGAAATAGTTCAAGAAGGTAAGAAATGACAGAGACAAGGGATTTTATTTCTCCATGATCAGGCAAGGCCTCTAATGAGAAATTGGAGGCCTGAATAAGGGACAGGGTGAGCCATTTTGGGGTGGATAGAGCCCCTGGGCCCAGGGAGTGTGAACACTTCCAGTGCCTAGGCAGTGGCAGAATGGAGGAACTAAGTTGAGAGTGATGAGAGACAGCACAGGCAGTGTGGACCTGTGTGGGGTTGATGAGCACCTCATAAGATAGGGAATGTTGCAGTTGTAAGCCCAGGAGAGGCAGGCAGCGACTGCAATTGTGTAGACTGGAGGGGAGGGCCTTGTATCCTGAGAACGTGAGGACATTGCTGTTGAGAAGTGCTGCGAGTCTGAATGTTTCCAAAGTCGGACCCATCTTGTTTTCTTAGCTGACTGCACCAGTGTGATGAAGAGGAGAACATACACACTGCTTCGGTTGTGTAACTGACTAAACGCACAGGGCTTTAACTTCCTGAAACAGAGATGAGTTGAGGAGGGGCTGAAAAGGTGGATCAGGAATTTGGTTTTAGACATTCTCGGGTGTGTGGCCTATTAGACATCATGCGGTATGGAGTAGACAGTTGAAATTAAAGTTTGGAATTTAAGAAACAGGACTGTGAGCCGGGCGGTGGTGGCGCACACCTTTAATCCCAACACTTGGGAGGCAGAGGCAGGCAGATTTCTGAGTTCAAGGCCAGCCTGGTCTACAGAGTGAGTTCCAGGTCAGCCAGGGCTACACAGAGAAACCCTGTCTCGGAAAAAAAAAAAAAAAAAAAAAAAAAAAAAAAGAAAAGAAAAGAAAAGAAAAGAAAAGAAAAGAAACAGGACTGTGTCCCCACTGGATCAGAGTCTTTTGGGTCTTCATAAGAGTGGTTTGGGGATATGGGGTAGATTGCTGTGCTTAGGCAATGGAGGGGAAGTACATGGGGATGCTTGAGAACAGTAGTTTACCCAGAGAATGTCCTTTCTTTTTTTCACTGTGAGACATGGTCTTTCTATGTCGCTCAGGCTGGCCTTAAATTAATAGTCATCCTCCTGCCTTAGCTTCTGGAATGCTGAAATTGTAGGCTTGTACCACAATAGGTCTGGCCTTCTCAAGAATTTCTGCTAGAAAGGAAACAGAGTAGAGTAGCTGGAGGAAGTGACAGTTCTTTAAAGAAGAGAATTCTAACGTGTATGAATATTCAGGAATAGTCTAGATTGGGTGACCAGCCATCTTAGTCTATATACATGGAACACAGGACTTGTTGTAAGAATGAAAGCCCGAATTGGTACTCCCTGGATCCAGACCATGAAGGAGCTGCACACCCTTCACCTTGCCCTCTTACCCACATCTGTACTGCTTTCCACCTCCACCTGGAATAGGCCTCCTTTTCTCCTGCACTGGGTCTCTGGACTGCAGGAGCCATGCAGCATCGAGGTTCCTGAGCATGAGTTAAGGGACATCCACAGAAAGCCAACCCCTGCTCAACAACCCTGATAAAGAGTTACTAGTTATATAGCCTCAGGCTAGTGGATTTGTTCAGCTAGCAATGTGCTGTGTCCCCACAAACCTCCACCACATGGGTATTGCTGGTCATTGCACTTTGGAGGATAAAGTGGGGTCTCTAAGGACAAGCTATCAGTGTGAGCTAGCACCTCAGTTATATTTGCCATCTCTTTGTTTCAGGAAGACTCGGAGGACAGTGAAATTGACATGGAAGATGATGAAGAAGATGATGACGATTTGGAAGATGAAAGCATTGCTCTCTCACCAGCTAAGCCCAGTCGAAGGATCCGTAAACCGGAGCCCTTGGATGAAAGTGACAATGACTTCTGACCTTGCCAAGGGGCCCAGGCAGATTAAGAGCCTCAGATGTATAGGTACACAGGGACTCGGCAGGCTGGAAAGGTAACATGTGTTTTGTTCACTACACCATCTGGGCTTAACCCCAACAAAGATGTTCTTTTGTCTATCTCCTAACACTTGGGATCCCCATACCTGTGTTCTAAGTCATTCAAATCTACAAGAAAATCCTTTGAGGAGAAATACAGACTGATACCATATAAGTCTTGGCTGCTATTATTATTTTTTTTTTTTTAAAGATTTATTTATTTATTTATTTATTATATGTAAGTACACTGTAGCTGTCCTCAGACACTCCAGAAGAGGGAGTCAGATCTCGTTATGGATGGTTGCGAGCCAACATGTGGTTGCTGGGATTTGAACTCCTGACCTTCGGAAGAACAGTTGGGTGCTCTTACCCACTGAGCCATCTCACCAGCCCTATTATTATTAAATAAGTTTTCCTTGATGATCAGGTCACAGGCTGATCATCAAGGCTCCAGATTATGACTCTTTTGTTTTCTCTCAGAGGACCAGTGTCCTTCTGGGAGGCAGATTCACTTCAAATTACATGCCACCATCATATAGTTCCCCAGCCTGGCTCCCTCAACAAGTGTAGCTCCAACTTCTACTGCTACCTACTCATGCTAGCAATCATGTGTGCTTGTGCTAGGAGGCATGTATGTGTGAAGGCCAAAGGACAAGCACTGTACTTGTTCCTCAGGAGCTGTCCACCTTTTGGAGGGTGTAGGGATGGATCTTTTACTAGGGCCTGGGAGCTCATCGATTATCCGAGACTGACTAGACAATCGGCTCGTCTTATCTCCCGCTTCCCAGGGATTACAAGCGCACACTAAGGGCTTGGGGGACTGCACTCAGCCCCTCATGCTTGCATGACAGACTGGTATCAGCTGAATTATATCCTCAGCCCAACTGGCATTTCTTATTTCATTTATGAGACAGGGCCTAGTCTAGAACTCCTATGCAGACCAGGCTGGCCTTGAACTCACAGAGGTTCATTTGTGAGTTCAGAGGCTCCCCTGCCCATGCATGTAGAAGTCAGAGGAGGACATCAGGTGTCTTCCCAATTACTTTCTGCCTTAGTGCTTGAAACAGTCACTCCCTGAACTGAAGCTTGCTGTTTTTCATCTAGGCTGGATAGCCAACAAGCTCTTGGTACACAGTGCTGGAGTTAAAGGTATGTGTAGCCACGCCCATATTTTTGCTGTTTGTTATTGTTTTGTTTTTGAGTCAGGGTCTTACTGTGTACCCCTGGTTGATTTGGAACTTCCTATGCAGATCAGGCTGGCTTTGAACTCGAAGAGATGTGCATCACTCTGCCTTACACTGCTGTGATTAAAGGCGCACGCATCCCACTCTGTCACTCCATCTTTTTTATGTAGGTTCTGGGATCCAAACTTAAGTTCTCATGCTTGTATAGAAGGTGGCCATCCGCACTAGGCCATCTCCCTAAGCCCGTGCATATACCACATATAGAAGATTTCAAAAGCTACTTACCTCTCCTTAAAATGTGGAAAATGGCCAGGCGTGGTGGCGCACACCTTTAATCCCAGCACTCGGGAGGCAGAGGCAAGTGGATTTCTGAGTTCGAGGACAGCCTAGTCTACAGAGTGAGTTCCAGGACAGCCAGGGCTACACAGAGAAACCCTGTCTCAAAAAAAAAAAAAAAAAAAATGTACAAAATGTGAAATGTGACATGACTTAGTGGGAAAGGAGCTCACATGGTACATAGAGGGAACTCGCTCCCACCAATTATCCTCTGACAACAGCACAGGCATGTTAGTACCCACACACGACTCCTCACACAAATAGGTGTGATTTAATATGTATTCAACACTGCATTTTTATATAATTAAACATTACTTGAAAGCATTATTTTTAAATTCTACCTATTACATATAGAAACTAGCGTTTGTCATTGTTGAACTTTTTTTTTTTTTTTTTTTGAGGCAGGGTCTCATTGTGTAGCCCTAACTGTTTTGGAACTCACTATATAGACCAAGTTGGCCTTAAACGCAAAGAGATCCACCTGCCTCTGTCATGAACTTTCCTAAAGAGCAGGGGAGGGGAGGGGAGGGGAGAAGGGGGGAGGAGGGGGGAGGGGAGAGGAGAGAGGAGAGAAGAGAAGAGAAGAGAAGAGAAGAGAAGAGAAGGAGAGAGGGAGAGGAAGAGGAGAGGAAGAGAAGAGAAGAGGAAGAGAAGAGAAGAGGAAGAGAATATCTTAGGGTTTTATTGCTGTATAGAGACACCAAAGCAACTCTTACAAAGGCAAACTTTTTCCTAGGGCAGGCTTACAGTTTCAGAGGTTCAGTCACAGCAGCAAGCATGGCAGTGTACAGACAAGCATGGCGCTGGAGAAGGAGCTGAGAGTTCTCCATCTTCGTCTAAATACAGCCAAAGGAGACTGTTTTCAGATAGCTAGGAGGAGGGTCTGAAAGCCCACACCTACAGTGATACACTTCCTTCAACAAGGCCACACCTCCTAATAGTGCCACTCCCTGGGCCAAGCATATTCAAACTCCCGAAGAAAGAAAGAAAGGAAAAGATCACTGTGGGCTGAGCATAATACTCATATCTTTAATCCCAGCACTCTGAAGACAGGGCAGGTGGATCTCTGTGAGCTCAAGGCTAGTCTGATCAATATAGAAAGTTCTGAGCCAGCCAAGGCTTAGTGTTGTAGGACGAGCTCAGGTGATGGCCTTAAACTAGATCCAAGTGTCTAAAGGGATGCTGAGAGGATAAAAAGGCTTTGGGGACTACTCCTTATGGGAAAGTTGTATTGAAAAGTGCTTCGAGTTGTGGCGTCCTAATTGAGTATTTGTTAACTGAGAGCAGTCAGGAGGTACAAAGAGCAAGTTTCAGGGACACTTTGGAAATACACTAACACACATATAGTATGTGTGTCTAGTCATGACTGACAAATGCACAGTCAGGAGAGAGCTCCAGATAAACCTATGGACAGAACACACTTATCTCTGTACTCTCCCAGAATTCCAGCAAAAACAGAGGGGTGAAGGGAGACAAAAGGAAGAATGAAGCAAAAGAGAGAGAAGCAGGGAGGAAGAGGAGGATGAAATTTTCATAGGGAGTAA
This sequence comes from Mus musculus, assembly GCF_000001635.26. NCBI lineage: Eukaryota > Metazoa > Chordata > Mammalia > Rodentia > Muridae > Mus > Mus musculus. The sequence goes on from NC_000082.6 coordinate 3,944,037, forward strand.
ATACACAAGGACCACAGCAGAGACCAGAGTGAATGACAACCACTGTTCAGTGATGTGGAAAACAGAGGGAAGCGTTAAAGCTGGAGGAGCCAAGGTGATGCCTCATCCTAACAGAATTAAGGTCTGAGACGGAAAGGAGCAGGCTGCACTTAACAGCAGAAGATGTGCTGTGGAGAGAATGCAGAAGACAGCAGCAGAAACTGTCCAAAATTAAACAAAGAACAAGTAGGGAGAAAGCCAAACCACTGTCCAGTTAGCGGTTTATCTCAGTTCTAGACCCATAGTTTGGCTTCGAGACCTTGCAAGCCAGACAGCTGGGAAGCCTCAAGAGTAGACTCTGGAAAGGGAAGCCTTGTAGGTCTGGTGGAACTTGCTCTGGGAATCTCTGGAGAGCACCCTATTTCCTTACAATGTTTGGCCCTCAAACCATACACTAGGCTCTCACACCATACACTAGGCTCTCACACCATACACTAGGCCCTCACCACATACACTAGGCCCTCACCACATACACTAGGCCCTCACCCCACACACTAGGCTTCTATAGGTTAGAGCTTTCCCAGGTTTCGTTTGCTGACTGACTGCTGTCCAGAAAGCTTTGGCCAGAAACAAGGTAAGTCAGAAGGACAGAGCAGCATGGTGGTGGTGGTGGTGGTGGTGGTGGTGGTGGTGGTGGTGGTGGTGGTGGTGGTGGTGGTGGTTCTGCTGCTGCTGCTGCTGCTGGCAGTGCAAGAGAAGGAGCCCAGGACCACTTCCGAGAGCTGGATGGAACCCCAGTCAGAGAGCAACATCATAAAAGTACCAAAGAAAGCTAGCATTCTGTACCCAGGAACACTACCCTTCAAACCAAGGGAGTACACTTTCCCTTTCCAAGTAATATTCTTTGAAGGTTGTATTTTTGCTCCAGCCTGAGAGACAATTAAGGATCATGTATTTCATTGTTAGGTCTTTTTTTTTTTTTTTTTTTTTTCCTGTTTAATTTAAAACAATCTCCAGGCTGCTATAACATCTTTCTGCAGGCAGAGCTGCCTAGTCAACAGTTCCTGTTTGGGTCTTGTGTGGCCATACCGCTACAGTTAGGCTTGGGTAAACATTTTAGGCAGAACTACTCCATCAGCGCTGTGTCTCTTGGTCACACGTGATGTTTGTTCACTTGTCCCAACTTAGTCACTTGTTTTCCTTTGTTTTCTTGAGATGGGATTTTATGTAGCACAAACTGGTCTTGAATTCACTATGTGTCCAAAGACAACCTTGAACTACTGATCCTCCTGCCTCCACCAAGTGCTGGGATTACAGGCTATTCTTGGCTTAAATCTAATCTCTTTGTCAAGGCTGCATTTGTCTCGTTACTTGCTGTGTTGCCTTTTTTCCTACATATACAGCATCACCTCTCACTATCAACTGTCAACTGCCATGATAAGTCTTCTGAATACTCAAGTTTTAGGTTTTTGTTTTGAAACTCACTTTTTAGTTTTAGCTAGCCTCAAATTTATGCTTCTCCTTTCTTGTCCTCTCAAGCACTAGAATTACAAGTGTGTTCCACATGTCCAGCTCCTGCATACTCATTTTTTTTAGACTTATTTATTTATTTATTTAAAGTACACTGTAGCTGTCCTCAGACACTCCAGAAGAGGGAGTCAGATCTCGTTATGGATGGTTGTGAGCCACCATGTGGTTGCTGGGATTTGAACTCCTGACCTTCGGAAGAGCAGTCGGGTGCTCTTACCCACTGAGCCATCTCACCAGCCCCCTCATTTTTTTTAAGACAGGGTCTCACTATGTAGTTTCTGCTGTCCCGGAATTTACTAAGTAGACCAGGTTGGCCTCAAACTCACAGATTCCTCTGCCTCTGCCTCCCAGGTGCTGGGATCAAAGGTGTGTGCCACCACGCCTGTACTTTGTGGTCTTTATAAGCATTTATCTTAGTGCCTTAGTTCGCCTAGGTTTTCTTGTTTCAGTCAGACAATGGAAGAAATTTGCCACAGGGAAGCACAGCTTATTTCCTCCATGGGGAAAGCTACAGCCACTGGAGAGGTTTTGAAAGCTTAAAATCAGGGTAATGGCATCAAGGTATCAACATGTAATTCGCTATGGACAACCAGTGTGCTGGACGCCAACTATGGCAGGCATGGTAGATGTTTGAGAGATCTTATAAAGAGTGCGGAGCCTTGGAGACTGAACCCTTACTCCAGAGTCTTAGCATTAACCTTTCGTTCATCTTCCCAGATTTCTCATATCTTCTCCATATGTATCTAAGGATCACACCCCAAAACTTTCTTCTTCTCTTGAAAAAATGAACCCATTGTCACCTTTGGGCAAGTTAATGTGCTTAGTGGGCTTGAAGTCTGCAGAGACTGGTGCCAGCTGTATGAGTGTGCAGGGCAGGAACACTACAGAGACTGATGGTGCCAGCCATGGGAGTGTGCAGGGCAGGAACACTACAGAGACTGATGGTGCCAGCCATGGGAGTGTGCAGGGCAGGAACACTACAGAGACTGATGGTGCCAGCCATGGGAGTGTGCAGGGCAGGAACACTGCAGAGACTGATGGTGCCAGCCATGGGAGTGTGCAGGGCAGGAACACTGCAGAGACTGATGGTGCCAACCGTGTGAGTGTGCAGGGCAGGAACACTGCAGAGACTGATGGTGCCAGCCATGGGAGTGTGCAGGGCAGGAACACTACAGAGACTGATGGTGCCAGCCATGGGAGTGTGCAGGGCAGGAACACTACAGAGACTGATGGTGACATCCATGTGAGTGTGCAGGGCAGGAACACTGCAGAGACTGATGGTGCCAACCGTGTGAGTGTGCAGGGCAGGAACACTGCAGAGACTGATGGTGCCAGCCATGGGAGTGTGCAGGGCAGGAACACTACAGAGACTGATGGTGCCAGCCATGTGAGTGTGCAGGGCAGGAACACTGCAGAGACTCATGGTGCCAGCCATGGGAGTGTGCAGGGCAGGAACACTACAGAGACTGATGGTAACATCCGTGTGAGTGTGCAGGGCAGGAACACTGCAGAGACTGATGGTGCCAGCCATGTGAGTGTGCAGGGCAGGAACACTGTCATTATCTTGTCTTATGTTCTTTTGAGTTGGGTCATGTGGAGACCCTGGGGATGAGTAAGCCAGGACCAACCTCCTACTTTGTGGAGCTTTGAGACTTTGCTCCTGAGTGCCAGACCCTGGTGGCAGACCCTTCCCTTCTTCATCCCAAAACAATAGCCATTTTCCTTTGGCTGACCCTGGGCAGGCAAGATGCCTGTGAACTCTGCTGGAGCGCCTTCCCCTCCTGTTGAGAGCAGCTTTAGAGCTGGCCCAGCAGCATCTCCGACTCCAGGAAGACTTGCAGAGAGCAGAGGTCTCTGAGAAGAAGCTTCTGGCTGAGTCTGCATGGTCCTCCAGGAACTTTCCTTATATTTCCACAGTGCATGTGGGAGCGTTTGTCTTGATGGCCTCTGAGATCATCCTGGCAGCAGACTCCCCAATGGGATTCCCCTGGAGACTAGGACAGAAGAGTTAGGGCAGACCTCAGCATCTTCAGGTTGTCTTTAATAGAGTGATTGTCACTATAATGAATTCAGGACCCTACTGAATTTGCCCTTCTAGGATCCCTCCTACACACACCACTCTGGCACATTCCTTCTTAGACCTAGTCTCCCCGTGGAGTTGTCAGAGTGTCTTCAGATCACCTCACTCCCAGAACTGGACTAAAGGCAGAACCTGGTCTGGGAGCAGTTTTGGGGCTCAGCCAAAGTCGCTGGAAAAGATGGGTGCCACTCAGTACTCACTTAATATGGTGCAGACCGTGGTTCTCAGACAGTGCAGAGGCAACAAATATGGCCCCATCCATCCCCAGTGAGTTCTCCTGGAGACTAGACAGAGAAGAAATGGAGAACCATGGTGAGTCTTCAGGACAGAAAAGACATAAGGAGATGAGGATGGCATGAGCAGTTCTGATTGATTGTCCACAGGCACCATAGCAACTGCTAGACTGACATTTGACCTCTAAGCTGTAACCAGGTACTCTACTCAAGACCAGAACTTTGTATTGTAAGTAAATTATAAGTAAATTATTTAAGGAGAACGAGCAAAGCTACCTTCGGTGGATGTGGTCAGTAATAGTCAGAACACTGCAGTTAACCAGAGGAAATTGTGTACTTATCTGAAAAGTGCTGGCAGAAGTTGGCTGCTTTGGCTTGCATGTGGGTCACACATCACTTACTTGAGTCTTCGGAGACTGGAGTTTAACTTTAAAGCATTTGCCAAGGCCTTGGCTCCAGCTGCCCCAACGTCGTTTCCTCGTAAGCTGTCAGGGCAAGTGAGAAGCCTAAGGTGCAGAGATAGGCTGTGGGGTGACACTAATGTCCCTCCGGATGGGTATGGGCTTATCTGGACATTACCAATCACAGGAATTGGGATGGCTTCTTCCTATGCACTTAGAGGAAGCCTGTCCTTTTCTACTCCAGAGAAGGAAAACCTAGGCTGAGATAGGAGCAGTAACTCTCCATCCCACGGTACACAGTGCACTGTGGTTCAGGACCCTGGTGAGCAGAAGGGACATGGGCATGTGGGGAGCCCCACCAACACCAGGAGTTGGCTGCTGATTCCTGGGGTGTGGGGTTGGGGAGATACCACTAAATAGAGTCTTTGGACCTGTTTATCTGGAACAGGCCCAACCCATAGTGCCATAGTGACTACAGGGGAAGACAAAGTGGGGACAGACAAGATGGAGCATAAAACCCACAAGATCATGAAATTATCTGTCTGTATAGATGTCTGTCTTCATAGTTATTCCTTTTGAATCTGTAGCTTCAGGGTTTTTTTTTTTTTCAGCAAACATCTGTCAACGTCACCAGGAATACTCACTCAAGAATCTCCAAGGTTCTGTTCACAGTGAGGGCCTCCCCAAGTGCCTGGGCCCCTTGGCTACCAATGGAGGCCACCTGTAGGCTATACAAGAGTTAATGCAATCAGTGGGTAATTGGCCTCCTGTGCTCCAGGCCTCTCCCTGCCCTGCACCGGAATTCCCTCCCTGTTCTGTAGAGAAATGGCACTAAGGACTGTTTTCCTGTGACTCTTCCAAGAACACTGCATCTCCCACCTCTATTTTGACACCTGAGAACATATGATATGGATGGAGATAGGGTAGTCTTCTGGAAGGACTTGGGGCAAATGCTGTCTATACCTGCAATCCTTCCTACATGTTTGATTACCCAATCACTAATATTAGAAAAGCCAAACAGCTTTCCCAGACTAATAAACAAAGATGGCTGTGGCATGAGGGGGTGGCGAAGGGGGTGATCTACTTGGCTCCCACGCCCACAGGACTTACTAGAGAGCAATGAGGGTTGTGTTCACCTTCAGTGCGCCAGCCACTGAGGAAGCTCCTTCATCCCCTATGGCATTCTCCTGTAAGCTGAACACAGTGTGACCCATTGGTATAAACAGAGTTCTAGCCAACTCTCTGGGAAAGGTCTATGGGGTTGGTCCCTTTACACACACCAGACCTACATCAAGTCACCTTAGATAATTGTCTTTGTTGGGCAGCCATTGTGCCCTTGGCCTCATAAGCATTAAGCACACAGGAACCTAGAAAGTCTGTGTTTATCTCAACAAACTGTCCAAGGCAGACAAGAAAAGAGACATAGAAATTGCTATCAACAAGGTTTGAGACCAAAAGTGTGCTTTTCAAAACCAACAGGAAGATTTACCTGAAGTCCTCTCGGCACCACTCTTCTAGGTGGGGAGGGAGGCTGTTTTTTGATAGTTTTCTGTGTACCCCTGGCTTCCTCAAATCCAGAAATCTTCCTCCCTCTCCCCCTGAATGCAGGGATCAAAGACATGTGCCAGCACCGCCCTGCTCTGCCGTTCTTGCTGGCTAGGCTTTATGCATCTTTTCTCCTACTTCCAGTTGGAAGACAAAAGCAAATTCTGGGACAATAAATGGGTTTGGGACAAATGGACATTGCCATGTGTCAGGAAACACTTTGTGTTCATTAGCAAGCATCTGAGCATGTCCCAGGTACTGAGGGCCAAAGCAACAAGCACCATTCTGCCCTGTACTGCTAGTGTTTGTCAAGTTGACCCAAACTAGAGTCATCTGAGACAAGTGAACAGGAACAGCCTGTGGCCAATTTATGTATTATTTATTGAAGTGGGATGGTCCATCAAACTGTGGGTAGTGCTAACCCTGGGTAGGTAGTCCTGGGATATATAAGAAAATGAACTGAGCAAGCCAGTGAGCAGCACCCCTTGGTGGCCTCTACCCCTTCTATCTCTAAATTCCTGTCCTGGCTTCCCTCAGAGATGGACTGGCTTACAAGCTGTAAGGGGAAATAAATCCTTTCCTTTCCAAGTTGGTGTTGGTTATATGTTTTATTACCACAATAGACAACTTATTAATGCCCTCTCAGAACTCAGCTAGGAAGGCACAATTAAATGAGCAAATTGATAGGCCAGGTCTAAGCTACAGGGAAGACCAGCGAAGTCCCTACCCCAGTGTGGTACCCAGAGGAAATAAACTAAGCCAAACCAGGTACTGAGAGACAGAAAAAACTGGAACATCTAAAGAAACCTGGGAGACAGCTGAGTTCATGGAATGATGAGAGCAGAAGCTTTGAAGTATGAAGAGGCAGAGCTTTAGGGACCTTGGAATCCAGGCTTCAGGGTTACATGTGCAGTCACTTATAAGATAGATGGATGTTTTAGAAAGCTCTCTGGTTAGCAGCTTGAAGAGGATGGCCTAGCTGTGGATGAAGGTCACACAATGGCTTGGATGGTGGCAGTTGACAGAAGCTGTAGGAGGGGCAGTGGAGAAGTCAGAAGGACTTGCAGATGAGCTGGGAGTGGTGGGAGCCCAGCCCCAAGCTTGCACAATGATTGGTCCCAGTGGTCAGAGGGAGAACTAAAAGCAGGCCTACATGCAAAAGGATGCAGCAACTTGCAATACCTGAGACACTTAGGGTACGAGGCAACATGGCTGTGGACTGCTGTGCTAGAAGGGACACTACTGGGTTAGTTTCTGAGTTACTTTTCTATTGCTTTGATAACACACCATGGCCAAGGTAACTTAGAGAAGAAAGAGTTTGTTGGAGGCTTACAGTTTCAGAGGATGAGAGTCTAGGACCATCATCATCATAGTGGAGAATGTGGCAGCGGGCAGCTGACAGACATGGTGCTGAAACAGTAGCTAAGAGCTTACATCTGGATCCACAGGCATAAGACAGGGAGAGCTAACTGGGAATAGCTTGTGTTTTTGAAGCCTCCACAGTCCATCCCCAGTATCTCACTTCCTCCAACATAGCCACACCTCCTCATTCTAACCACACAGTTCCACCAACTGGCCACCATCTTCAAATATATGAGCCCATGGGGGCTGTTCTCATTCAAATCACCCAGGTAATGATGTGGGAGTCATCAGAAGTTGAGCAACTGGAACCCTGAGGAACACCAGTGTCTTAAAGCAGCAAGAGAGTGAGAAGTGCCAGCTAGAGATGTATGAAAGATGGAGAAGAAAGTACAAAGTGATGCAAAGGAGGCTCACACATCTAAGCCTTGGGCTGTGGAGGCGGCTCAGTGGGTAAAGGCTTGCCTTGTAAGCAGAAGGTCCAGAGTTAAGATGCCCAAGCCCACATAAAGCTAGATGCAGTAGCATGTCTGTAACTCTAGGTCTCCTCCAGGGAGACTGGGAGCAAATGAGAAACCCCAGAGGCTCACAGCCAGATTGCCTGGCATATATAGAAAGGGGGAAAAAATACTGTCTCAAGGTTAAAGGCAAGGACCAACACCTGAGGTTGTCCACTCAGGTCCACCTTCACATGCACACCCACATTCACAAACTTAACACATACACAAACACAAATATTTTCTGTGTAGCCCTAGATGTCCTGGTCACTCTGTAGATGAGGCTGGCCTCAAATTCACAGATCCACTTGCCTCTGCCTCCCAAGTGCTGGAATTAAAACTGAATCACCATATCCCAGCTCTGTCTGTCTGTCTGTCTGTCTGTGTCTGTCTGTCTCCTCCCTCCCTCCCTCCCTCCCTCCCTCCCTCCCTCCAGGCCTCCAGATGAGGACTGAAACCTTATGATAAAGGAGATTTTTTTTTTTTTTGGTTTTTTTTTTTTTTGGTTTTTCGAGACAGGGTTTCTCTGTGTAGCCCTGGCTGTCCTGGAACTCATTTTGTAGACCAGGCTGGCCTCAAACTCAGAAATCCGCCTGCTTCTGCCTCCCAAGTGCTGGGATTAAAGGCATGTGCCACCATGCCCAGCTGTAGAGGAAACTATTTTTAAAGATCATCAGACCGTCCCTGTGCCTGAAAACTACCCCTCATCCCCACAGGCCAGCTTACTCTAAGGTTGTCAGGGTTCTGTTCAGCTGGAGTGCTTGTCCCAGGGCCCTGGCCGCACCAGCTTGGATGAAGTTCCACTGCAGGCTGGAAAGATACAGACCCATAACCACATGGCACAAGAATAGACTGGAGAGGCTCTAGGGATCCAGGAGGTCTAGTGGCTGGGTGAGTCTGTGTAGGATCTGGCAGCGGGATTCCTGTAGTTCCCTTCAGGCTCAGCCCCCAGAGGGCCAGTGTTTTACCAAGTATAGCTGGGGACCCAGAGGGCCTCAGCTCAGATATTCTCCATGAAGCACAGGTCACCATGAGTCACAGCCATGACTCCTGCCTCATAATCTAGGTCTATCTGAGGATAACCTCAGGAATACAAACCCAGGATAGGAATGCCTGTCCCAAATCCAGGTTCCAGCTACCATGCTTGGTTTGTGAGTGGCCCTGCAGCTGAGGAGAAGGGAGGCTGGGGAGGGGAGACTTACTGAAGGTGTGTGAGGGAGTGGTTTTCTCCCACAGCTACTGCAATGGCCTGGGCACCTCGGTCATGGAGGAGATTAGCTGTCAGGCTAACAGAAAGGGAACAAGAGCTAGTAAGGCACTACCATGAAGCCTCCATCCTGGTCACTAGGGATCCAGTTCCCATCCTCCCCAAAACATGCTCAGCACTGATACTGAGTTTATATGGCTCGTGATTAACAGAGAACTCTGGTGTGCCAAGAATGCTCAGTGTCGTTACAGGGTGTGCCACCAGGACGCTAGAACCAAGAACAGGACTTAATGCCTATCAGCATGGTTCCATGCCAACTCCTTAGGGTTCTCTCCCATGTGCTTATCCATCTCCAGGGATAAGGCTGGAGAGTTCTTATGTCAGGGTTGCTGATAGATCCCAGGTGTCCTTGCTGACCCTTCCCAAGTCAAGCCCTTGTCCAACCTTGTACGCTGTGATGATGCCAAGGTCTAACCCACCATAATGGTGACCTGAGCAGGGGAAGAAGTGAATCCCCCTTTGACCTCCATCCCCCCAGACCATATCTATCTACCACGTACTCCAAGTGCTTCAGAGTGTTGTTCCTGCAGAGAGCTTGAGTGAGGGCCTGGGCTCCCTCTGGGCTGATGGAGTTTTCTCGCAGGCTGAGGAGACATAAGACTGGGCATTCAATCATGTAATGAGGCTTCTGACAGAGCAAGTCCAGGTTTTAGGCTTTTCAAACCCCAAGAAACCACAGGCCCTTGGACTCCTAGGACAAAATGTGAAGGAGCCTCTTCCAGCTAGCCAGGGTTCTAATCGGTATCCTACTCTGCACTGCCGACAGTCTAGAACACAGCAGAGGAAAAGGACGGGCTCTGAGTTAAGAGGAACAAATGGCACCTGAAGGACTTATACTTAGGGGAGCAGCCCCCTGGTGCCACAACTGACAAAGTAAGGAAAGGGATGGTGCCACATTCTAGAACCATTGTACCAACTACAGATTTCTCCAGTCCCAGAGGCCTTATATTCCCACTGGTCAAAGGGACAGCATCCTGGCTGTGGGGTTGGGGGTCAGGGCTTACTTGAGACTGGAGAGTGTCTGGTTACTGCAGAGGGCTCGCATCAGCACCGTCACTCCCATGTCACTGATGGAATTGCTCTGTAGGCTGCAGACACAGGACAAGGGACTATTGATGTGACTGTCCTGAGACCTGGAGGGAGCTGTCTGACCCAGCCTGGAGCCGTGCCCATGGGATTCAGCATGGAGCTGGGGCCCTAGGACCTACTCTCCTCATCCCCCTTTCCTCTCCCACACCACTTTCAAGCTCCTTCCAGCTCGAGGCCAGGAGACTTAGCCTGTCCTATCTCCTTAAGGAGATAAGCCCTGAGGTTTGCAGCCTTGACATAGGGCTGCAAACATGTTAGGTCCACTCCAGAGAAAATGAAGTGGCAAAGCCATCCTAACGTGGCAGCAGAATGCAGCCAGCCCTGCCACACCTTCCAAAGCTTTTCTTCAGCCACTGGTGCTCACATAGGACACTGTCATTCTTAAAACTGCAGAGAAGTGGAACTGTGGGCAGAACAGGACAAAAGATGGACAGTGGGGCAGAGAGCACAGGGCTAGGGTTGGTAGGGCTTTCCTCATGGAAATGGGCTCAGGCAAGGGTGATTATCAACCATGGAGAGTTCTTCCCAGGCAGACTCACTCTAAGTTCTCCAGGATCTGGTTCACCTTCAGGGCCTCAGCCAGGGCTATGGCACCTCTGTCGCCAATGGTATTACTGGAAAACCTGCAAGAGACACATGGTGGTGGGTTGTGCCTAGGTGTCAGAGCTCAGAGGAGACCACCTCTGTCTCAAGGGTGTCCAGTGCAATTGAGCCTCAGTTGTCCTCATCTGTAGTTGCTACAGGTGATCAGGTGACCCCCCTATTGTAACTCTTTGGAAGGAACTAAAGGTTAGCCCTTAGAGGTATGTCTGAGACTTTATATGAAGATGGCCAAGAGATGATGTTTCCTTCTGAGAGCAGGGAAGCAGTAATGAAAGTATGCCTGTGAGGTTTGAGGCCTACCCTGTCCTTCTCTAAACCCCTCAGACATCTCTCTTTGTACCCAGTTAGCCATCAATCTATCCACTCTTATATCCACCTACCTCCCATCCATCTACTCCTCCTTCACATCCCCTCATCCATCCACCCATCTATTCCATCATCCATCCCCTACCCACAAGTACGTAGGGAGGGATGGCCTTGTGCTTGACCCCAAGAATACCAATTTGGCCTTTCGACCTTTCTCACATGAGTGCTTTCAGGCTCCTGTTCTGCTTCAGGGCATCTGCCATCTGCTGGGCTCCTATGAGCCCAATTAAGTTCTTCTGTAGCCTGTGAGAGATGAGAAGGGTCTGTCAGCAAAGCCAGCCACAATCACACCCAGGCCAAAGCCAGTCTGGGTTGCAGGTGTGAGATCAAAGACAAATAGGGAACCATCTCCATTTACACTCAAAGGGTCATTGACAGAGTTAAGGTGAAGGTGCAGCTGGGAGCAGGAGGCTGAGAGTGATCGACAGCCTCCTGTATGAGAGACTTCATGCACAAGTCTGCCAGCTAGCAAGGTAGACTAGATCCCATCTGCCTCCCACCTCAAGAAACTTCCCAGGGAAGAGGTACAGGACAGATGGGAAAGGACCTCTCCTGTGTAAAGTTAGAACACCCTCCATACAATGGAAAGAGACAGGGACCCATGAGATGGCTCAGCAAGTGACTGTGCTTGCCCTTGAGAACATGCATGGAAGGAGTCACCTCTGCTGGGCTGTGGAAGGGCAGGAGCTCTGTCTTTGCAACCTCACTGGCAATTGTCATGATGCTGCTTTTACCGTCACATTAGTGCTTTTTCTTTTTTTGTTTTGTTTTTTTTGTTTTTTGAGACAGGGTTTCTCTGTATAGCCCTGGCTGTCCTGGAACTCACTCTGTAGACCAGGCTGGCCTCGAACTCAGAAATCCGCCTGCCTCTGCCTCCCAAGTGCTGGGATTAAAGGTGTGTGCCACTACTCCCAGCTTAGAGCTTTTTCAATAAAAGAGTACAGTGTTCTTTTCCTACATCTGTGGAGATGATTTTCGGGGTTGGCAGAAGTTTTGTTTTGTTTTGTTTTGCTTTCAGTAGTTCTTCATACCTATTTGAAGTGGAAATTTATGGTTCCTTTGGAAAGTCAGTTGTGTTGAATGGTGTTTTGCCAAGGCAAGCATGCAAAAGGACAACTTAAACCTGTTCCCACCTCAATCTGTAAAATAAAGGAGAGCTAATGATTGGGCAGAAAAAAGGGAAGGTGGAGTGGAAGGGGGAGGAGAGAAGAAGAAAATGGAAGAGGGAGAGGACACAGAGGAGGAGGAAGAAGAAGCACATAGCCTGGAGAAACCGCAAGTTCTAAGGGAGATAGATGGAGGAGATGGTAGTGTAGCAGTAGACCTGCCCAATCTAGGCGCACAGCGTGTATTCATTAATTGAGTTGTGTTTTCATTGAGGGGTATATTTGGGTCACAACACAGCGTGATAAAGGACTCTTCGCTAATGAAAAGCATGTATTGGTTCACCTTACACTGCATAGCTGAGCTCTGTTTCTCATGACTCCATAGAAAGAAATGCACCAAAAATTTCCGGGCAGCTTCTTGCCACTCCCTCGGACTCTGGCCAATTGGCAGAGTGATGTCAGTTGAGACAGACTCAAGTTTGCTAAGACAGACACATGCTTAGGCAAGACACGTGAAGGACACGTGATATTTGGAGAGAGTATATAAATAGGACTCAGTGGACAGTGACAGGGACTTGCATAACTAGCTTTGCAATGCTTCTTAGTCTCACATTTTCACTGATCTTCACATCCTTGAGAGAGGCATAGCAAAGAACTGTTCCTGGCATCCCTGCTGGTTCCTCCTGCTGACTTGTGCGGATTCTGCTGAGGCCTGGCTGTTTGTGCTAGGCTATGCCAATGCCGCTGATTCCTGTTTGCTATCCAGACACCACTGAACTGGACTGCTGGTGTATTGGTAAAGTATTTGCAAGTGGCTCAAGCTGCTACTGCTGAATCCTGTGAACTGACCTTCTGACCTGACAACACAGATGGGATTTGCTCCAAAGAACAATTTCTAAACAGGCCCACTTTCCCCGTATCCTAGTAATCTTTCTTTTCCACTACCTCTGGTGGGTGGTGGGCTAGAAGGGAAGTTAAAGCATTTCAAAACCATCATTAAAAGTAGGTTTTTAAAAACCAAAGCTAAACCTATTCTCTGCAAAAGCAGGTAACATCATGCCTTCCAGGGTCTATACAGGTAGGTCAGAAAGCCTCGAGATTGTCTCCTGTTCTCTCTGTCAGGAGCAAGGCAGAGGCCAGCAGAAGGGAGGGGGCAGTGGGAGTCATGTCCACTCACTGTAGCATGGAGATGGTCTGGTTGGAGACCAGGGCCTCAGCCACGCACATGACACCGTCATCCTTGATCACGTTGCTTTGGAGGCTAAAGAGGCAAGAAGGAGTGTGTTACCAGCAGAGCAAGAGATGCCCAGCAGTGGCCTGAACCCATATTGCAGTGGGCATACCTGCCTTAGAGGCCCAAGACAGGAGGCAACTGACTTCTGTGAAAAGATTTACCAATGACGATGTGACATTTTCAAGGACCATCACCCCTAAGTAGCTGCCCGACAACTAGAAACAAAGTGCCCATGCTACCTACTGGTGTAATAAAGTGAGGTCAAGGTAGTTCCCATTACAATCAAGAGCCATAGCACCCAAGTAACAGTGAAGATGTGGCAAAACTGGAAGCTTCATACTGCTGATGAGAATGTCAACTGGTCCAGCCTCTGTGGAATAGTCTGGCAGTTCTTAACTTAGACTTGCATGTGCCCCAGCAATTCTGTTTCTAAGTATATTCTCCAAAGGATTAAAGGACAAAGGACAGGTACTTGAATACTTCTACACAAATGTCGCAGGCAGCATTATTCACAATAGTCAAAAGATAGAAGCTGGATAAAAGTGTGAAAAAAGACACACTACATGTCTGTCTGCACATGAATGGATAAGCAAACGGTGCTCTGCCCATACAGTAGAATATTATTCAGCTATAAAATGCAAGAAAATACCAATATGCTGCAGTGCTGATGAACTTGAAAACAATATGCTAGTTGAGGAAGACGGACACAAAACTCTTACTGTATAACTCTATTTATATGAAATGTCCAGAATCAATAAATCAGTAGAAAACTTGCTAAGGGCTGGGAGAAAAGGAGAAAGAAAGCAAATACTAACAGTCAAAAACATTTTGAAACTAGACAGAGGTAGTAGTTGCACAATATTGTGAATGTACAAAATGCCAATGAACAATAAACTTCAAAATGATAAAATTGCATAGAATTAAATTTCAATAAAAAAATTTAAATCAACCTTGCCAAGCAGTGGTAGCCCACACCTTTAATTCCAGAATTTGAGAGACAGAGACAGTGGATCTCTGAGTTCAAGGTCAGCCTGATCTACATCGTGAGTTCCAGGACAGCCAGGGCTACACAGAGAAACCTTGTCTTTAAAAAAAAAAAAAAAAAAAAAAAAAACAGACAGAAACACTCTCCTGGTGCTGGGTGTGGTAGTGCACACCTTTAATTCCTTTAATTCCATTACTTAGGAGGCAGAGACAGGTGGAACTGTAGTCTGGCCTACATAGCAAGCTCCAGGTCAGCCAAGGCTACCTAGCCAGACCCTATTTTAGAACAAGAACAACAAAATTTTCCTTTGAATAAGTAGAAAAACAAAAGAAAACAGAACAGTAGTATACCCTCAACTAGACAGATACATCCACAGGCTCCTAAAAGGGACATAGCAAACTATACCAAATGTCATCTTCTGGATGCTTCTGTAGGCTTTTCACTGTCCTGAGAAACCTTGGGGACTTAGAGCAGCACACAGAATTGGAAGAATCTGGGACGTGAAGCTTGATGACATATCCCAAAGCCTCCATGTTTAATCCTCCCCACTTTACAGTATCTCCTGTAGCCAGGATTTTGTCCTCTGGGCCCTTTCCTGGCCAGAAGTGGGACCACATACCTTAGAGAAGTTAGCGTTCGGTTTATCTTCAGAGCATCGGCCAAAGCCTTAGCCCCCGGTGGTCCAATGCTGTTACTCCGGAGGCTAGTAGAAACAAGTGAAGGAAATACTACTGAGGTGGGAAGAGGGGTAAAAATGACACCAACATTTTATGTTCCCCACATAATGAGGGAAGAGAACAGGATGTGATGGTCTAGTGAGCTAAGTGTGGTGATGACAAAGACAGTTCCAGGTCAGGGTCAAAAATTAAGTGTTTGTGAAATGAAGTTCAAGAGACAATCAGTGAGTTTGCTTTCCCAGCTTTCCTGGAAGGACATGTGGTCTGCAAGATCTCAGCCACTGACTATTCTAAACGGGCTGAGTCTGAGAGTGGGAGAAGGGATGGAGAAAGTCAAGATATGTCAAAGACAGAAAACAGCTTAAATTTCTCTTATTCCAGGGGCCCAGAGTGTCCTACTTACTCCAGTGTGATGAGGCTTCTGTTAACCAGGAGGGATCTGGCCAGGGCTTTGGCTCCTTTGTTACCAATCTGATTCTCAGCCAGGCTGCCAGAGGGAAGGGAGAAAAAGGAGAGAGTGCTTATTTCAAGCTTGTGACTCATTGCTTCCTCTTTGATATTAGGCTCATGATTAACCCTTGCTTTCCCAACATCACTCACATGGATATGAGCAGAGACAAAGTGACTGCGGAGCAGAAAGTCAGGATTAGGAAGACCCCTGAGCCTGGGAAGATAGAGTCAGAGTGGGCCAGACAGTCTTCATCCTGACAAAAGGGCCCAAGGAAATTCATCTAGCACCTTGCACAATACATACTTTACAAATGTGCAGTCATGATGTTAGAAGTCTTGCATTTGGGGCCAGGAAGATGGCTGAGTGGGTAAAAGAACTTGCTACCAAGCCTGAAACCTAAATTTGATCTCCAGAACTCAAATAAAGGAAGGATAAAACTGACTCTTATGGTTGTTCTCTGACCTCCACATATGGTCCTGTGGTGTGTGCATTTTTACAACAGAGAGAGAGAGAGAGAGGAGGGGAGGGAGAGGGGGAAAAGGAGGGGGAGGGAGGAGGGAGAGTAGGAGACTAGCACAAATACAATAAATGCAGTAAAAGTCTGAATTACAGTAAAAAGCAAATCCAGTAGATTTGCTGATATTAAAGAGTTCTTCCATATAGACTCTAACCAGTGGCATAATATTCACGTGGCTCTCAAGGAAAAGCAAAATATCAAATGCTGCTGCTGGTTTCTGTGGTTCAAATGCCCCAAACCATGGTGAATTCCAAGTACCCTTAGCTTATGAAATTCCTGAAAAAGAGATAGTGCTCAGAAACGAGTACAAACTACTCTGAGCAGAGCATGGATACTAGCCTTCCTCTAGTACAAAACAACAAATGGCAGAAAATTACCACAAAATTAACTTTTAAGTTTAAAAAAGGCTTGCCTTTCTGTGCCTGGAAAGGAGTTCCAGAGGCATACAGTGGGTCCACTCAGTTTTGCTTCCTGAGTTGAGAACTATTTAGTTCTGTAGCCAACAGCTTAGGATGGAGCTCATCACGAGAATCCCTGCAATGTTTGAGTGGAGTGTCTTCCAAGGAGTTCAGGATCCTGGTACCAGGGCCACCAGGAAGGTGAAGGGAAGCTAAGTGGACCAGGCCCTTCAATGCCAACAGTTCTCCCTTTGTGCCTTTTATTTGGTGCTTTTCAAATGAGCTCCATCACTTAAAAATAAGTCTGAGCCAGGTGTAGTGTGCACACCTTTAATCTCAACACTAGGGAAGCAGAGGCAGGCCTGTCTCTGTGGGCCAGAGACTAGCCCTGTTTACCTGTGAGTTCAAGGCCAGCCAGGACTGCATAGTGATACCAAAAATAAACAAATAAACAAATCGGAATACTAGCCAGGTATAGTGATACACACCTGTTTTCTAGAACTTGGAAGGTTGGGGATCCTGAGTTCAAGGCCTGCCTGGACTACAGAAGACTTTGTTCCCTGCCCTCCAGTGTCAAAACGATTGAAGACCAGCCCACTTTTGTTGGCCCAGGACTTATGTATAAATAATATCTCATAAACAGCCGTGTGTGTTTTTCTGCAGTGGTGTGGACATTGTAAACTAGTGTCACTGAGGACCAGAAGGGAAAGCATGAGCGTGGAAGACATGGCTGTCTTCAGAATCATTGCTGAACCTCAGTTTCAGCAACACTAATGGTGGGTATTTTGTCATGAGCCGAAGGCCGAGAACTGCCTGTGAGACATAACAGACATGAGAAGCTGTCAAGACCATCTCTCTCAGAGCAGATACATTTTCACCCTTCCTTAGCAAGGCGCAGCCAGCACCCACTTCCTCCCTAAGCCTCTCCTCCACAGTTCCTCCACAGTTCTCCGGAGCCTGCCTACCATCTCCACACTGATCTCTCCTCTACAATTCCTCCACAGTTCTCCGGAGCCTGCCTACCATCTCCACACTGATCTCCTCTCCTCTACAGTTCCTCCACAGTTCTCCGGAGCCTGCCTACCATCTCCATGATCTCTCCATGACCCCAAGCGTTGCTTACATCTGAAAGTGTGACATTTTGTAAGCATTTAAGTCAGCATACATACTTTTCTCTAATTGCAACGTAAGCAATGTGATTTTATTTTATTTGAGATAGGACCTCATTATGTGTAGCCCAGGCAATCCTCCTGTCTCAGCCTCAAGAGTGCTGGGATCATAGGCATGTACATCGCACCCAGATAAAGACTTTAAATTTAAATGTTTGAAAACAGACTGAGGATTAGCTCAAGTAGGTGACATGCTTGCCTTGCATGCATGACACCGGAGTTCCACCCCAGCATGGCGTAAGCTGGCTCTGCTGGCACACTCACTCCTGTCACCCCAGCACTGGGAGGATGGAAGCTCAGGCTCACCTCACCTATATAGTGAGTTTGAGGCAAAACTGGACTACATGAGACTCCATGTCAAAAAAGAAAAAAGATTTTGAGGCTAGAGAGAAGGTTCGGCTATTAAGAGCATTTATTCCTGCAGAGGTTCTGGGTTCAATTCCCAGCATCCACATGGCTGCCCACAACCATCCTTAACTCCCATCCAGGAGATCTGACACTGTCTTCTGACATCTGTGGACACAAGAAGCAAGCAAGCAAAGCATTCATACACATAAACCTAAAAACATTTCTCAAATGTCACCTTAAAAATTATTTAAATTAAAAGTTAAATGTTAAGCTTTTAAACTTTTACCTAAGATGTAATCCTGTACTCAGAATATTATTATCAGAGAGTAAATATTGAGAGAAGCATCCAGAAGGTAATGCTCAAGTCAGGGCAGCATGAGGACTTGGCAGAGTCCAAGCCTTCCCTGGTCATTTCCCTCTTCTTACAGACCAGGTACCTGATCCATTGGCACTTTCAAAAGGGGAGAAAAAGCAGACTGTGTTCTAAGCCACACATTAAAAAGATAACTATTCCTAGGGTGCCACTGGTTAACTGAGCAGAAAGGGACCATGCAACAGGCAGGTTCACTAGGGGCTGTGTTACCTGATCTTTCGAATGCGACAGTCCTTCCCACTCAGCACGCTGCCCAGCAACTCCATCACAGGGTCCTGGAACTGGTTGTTGTCCAGCCTGGGCAGGGGAGCCATGACAGTGAGTAGTCCTACAGCCCACGAGCAGGGTGAGGCCTGTGCCGCCTCTCAGTCTTACTGTGGTTCTACTGCTTCAGAGCAAACGTCTAGCCTCACGTCTTCACTGGGCTCAGACTTCTCTGTGGGGTAACCTAATGTAACCTGAGGTGACCTGAGGCGGTTCCTGCGAACTGTGCTGTTCCACTTAGGTGGCATCTTGCAGTGTGTTGTCACAGCAGCTCTGTATACCATGTACCTATGTAGAACACTGTGGCTAGCTTTCCTTCTGAAGGTGCCAAAACCACTCTCAGGTCCTGACCTTTCTACATCTTTTCCTCTCTCCTTGCTTGGTTCAGAGTATGGCTGAGGGTGAAGCTTCTGCCAACACTGCTTACACAGTCTTTGTTTTATATATGCACACACACACACACACACACACACACACACAATCTTGCTATGTAGCCCTGGATCTCAGCAGTCTTTCTACCTCAGCCTCTTGACTGCTGGGACTGCCATATGAGTCACAGTGCCTGGTCCCAGTTGGGTTGTATTTCCATGTTAAAATTCTAACCTTGCTGTCTCAAGAATGTACCTTTATATGGATGTAAGCTCACTACAGATGCAATAGCTGAAAGAATATCACACTGACATAGGGCAGACCTATACTCCAGTATGATAATGGCCTTTTAGGAAAAGTGAGTGTCCTGTGAAGACAGAGACACAGGAGCAGATGGTCATGTGACAGGAGGATAGGGAGCAGCAAAGACTGCTGGCCCACGGGAGCTCTAGAGGCAGGAAGAACCCTTCTGACATGGTTTCATGGGAGTACCGCCCATGCCTTGACCTCAGACTTGTGGCTTCTAGAACGAAATCAGTTGCTATGATGGCTTAGCACCCAGCTGTGGAACTCTAGCAATCTCAGCAGACTACAGGGAAAGGGGTGCGATGAAGCAAGGAACCATTCCAGTGGCTCTTTCTCCTTTGCTCTTTCCCTGCATGGACCCCATACCCACCTGAGGCTTTGACAATAGAGCAGCTGGGGCAGCAGGCTCTGGAGGACATGCTGGCTGAGACACAGGGAGAAGTCAGCCTCTGGGGAGCAGATGTCAGACATCTGCAGGAGGTAGGCCAGAGCAGTGCGGTGTGAGGGGCTGGTCATCCCAGCCAAGGTCCCACTCCGCATGGCCTCCTCCACACTGCAGGCCAGTTCTGTGTGCCGCAGCTCACTTAGGCAGTACAAGACATTGATGGCACGTGCACAGACTGCAGCGTCAGGATGAAGGAAGCCTTGTAGGACCTCAGCCACCTGGTCCCGGTAGCTCTGATGCTCGCCTTGGGACAACAGGGAGCCGGCCAGCAGAGTATTGACCCTTGGGGACAAGAGGCCAGAGAGGAAGCGCAGAAACACATCCAGCCTTCCATCCTTAGCTTGTGTGGCCCGCTGGGCTGCACACCTGAAATGGGCGAGGAAACCCAGTCTGGGCCAGGACATGCCACTCTCGGTGAAGAGGTCAAAGATGGCCCTCTTGGATGCACTATAGTAATATGTAGCTGCCACAAATTCTTGCAGAGACAGGTGAATGAAGCAGTAAGCTACAGAGGAGGCCAGGGTCTCTTCCCGCTGCAGGAGACAGCTGCACAGAGTGTTCTGCAACAGAGCGAGGTCCACTCCAAATGCCTTCATGTCTTGTTCATAAAACACGTATTTCTTCTTGACCAGCCCATGGAAGGCCAGGCGGCCCAATGTCCCCACCATTTTGCGAGCTCCCTGGGTCACCTGCTTGATCCTAGGACTTACCTTTTCCTTATCCTGGCCCTCCCCACCAAGAGCCATCCTAAAGTACCAAGAGTAGAGCTCACACAGGGTCTGAGGCAATGGCAGCTCTATGTCTTGGACGGCCAGCCTGGTGCGATACAAGTGACCCAGAGCCAGCCCCGTGAGCCTACAAAAGGCTGGTACAGTGCACATCAGATACAGAGCCCTGTTGGCCTGCACTTGACTAAGGACCTGACCTAAGAGGTTCTGCTCCTCAGGAAACATCTGCTCCAGACACACTTTGATCTCTTCCTCAGTAAGGCCCCGAATCTCAGTCATCCGGTCCACTAGGCCCCCAGGGATCTGACCAGCAGCACTGGGCCGGGAGGTGATCCAGACAGAAATTTCTGGAAAGAGGTTGCCTCGGATGATGTTAGTGATCAGGTGGTCTACCTGGATCTCCTTCTTTGGGTCTGAGCAGGCCATGGTATTGGAGAATTCCAGGGGTGTCTTACACTCATCCAAGCCATCCAGGACCAGGAGGACTCTGTCTGGGGCTGTGGCCACCAGACTAGCTTCCCCAATGCTTGAGAAGATGGATTGGATGAGTCTGTCTGCAGACAGTTTCTCATAGGTGTTGAGATCCCGAAAGGTCAAGGGCAGAACCCGTGAGAAGCCCTTGCCCACCTGTCCTCTGGCCCAGCAATGAACAAAATGCCTCACTAGCGTGGTCTTGCCCACACCAGCCACTCCAATGGTGAGAGAGACTCGAGGTGGGATGGATACCCGGGACAGAGGCAGGAAGAGCCTGTCCAGGGTGATAACTCTGGCAGGGTGCCAGACCCCACGCGTGGCCTCCACCTGTGTGAAGTCATGCTCCTTTAGCTGCAGGTCTGTCAGGCCCTCGACCAGCATGAGGCTGGCCAGCCGGTGTGAGGGGCTGCCCAGTTCTGGGTCATTTCCCACCCTGCTCAGCAGAGCCTCAGAGTGCTTCGGTATCCTTGACTCTGCAGGACACAGGACAAGAAAGGTAAGGTGCCAGGGCAAGGGGAGAGGGTTCAGGTACCTCCCGTATTGCCTATGCTCGCTTCATGGAAGACTTACCATTGCTCTGGGATCCTAGTGGGGAGTCTGGCATTTTGTCCCGGACTTGTAGCAGCTGACTGCCCTTCCCAGCCAGCAGATCCACAAGGGCTTTCACCTGCTCAGCTGGGGAGCCAACACTGTAGGCCAGGCATGTCTCTCTGTCTGTCCACACCTCTTGCTTCCTCGTGGAGTCTGTGTTTGCAGCCAGAAGTTGTGAATACAGAGCCAGGACTGACCCTGGGGAACCTATGTTGTCTCCTGGCCAGGGAAAATAATCATAAAGATGCCAGGGTCAAGTGAACAGGACTTGGAGTTCTGGACTTGGACTTTGGCTCTAACACCTGCTAGCTGGGTGGCCTCAGATAGGCTGTGTCACCCCACTCTACACCTGGGTTTCCTCATTTGTGACCTGGCAATGATGACACTCTTGGGAGGAATAAGTAAGCAGTCTGGGAAGGGGACAATGCAGAGTTGGTCTAATAAGCATCCTGGGAAAGGCAGAGAATGGAAGGGGCAGTGACAAGGTGGGGGGCGGGGAGCAGGGGCGCTCTGGGTGACTCTGCAGTGGTGGGTGGGTGGGTGTCACTGCATTATGCAAGTGAGGGCCCTAGAGTCACCTGGACTTGTGTAATCATGTTGTGTCAGCTAAGCTAACAACCTGAGGGTCTTCATGTAACAAATGCAGCCCTGTATGGGAAGTATGGTACTCAGGCAGCAGTGTATGGAACTCTGTACCCATTTCCATTCTTCTGTAAGCCTAAAACTGCTCTAAAAAGGAGTCGTTTAAGGTTTTTTTAAAAAACAAAACAACCAACAAAAAACAAAAGCAAAAAAACAGAGCAGCAGTATAGCTACTTCTCTCAGCTTCCCTGGCTCTCAGCCTGCAGGAAGCACCATTCACTGCTAAGGACAGTGATACGGAGCTGGCACGAGGTAAAGCCATGCATATCCCACCTGCTCACACTCTTCCGCCACAGCCAGCTTGCCTGTTTAAAGCTCTCCCACAGCCTGTCCCATCTATGTTCCTCCTCAGCAGGTACAGGGTGCCACAGCAGCCCCTGAGGGACTCGTAGGCAGAAACCAGTCACCCACACACGGGTGGAGACGGGGTAAGCAGACATCACAGTTGCACACTGCTGGCAGTGGCCCTGCCTAAGACGACCTGGGAATGGTTGTCTTAACTGCCAACAATCTGGCCAGTGCTGGCTGCCCCGGGGTTCTCAGTGATTAGCTGAAAAGGTGATTGTGGTCACAGACCCCTGGTTTTGGACTAACTCTAGGGATTGGTGTCAGTTTAACTCAGCAGGAACATTTTCATAAAGAAGATGCTACAAGTTCATCAGTAAGAGGATGACCATTCAATACATGTGTTGGAGAGTCAATAAATGCACAGTGTTTGTGTTTAAGGTTTAAGTCCAATGAGCTGGACTAACCTGGGAATGTAAGGCTGGCAGAGGATGGACTAACCTGGGAATGTAAGGCTGGCAGAGGATGGACTAACCTGGGAATGTAAGGCTGGCAGAGGATGGACTAACCTGGGAATGTAAGGCTGGCAGAGGATGGACTAACCTGGGAATGTAAGGCTGGCAGAGGATGGACTAACCTGGGAATGTAAGGCTGGCAGAGGATGGACTAACCTGGGAATGTAAGGCTGGCAGAGGATGGACTAACCTGGGAATGTAAGGCTGGCAGAGGATGGACTAACCTGGGAATGTAAGGCTGGCAGAGGATGGACTAACCTGGGAATGTAAGGCTGGCAGAGGATGGACTAACCTGGGAATGTAAGGCTGGCAGAAGATGGCACCACTCTCTCCTCCTCCAAAATCCACTGGCTTTTGCTAAGTGTTCAACCAAGGGGGAGAGCCAGGGGTGGGTGTGGGAGGGGAAAGTCTGGAAGTAGGGGTGTGAGGGGAGGTGGATCAGGGCCGATGCCGCACCTACGTGTTTGGATTTGTGCTAATACATAGATCTTTTTATAGTGTCACTAGTAAAACCCTGTTTGTTTGTTTGTTTCTCTCATCTAGAGCTTGGAAATTCTTACTTGCATCTAAGCACTTACAAAATAGTTTTGTCACTCTGAAAATTGTTGGTATAAAAGAATTTTTGTATTTCATTGTATTTTAGAGAGCTAAGCATTTTGTTGGTACATCACTCCTATGTTAGTTTTCTTCAAGCGTGTGGCTTTTCAATAGGAATAAATAAATATTTTAAAATAAGAGCTATATTTGTGTGTGTGTGTGTGTGTGTGTGTGTGTGTGTGTGTGTGTGTGGTCTGTATGTGTATGTGTGTCTGTGTGGGTTTGTGTCTCTGTGAGTTTGTGCACAAGCATGTATGTGCCCACAGAGACCAGAAGAAAAGTGCCAGATCTGCTGGAGCTAGCATTATAGGTAGTTATGGCAGGTGCTCGGGACTAAACATTGGTCCTCTGCGAGAATAGCTTGTACCCATTTGTGCCCTTGACTGCTGAGCCATCTCTTCAGCCCCACATTTTATCTTCTTATTTCTGAACTGTCACTTGCTTTGAACAATGTCCCTGCATTAGTGACTGGTCTTCCTTTCCCTTTAGCAGTGCCAGCCAGCAGCCTTTGCTGTGTGTATACTGGGAGTGGCTCTGTATAGAATGGTTAGGTATAATATTTGGTCAGTTTTCTCGTTAGTTTTCTTTTCCTCTTGCGGACAATGCCCCGTTCCTATCACCATTCAGCTAATGTTGTGTGATGTTTCCCACAGGCATACTACATCCCACCCACTCGGCTGAGCTCCATATCTGCATCATTCAATTTACTTATAATAAAGACCCTCCTTCCCTTTACTTCTGCTATTTCGTAGACAGAAGCCAAGGTTAGGTGGCTTTCCTAAGGTCGCATGGCTGGGAGCATGGATGCTGATCTAAGATGGAGACCATGGTTTGAAAACTGGGTCACTAGGTGTGGTGGTAGATGGCTTTTATCCTGGCACTTTAGAGGTGGAGGCAGAAGGAACACAAACTTGAAAAGAACCTGGACTATATAGCAAGACCTTTCCTTAAAAGAAATGGAGGATTATCTGTTATTTAGACTATATATTTTTTTATTCATCCATTCATTCAACTAGTAAAATGTGAAAGTATGTGAATGTTTGATAGCTAGTGTGTGGTATATGCTCATGGGTCTGTGTGATACACACACCTGGAGAGGCCAAGCAAGGGTGCCAGGTGTCTCCAGGTGCCTTGCTGCATTACATTCTGCACTACTCACTGGCACAAGCTCTCTCACTGAACCTGACATACACTGGCAGCCAGAAAACCCCAGAGATCCTTCTGCCTCTGTGCCCCACAGTGCTGGAAGTATAGATGTATTTATTTTTATGGATGTAAGGGTTTCCCTGCATATGTACACCATGTGTATGTCTGGTGTACAGGGAGACAAGAAGACAGCTTCGGATTCTCTGGAACCAGAGTTACAGACAGCACTGAACTGCTCGCTCAGTGCTGGGGTCCTCTTAACTACCGAACCATTCCTCCAGCCCCCCAAATAAATCTTTTTGAAAAATACAAGCAGTCAGCAGTGGTGGCGCATGCCTTTAAAACCCGGCACTCGGGAGGCAGAGGCAGGCAGATCTCTCAGTTCAAGGCCAGCCTGGTCTACAAAGTGAGTTCCAGGACAACTGGGGCTACACAGAGAAACCCTGTCTCAAAAACAAACAAACAAACAAACAAACAAAACAAAGAAACAAAGAGGGTATAATTCATAGGAATAAGTGGCTAAAATGTTGAAAAAAAGTCTGTAAATCCAGAAGGAAAAATGCTGAGATAGGAGTTTTTAATTGGTAAATATGAAAACCACGCCATGGCCGTGATGAGGATGTGGCAGGGTTAAGGATCTGTTTCTTAAGATTTATTTATTTTCACTTTATGTGTTATGAGTACTTTTCCTGCATATGTTCACCATGTCTGTGCACTACCTGTGGGGGCCAGAAGAAGGTGTCAGGTGCCCTGCAACTGGAGTTATAAGTGCATGTGAGTTGATACCGCGTGGGAGCTGGGAACAAGTCGTGCGACCTCAGCATGAACAGCAAGTGCTCTTCTTAACATCTGAGCCATCTCTCCAGACCAAGCAGTCTTAACACATAGGTGGTTGAAATACAAGTTAGTATAAAAACGATGCAATATTTTTTGTGAATTTCTTGTCTTTGCTGATCTTTGCTTCCCTGAGAGAGACACAGACAAGAACTTCTCCTGGTGTCCCTACAGGTCCCTCTTGCTGACTCAAGCAAAGGCTGAGGCCTGGCTGTCTTTGCTAGGTCGTGTCACCGCTTTTGATAATCTGAGACGACCAAACTGGAATGCTGGTGCATCCATGAAGTGTTTACTAATGGATTGAGCTGCTGCTGCTGCCCTGTGAACTGAATTGCCAATTTCCAGACACAGACAGTAGTTGCTTCAAAGAAACATTTTTAAACAGGTCCACTCCCACACCCTGTATCCTTTCTTTTCTACTACCTCTGGTATTTGAGCTACAAGGGAGCTTAAAGTGTTTAAGAACCATCATTAAAAATAAGGATAAAAACCCAGATACTATTGCATATGCCAGAAAGATTTTGCTGAAGGGACCCTGATATAGCTGTCTCGTATGAGGCTATGCCAGTGCCTGACAAATACAGAAGTGGATGCTCACAGTCATTTATAAAATGGAACACAGGGCCCCCAATGTAGGAGCTAGAGAAAGTACCCAAGGAGCAGAAGGGGTCTGCAACCCTATAGGTGGAACAACAATATGAACTAACCAGTACCCACCCCCCCGCAGCTCGTGTCTCTAGCTGCATATGTAGCAGAAGATGGCCTAGTCGGCCATCACTGGGAAGAGAGGCCCCTTGGTATTGCAAACTTTATATGCCCCAGTACAGGGGAACGCCAGGGCCAAGAAGTGGGAGTGGGTGGGTAGGGGAGCAGGGTGGAGGGAGGGTATAGGGAACTTTCGGGATAGCATTTGAAATGTATATAAAGAAAATATCTAATAAGAAATAAACAAATAAATGAATAAAAATAAAAAAGAAACAAAAAAATAAGGATAGAAAAAGTTACACCAAAGAATCAATAACAGATTGTACTTTTAAAGAATCTACACATGAGAGTTAAATTTTTATGTGTGGGCGTGAGTGTTCTATGTGTGCATGATAGTAGTCAAGGTTCAACAATTCAGATACACTTTATATAGACAGGTAGTCTTCAAAAATCAGAAAGCCACGGAATATGAGATTTAATATTAATTCATTATTAAAGATCATTTGACTAGAGACATGTCTGCTCCTGATAGCGCCCCGCCCCCTTGTTGGCTCAAAGAAAAAAAAATGAGCATCAAAACCTCCATATGGAATTGCTCCAGTTATAGCAAAATAGCTACTGGACAAAAATTACAGACAAAAAAATCTGTCCAGGAAAGGACACATGATACAGGATAGTTGACAGTTTAGCTCTGCCAAGACAGCATAAACAAACCCTTCACAATTCCTGCTTCATTTCAAGGTCTGTGCGATGGTTCTGGGCAGAAGGCTGAAGACAGATGCTCCAATGCTTTGAGGAATGAGGGACTGTCCAGGTAGTCAGCTGTCTCTACAGATTGGTTATGTTTTGGAAGCTATGTTTTGTGCTTCCTATATCTTCAGGTAACATTTAATTCATTCTTGGATTTCTGACAGGGTTGAAAACTAATTATAGTCTCATAATCAAACTCAAGTTGTTTAACATTGAGGAAGATTATATTAAAAAGATGGTTTTCAGATGGTAATACAAACTAAAATCAGAACATAATTCAGATAAAGAATTGTAAACTCTTTAAGTTGGAATAAATAGTAGAGTACTTTATCTAATTGACAACTATGATACACTGGGTGTTAATTATATATCATGCTTTGTAATTTACATAATTTTTATGGTTATGCTCAATTTATATCTGACAGAAGAGCCCTCTCTTTATTTGGACAGAAAGGGTGAGATATTGGGCATTGGTTCTAATGCTTTGTCTTATTTTGGCTCCCAAAAGCCATACTTCCAGACATGAGGGTCCCTCTTCACAATTGACTTCAGTTGATAATAAAGAACTGCCATACAGCCAATGGCTGGGCAGGGAAACGGCAGCACTTTTAGATTGCACGAGCAAGAGACCAAGAGAGAGGGGTAGAAGAGGAGAATTGCCATGATTCAAAGGCAGAGGGATCAGATTTAAGAGCTGCAGGAAAGAAACCATCCAGCAATGTAAGTGGAAAGGGAATGGACCCTATGGGGGAGCTTCCCAGAAGGCAACAGGACAGAAAAGGTAAAATATAGATTCAGAAGGTGTTGAGCCAGGAATACCAGAGAGAAGTATGTGCTAGCTATGAGGAGGTTTAGAAATGCTCAGTCATTGAACTAGTCAAAGTATATAAAAATTAGCTGGCATGCTAATGCACCATGGATGCGTGCGCATGTGCATGTGCGTGTGTGTCTTCTTGAATCCAGAGAGCTCTTGGGAAGGTGTGTGTGTGTGTGTGTCTTCTTGAATCCAGAGAGCTCTTGGGAAGGTGTGCACGTGTGTGTGTGTGTGTGTGTGTGTGTGCGTGTGCGTGTGTGTGTGTGTCTTCTTGAATCCAGAGAGCTCTTGGGAAGGTGTGCACGTGTGTGTGTGTGTGTGTGTGTGTGTGTGTGTGTCTTCTTGAATCCAGAGAGCTCTTGGGAAGGTGTGCACGTGTGTGTGTGTGTGTGTGTGTGTGTGTGTGTGTGTGTGTGTGTGTGTGTGTCTTCTTGAATCCAGAGAGCTCTTGGGAAGGTGCAGCATGCATGACCCACTGAGAGCCAAAGCAATTTAACTAATTCACTGCTCCACATGATACATGCACAGACGCATGAGTGCAAATGCCTTAGCATGTGCCCAGACCAAAAGAGGACATCAGATGTCCCGCTCCATCTCTCTCCCTCCACCTTACTACTTTGAGACAGGGTCTCTCACTGAATCCAGAACTGGGCTAGTGGCCTGCCAGCCACAGACATCATCCTCTCTCCATCCACCACAGGACAGACACTCCTAGTTTTTTACCGAGTGGCTAGGAATCTGAATTCATGTTCTCATCAAGTGCCCATACTGAGCCTTCTCCCTAGCCCCCACTTGTGTGAATTTATCTTAAATAAATAATTAGACAGATACTCAAAAATGAACTACAAGAACTAAAAGAACTCACATTGGCAACAGGAAGAAGTTGAAGGAATGAAAGTGTAAATTTCTTTTCTACAAGAGATTGATAAAAATAAATTTGGTCCAATTCTATGTTGCAATTCTATGAGGTCATAATGTAAAGTAAGGCCTTCAGTGTTTCTAACTGGAATAATGCATGTAGTGTACTCTTTATTTTGAGCTAGGGTCTCATTATATAACCCTGGATGTCTTAGAACTATGCAGGACAAGCCAACCCTCAGCTCACAGGGATCTGCCTGCCTCTGCCTTACAAATGCTGGCTTAAAGGTTTACCACCACACCAGGCTTCATGGCATACTTTTTATCTTTTAATGTCATAAAGGTTCAAAACACCTTTTTGAAGGCATAATTTATACAAAATGTATAATTTTGAGTGTAGTTAAGTTAAATGCTGACCCCTTTTGTGTGGTGCTGGGAGTTAAACCTGAGTCTCAGTTGTGGTAGGCAAGCAGTCAACCAGTAAGCTATAGCCCCAGATCTACAGCATATTTACATTTTTATACTGAAAAAGTTAAAGTATAGAATACAGAGCCTGGATGGATGGCTCAGTGGTTAAGAGTGCTTGCTGCTCTTTCAGAAGACCCAAGTTCAGTCCCCAGCGCCTACATCAAGTGGCTTACAGCCAATGTAACTCCAGCTTCAGGAAATCCATTCCCCTCTCTAGGCCTCTCTGGACACCTGCAAGCACATGTGCATATATGTACACAGACACATATGTGCACACACATATAAAACTTAAGCTACTTTTTAAAAATTAAAAATAACAATACAATAAAACAGGATGCCATTTTGTCTCTCTACAGGAAAAAGCTGGAAGTATATAGTAATGGAGTTAAGGAATTATTTCTTATTGTATAAATTTTAATTGCTCAAATTTCAATAACAAACATTGCTTCTCATTTATACTTCACTAGATTGCTTATAGAATTATGAAAGTAATACATATTCGTTAAAATATTTAAATAACATGGGGCTGGTGAGATGGCTCAGCGGGTAAGAGCACTGACTGCTCTTCTGAAGGTCCTAAGTTCAAATCCCAGCAATCACATGGTGACTCACAACCATCTGTAATGAGATCAAATGCCCTCTTCTGGCATGTCTGAAGACACAGACAGTGTACTTACATATAATAAATAAATAAATAAATAAATAAATAAATAAATTTTTAATAAAATATTTAAATAATATAGAGTATTATCCTTAGTTCTATTCACTAAGCATAATGTTTTGTTTGATGGTTTAGTTTTTTAAAAATTAGGATGGGGCTGGCAAAGTAGCTTAGAGTGCTTGCTGCACAAATATGACAACCAGAGTGCTGGTCCTAGATTATAGGAGAGAACTGATTCCTGAAATTGTCCTCTGATCTCCACATGCATGCAGTGAAACACATGTGCATGTGTGTACACACACACTAATTAATAATAACAACAACAACAGTAATAAACAACTAAAACCTGAGATACAGACACTTGGAGACACAGAAGAAAGTATCACAATGATAAAAAATAAGACATTCACAGCTATAGTTAGACACAGAAAATTCAAAATTGTATATAAACAAATGATTAAAACTGATGACTTAGTTTGGTAGGGTTCTGGACCCAGGGTTAGTGCTCATAAACAGTCCACGTGCTAACGACAACCAAATCAAAACTGATATCATTAAAAAAATCAAATACTGGGAATGAACTTAGCAAAAAGTTTGCAACCTCTACACTAAAAACATCACTGAAGGAGATGAAAACGATAGATCTAGGATCATAAGCATGTATTTCCACCAAGACACAGATTCTAGAATGTTCTTGACAGCTTTACTCAGAATTAGCCAAAGTAGTAAAATCAACCAATACCCATCAACAGTAGCATGGGAAACATGAAAAGGGCACAAACCACTGGCCTAGCCTATCACACGGATGCCCGCACAGTTGGCCCAGCCTATCACGCAGATGCCCGCACAGTTGGCCCAGCCTATCACGCAGATGCCCGCACAGTTGGCCCAGCCTATCACACGGATGCCTGCACAGTTGGCCTAGCTTATCACACGGATGCCCGCACAGTTGGCCCAGTCTATCACGCAGATGCCTGCACAGTTGGCCCAACCTATCACGCAGATGCCCGCACAGTTGGCCCAACCTATCACACAGATGCCCGCACAGTTGGCCCAGCCTATCACGCGGATGCCCGCACAGTTGGCCCAGCCTATCACGCAGATGCCCGCACAGTTGGCCCAGCCTATCACACGGATGCCTGCACAGTTGGCCACTAAAGAATATGCTTTGGGATTCCATTTCCAGGGAACTTAAAATCTGGACAAACCAATCTGAAACAAGAGATGTCAAATAGTCACTTTTGGGGTTGCTTCTGCCTGAGAGGCAGCACAAGAGACCTCTGGGTGCCAGTTTCTACACATTGATTAAACACTACCTGTAAGGTACATCTTGACTTTTGAAGTTGGCAACTGTGCAGAAATACAAATGTAGTTGGACCAACTGAAGTAGATCACTGTCAGCCTGTCCATGGCAAAGGTCAGGATGCTTTCTAGTAGGATATTGTCAGGGCATGGAACAAGGCTAGCTATTGCCTTCTGTAATTGGATGCCCACCAGATAATCTTATTACTGCTAAACAATAAGGTTGTTGTAAACAAGAGGATGAGGCAACCATGTTTTCAAAGGACTTAGATCAGTGCTTCTTGACTCTGGCAAAGCATTATGTCTGGTGGAGCCTATTCTGTGCCATGCTTCTCTGCCAGGGCCACAGACCCGGCCTGAGCCAGGTGAGTCCCTTCCAAATGCCGGCCTTGCCCCACCTAGCTTAGCTAGGGTGGGGACGGGGAAGGGGGGGGCAGGGGGAGGCGGCACTGTTCATATCTCTGGCCACACACATAGTACCTTGGGTTTTTTTGTATGACCTACTCTTTACCCTCATCTCCCTCCCCAGGCCTGACTTAGCAACCATAGCAACTATCTGGTTTCTGAGATCAGCATCCTGAAAGAAGTAACTTCTGCCCTAAGGATACACCACAGCATTGACCTGGAGTACCAGCAAGCAGGTAGATCTAGCCCTCCCAGCAGCAAAGTAGATACAACCGTTGCGGGATGGCCAAAGTGAGCCTGTGATAAGGAGGGGAGCCGGGAGGAGCCCCAGGGCCTAGAAGCCTGTCCATGGGTGGACACCATAGCTAACACTCCCTGTGTTTAACATTCACTAGGCTTTGCAGCCACACCTCTTACAGAGGCCTCCCTTGGTTAGCAGTCTCAGAATGACAAGTTTTAACTAACGCCAGGGTGTGGCTAGGAGTGGCCCTGGGGGAGGGGTATTATGGGAAAGCTGGGAGTTGTATGTAGCACGCCCCTTGACCTTTGGGGTAGGTGCTGGAGTTGTGACTCCACTTACAGGTGGCAAATGAACACAAGAAGAGGGTCACCTGCTTGGGATCACAGCCTTGGAGGAACCGGGTTCCAATCGTGGTGCTGCTTACTTGCAACCTGCAATGCATCCTGCTCCGCCCATGCCATCACCAAGAACACAGAGCTGGGTCTTCTCCCCTAGAACTTGTGGATCATCACCCTGGGCACAAGTGAGTCTACCAGACACTGACGCATCCAGACCCAGCAGCTCCAACACCCAGGGCTCAGCACTCCGTAGCCTCCTCGTGCCCTCAGGCCTTCAGAGCCTCTACCCTCCCTAGCAGCTTTTCCTGAGTCCTCCCTTGCACCGATGTGCTCTGGGTGCTACTTACCTTCCTGCCATGGTGGCTGCTCCAGGGTGCTAAAGGGCTCCGCCTGCATGCTCCTGGGCACAGCTCTGCTCCAGTGAGCGGGAGGCCATGTTTATGGCTGAATGCCTTGGGTAGTCAGTGGCAGGTCAGCTGAGGCTGAGACCTTGGTCTGTCCAGAGCTGAGGAAACCTTCTCTGAAGAGATCAGGGGAGTTTATCACACTGATCACGCCAGGGCTGGGAGTGACAGACCTACCACATCCTGTAGTCCCCAGGAGCCCACCCACTGTCACTGCAGCCCCTCAGCTCTTCCTGTCCTCCACCTCAACCTTCCTTCCTGTCTAGTTTTAAAAGCTAACAGCCTCGCTGACAAATCAGTGAGCTGCTTGGCCCCAGGCTCACCTCTTTGGTTCTGTCACATCCCCCAGAGTAGGGAAGTTATGTTGGATCTCCATTCTGGGACTGAGCATCCTCACAGCATGTGCTCGGGATGGGTACAGTGCCAAAATTGTTGACATTCATTCTCCATCCTCCAACAGACTGTCAGAAGGTGGGGGGTGGGGAAGCAGGGGGCAGGGAGGAGGTCAGCACCTGGGTTTAGGTCACACTGCTGAGAGATAGTCAGTGGGGCCGGAATGCCTGCATGCCTCCAGGCTTTGATACCCAGTGACCTTCCTCTTATTAAAGCACGTCTTTCACCCTAGAGGTGCTTCTGACCTAGCCCTATCCCTGTGAGTCAGTGGACCCTGGAATGCAGCACACAGCTATTCACAGCAGGAAGGTAGGTGTCCTGCTCAGATGCAGAAGAAAGGATAAGGACAAGGACGTGGCTGAGAGCGATCAAAAGAGAAAAAAAAAAGCTTGCAATAAATGGACCATTTAGAATGTCTTCTACTGATGGGGGAGTAGGGAGGGGGGAAGGAAGCCATTTACTGTGACAGCTCTGACTGACTTAGGAGACGTGGTAGCCAAGTGACCAAGGGGCCTTGGGCTCTTCAGCAAGCACACAGAGTTCTCAGGCATCTGTTGAGTTCCGATGTTGAGAGCAGCCTGCATGCAGGGGTGCAGGAGGCATGTGGCAGACCTTTGTTTCCCATGGAGAGGTAGGACTTTGGTGCTAGGTTAGAAATGCTGTTTTGGAACGTCTGCCACCCATCTCTTTCCCTACTGAGCACAGAGGAGCAGGCTGGGAACTTGTGGACACCGTGGCAGACCATGGGAAGCCTGAGGAGGCTCTAAGCAGGGGAAGCAGAGAGCTATAGTCCTGGCCAAGGGGTGCAGCAAAGGTGCTTTGTGGGCCAGTCACACGAGGCCCAAGAGGCTCAGCCTGCCTCCTCCAGAGATCTAGCAGGAGAGGAAACAGCCTTCTTCCTGAGGATCTTGGGGAACATCCTAGTGCTAGCTCCTTCCTCTCCTCCCAGTAATGGCCACCAGCCCCATACATGGGCTATTCTGATGTGTGTGTGTGTGCACGCACATGCATACACACATGCCCAAATATACACATTTCTCCAGGGTCTTCTTCACTCTGAGACTTTGTTACCTGAGAGCAAACAGCAAGGCAGTTAGTAGGCTCAGTTCTTCTTAACTTGGGGAGTGTAAGGCTTCCAGCCTGCAGTCAGGGGCCTTTTCCTATGGTTTCCTTACCTGAGCTAGTAGTTGTTTATCCAAGCTAGGCTGTGGTTCAACACAGACAAGCCTAGCCCATGGCAAGGGCTGGACCACAGAAGTGAACAGGCTAGAGGTCTGTTCATATTACCCAGACCTCCCTGTCCACCCAGACCACATCTGGTGATATGTATGATGTACTTGTGTC
This sequence comes from Mus musculus, assembly GCF_000001635.26. Classification (NCBI taxonomy): domain Eukaryota; kingdom Metazoa; phylum Chordata; class Mammalia; order Rodentia; family Muridae; genus Mus; species Mus musculus. Next base: position 3,978,123 of record NC_000082.6, read on the forward strand.
CAGCACACATTCTGTGTTGGGGCTAAGTACTTCTTGTGCTAACCATATGAAGGCAGTGTGGTTTCTGGAAGAGGACTCCTCCTCACTTTAATCAATGAGTAGTCCCAGTGCCCATGTAGCTTCAGCATCACCGAAGGATGAGGCAGCCATGCACCTTGATTTCAATCAGCTGGCCCAGTGCTGTGATGCTGGAGCCAGGGTGTTTTGTGGGAAGGTCCCTGCTTGCTGGCCGCTGCTCTGGCTGATGGCCACGCCTTCATTGCCTACGTTCACTTTAACCTACCTCCTCCAGAGGCAGCAACTGGCTGTTTTAAAGTAAGTGAATGATGCTGGATACATAGGTTCAGGGGTTCAGAAATCTATCACTGGACTACCCATGGCACTTGGCTTCCAATTGCCTGCCTGGCCATCAAACGCAGGAATGGTTTCTTTCTGGTTGACCACAACCAGGACACATTCCACAAACACCAAGCTGTGTTCTCACCTCCCTAAGCACTGCTGGCCTCTGAGATCACCTCATAACTCTTTCCCAGGAATCTGTTCTTGATGTCGTAGCTTTCTTATTATAGTGCTAGAAACTTAACCCAGAGCCTTAGGTATACGAGGCAGGTGCTCTATCATCAAACTGCACTCTAGCTCCTAAAAGAATGGCTGGCTGACCTTTCTTTCCACATAGCCTGGAAACAGATCTAGGTCGGTGTTAACAAGGCAAGCTGACTCAGCAGGCCCAACAGGCCCAGCCTGGTACTTGTGACACTCCAGTTGACTGAGACTGTCCCTGGCCTGCTTCCCTGAGCAGCAGCAGCAGCAGCAGTTAGTGCCCGTGAGGACCCCATTAGTGTGATGAACACAGAGACAATGTTCTCGAGGAACCGTTGGTCAGTGGACAGTAAGCAGTCCTGGCACCCCAAGAAAAGAACACGCGCAAAGGTGTTGTAGGCAGCAGAGCAGG